>NC_138772.1:265963598-266591098 GCF_965119305.1 Pelophylax lessonae | reverse complement strand
TATGTCCATCATTAGAATTGGGTGGATGCTGGGAGGTCTAATGGTGGGCATACCACTCACTTTCTGGTATTGTTTTTTACAGTCAGCTTTCATGTAAAAGCAATTCTAGCAGATAATTAGAAGCTTTTACAAGCAGTGGAATGGGATTCCCCTCCCCCCACCTTCCATGGCTTTCGTGGGCTCTCCTGTCCCCCCGGGTAACCCAAGACTGCAGCCGGTAGTTCCACCAGCTGACCATAGAGACCAGAATGGCTCCAATCATCTCTATGGCCTAAGATACCGGAAGCTACGAGCATTTCATGACTTTGGTTTCGCCAGATAAAAACAGCGCCATTGGGAGATTGTGGGAAAGCATATTATCACACTAATCTTGGTGTGGTCAGATGCTTTAAGGGCAGAGGAGAGAGATCTAGAGTCCAATAGACCCCATTTTTAAAAAAGAGTGCCTGACACTACTTATTGCTTATCAGGGATATTTAAAGTGTTATTGTGATCAGTTGCCCTGGGAGCAATGGCTTATTGCAGGGATGGAGGAGCGCCTTGACCCTAAACCCAAGGGAAGGGGGGGGCACAGTTGGGCATCCTTGCCCTGGGCGCTGGATGACCTTGTCCCGGCACTGTCTATAACACATGAAATTGCAGCCTTCTCATATCAGCTGACTAGTTAATACAAACATCAAAAGCTATTTCCTCGGTCAGAGCTAAAGCTAGGGATGCTGGTAAGGGCAATCACAGTCACAATAGACACAGGCCTGACAACAAAAGAGCATAAAATGCAGTAAGGCGAATCACTAGTAAATCATATGTAGAAATTTATATTAGCCTCAGGCTGATATAAATTTCTACATATCTTGTATCTTGTGTTTAGTACACAAGTATACATTTTAAACTATCCTAATGCTAGACATTTGAAATTACATTAGTTTATGATAAATATGTTACTTTAGAATAAAAATTGACATACAATATTCAAATCCAGGGTTATTCAACTAAATGAGCCAGTGACAAAACAATTATTAACATATCTTATGATTTTAGTTTCTTAATCATTTCATATGTAAAAAGAAATAACTAACATAAATGTATTCTGGGATGTCCTAATTATAATGCCAAGGTGAATTAAAGGTGTTCAGCATAACTTGACTTGAACTTGATAGCAGATTACAAAGCACACATTTCAAAGTCAGCAAAGATTACAATATAACAATTTTCCTGGCTGCTCGAGAAGTAGGTAAATATAATTGTTTTAAGGGAACAAGCTTATCTAAATACAGAAAGTCAAACCATTATTTCAGGTTAAATCTATCTAATTATTATGCAATGCAAAAATACATTATGCCATTCAATGTCAGACTCATGCTATTCAATAATACATTTGCATGAAAATGCTATAAATATATAATATTATATCAGTGCTGCAGCATCATCAGTACCATGAAGTGGCTGAAGTGGACAAGCATGATCCATTTAAAAATGATGGGAATCGGTTCCTACTTAGGTTTTTTTTTTTTTTTTTTTTCCACCCTCCCTACACCCACACTTTTTGTTTCCCTGTTCCTATTCCCATCCTCCTACCCTCTGTTATACAAGATTGGTACTTTATGGTATATTGAAAAAAGGTACACTGGAAAGACTTGCATGCTGTTCATGCAGCTTTTGTAGCAACCTGGTTTCATCTGTATGAGACTCCTCTGGTGCCCACTGGTACGGGTTGGATCTCCCTCCAGTTGTGCAGTGTGTTCCCAATGGGGTGCCCTGGAGATTTGAGGATCCAGAACTGCCTGAGGATACCACTTTGCAGTATGGGAACTGGCTTTTTGTGCCAGATCTCCTGGTTGATATTCTTAGATGTATTGAATGTATTACTGTTGTTTGTACCTTGTTCTGAGACAAAAAATATTTTTGTATGTGAGAATCTTGAAAAAAATTATTGAAATTAAAAATGATCGGAATCAAAGGAAACCTTCCTTGTCCCCTTGTATTTTGAATGATTTAGACCAGCCAGCAAGGACATCCAAAGGAAGGGGTGTTGCCATATGAGAATTCAGGCTTTTTAAAGTTAAGTCATTTAAACTTCAGAAACATTAAAGAGCCTATGTATAGGGGAGAGTAGATACCACTATTCACACTTCATTAGACACAGCAGTTTTTACTAAACACCTTGGACTGCATTTTACATGATATTCAAAAAAGACAGGCTGTACTGTGAAGCCTGCAGTGTCCCACCGAGTCCTCTCGGCTTAGCGCTTCTTCTAGATTATGGAAAAGGCCATTCAGATGACTTTGACAGGTGACTGGGCTATCCTCTTTCTGGCTTTTTGTCTATTATTTTTTTTTGGTGGGTGCTTCACTTGCTTTGACGTGCACAATGCAAAATGCACAGTAGTAAACCAAAGTTTAGAAATTAAAAACACGATTTATGTTAAATATATTTACATCATGTTTTGCATTCTAAATTGACATAGAAATTTACAAAAAAGATCAAAATGCAATTTCTTAATAAACACAGGTACTTCGGCATTGGTAGTTGTAAGTGCCAAGTTATGCATTTAGCTATGGTGTTTATTAACTTTCTTCTATCCAATTATCCAGGGGAACATATGTCCGAATGCTGCAAGCTAGCATTCTAGTGTGAGTTGCCATTTGGCTTTGGGTATCATTGTAAAACATATTAATGTGTAATAAAGATAAGCGATTGACATAAAAAATGTTTATAAAAATACATATGGTTCAACCTTAATGAATAATAATATTTAAAATAACCTCTAATCTATTTAAAGTGGACCTTGAACCTATAAAGCAAAGTCAACTTTTTTTAAATGTGCCCCCTTCCACTTGCTGAAACAGCTGTAGGGGAAAAAGTTGGACAATAAATACTTACCTTATCCTTGGTTTCTACCTGATCAACCTATGCAAGGGCAAAGTTATCCTCCTTCGGTGAGATCAGGTAAAATGGAGAGTAGGCCAGATTTCACTGAGATGATGCTTGTAGCACTGTGCTGCAGTATCTTCTTTTGTGATTTGGAGTACTCACCATTTCTCAGGATCTCATCAGCAAGCTGATGACATCCCCCTCTGCCTGACAAAAGCCAGGGGACGGGCAAGTATATTATTTAACATTTTTTCTCTAACACAGGTTTTTTACTTTTACACAGCATTTGCAAGGAAGGAGGGGCACATTTAAAAAAAAAAAAAAAAAAAGAACAAAGGCGCTGAGCCCCTGTGGCCGATTTTACCAAAGATTGTCCCAACTGTCCTGCTGCAGCAAGGTCCCACTTGAGAATAGGCAAGTACAAATAACACACAATTCCTCATCGTAAAGACCTGAAAGGTACTAGAAAAGGTCTTATCGAGGCATGTAGTGGATGTAATGAATTCATGAGATTGTGAACAAATCGTCCAACTCCACTAGCATGGCCATAGAAACACTTTTTTGTGAACTAAAAGAAAGTCAAATTGATTCCACAGTATGTGTAATGAAAAGAATCCACACTGTATACGTTGAAAGTAGGTGAACACTTACAGTGGCATCTGTGGTATTAAATGAAGACAAAAAAAATTTGACCATGGTGGGAATGATTAATACAGGGGCCCTGGTCCCAAACACCCGAACTGCAGGTGTACTGTGGTCCACAATCCAGATGAGAGATGGAGGCAGCAGAAAGACCTGCCAGCTGAGACACCAGAACTGTTGTGCCGGAGAGATCATACCAGACATACGTCACTCTGGCAACAGAGATTACCTGACCAACATCAACCTGGGGTCCTTGAAAGCCAACAGCATCTCTGGTTTTCCAAAATTACATGTTTCAAAGCATAGCCTCTTTGTCAAACCTTGGAGAGGGAGATCAGGGACAAGAATAAATAATCACAACTGATTATTACTATTATTTATGTAACCTATATATCAAAACCGAATATCATTGTATATATATTCCTACAGGGTGAAACATAAAACTAAAATCAGTATGAAAACTGACTTATGAAAAATCTGAAAAATTACCAAAAGAAAAATAAAGAAAAATAAAATATATAAATGAAATGATACCAAAAAAAAAAACAAAATCCGAAGGATGCTATGTACTTCTAGTTCTTCATTGAGACTGTTCAGTGACAAACTCCTTACAGTATCATTCAAAAGTTGCAGGATTTATTCAATTAAATATGAACTCGCAGGCTTCTTACAGCTACAGGAGATCACATATTACGCTGTCGTCAAAGCTCCGATGTGCGTGATGATGTCATGAGCAAGCTCTCCGGTGTGTTTCATTATACGTCACGTCTTCAGGAGAAGGAAGTGGCTCACTGCAACTTGGGCTTTTATGTGCTACCCACACTACAAGATGCTCAATCGAAAATATTAAAGTGCAATTTTTATCAAAACGAATTTAGAACACCTAAATGACTCATCATAAAGATAGAAAAATATGATCAAGAAAGTTATAGATCAAAAATATATTTGAAAAATGGCACTCTATATCAGGCTCAATCCAATGGTCACAGAAATTAAGACTAACAGAAAAAAAAATTGTTCGTATATGAATTTATGATTATTACCTATTTATAATTGAGCAGTTAGACACTTTTTGAATTGGTTATTTAAAGAGACAGCGCAACCTTTTTTTTAGAGAAATTTTCACATTGTGGTTCTGAAGTTTTAAAAAATTGGACCTTGCATGGATTGCAAGGTCCACTTTAACCACTTCAATCTCAGACACCTACACCTCCTACCTGCCCAGGCCAATTTTTATATTTCAGCACTGTCACACTTTTGAATAACAATTACTCAGTCATGCAACACTGTACCCATAGGAAATTTGTATTTTTTTTTTTTTTTTTTTAGACAGATAGAGCTTTCTTTTGGTGGTATTTAACCACCACTGCTTTATTCAGGCTGCATTGATGAGGCAGCACTGATGGGCACTGATAAGTTGAAATGATGGGAACTAATAAGCTCTAAAGAGCCATTAGCAGGCTAAGACTTGTTGTGTTTAAATCTGTGATTGTTAACCTCTATGCCCCAAATACACGACAAAGGAAGTTCTTGACCCCATTGCTATCTGTGAAGATGAAATTGTTGCAAGGTACCCTCCTGATTGGAGGGGATTTCAATACTGTCCTGGACCCTGCCATGGACTCCACCTAACAATCCAGAAGGCCTACACAATCTATCGTGTCTTTACTGCAATCTCACGATCTATATGATGTCTGGCGTTGTTTTAACGGTTCTGAAAGGGACTATACGTTCATGTCTGCACCTCATTCCTCATACTCCCGCATAGACCTCTTTCTCACTACAAAGGGATCCTTGCAGAGTGTGACTAATGCTCGCATTGGCACGATTTCTTGGTCTGACCACGCACCGATAGTTCTGGAGTTTGACGACAAGCTGCGCAACTCCCCTCACCCGGTGTGGAGACTGAACTCTTCGCTGCTGGTGGATGAGAAGTTGCGCCAGGCGATACTGCAAGAACATAACAATTTTTTTGAATGGAATGATGACCCTGATGTTAACCGATTCACCTTATGGAGCACATATAAGGCATACATGCGAGGAGTGCTGATCAAACTGTCTTCATATTTACGGAAGCAGAGGAGGAAACAGGTTGAGGACCTGTTGCAGTCCATTGATCTTAAAGAGCAGGAAAACAAAATTAACCCCAGCCTCACACAACTTATTGTTTCTGAAAGACAGACCCTAAGGTCTCTCCTCTTATATAAATATGAAAATCACCTTAAGTACATGAAGGCTCAATTCTATGCACTTAACAACAGGGCGGGCGCTTGGCTGGCTCGGAAGGTCAAATCTAAGCGACTTAAACAGAAAACTCTATCCTTGACCTATCCGACCGCAGCTGATCTCCTGACCAACCCCAAAAACATAGCAGATGCCTTCGCGTCTTATTATCAGAAACTCTATGACCTCCGCACTGACAGCTCTACACCTCAACCTACTCCTGAGGGTATTGCCAACTTTCTTTCCAAAACTAAATTGCCTACCCTCTCTCCGGAGATGCTCCAATCTATCTCACAACCCATTACTCCACACAAAATCTGCTCTGTTATTTCTAAACTACCTAACAATAAATACCCTGGGGAAGATGGCTTCTCCAATGATTATTATAAATGCTTTGCTCCAGAAATTGCCCCTCGATTGCCGGACGTCTTCTCTCTTGCTTCCTCCACTGCTTCCTTCCCTCCTGATATGTTGCGTGCTGTTATAGTTACCATCCCGAAACCGAATAAGGACCCTTCCCTGCCTGTGAACTATAGACCTATATCACTGCTAAATGTTGATATTAAAATTTATGCCAAGATATTAGCTCTAAGGTTGCAGAAAGTACTTCCTCTCCTGATACACCCGGACCAGGTGGGATTTGTTCCTGGTCGTCAGGCCCCTGATGCCACCAGACGTCTTATTGGCCTAATCTCCCACCTTGGAGCCCCTCAAACGCCTTCTCTGCTCCTGTCCCTGGATGCAGAGAAGGCGTTTGACAGGGTCCATTGGGGCTATCTACAACAAGTCCTAGACAAATTTGGTATTCAGGATTGGATGCAATTGGCCATTTTATCTCTATATTCCACCCCTTCTGCAGTAGTCCTTACCTCGGGAATCAAATCCAAACCCCTACACATTACCAATGGCACTAGGCAAGGATGCCCCCTTTCACCCATCATATTTACATTGCTTATGGAACCCCTAGCTCAGAGAATCCGTGACTCCCCTCTTATCTCAGGCCCTAGGGTCGCTCACTCTGAGCACAAGATCAGTCTGTTCGCGGACGATGTTTTGCTCATATTGACCAATCCAGCCAAATCTCTACCTGCGGTTTATGATCTATTACAAGAATTTAGTGCAGTCTCCTATTATAAATGAAATGCTAGCAAATCCCAAATACTTGCTCTTCACATACCCCCTGCCCTTCGTCAGTCACTTTTGCACAATCTCCCCTTCACTTGGGTCGCAGACTCTTTAGGTTTCCTGGGTATTCAACTCACCCCGAACCCCTCTGGACTTTTTGCCCACAATTTTAAACCCTTATTGGACTTTTTACCACGCACTTTGACATCCCTTAAAACGCAAGAACTATCCGTCATGGGTAGAATAGCCACATTTAAAATGATAGTCCTACCTAAGCTCCTTTACTTCCTCCGCACATTGATAATCCCCCTTCCACGCTCCTTCTTTACAGCCCTTCAAAGTGTAATTACCAAATTTATATGGGAGCGAAAACCCTTGAGATGCTCGTTGGCTATTATGTCCAGGCACAGGTCCCTAGGGGGGATGGGAGTCCCCAACCTTTATTCATACTATAAAGCCTGTGTGCTTGACCAGCTTAAGTACTGGTGGTCCCCTTCCTCCAATAAATCCTGGTCGCAGATAGAAGCGGCCTTAGTACCACACAAGAGCCTCCAACAGCTGTTACTTGCCACTCGCATAGGGGCCAAACCCCCTCCATCCACGATTCCTTCAGTCCTATGTTCGTACCACATTTGGAAATAACTTCCTCTCACCATATCGCCTACAGACTGCGGTCACAATATTATGCTCCCGCTGCAAGCTCTATCTTATCTTATTCCCAACCTTGATCTCACGTTGTGGCTGCCTAAGGGCGCCCCACCGAGATACATCAAGGACCTTTACCAAGGCACCTCACTCTCCACATACACGGACTTAGTGAATAAATTTAACCTCCCGCCGAAGGCCTTCCACACATGTCTCCAAATACGGTCCTTTATACGCTCCGAAGTCATCCCACACTTTATCACACTCCCTACCCCTATCCACGAATATCTTCAGGATCTCCCTGGCCCCTCCAAGGGCATAACCCTCTTCTACAATACACTTACCCAACTAGGTCACTTCTCCAAAACACACACCATGATTAAATGGGAACAGACTCTACAAAAAACTTTCCCTTCCTCTCACTGGTTGAAGGCCTTCTCGTCCACGTACTCGGCCACTAAATGCGTTACACATTGGGAACAACATGTTAAACTGACCCACCACTGGTACCTAACGCCATATCGGCTTTCCAAGTTCTATCCTTCCCACCCGCCCTCGTGTTGGAGGGAATGTGGGGAGTGTGGCACCCTCTTTCACACTATGTGGGCCTGCATATCTCTCAGGTCATTCTGGAATAAAGTTTTCTCCCTAATATCTGAACTGTGTAATCAGCAGGTGTCTCCCGAACCAGAACTGGCCCTCTTACATATCCGTATCCAGGAATTTCGGCTAGCCTTTAGACCGGTGATAATTCACACTCTTTTAGCAGCCAAACTCACCATCACTAGACTGTGGAAGTCCACCACAGCCCCCTCGATAGGGGACACCATTGACACCCTGAACCAACAGTGTGATATGGAACGTATCCTTTCCCGAGTTTCCTTGAACACTAAGGCATTTCACAGGAAACGGGATGTTTGGCTCCAGCACCCTAAATGTACAGTTATCATTTGATGTAGTATTGATTGCCTGTTTTCATATACGGTGGATTCAATGACGTTGTCCCCTCCACTACCCCCCTAACTTCTTAACCCACTTTATGTTCACCCTACCCTCCTTATGTGTCCTCCCCTTCCTCCCCCCCACATTCACCAGTTTCATGCCCTCTCCAGTGGCAGTCTTGGTAGCGTGTTCATTGAAGCCCGCGAGTTGTTTCCTATTGTATGTTCAATAAGGTGGACATCCCCCCCTATGTCACAGTTTGTTCCCATGGGGGTGCCTGGGATGGGGAAGTCCGCCGGTATTCCAGGCAACTGTTACAATACCTTTCACATGAGTTTCGTGAGAACAATTACTGACGGTTATGTGTTATGCCTTCTTGTATGCATTTTTTAAATTGTTCTGTACATCTTCTCTAGTATGAAGGAAGTGTTTGTTAACTGCCTTTTATGAACGCTTATGTTCCTGTTAAAACCAATAAAAATCTATTGAAATTAAATCTGTGATTGCTTGTAATTTGACACTGCGATCACATGGTAAAGGGCTGTTGTAATTGGCCCTTCACCCGATCTCTGATGCAATGTGTCCAAGGCATCTAATGGTCACAAGTGTTCCCAATGCACAGACGAGAAGTGGTTAATAACCATAGTTTATCATTTAGTTAAACAAAATTACCTATCTACTTTAAGTAATGTGCTGTCACGGCTCACTGCTGATAAGTACAGTAGGACCTAAAATAGTCTAAAACTCAACACGAACAGTCCAAAATTAAAATAAGCTCTAATGTACTATGAGGCAAAAAATAATGGCTGGATTGCCTCCAGATTTTTTATATTGCCAGATTTTTCATATTTTCACATAGCCTACACTAATTGTTATGTATTCAGAAGAAATGCTTGTGATGTTTTAAAAATGTAATGACAAGCAGATCCCAGTAAAAAGGCACATATTTGCCAAAACCCTAATGCAGGTAAGTACAAATCCACCAGGTTGTTAAAGAACCACCTGTAAACCACAGAAGAGGTAAAATTCTCACCTACCATAGCAGCGGATTTCTTGGAGCTGTGACTACGCAAGGATCTATCGGAAATGAAAATACTCCAAGGCCATAGGAAGAGTCTTGTATTGTAATAACAAGAAAGTGATATCAAATATGTTGTAACATGCATTTAAATTATGTTATAGACAAGGATAGATGTTTTAGGACCCATGACTAGGCTGCCTGTGGCCCTCATCATTCTTTGTAGATGAACTTGGAGAAGTTTCATTAAATAAAACCTGAAATGAGAGAAATATTGCATATGAGTGGATGTTGATGACCAGTGAAAATGCTAGATGCTTGGCCATACTGCCTATTTCTGACTTCAAGTCAGTCAACAAGCATTTCCAGAAGGAAATTAGAAAGGAAGTCCATGTATTTCCAGCTTACAGGCTGTAGGTTGGGCAGCCTACCTACAAGCACCAGCCAGCAGGAGCAACCAAAAAGCCTCTAGGGGCATTAGGTTGGCTATACACATACCAAAAGTCAGGCGATTCAGCAGGAACCAGTTGACTTTTGGTATGTGCATACCACTGTCTGTTCAACAGCAGGCAGACTTTAGGCAAACCATGAAGCCACAACAGCCCACTCACTAGTAGTGAGCCACAGAAGCCCATCTACCACCACTAGACACTACTAGAACTACTACCTCCAGGCAGTAGAAGAAGCAAGGAAGAAACTCACCCATTACTACTGCCAAACAAAGAAAAGCTAAAGAAGGTAAAGAAATTAGAACCTTTTATAAAAAATAAAAAATGATAGGAACTACAGCACAAATGTTTATTGGCTATAGAGCGCTGATATATTTATCAAAACATAGGTATATTTGAGGTTCCTATATTCAGGATAAAAGAAGAAAAAAAATGTGAAAATATTTGAAATATGCTACATATATCTTTGTTTAATTTCATCTTTGAAATAAATATTTTTTTTAAACTTATCTCTAAATGGTGTCCAATATCACCTCTTCTCCTTTGTGTAGGTTTTTATGTGCTTTAAAGGGATTCAACAAAGAAGCAATTTGATATTGAAAATTCCCACTTTAGTAAACATTTACCAAATGCCCCAGAGTTGATTTTTGTCATTATTTTAACTGCACACTACTGTCTCTAAAAAAAAAAAAAAGTATTACCTGGACTTCAACTTAAAAAAATATTTGCATTAAATTATTTAAGGAGTTGGGAAAGCTCATTCGATGCATTTTTTGAGTTTTCATTTTAATTATCCAGTTATGTGAATTGCAAATTCCTGTTTACTTTTTTCATCTGTACATAATTGGATAACTGAAGTGAATATTCACACAATTTATTGACTTAACAAACTCAACTCCTTTTATTAAATAGCCATATTGGCGCAAAGTACTAGTCAGCTACTTCATCTAAAGCTTCAATTATTTCTGAGGACAGATTCAGTGTGAGCATAATTAAGATATAATCAAGGAGTTCCCTACTAAGGTGGTATGGGATCTAGAGAAAAGAAAACACATTAAGCTGAATCAGACTAACAAGTGTGCTGTTATCACTAGCTAGCCCTAAAAACTTTTGGACTTTATAGAAAATAGGTTTAGTGATAAAGGCCTACATCCATCACTAGAACAGGAGAAACATTTAAATATATAGGGAAATTAAATGTACCAAAACTATTGAACTAGTGTACAATTTAGGATGAATTTTCTAAACAGTATTCTAAATTTAAACAGAATTTAAACTAGTAACATAACTTTTTCTACAAAATAATATATTCTGCATAGAATACTAAATCCACATAACCCTGAGAGTATTATAACAAATAAGTCACAAAGAAATTTAACGTTTACATAAATGCACTTTCAAGACAAATTTTTAGACACATCATATTGCAGTAACAATAAGTGAGGTGCATGCAGTGCAAGCCAAATGGCAATCAAAAACACACACACAATGGACCACGACATAAGGTAAATGTGTTTTAGCACAGATGTGCAGGTACAATAAGTCATACGTTATGCAGGATTGACAGACCATTAAAAAGAATTAGCTGCCTTATCTTATCTCAATGCAAATTGATGTGCAATAAAATACATGTTAACACAACACATTGCATAAAATGTACTTTCATTACATAGTGCAACAATCTAAAAATAAACTGCAACATCAGTATCTTATATATCTATGTTAAAAAAGGCTTTCCATTAAAAGTAAAAAAAAAAAAAAAAATGTGTTCAATGCTAAAGACATGCTAGATGAGACCATTCAGAGTTCTACAAACATATTTGCAATACGTAGTAAAGTTTTACATTCAATACTTGTAAGCAGTATATTGATAAAGCTAGAATGTAACTATTACATTAAAGATTGCAGATACTTAAATTGTCAACAGTTTCCATACTTAACAGTCTTCATTCTTGATGCATCAGTTATCCATTGTAATGTGCTCGTGGTGATTCTGAATTATAGTACAGACAGTTTGGTCACCTCTGGCTGCAACACAAGACACGAGCATTCCAAGAAAGCTCCCATGTCTTGTGTTGTAACCAAAGGTATCTCAATAATCCCAGCGTGATGCAGTTCTTTCTTTCATCACATGTCTCTCCTCACAATTCAGCCTGGAGAAAAAGAGAGCAATACTTGTGTTACCTGCTGCATTTGTTGAAATCAGTATTCACTGAGTCTTAAGCTTTTTCTTATCTACTGATAACATTGCTATATGTTTGCACAACTATGATTTGTTCAAGGACAATTTATTAGTAGAGTAAAGCCAAGGTAGTTATTTTTTTCTGACATTTATGTATTTATTACTTTGCTACTCTTTAAAAATTACATATGTTCCTTCCACAAAGATAGACCAGATAACAAAATACATCCTTATATACCCATGGCTGGAGGGTTGAAGTATGAGGGGCACCATCATCTTAATATCTGCCCAGGGGCAGACTGACAACTCATGGCAATTGGAGATCATGGGGATCCCAGGTTTGGAGATGGCTGCCTTGTGGCAACATTAATACAACAGGCGCGCATGGAGGGGCACCAAGTTTGTTGACATGCAGTTTGGCAGGAGAGCTGGCGTCCCAATAAAGGTACTAGGAGCCTTTAATGGGCAGTGCCACCTTTACATCATTGTGGACCCCTGGGAAAAGTTGAGCACTGGGGCCCCTACCAATGAGATGGTGACAGTGGGTGTGGTTATATTATACTGCATATGCAATGTGACTTTTTAATCTGATTAGAAATTTTAGTCAGTTTTTTTTTGTACAATTACATTTATTTTTGTAATGTTAATGTTTAATTAATTTTAGTATAATGTTTTTTTATTTACATTCTTTTCCAAATGCTGTTGGGGGAGGGGGGTACTGCTGAGCGCTGTCTCTACTCGGGTGGGGGTGTGAATTTAAGCCACATCTCACTGCCTGACCTGAGGCTGAGCCCGGCAGTGTTCTAATCGGCTGGCTCCAGACTGCGCATGCACAGTTCAGAATCACTGACAAGGATTTTTTTTTCTAAAGTCATTTACTGCCAGCCACTTGTGAGTTGTGGGCAGCCAGGCTGGCAAGGGAGCCAGATGTTATTGCCACTCCCTTCCCTTTTGTCTTGCCCACAGAAATCGCAGGAGCACTCCCTATACCAACATCTAACCACTACACTATACTAGCTGCTGCCAAAACGTGGTACTTTACTGGATCCTCAAACCCACGACATCAGCCCTCTCACCGTAACCTGCTCCCGCTGAGGAAAAGAAAATCGCAGGTGCAGCAGAGTGCAGGTAGCAGAGCCAGAAATTGTGATGACAAGCTACTGCTGAGCAAGACAGGTGCTCTTAATGTACCTCCTCACCTATTGCGGTGTTTAAGGGAGCTCAGGAAGATTCACAGCACAAGGTATGTAGAGAATGCAGGCGGTGTGCTGGCTGGAATGCTGAGAAAGAGCTGGTGCAGTGACAATGCCTAATATCTGTTATCAAGCTCAAGCAGAGGGGAGAGAGCACAGGGAGGATCAGAAAGGCACCGTGGAGTGGCTGGAAGACCAGCTGGCTGGAATGTACTTTACCTTCATCATCAAGCACAGGGAGAGAAGGGGGAGACTGCAGGAAGAATCACTGAGGTATCTGTGCTACGGCTGCAGGGCTAGAACAGACAGAGACAGGCTGGATCAGTGTGAGAGCTGGGTATACTCACTGGCCTGGGAAACCTGCAGATCGGGCCGCTATATGCTGAGAGACAGCAGAACTCTCACACCATGTGTCTGCTCCGGATGTTTGGCAACACAGTAATGGGGCCACCCCCCTACTGGCCCTGGGCCTTAAGGCAGTGCCCGATATGCACAAATGGTCAGTCTGCCCCTGTAACTGCCTTTATGTCCTTTTGCATAGAAGCCAAGACAAGCCTAAGAGCAGACTACACACTGCAATACCATTCTACAGCCATTTAACACTGTCTCAATGGCCAGTAAAAGGGCTCTCTGCAAACAAGAAAATTTTAGTCATTGAAGCTTAGCCATGAACCCACAGAAACTCAGACTAAGAAAAGTGAACAAGCATTTGGTGGTGTATGCCTTTAGGCTGAACTTTAAAAAAATAAAACTACTTAAAGTGGAGTACATGTTAACTTACTTAACTAGGTACCATACAAGATGTTGGTCAGTGAGGTCAGTGGAGAGTATACAGACTGCATAGTGCTTTTAAACTTTTATAGAGGTGTTAGGAAAAGCTAAGAGATTCTATTAGAAAACATGGTTGTCTGTAAATGATTTCTTCCTCTAAAATGTTCAGGAAAAAAATATACAACATTTACTCTTTTAGAGAAATATGAAATATTGCACAATAATATTTCATACTGTATTTACTGCACATACAAATAGCAGATGAAGCTACAAGTTAATTTTCACACTTGTGTGTAGCTGCTTTAGTGCAAAAAGATGACTGTTTATAGAGCTCAAAAGCTAAAGTTCAAATTTGCACACACATCTGAATGAGTCAGAGGAGTTACAAATTACCCCTCCCTTTCTATCTCTGCCAGCTCTGATTAGTTAAGGCTATATAAATGTAATGCAAATCTGTTATCAGTTCACTAAAGCTGTCCATGGGCATGCTCAGAAGCTGTTTAGCAGGGAATGCCCACCTGCACAGGAAGTGACGAGCGGGGCCGGTGCAGGCGCATTGACTCCTGGGAGTGATGACGTTCAGCTCCCAGGAGTCATCGCAAGCCGAAAGTGACGGTGCGGGTTGTGGCCACAGAGGGAGGAAGTGATAGGAAGGTGAGTATATTTTCTTCTATAACAAGGTAAGTGAACAAAAAAAAAAATCGGGAGCATCCATTTCTTTTTCAGGTGACACTCAGCAAGCGGATGGCCCAAAATCGATTTTTTCGATTTTAAGGCCAGAACTCCGCTTTAAGTTAGAGTTATGTTTATGATACCCATAAATAGGCGCTCCTGGGTCTTAAGAAGGATGCCAGGAGAGCCACCGTTTCCCTACAAGGTCAAAGGCTCAGAGGGCTTTTTGTTGTAGGGCTATAGACTTTTCATGAATAAAATGGGTTTGAGTAACATTGACAACTTCTGATGGATTGGGGGCCAAGTTCTGTTTCCAGTGCCTGGTAAAAATCAATGTGGCAGAGAGCGAGATGTTTGCTACAATGCCGCAAAATGGGACTGGAAATTTCTCAATGCCCAGATTGAGTAGGGCTAGAGCTGGGTCGTTAGTAGTTAGAACACCAGTTATTTCTGAGATTATTTGGAATGTTTTCCGCCAGAAGCTGCGAATGTTATTGCATGACCATAGAATATGCAATAGGGTGCCCGATGTGCCACAGCAACGCCAACATAATGGTGAGGTTGTGGTATACATTTTAGCTAGTTTGTAAGGGGCAAGATACCATTTAAGTGAGATTTATCATAGTGTGATAATCCCCAATGATTCACACTATGTGTGGAGGAGTGAGAAATTTGGATAGCCTGAGTCCACTGGGAATCAAAGAAAGAGGTCTGAAGGTCTGACTCCCATTGGAGCATGGGCTTAGTTTTGATAAATTTCTGTTTATCTTGTAAAAGGTTTTATATAGGCAATGTTTCTTTTCATAGATGTTTGGGGCTTTGTGTAGTATTGCCAGATTTTGGGGTGTAAACAGACATAAGTTGGTGGGAATGCCCGCAAAAAATTATAAACTCGGAATAGAGTATAAAACTTATTGCGTGGGAGCCTGTATTCAGCTAGCAATGTTTCTGCTGGTTTAGGTATACCCCTGGATAGAAGATCTTCTACCCAGTGAAGACCTTGCATGTTCCAGCTGTTTAGAGAGAAGTCTGGGATAAGATGCTCTAGTGTGTTGATTGGTATTTTAACGTCAGGATGGTATGTATGTTGTTGAGAAGAGTTTGTAATAGTTCTCCAGGCTTGAAGGGAGGCCTTAATGGTTGGTGGGAATTGTGATAAGTCTAGTGGTTTCTATAGGTCAGCAAAGAGTAGGGAACAGAGATTGGAGGTCTTGCTAATCCCTTTTTCGACTTCTAACCACAGAGGTTCAGCAGATGGGTTAAACCAGTTTTTTAAGTGGTCTAGTTAAACTGCTGTGTAATAATCTTGTAGGTTAAACTAAAAAAGAAACGAGAAAGTTGGAACTTTAAATGGAGAACAGAAAAAATGTGCCCCATCCCTAATTACTTGAATAGAGGAAATGATTGGGACTTTAAAAAGAGGTGGAAAACAGAACGCTGGGAAATATGAACAATGGAAACATTTTATTGCTATACAACTTGACATTAATTCTTTTATCAATAATAGTTGATTTTGATTCGTATAGTGTCATGTACTTACTCATATTTTAAATATTTATGATATATTTATATATTTTTATCAATGATATTTCATATTACGTCTTTCACATTTTATGTGTAATTTGACAGATTTATGATATGTTAATAGTATGTGCCTTGTATTGTTTTGTTTTAGGATTTTTTGCATTCTCCTGCTTGTGACCTCGACCCTGCTATATGCTATATGTTTTCAGTTTTAGCCTTTTAAATATATTATGTGTATCCTTATTTCCCGCTATATATTTGAATAAGTGGGTTGGTTCACCATTAATTATAATTATTTTAATGATGATTTCAATTATGAGATTGTCTATGGCAGGTTAAAACTTTTTGAAATGGCCAACCGTCAATTTTGATGGCTTCAAAGTTTTTCTCCCTGATGGGTAATTTGGGCACGATTCCATACTGCATGTTTTCAGCGGGAGTATGACCACTACTGTAGTGAGATGCACGTCTCCCAGTGTACACGTATGCATTTACAGGTATACTTCTCATGCAGCTGTCTCGTCCCCCCCATTATGGAGAATAGGCCGGTTTCTATGGCTTCTAGTGAACTTCCGGTTTTCGCCCAGCTTGCGTTCCAGGAGTATGTTTTGCTTCCTGGTTCGGCCCAGAGGGTCCTTCCGGTTTAGGTGTGACTGTAGCGGATGTATCCGCCTTATTTGCGGTCCACCAATTCCTCTTATTCCTTGTCTGTGGTTTAGAGGAAGTTCCGGGTCATGGGCACTAGCGGGCGTGTCCGGACATTTATTTTTATGCTTCCTCTTTCCTGTTTCAATCACTATTTAAAGACGTCTCCTGATGCCGATCCCTCCCCCCCTGATGACGCAGTTGCCTGCGAAACATGTAGGCGGAGCTTCAGCACGGTTCGACGTCACAAGCTGGAAGTGCTTTATTGCTACAACGGTTTTATTGATTCAAGGCTGTTTTATGATGATGTATCTGGTGAGTGCATTTTACCTTCAATAAACATACACCTGTGAAAACGTACTTCACCATGGTCTTCCCCCTGTTTTTTTTACTTTTGGGAGTAATGGTGCCTGGCCATTTCTACTTTGGGATCCAAAATTTTGGATTGGGAGCACCTATTGGAAGCTTTCAGGGTCGATTATCCAGCTTTATAACAACAAGCGTTATATGACCATTGTGAGAGCGATGGTCATACCTATCTGGTAAGAGGCCAGCTGGCTATTTTGTGTGTGGTGGAGGTCTTCACTGTCCCTGTCATCTTATAGACGGATTGCCACATACTAAGGGTGTTGTCGGTGGACTATACAACTCATTACGTCAGCTTGAAGTGGACTTTTATTTATTTATATATTCATTTACATCATATGTCATTTTATGAGCGCTTTTTTGTCTATAGTTCTTTATCACATTGTGGTTAATGCTGGCTGCTAATTTCTGAGAGCGCGGATATTCAACAATTTTATCCTTCTCCAAGAAACCAGCCATAGCTGAAATTTATTTAGACCCAGACTAAGTGCTAAATTTTTAAATATTTAAATTTATAAAAAGGACTATATGACTAGAGGTTTTCTATAAATGCGCCACATCCCACAAAAACACTGATAAAGAATATATACTGTACAGTATAGGATGGGATTTTTAGGGTGCTATTTGAGTCCACAAACAAGAATAAGTTCTTTCCCAGTGGAAACAACTAGTGAATAAGTCTCCCTTTGTACAAAGATACATACTGTACACAAATAGGGGTTGCCCCAAAAAAATATGATAAAGTATGGCGCAATTGGTTAGAGGAACCCTGGACCACTTCTGTCATGTTGTGAGACATCACATTTTATACAGTTTAGAGAGGTTGTATACTCAAAAAAAAAAAAAAACCCTGCAAGACAAAGGCATAATGAGCTAGTATGCATCGCATACCTTAAAACGAAGCCCAGACACGGACCCCCGGACACCGCTGTGGGAGCGGACATGATCCCTCTGCGTCTCTTCCGGATTCGGCGGCTCCGGCGCTGTGAGTGGCCGGAGCCGTGATGACGTCACTCCCGCGCATGCGCGCGGGGGATTAACTTTCCAGCAACTTCCCGGCGAGGAACTCTGAAGGTCCGTCGGACCTTCAGAGCGCATGCGCCGCTAGCCCCAGTGGCTGCATGCAGTGCAAATATCTCCTAAACCGTGCAGGTTTATGAGATATTAATTGTACCTACAGGTAAGCCTTATTATAGGCTTATTTATATGGGTGTGATTCTTGCGCTGTCTTTGAGAGATGTTTAGGCAATGTGTGTCTACCCTTGATGCAGCTTGTACTATTACTGTTGACCATACAGTTACATTTAAATGGATAAGGGGGGGAGTACCGCGCTTCAGGGAAATTATAACAATAAATGTGGATAAATTCTGAATGTGTCTGAATAACTTAAATATTGTACTACGGCGTATAAGCCGATAATTCTTGGTAATGTGTAGCATTCAACAATATAAATAAATAATTCTATAGAATTATTAAATAATATAAAGTGCTTCCAAGTGATTCTGTGCAAAAATACGTGTATCAAATTAAATCCTTCTGTATATAACTTAAAATACTAAAAATTCACAGATGGCTTCCAAACTAAAATATAGAAAAATATACTAAAATCATCAATATAAATCAATAAAAAATATGATAATATAATGTTCTGATAATAATTTATATAATTGACTCAATAAAGGTGCTTATGTTCATAATAACTTAATGCCAATTTATGAAGTGTCCCAATATATCTCAATATAAATAAATCCATATAAATAAATAAAATATAGATAGGCTAAATAAATATTCAAGTGTCCAAATAGTAGAAATCCTCAGTGAATAAACAGGTATTTCCTTCCACCTATACACCTGGTGTGATATAGTGTTCTTCAGTACTCAACACTTCTAGGTGTGCTAACCGCTCACCTTAATGCTATTAGCAATGCGCCTTTGGGTCTATATGTTGTAACAACTCCTATATTCTCTCCTCTCCTTGGCTCAGAGTATGGGGGGTTGTATACTCTCTTCAGGATCTGCTCCAGGCTAATGGTCCGGTCCCTCCTTGGGTCTCAAAATAATAGGGCCAACATTGTGTAGTATTTCCAAAAGTTTTAATGAAAAAAATAGAATCACTTACAGTCTAAAATCTCTCTGTTCGGCTTACAAGCTGCAGGACTTCTCCTCCGTGTCCCGTAACGTCACTTCCAGGGCTCGTTCTGCCCTAAGCGTTACGTCACGCTATCACGTGACTTCTTCAGGGAATAATTAGCATAAGGACGTGACGTGTTTTTATAGTGCTGGAGCCGGCTCTTATACAGGCACCATTTAACATGAGAATCTTATCGCGGAACTGGTCCTAGTAACCGGATGTTCCAAATCCACCATTTTTAAATTTCTTTAATATGTTCATTTGCGGAACACCACGTTGTGACCGGATAACCCAGATCAGTCATTTTTATTAATCTAGTTATGGGAACAGCTATGCTTTTTATATACTAACTCAACAATAAATAATAGATATACTGTTGATATATTAATAATCCATAAGGCTGATTTATCTAAAAATTATATCTAAAAACATATATATATATAGCCATGTATATTAAAACCGGAAGTGAGGTTTGACTCGGATATATTGAATAAAAATTTACAATTACAAATCACATTAAAACCTTTGTATAGGACCTCGACATATACAGAAAATAACATGGATAATAGGCATATAAAATTATAACTACAATTGATATGTCCATATATATTCTGTTTATGTCTATATATTTATATATATCCAATTATAAATATAATGATAAAAAGGATCATGGTGAGTAAAAAGATCATGGGGATTATTATATATTCAGTATCATAGGAATATGTGGATATATAAGGAGATTGTGACATATTGTAGAGGCGTAGGTATGGAAGTTTTCTTATTGGTATGTTGAAGAGGGGGTGTTCTTTATTTAACGAATAATGATGGTATGTTTATATAGAGAGATTAAGCTATAGTGTATATTGAATATTAAAATATTATTTAAAAATATTCATTAAACATTTTTTTTTATTTTTAAATATTTAAAATTTATATAATCAATAAATATATATCCTATCACTTCATTGATGCATATAAAACCGAGGAAGTACTTGTGAGGTTGAAAAAATAAAAGACAAGGTGTATATAAATATATATTATATAAATAATTATTGACTATATGTGGTATATTTAAAAATCACTTATAAAACAATTAAGATCAAATTCAATGTTCAACCCGTATGTTATATGGGAGTCCATTTTGTGGATCCAGTATGATTCCCATTGGCTTAGAGTTCGGATTTTATGACTACCTCTCCAGTGTCTTTTATATGGTTCAATAGCCCAAAACTTTAACTGGGAGGGGTCTCTCTGGTGGTATTGGTCAAAGTGTCTGAATTAGAATAAAAGAACATAGAAAAAACATAGAAAAAGGCTATGACAAACATAGCGTATCCAGACACTGCGACCAATACCACCAGAGCGACGGGTGCCTTTTTGTACTAAATTCGGTTATATTAAGGCCTCATGCACACTGGACGTTTTTGAAGCTGCTGTTAGCAGCGTCAGACATTTTTTTTTTGCAGCTGCAGAACGCCCATCCATGTTATTTTATGGCCTCATGCACGCATAGAGCTTTTAGGAGCTCCAAGTGGCATAGGCGTTTTACAGCTCCAAAAATAACCCAGGAACTGTGCGTTCTGGAGCTGCAGCATCAAGCTGTAAAAATGTCTGATGCTGCTAAAGGCTGAATAACGTTGCATAACGTGCGTTAAGCCACGTTATACGTTTTTTTTCTTCCATTCAAAATCAATGGTTCCCTATGGGAGCCTATTAATTTGAATGGAAGTCGCACCGCAAGTCGGATCAGGATAATCCGACTTGCGGCGCGACTTGCGCTGTGAGAATCTTGAGGGGGAACTCCACTCCAAAATGGGGAAAAAAAGGCATGGGGTTCCCCCCCAGGTTCCAAACCAGGCCCTTCGGCTCTAGTATGGAATTTGAGGGTAGCCCCATGCTGAAAAAACGGCGTGGGGTCCCCCCAAAATCCATACCAGACTTTTATACGAGCATGCAGCCAGGAAAGGGAAGGGGACGAGCGAGCGGCCCCACCCCCCCTGGACCATACCAGGCCACACGCCCTCAACATGGGGGGGGGTGTGGGTGCTTTGGGGCAGGGGGGCTCTGCACCCCCCACCTCAAAGCACCTTGCCCCCATGTTGATGAGGACAAGGGCCTCATCCCCACAACCCTGGCCAGTGGTTGTGAAAAATCTTCATCCGGTCTTCTCCGCTCTGGTCTTCTCCTCTCCGCTCTTCTGGTCTTGTCCTCTCCGCTCTTCTGCTAGTTATATAGCCATTAGGGGCGTGGCCTCTCGTCGAGGTCCCGCCCCCCTAGGTCACCAACGATGTCGGTGACCTAAGGGGGCGGGGCCTCATGTGACGTCACCGGGAGGCCCCGCCCCTAATGACTATATAACAAGCTGCAGAGACTGGCATAATCACCAGTGACAGCGTCGGAGGAGGACCGGAGGAAGAAGAAGAAGACCAGAGGAGGCAAAAGAGCAGAAGAGCAAAAGAGAAGAAGAGCGGAGGGCAGAAGAGTGGAGGGCAGAAGAGCAGAGAGGACAAGACCAGAAGAGAGGAGAGGAGAAGACCGGAGCAGAGAAGACCGGATGAAGATTTTTAATAAACTTTTCAAAACGTCTCCTGTCGTTATTTACACTTCCTTTTATGGGGTGTATGGGTAGGGGTACAGTGTACCCCATACCCATTCACATAGGGAGGGGGTCCAGGATCTGGGGGGCCCCCTTGTTAAAGGGGGCTTCCAGATTCTGATGAGCCCCCTGCCCGCAGACCTCCACAACCACCGGCCAGGGTTGTGGGCATGAGGCCCTTGTCCTCATCAACATGGGGGCAAGGTGCTTTGAGGTGGGGGTGCAGAGCCCCCCCTGCTCCAAAGCACCCACCTTCGGGTCTAGTATGGAATTTGAGGGTAGCCCCATGCCGAAAAAACGGCTTGGGGTCCCCCCCAAAATCCATACCAGACCCTTATCCGAGCATGCAGCCCCGGCAGGCAAGGAAAGGGGAGGGGATGAGCGAGCGGCCCCACCCCCCCTGGACCATACCAGGCCACACGCCCTCAACATGGGGGGGTGGGGCCGCTCGCTCATCCCCTCCCCTTTCCTTGCCTGCCGGGGCTGCATGCTCGGATAAGGGTCTGGTATGGATTTTGGGGGGGACCCCACGCCGTTTTTTCGGCATGGGGCTACCCTCAAATTCCATACTAGACCCGAAGGGCCTGGTTTGGAACCTGGGGGGGAACTCCACGCCAAAATGGGGAAAAAAACGGCGTGGGGTTCCCCCCCAGGTTCCAAACCAAGCCCTTCAAGATTCTCACAGCGCAAGTCGCGCCGCAAGTCGGATCGTCCTGATCCGACTTGCGGTGCGACTTCCATTCAAATCAATAGGCTCCCATAGGGAACCATTGATTTTGAATGGAGGCAGAAAAAACGCTGCTAAAAGCTACGTGGCCAAACGTGCAATAACGCTAATGGAAAAAGCTACTGAAAGCACGTTTTTACAGCTGCTTTTTCCCGGCGTCAAGAAACAGCTTTGGAGTTCATTTTTATGACGCCCTTTGTGCATGGAGCCTTAAGGGAAATATGCATGTGGGTGGTGCCCTCAAGATCTATTTGCAGATATGTTTTGTTTGTGTACTTTTGCTTCTTTTTTGTTGTATGTTTATTTCTTTATTAAACAGATTTAAAAAAAAAAAAAAGAATAATTTTCTGTTTGTGGACTCAAATATAGTCCTAAAAATCCCATCTTAAATATTTAAACTGAAAAAGCCTAAAAAATAAAAGATATAATTGAAATTTCCCATATGTGGCATTAAAGTACACAGAAACAAAACAAGAGTGTGTTTCTTGATTAGTGGGTGTGCATACCCACTAATCAAAAAGCCAAAGGGTTAAAACCTAAATTGTTGTCATTGAAACTCATCTATCAAATAACTGTATATATATATATTTTTTATAAGGGGATAAGGGGAGAAGTAGGAAATTCAAAAAATCTTCAACCTGTCCGAGAAGACCTCCCAGTATATCAGTGGCTTATACCAGTGTTTCTCAACTCCGGTCCTCAGTGCACACTAACAGGCCAGATTTTAAGTATTACCTTGGGGAGATGCAGACTAGAATACTGCAATCACTGAGTGTAAGATTCTGGTACCTTCGGTACCCTTCCAGCCCAATTCTTCCGCATATAGCTACCTGTCCCTTTAAATCTCGTGACGTCATCACTAGGCGCCGCTCTGAGCGGCTATTTCAATCGCCGGTTTTCACTCACAAGGTGTTCGTACAAACCGCTTGTTACACAGCCTTGTCTGACGCTGCCGAAGCCTCCAGCTATTTCCTGTATCTCGCTACGGATCCTGTATCTTGCTACCGATCCTTCTCCTCATTACCGGACCCCTCATCTCTCTAAAACCAACTAGTGATAAGTACCCCGCAGGGGATTCCTTCCTATCAACTTGCACTATCTACTCTTGTATACTAAAGACTGTTGCTATCTATGCATTACTATTTCTATCATCTGCACTGTTACATAGATTGCTAGCTCTTGAGTCTACTACCACCTATATCCTTGCACTGAGTTAGCAATTCCTGTACACTTCATCTGCTGTCCCCTACCACCTGTTAATTGTACATGATTGCTAACCTATCTGCATACTATCTATCACCATCTGCTAACACTCCTGAACATTACTGTTGAGTGCCTATCATTGCTATCACTACTCACGCCTGTCCTTTCAGCACATCACCTCTATACTATCGTATACAACCTATCACTCCAGGAACATCTTAACTGAGTGCCTGTATATTTGCATGCTGAGGCAGGCTGGGCCACAATGATGAGTCTGGAGAGTTGGATATGGTGATTCAACACATCTCTGCACGACTACTGAGTGGAAATTCTGCAGCTGCATATCCAGTTCACTAAACAAACGCCGGAGCGTTACACTGAGCAGCAAAATATATCACCTGTGATGTATTTCAGTTTTATTGCAAACCTGGCCTGTTAGTGTGCCCTGAGCGCCAGAGTGCGAAACACTGGCTTATACTGTATAGTCTGATCCAAAGTGTTTATAACTCTGTAAACTTGCCCACCAGACTATACATTATTCATTACAGAAGCATAAGCAAAGGGGGCACAATAGTGTGCCCCTCATGTATTACAGACATGCTTTGGCTTTAATGAAAGTTTGTATCCTCATTGTATTTGGGATTTTATAGGCAATAAATATTCAATTGAAAAATAAAATAAAAATTTGACATGTTTTTTAGTTACAATAAAAAAGGTATCACCCCAAAAGAGGGTCCTACAGTTGTGACATCCTACAAATATAGCAATTTTGAATAAAAGGAGGCAATGCGATGGAGCCTTGATGGTACCCAATCAATGATCTCATTTGCTCCATCCCACTGCTTCCAATGACCATAACTTAGCCCTAAGTAGTAATTCCAGCTGTTTGTAGGGATCCTTCATTCATATGACATATCCTTGTTCTGATGAATGCTACAAAGATGCTGGGATTTCAACGCGTTTCGACATTCAATTAAGTCTTCTTCAAGGAAAATTATTACCACTCTGTAAGTTTACATTTTTGAAAAGAGATCCTTTTATTCTCATGAGTTCAGTAAATATTAAAGGGCTTATCTATCTTCCTAAAGCCCCATACATCAACTGTCTCAGACTCTGCCAAATTGCGCTAGTGCTTACTTTCCTCATAGACCAGATTCAAGCTCATCATTTGCCCACCAAATAGTAAAACATACCAGGGGCCATTTGGGGGTATGTGTACTGTCCTGGCATTTTAGGATCTCAAGACCCTATAGTTAGTAGACTCTAAATTTCGCATGGACTAAATAATAAACACTGATTTGGGTTATTTTTTTTATCAAAGAAACATAGCAGACTACATTTTGACCTTCATTTATGAAAACAAAAACTAAGAAAAAAAAACAGTTTTGTTTTTTTAAATGTGCTGCATTGTTTTGGTATTTATAAAGCAAAAAAAAAAAACCCAGTGGTGATTAACCGCTTTACCACCGCCCACAGTAATATTACTGCGGCAGAGTGGCTCGTTATCGTCTGACGACGTAGTACTACGTCGTCAGACACTCCCCCTTCTGGGCGGCGCTTACGCGCCGCCGGAGGCTCGCTCCCGCTGTTTTCATTCACAGCGGGAGTCGGGCCAGGGGAGGAGCAGCGGCGATCGCCGCTGCTCTGCCCCGATCGCCGGGGATCTAGTGTGGAGATCCGCCCGCCTGTGTAAACACAAGCGGGCGGATCTCCATAGTGACAGGGAGTGACAGATCGGAGTGTTCAGCATAGCTGGACATCCGATCTGTCCATGACTCACTCAGTCACCTCCCCCCCTATACGACAGTAAGCACCAGGCATACATTAACCCCTCCCTCTCCAATAAAATTAACCCCTTCCCTGCCAGTGTCATTTTTACAGTAACAGTGCATATATATAGCACTGATTACTGCAGTAATGTCACTGGTACCCCCAAAAGTGTCAAAAATGGCAGTCAAGGGTCCGATCTGTCCGCCGCAATGTCGCAGTCCCGCAAAAAAAAATCGCAGATCGCCGCCATTACGCATTAAAAAAAACACCAAAAATGACATAAATCTTTCCCTTAGTTAGTAAACGCAATAACTTTTGCGCAAACCAATCAAAATACGCTTATTGCGTTTTTTATTTTACCAAACATAGGTAGCAGAAAACAAATTGGCCAAAAATTTTTAAAAAAATTGGTTTTTACATCTTTTTTGGGGGGGAATTTCATATAAAAAAATGTTAAAAATATTGTTATTTTTTCAAAATAAACGCTCTTTTTTTGTTTATAGCGCAAAAAGTAAAAATCGCACAGGTGATCAAATACCACCAAAAGAAAGCTCTGTTTGTGGGAAAAAAAGGACGTAAATTTCGTTTGGGTACGGTGTCGCACGACCGCGCAATTGTCAGTTGAATTCGCACAGCGCCGAATCGCAAAAAGTGGCCTGGACGGAAGACAGCAAAATCCTCCGGTGGTAAAGTGGTTAAATACTACCAAAAGAAATATATATATATATACTGTGTATATATATATATATATATATATATATATATATATATATATATATATATATATATATATATATATATATACTGTATATATATATAAATCAATGAGGGTGAACAGCACTCAGCCGTCGATTAGTGCATAGCAATCAGGCCATCCCATAGACCATATATAAAGAAAAAAGGCATAGGGGATTGCTGCACATAAAAGTTTTATTGGAAAAATCCAATCAAATCCAATCAAACAGACATAGTACAAAAATCTGTCAGAACATGTCCATAATTACAGTTTCAGGCTTGACCAATAGCGCCCTTTTTCAGATCAGAATATATCTCTGTTATGTTCAGATCTGAAGAAGGGCGCTATCGGTCAAGCCCAAAACTAATTATGGACATATTATTTTGTACTATGTCTGTTTGATTGGATTTGATTGGATGTTTCCAATAAAGCTTTTATGTGCAGCAATCCCCTTTGACTTTTTCTTATGATAAGTGTACTGGCCCACTGCTGGTACCATGTGATCACTGTAACCAATCACATGACAATTGTAAATAATGGATGGCTTCCTTTCATGCCATATATTGCGTACAACTGTGTCACAGTGATAACATGGTACAGACAGGGCCAATCACAGTCCATCTGTACCATCTGATTAGCTTTGACAACTCACAGCTAATCACAACAAAACACTCTGAATGAATAATTTTATTCAGTAAAAATGGTTGCTTTTACCAATGAAATTCACTGGTATAAACAATCATAATGTGTAAAAAAAATCCTGATCACTTCCCCAGGGTAGAAAAGTGTTACTATGGTGCATGGCCCATTTCAGTGCCACTCTAACAGCATCATGTGCCCCAGGCAAAGTATTGCACTGGAGCCCCTATCAGCGCACCATGGCAAACAGTGAGTGTGGTTAAATTATGCCATAAATTGGGTGTGGCATTTTAATCTGATTAGAAATTTTAATCTGATTTCATACATTTTTTTAAATATTTTTTTTTCATTTTTTACAATTAAAAAAAAAGTTTCCTTTTTTGTAATGCTGTTCACAATGCTGGGGGGGGTCTTTGCTATGAGATAATAAGGGTTCAAACAGACCCTTGAAGTCTCACTTTTGAGGCAGAGAAAGGGTCTGAGGAAATACATTACCCAGTGCTTCTCTGCAGCCCTAGCTGCACTTTAGATAAGTGAACAGGAGACAGAGGCTCCTGTTCAATCATATGTTGAAGCAAAGTAAACATAGCAACCCTCCCCCCCACCCCCCAAACCATATATTTTATGAAAGCACATGACCTGTAGAATAAAAAAAGGTGCTACGGATTTTTAAGGCCCCACGATATTTGCGTAAATGTTTATTAAAACATTATCTTTGCTAAAAATACACTAAAACCGATATTAGCAGATAAAAACACAGCTAATTTTACAACATTTCTGTTAAATTCCTACTTAAAGCGGAGTTCCGGGCACAAAATCAATATTTTTTTTTTGTGCCCCTCCGCTAGTTAGACATCACCTGAAAAGGAATTGGATAGTTAGGTTTTTTTTTTTTGTTTACTCACCTTGTAATTGAAGATCGTAAATACTCACCTCAGAGTACTTCCTCCCTCAGCGCCGCGGCTCACCCGTCACTTCCTGTCTCGCGATGATTCCTGGGAGCTGAACGTCATCGCTCCCAGGAATCAATTGGACGGCACCGGCCCCGCTCGTCACTTCCGGGCGACGCCGCATTCCCCTGCTAAACAGCTTCTGGGCATGCTGTGGAGGAATGCGGCGCCACACCGGAAGTGACGAGCGGGGCTGGTGCAGGCGCATTCTGGGACAAGAAGACGCGGAAGAAGACACAGAAGAGGACCGCGCCTGCTTTAGCTGCCCACAAGAGAGATGGAAACGCTGTGGAAGAAATTTTATAAGTAAGTATTTCTTCTAAAAGGTAAGTGCAAACCGGGACAGATCAGAGGCAAGCCATTGTGGAATGTGCTAGCCCTGACTGTCCCGGGGGTATGTTTATTGAAAAATGACTTCTGTGCCCGGAACTCCACTTTAATATAAAAGCCTAACCTGTATTGAGTCAATAAATAACAAATATTTGTCAATTTAAAATTGTGCCTTTTTGCGAAATGGCGAAAATCAAATGTACTCATAAATGTCTCTAAAATTTTGGAGGTTTTCATTTTTCAGTTACAACTTTCAGATTTTTTAAAAAGACCCCACAAACCATACATTTTCTGAAAGCACATGACCTGTAGAATAAAAAGAATAGGAAGCTGCTACTTATTTTTTTAGCCCCACAATACTTGCGTAAATGTTTAACAGATAGCTATTTTCACTAAAAAAATGCTTATTTGCACATGGGAAAATCACAACATAACTTATACAATTCCTGCTAAATTCCTACTAAGGCCTCACTCAATGGGTTGTGCTACATTGTATGCCCGTGGAGGGCTGTGTTTACCTGCACGGGGAGTCCTAGTCATGTCAACTGGGATGCAGAGGATGCCAAGACAGATTTGACATCCGTGAGGGTGTAGGTGCATGAATCAAAACACAGACAGTGTGAGTTCAGGGACATACACCCACATGGATTCCAAGTTGGGAGCAATGGCTGTCTCGATGCAGCAACTGCATCCCAAAAGATATGAATAAGACTACCTGCACAGGAATGCACGGAAAATCTGTGCATTCCTGTGCAGCCGCTGTATCCCATTTGACATCAATGGGATTGCCAACATGGGATGCACAGAACTACTGTGCATCCCTGTGCAGCTAAACATGGTCTCACTGTAGTATGCCCCGCGTGAACAAGGCCTTTGGTCTTGTTTAGACTTGCGGTTGGGGGCAGCAAAAATGCAGGGTTGAGCTGCGATCTTGCCACCTGCCAAACACCTCCGCTCCTAAAGAGGAGCTCCCGTCTCCTCCCAAAAAAAGTAAGGTTAGCGGCTACAAATACTGTAGCTGCTGATTTTTCATACAAGGATGCTTACCTGTCCAGGGATGCAGTGATGTCAGTGTAGCACTACTCCCGTGGGAGCTGCTGGTTATGAATTCCCATGGGTTACCCATAGCAACAACTTGACAATAGAGCATATTCTATGTGCTTGGCTCAGTCAGAAAACAGTCCCGGGGTTTTGGTTTTTTGTTGTTTTATATGAGAACCGGGATAGGAGAAGGGATGAGTGGGATACCCCAACTGAACAAACCATGCACAATTACTGGGACTTCTGATCATAGCTGGATGCGGCAAGGCCGCTACTTCACCTTGCCACTAAAGTGAAGTAGAATTAAGCGAAATGTACTGTACTGTGAATCACTCTTCAGGGTCCTATTTGGCACCCCCTTTTTCCCTACTCTTCAGGGTTATACACAGCACCCCCTTTGCTCTGACACACTGTGTGAGCTGACCCTTTATCCTCTGACTTCACTGGAGTGGTCCCCCTTCCTGGGCAGACCTTTTGGCAATTCCCCTGGAACTCACGGACACTGTTTTTCCCAGAAGACCCTGCCAGCAGCTCCACCTTCAGCTGTACAGGATCCTCTGCAGCTCAGCTCCACACCTGGTTCACTAGGCTGACCACCTATGACCCCCTTCCTCATGCAACAGGAGGAGAGAGACAGCCGTCAGTCTCCTCCTGGGACTCTGCTACCCTCCAAAGACGCCCTGTCACATGTCCCCCCAGCTTTTATGAGGAATCCACTGGGACTCTCACAAAAGCCAATGTGTCACTGGCTAGTTTTCCTCCACTGTCCAACATGTCCCCCTATTGGATGCAGTGGGGACACTCCCTCAGACCCAGTAAATCACACCTGGGAACATGCAACAGGCAACCTAATAGATCAAGCTCCCCTGATAAGCAGATGGAGCATAAAATGCTTTCAACCTAGCACCTAACTAGGAGGGTACTACATCAGCATCCAAGCCAGGGGCAGACGTACAGGGGTCGCAGGGGTCACCATGGCGACCGGGCCCCATGCTGCAGGGGGCCTGAGAGGACCCCCTGTATGTATAGAGAGGAGGAGCGGCAACCGCAGCTGAGACCAAGCTCCCCTGATCCTCCAGAGAGAGCTGATCGTGATCACATCACATTAGAAACAATGGAAAGTGAAAGCACAGTGTGTGCTGTGCTCTCTGCCAACCCCTACAGTGCAATACAGTTACAGGAAGGTACAGTCCTCTCTCTGCCGTTTTTAAAAAGGCTTTCTGTATGTATGTGCATTTATGTATGTATGTATGTGTGTGTGTGTCTGTATGTATGTATGTATGTATGTATGTATGTATGTATGCATGTGTGTATGTGTGTATGTATGTGTGTGCATATGTGTGTGCATATGTGCATCTATATATGTATGTGTGTGCATGTATGTATGTTTGTGTGTTTATATGTGTGTGGATATATGTACGTGTGTGTGCTTATATATGTGTATGCTTATATATATATATATATATATATATATATATATATATAGTGTGTGTGTGTGTGTGTGTATGTGCTTATATATGGGTATGTATATGTGTGTGTATGTGTGTACATGTGCGTTTATGTGTGTGTGTGTGTGCATTACTTTAAATCTTGACCCCACATATGTGTACAATTAGAAGTATTTTTTTTTTTTTTTTTTACAGCTTGTTCATAGTACCAGCAAGAAAATGCTATTCCTCTGAAAGGCGATCCATGCTCATATCGCCTTTCAGAGGCATTTGACAGGCGGTGAAAAGGCAAAATGTTGCCTCCTCACTGCCTGTTTTAACCCACTAATGCAGGGGTGGGGAACCTGTGGCCCGCACAATCATTGCGTCCGCCCCCCCCCCCCCGTGCCGCTGAGCCTGTGTATGCCAATGGCACCGTCCTGACAGTGTGAGTCACAGAAAAGCTTCAGAAAAGGGTGGACCCGGGGCCCCGAGCCCACCCATTTGTGTGGTCAGTCTGCATTGAAAGGGGGCACGCTGTGGTCAGTCTGCATTGAAAGGGGGCACGCTGTGGTCAGTCTGCGTTGAAAGGGGGCACGCTGTGGTCAGTCTGCATTGAAGGGAGCACACTATACCTTGATTACTGAAGGCCCCTTTCACACTTTTGTGACCTCAAAGTCACGCAATTTGTTACAGCGTTTTTTGCCGCAAAGCAATGCCTATTACATTTATGCATACATTTTGTACGGCCCCCGAATGATGTTACAAAAATCCAAGTGGCCCTTGCCAGAAAAAAAGGTTCCCCACCCCTGCTCTAATGCATCATCACTATGCTGTAACTGTGTACAATGCACACAATTGTGGGGTGGTTGTAGTGCAGCCCCATTCACCAGGGGGTATACCAGCCACAGCATGTGTCCACCCCCAGCGGCTGTCTCTGCAGCTACAGGGTGAACAGCTGGGGTTGGTAAAAACACAGTTAAAGCGTGTGGTTTTACCACCCCTCAACCTCACATGTGAACAGGCCCTTAGTTCACATCTGTGCAGCTGTGTGCTGTGTACAGGGCAGCAAATTCATTTCAGTGGGCCGCCCCACAAAAACGCAGGGAAAAAAAATCCTTTTTTTTTTTTTTTTTTTTTATTGTGCTGCAGCAAAAATGCACCATGTTTGCCAATGTGTAGGGGTACCATTAGGAATGAATGATACCCCTGCATGTTTGTCTGCATGTCAGGAACACGTGCAATTTTGGGCGTATTCTGTTGACACGGAGTAATGTGAACCAAGCCTTAGACTGGGGGGCCCCCAGGCTGAAAAAAAAATTCAAGATGCCCTGACTGGAAAAAGATGGAGAAACACCGGCATAGAGGACCCGTCTCTCCATTTTCCTCCTGCAGCCGCTGAATGCCCTGGGGGAGGGAGAGGAGAAGCGGGGGCAAATTAAGAGATTGGTTCCTTTATATGCAGCTACCTCTTTCTGCTGCCCCCCCCCCACACTCCTCGTCCCTACAGCTCTGCAAGGTTCCCCCTTCCCCTCTCCCTCTGGCTGCTTCAGGGAATCTGTCAGGATGAAGACTTTTCTGAATGGAGAGTCAGTGATCCATACTGATCACTGACTCTGTCTATTCATAACTGAAACATAGTAAACTGTATTTACAATGCTTCAGTATGTGAATGAATGGGAAGCTCTGTACAAAACTATTCCTATCCATGTATTCTGCGCAGCTTCAGAGAAGGAGATGGAAAGCTGTGTCTCAATGGTGGAATATCAGGGGTCTGTTTAGACTCCTGATATTTATCCTAAAAAATTGTAAAAAAAAATTTAAAAAATAATATTGTAAAAAAAAAAAAGAAAAATGAATAAAGCAAATGGTAGAAAAATGTAATTAAAAAAATTACTGACATCAACGGCAGAACTACCACACAAACATTGCACTTGTGACCGGCCCTGGCGTTCCGCCACCAGGCTGGGAAGGGAAGGGCCCCATCCGGGGGGCCCTTTATGGTTTCTTGCATCGGGGCCCTGAAAGTTCTAGTTACGCCACTGATCCAAGTCGATTCTTTAATCTGCTTCAGGTGCAAGTGCCGACATTTTCACTAGGGGAAACTAGCAGTGAAGCCTTCCAGCTTCGCAGCTGGTTTCCTTCTGTGCATGAGTGAGTCGCGCTGCGCTTTGTAAATGGTCCCGCATTCTTCTGTGTGTGTCTCAGAAGAGTGCAGGGGGAAGAGGAGGGGCCAAACGGCTTTGTAGATTGCCGTGGCGATCTTACCCAGAAGTGGGAGTGGGTACCCTGGAAGTGGGAGCAGATACCTGTCATAACCAGGTACCTGTTCCCCCCCAAAAAGTGCAGAGGAGAGGGGGGTAGGGTGCAAACAAGCTGAGCTTTCCCTTTTGGGTATAGCTCTACTTTAGTCTATAATAGGGGTGCTGATGCCGCGATTCTTTGCGCCCGTGGAAAACTTGACCCAACTTGTAGCAATATCTTCCGGTGAAGACTACACATTTATGTCATGGAGAAGCGCCGCAAACTCTCCGCAACCTTGTGCAATGCAGGTGTATGTGGTGCATTTGTTGGTAAAATGAGGTTAAAACTGGTGGTGAGAAGGCGTCACATTGCTTTCTCATTGCCTGTCAGTAGCCTCTGAAGCTTGATCCAAATATGGATTGGGCTTCAGAGGCAAGGGTGATTTAGGTCCCTTTCACACGATCCAACCAATCGGATCCACCTGTCTGTTTTTCAGGGGCACCCGATTATGCCACCCATTCTCCTCTATGGGGAGGCGGATGTCAGCGAACATGTGTCTGCTGACACCCACCTGGCATCCGATTCGATAAGATTCACTGAAAAAAAACATATGGCGATACGTTCACTATCCATCCAGCAGGTCGGATCAGATGGAATTGGATAAAAACAGACAGCCTGTCTGTCTTCATCCGATCTCCCCATAGAGGAGAGCAGGACTCTTACAGGTCCGCCCAGTGCTGGTGCAAGGATTTTTGGCACCCTAGGCGAAACCTCATTTTGCCGCCCCCTTGCTCCACCCCTGACTCCACCCCCTTTGCCCTGCCCATGTATACCCAACCCTTTTTGTATACCCCCAACTATATGCGCTCTAGGCTTTATATATATATATATATATATATATATATATATATATATATATATATATATATATGTGTGTGTGTAGTTGTCTGGGGTTAATATGTGTGTGTGTGTGTGTGTGTGTGTGTATATAGGTATGTATATGTGTATGTGTGTACAAACCCAAATCCAAAAAAGTTGGGACACTGTACAAATTGTGAGTAAAAAAGGAATGGACTAATTTACAAATTTCATAAAGTTATATTTTATTCACAATATAATATAGATAACATATCAAATGTTGAAAGTGAGACATTTTGAAATGTCATGTCAAATATTGGCTCATTTTGGATTTCATGAGAGCTACACATTCCAAAAAAGTTGGGACAGGTAGCAATAAGAGGCCGGAAAAGTTAAATGTACATATAAGGAACAGCTGGAGGACCAATTTGCAACTTATTAGGTCAATTGGCAACATGATTGGGTAAAAAAAGAGCCTCTCAGTGTGGCAGTGTCTCTCAGAAGTCAAGATGGGCAGAGGATTACCAATTCCCCCAATGCTGTGGCGAAAAATAATGGAGCAATATCGGAAAAGAGTTTCTCAGAGAAAAATTTGAAAGAGTTTGGTGTTATCATCATCTACAGTACATAATATCATCCAAAGATTCTGAGAATCTGGAACAATCTCTGTGCGTAAGGGTCAAGGTCGGAAAACCATACTGGATGCCCGTGATCTTCGGGCCCTTAGACAGCACTGCATCACATACAGGAATGCTACTGTAATGGAAATCATACCATGGGCTCAGGAATACTTCCAGAAAACATTGTCGGTGAACACAATCCACCGTGCCATTCGACGTTGCCATCGAAAACTTGATAGGCCAAAAAAGATGCCATATCTAAACATGATCCTGAATCGCAGGCGTTTTCTCTGGGCCAAGGCTCATTTAAAATGGAAAAAAAGGGGTGCATAATCTGCGCTAACCAATCAAGTGTATAAGCTGCTGACACAAACAACTGACAAAAAGGCAGCAAAAGGGTTAATGCAAACTTGTACTAAAACACCTATGAAAAATGGACATGGGTCATTTTTTCTGATGCAGCACATCACAATACACAGCAACACATTACTGTGTATTGCAATGCATAGTAATACGTCAGAGGTTTGTTCATTCAAAATTAATGGGATTGCAATTCACTAACATGTGCATGGTGTGTTGCAGTACTATACACATTAGTAAGCCTGTTAGCACAAACAAACCACATTGGATAGGTGTAAATTGACTCTAAAAGTAAATCTGTCATGAGAAAAATATGGTATGTGACATTGTTGACCTCCTTCTGAAAATGCTAGTTGCTTGGCTTCTTTCCTGACTAATCAGGAAAGTTTGAGAAAAGTCAGGAGCTCTTAGCTGCTTGTTCTGGGTTAATGACTTGAAGTATTGAAGATAGAGGGTCAGCATGACAACTATAAAAATATGATTTAAGAAACTGGTAGCCCATTCCCTAAAACTGCAGGGACCAAAATGACTTGTTTTTTACAAACATAAGCCATAATATTTTAAAAACCTTTTCAATCTAGCCATCACCATTTTTCAAGGGTTCATTTGTCAAATAAAGGACAGTTTAATTTACTTTTATTTGGATGAATTTCTGCTCCTGAAGCCTCTGGAACAATTTCGTAGATGTAACTTGACAAGATGTCAGTCTACAGAGCACTTTAAACTGATTATCAGTCAGGCTGCATAAACTCTTACATTTGCTTGGATCCTATTGTTCATAAGAGAAAATAAAAATGATCAGTTGAAAGATATGTACTCTGGCTCTCCATGGCATTTTAGTAATTTTACCCATACAAAATAAAAAGAAGCGTGAGTGTCAACAGGCAAAACACATGTCATCAAAATGAGAGACTTAAAGGATATGTTTACTTTTAAATATGAATTCACATTTTGCCACCCTCAAAAACAAATTGTAAAATAAAAATACAGACCTCAGACTTTACAAAATGGGACTCTATGCTGTAACTTCCTAAAATCTGCATTTTGTTTTACTAGAAACTTACTTAAGTACCCATACAATCAGATATACAGTATCTCACAAAAGTGTGATTATATAGTGTCACCACAGGATGGCCTTGTGGACACTACTATGTAAAATGTGCCACGTCCTATGTTGTATAAATAGAAAAAATTGCTATTGCATTGAGAGTGGACTTTCTTGGCACCATAACATGACAATAGGTCGTAAAAAATCTATTTTTATTGTAGAAATAAGTTAAAAAGTTATAACGTCATGACAAAACAAGTATAGAAAAACACTATTTAAAATAAGATCAATAGCACAATACCATTATATCATTATACTGAGACTGAGGTGAACACTCGTCAAACCACCAAATATACATATGGAATAGAAACCTATGACTTATAAAGAAGTCATGATACAGGTAGTGACACCATGGATCCGGTGGTGGTGCGGGGTACACTGAACAGCTGATGTTCTCTACATGTTTTGCGTTTATTTTACAACGCTTCTTCAGGAGAATATTTTACAGTACAGTTTTAGAAAGAGATCTAGAAAGAACAAGGAGATACAAAGCATGAGATTCATACAATATATACATAACCTTGATTCTTTTTACACAAACAGTGTTTTCAAAAATGTGCCCTAATGGCATACAAAAAATGATGCAGTAATGTATCAGAATATAGAGGAATTTTCTTACCAGAATACAATATGGTGATGCTAATAATAGAAAATCCCATAAAGTGCTAATTTGGACAAATTTAGCTACGGAGACGAGTAGCTGAGTGCTCAGGCTAAGAACAGGTGAAGGCGGGGAGACACTTAAGAGGCAAAAACTTTTCACTCTTTTTACCTATGAATATAAAGTGCATGTGGTTATTGGATGAATAATAGTGGGCCAAAGTATACAACATACAAGATGCCGATTATAGCTATCAATAGGGAAAAAAGGGGCAAAATTATAAATATATGCGTCTTCTTACCCAGAATAAATATTATGAAACAAGACAATGTTGAATTGATAGATGTCTTAAAGTGGTTGCCTAGGGGTGTGTATATATAATACGTATGGGATGACGAATATTCCCGATAGTAAGCAAAGGGGGGTAGGCAAAGGTGTGAGTCCCTTACATACCTGTCAAGGCAAATAATGGTATCTTCCGTGAAGTCTAAAATAATGCAATAAATGCAAAAAAGACTTATAGGTATTAGAGTTGTATGCCACTTTATGTATTGTCAGAAGGAGGGAGGGACCATCCTAGACAACAGCCGGTTGCTGTAATACAGGCAAACATAAAAAAGGTTATTAGATGGGCAAGGGAATTAAATAGTTAAAGATATATAAATAGGCAGGGAGGGAGAGGAAAATGGCAATTATATAGCCAGTTGGTGAGGGGGGGGGGGGGGGGTTTATATATCAAGCCTCCAAGTATCCCAATGTAGCTCACCTCAAGAGTCCTCCTCTCAAACAAATTCCCAAGTCCTTCCAGAGGGGTAAAAAGCGGGGTAGTATCCCTATTGTAGCCAGGCAGACCGAGGCGCCCATCTGGCTATTTAAGGCTCCATTCACACCTGGGCGTTTTTAAATGTTTTTCAGCTCCAAAAACGCTCAAAAAAAACGTTCCAAAACGCACAACAAGTAAAACCCCATTCATTTAAATGGCCCCTGTTCACATCTGAGCGTTTTGCAAAACGCCTGTAGCTGAAAAAAGTACATGAGCTTCTTTTTGGGCTGATTACCAGCGTTTCTGATGTCAATGCCTGCCTCCAAAAACGTCTGAAAATCGCGGTAAAAATTACGGTAAAATTGCAGTAAAAAAATGCGGTAAAACGCTACGCTCAAGTGTGAATGCAGCCTAAGGCTACATTCACATCTGAGCATAGCGTTTTCGCACATTTTTTTACCGCAATTTTTACCGCGATTTACAGGCGTTTTTACAGGCGTTTTTTGTGCAGGCGTTTTTACATTGAATAGAGACCAATGGAAAATGCCTGTAATCTGCCCAAAAAGAAGCTCATGTACTTTTTTGAGCATTGGGCGTTTTGCTCACAGCGTCAAAACGCTCAGATGTGAACAGGGGCCATTGAAATGAATAGGATTTGTCTTGTTGGGCATTTTGAGAGCTGATCCTAGAGCAGAAAAACTCCCCAAAAACGCCCCAAAACGCCTACATGTGAACGGAGCCTAGTGTCTCCCGGCTGAGTGACGTACTGCGCCGATGAGCGTTTTGCAAACAGTAAAAGATAAACCAACACATAACTAAATTAAATAAAATAAAAATAGAAATGTGGCAAATAAAAATAAATAAATAAAAAAATAATTAAATAAAATATAATATATATATTTATTTATTTTTATTTGCCACATTTCTATTTTTATTTTACTTAATTTAGTTATGTTTTGGTTTATCTTTTACTATTTGCACCCCTTTGAAAAATTGAATAATATATTCATCATCCTCTTTTTCTATCCTACGGTGTAGGACGCTGACTGCTGGGCTTGCTTTACAGGAAGGTGCGGCTGGTGGCGCTGCCACTATATCCTGTTTGGTGCGCCCTCCTGGTTTTGAGCGGCATTTGGACTCCTATTATTGTGGGGCCTAGGGTGGGAGATCACAAGTTCGGGGTCACCTCCACATTTGTCTTCCTCTGGGTCTAGTGGGCGGCGTACTCTGGGCTTCCTCTATCCCGGCGGACTTACGTTGTTTCTCCGCCCCCCGGACACACACTCCTCACCATCCCTGCACTGCATGTGTTTACACATGCACAGTTGCGAGGACTCGGCAGGGAGGCGCCACTATGCTGGGCTGAGTGACGTCAGACGCTCATCAGCGCAGTACGTCACGGGAGACACTTAAATAGCCAGACGGATGCCTCGGTCTGTCTGGCTACAATAGGGGTACTACCCTGCTTCTTACCCCTCTGGAAGGACTTTCGAGGGAATTCGTTTGAGAGGAGGACTCTTGAGGGGAGCTACATTGGGATACTTGGAGGCATGATATATAACCCCCCCCAACAACTGGCTATATACTGTAATTGCCATTTTCCTCTCCCTCCCTGCCTATTTATATATCTTTAACTATTTATTTCCCTTGTCCATCTAATAACCTTTTTTATGTTTGCCTGTATTACAGCAACCGACTGTTGTCTAGGATGGTCCCTCCCTCCTTCTGACAATACATAAAGTGGCATACAACTCTAATACCTATAAGTCATTTTTGCATTTATTGCATTCATTTAGACTTCATGGAGGATACCATTATTTGCCTTGACAGGTATGTAAGGGACTCACACCTCTGCCTACCCCCCTTTGCTTACTATCGGGAATATTCGTCATCCCATACGTATTATATATACTCTTTACACAGGCTGTATAGCTCTGTAAACCTTCAAGATCTATCTGTATAAAACTGGAAGGTCTGGACCCACCTGGACACACCCCTAGGCAACCACTTTAAGACATCTATCAATTCAACATTGTCTCGTGTCATAATATTTATTCTGGGTAAGAAGACGCATATATTTATAATTTTGCCCCTTTTTTCCCTATTGATAGCTATAATCGGCATCTTGTATGTTGTATAATTTGGCCCACTATTATGAGCCATGCACTTTATATGCACTTTATATTCATAGGTAAAAAGAGTGAAAAGTTTTTGCCTCTTAAGTGTCTCCCCGCCTTCACCTGTTGTTAGCCTGAGCACTCAGCTACTCGTCTTCGTAGTTAAATTTCTCCAAATTAGCCCTTTATGGGATTTTCTATTATTAGCATCACCATATTGTATTCTGGTAAGAAAATTCCTCTATATTCTGATACATTACTGCATCATTTTTTGTATGCCATTAGGGCACATTTTTGAAAACACTGTTTGTGTAAAAAGAATCAAGGTTATGTATATATTGTATGAATCTCATGCTTTGGATCTCCTTGTTCTTTCTAGATCTCTTTCTTTTTTTTTTTTTAAATATTTTTATTGAACATATGAAACAATTACAAGAACCGTATTGCAGCAAGATAGTACAATAAATAAAACCACAAGAATTATATAACCATTCAGAGTTTTCTTACATTTTGTAATAATAGTGTCACAAATATTATGCATAAGGGTTATGATGAACTAAATATGAACGACACTAGGAGAGGAGGGGGGGGGGGGGGGGGGTTGTGGGGATTAGGGACGGGGAAAGAGATTGAAACTCTCGCATGGGACGTGAGGAGAACGTCAATATTTAAAGAGAAAAATAACTAAGTACTAAAAGGATGACTCTTACTGGCTGAGCAAGACTCCTAGTCGACTCCTAACATAACATAGCAGGTGAAATGGGGGGGGGGGAATTAGTGGTATCCATGAGATCCATCTTGAAGTATCTGATAAGCAAGTGATAGAAACAGTTGTATGAGGAATTGAACGTGGAGGGTGTTGCCTTATACTCTCAACCTTCCCAATGTGTTGGAGATTGAAGCTTTTAAATACCATTCTGTGAATTGGAAGGGTGTCATCAGAGCTTTCAGTTCATCTGCCCGGAAGGCATATATCATGAAAGAGCGCCATCTGGAGAAAAAAGTTTCCATGGATGAGAACCTTTTTCCATGTATAGAAGTGCTTTGAGGTCGTTGCAAACCATGGAGATCGTCGGGGGGGGTGTTGGAAGTCCAGGTCTTTAGAATTGCTTTTTTAGCTGCCAGGGTGCATAAGTGTGTCCATGGGGGTAGCCATTTTGCTTTGCGACCATGACCAGTCGTGGGCTGTAATGACTCTTCACAGCCAAATAGGAATAAGTGAGGGGATTTCTCCATTCGCATACCCAAGACTGCCTGTATAAGTGTTTGTACCTGGTCCCAGAAACCGGAGATAGTGGGGCAATGCCAGAACCTGTGGGCTAACGTTGGTCTTCCTTCACCGCACTGGGGCATAGTGCAGGAGTGCTCGGATTATTGGTATACAGAGCCGGAACGAAGGCCCTGTGAATCAATTTGAATTGAGTCTCCCTCCAGGTCTCCATCAGAACGAGTTTTCTAACCCGTAGGTATCCTTGTAGTATTCTCGGGGCAATGTCCTCCATGGGGAAGGCAGCACCCCATTTGTTAAACATGGTGTCCGTGGGGTGCTTTTTTGAGTGTAAAAGCAGTTGGCCATAAACAATAGAAATGTTGTAACTTTTGTTCTTGATGAAATCATCCAAGATCGATTTTTTAAAACTTTTAGCAATGCTGGGTGAACAAGATTTAACATAGGCTATTGCCTGATGATAGTACAACTGGTGGGACGAGGGCAAATGGTATTCCCCTGCAAGTTCCGTGTATGGTTTTATGGACAGATCCGAGGATCGGACTAATGAATGAGCCATTTTCAAGCCATTCTGCTCCCAGAGTTGGTATGATGCATAGTCCATAAATTGCGGAAATAATAGATTGCCATGAAGAGGCAAGTGCTTGGAGATTATTGAAGGAACTCCCAGACACTTTCTTACTTCCCTCCATGCTATCATAGTGTCTCGGATGAGGACATGATTTTGGAGGCATCCTGGTAAAGCCGTAAAGGTGCTGTGAAGTATTCCCGTCAGGCTCCATGGGCGGGCTATTTGAGTTTCAATGTGGTAGTTGGAGTAGGTTGAGGATTCGGTAATCCAATCCAGGCCATAGCGCAAGAGGCAAGACAAATTATACAGCCTAATATTGGGCAAGCCAGCTCCCCCCTCGCACTTCGGAAGGTGCAGTTTGGCAATGGAAATCCTGGGTCTCCTCTTATTCCAGAGGAACGCCGCTACGGCCTTATTCAGCGTGTTGATATCTTTATGTTTGAGGAGGAAAGGGAGGGTTTGAAGTGGGTATAGCAAACGTGGGAAGCTGACCATTTTGACCAGGTGGCACCTTCCGAAAAACAAGAGGGGTAGAGTCATCCACAATCCCAGTTCCCTAACAATTTTTTCCAAAAGGGGGACATAGTTCAGTTGGTAAAGGGTAGAGGTATGTCTGCCAATCTTAATACCCAAATATGTGATGTGCTGGTGATTCTGAGGGAAAGGAAGGGAATGATCCCATTGATCTATGACCGGTTGCGTTAGTGGGAGGACTTCACTTTTATCGAAATTAATTTTTAACCCTGAGATAAAACTGAATTCCTGTAACAGGGAGCATAATGCTGGAAGGTCGGTGCTAGGTTGGGACGTAAATATTAGCAGGTCATCAGCAAAGAGGGCAGTTTTGAGTTCTGTTTGACCCAGTGAAATGCCGTGAATCGTATTTGAGTTTAACAAGTATCTGGAAAGGGGTTCTATGGCCATATTAAACAATAAAGGAGATAGGGGACAGCCCTGGCGTGTGCCCTTATATTACTGAATTGAGTTAGATATACCTATAGACGTGAAGATACGCGCTGAGGGGGAGGCGTATAGAGCTTTCAAAAAGTCAGAGATCTTGCCAGTGAAACCGAACTTTGTCAGGGTCAGGAAGAGCCAGTCCAGATCAACGTTGTCGAAGGCCTTCTCGGCGTCTAAAGTTACAATTGCCGAGTGACTAGTGGGGTTGGCTTTAGAATGTTCTAGGACCGCCATGACCTTACGTATGTTTGCAGTGGCCGACCTGCCCCTGACGAAGCCTGCCTGCGATGGATGGATAAGTGTGGGAAGAACCTGTGCTATCCTGGAAGCTATTATTTTGGAGAGGATTTTGGCATCAATATTTAAAAGGGATATTGGTCGGTATGAGCCAGGTTGAGTGGGGTCTTTGCCTTTCTTGGATAATAATTTTATGTACACCTGAGAGCCTGTGGGGAGATATGTGCCCTTTTGCCACATATCGTTATACAGTGCAGTGAGAGTGGGTAATAGGGTATCTTTAAAAGTTTTAAAAAATTCCGTTGAATAACCATCTGGACCCGGCGCTTTGTGGGATGCCATATGAGTTATGGTGTGAACTATGTCTTCCAAGCTAATTGGAGCATTGATATCTTGTAATTGGGCTTCTGTAAGTGTGGGGAGTGGGACCTTTTCCAGAAATGTTTTCGCGGCCTCAATGTTTACCGGATCTTTGCTATATAAGGTGCTATAGTATTTTTCCAGAATGCTGCTAATGTCAGCTGGTGAATGTGTTACATTTCCTGAGTCATTCCTGAGTGTCAATATATGCGTGGGCTTGTAGGGACCTTTGATCAGCCTGGATAGTAATTTTCCGGGTTTGTTCCCGAAACGGTAAAAGGATGCCATAAATCAGGAATGTTTAGATTCCTCAACCTTTACTGCCCAGTGATCAAATTGCTGTTTTGCCACGTGCCACTCTTCCTTAAGCTCGGGGGAGGGTGAAGTGGTGAGAAGGGATTGGGCTCTGTGCAGTTTTTCGCTCGCCTCCAGGTAGTTCTTAGCAAGAGCTTTCCTGTATGTAGAGACGTAGGACATAATATGACCACGCAGGACTGCCTTGCCTGCTTCCCAGAAAAGGATAGGGTCAGTGGAATGCTCCTGATTGAGGGTAGCATAGTCCTGCCAGGTGGATTGCACGTGATGTTGGAAGTCCTTATTATGTTTGAGAAACACTGGGAATCTCCAGGTTCCTGTGGGAGGTGTGGCGGCTGCTAAGGAAATGGAAAGGGATATTGGGGAATGGTCAGATATGGCAATATCGTGTATATCCGCGCCATCAACGAATCTGATAAGTTCCGAGGTGATAAATAGATAGTCTAGTCTGGCCATGGAGTCCTGGGGGGGGAATAAAATGAGTAGTCGTGATCTGTGGGGTGGCTAAGACGCCACGCGTCCACCAAGTGTAGGGCAGATATCATAGAGTGCAGGGGGTTTCCCTGGTGTGGAGCACTGGGCGAAAATTGTGAGACCTCGTCCTTCGTTGCTTTCGGTCAACCGTCATGTTCATGACATCATTAAAGTCGCCACCTATTATATGAAAGGGAGTGGGGTCCTGAAGCAACCATGTCGCGGTGTCACCATTAAAGGTAGTGGAAGGGGGTGTCGGGGCATATATATTCGAGATCCTTACAATGCGGGTAGGTAGTCTGAGCAATAGAGACAGTCGTCTACCGGCGTCATCCCTTCTAGTGTCTAGGATTTCATAGGGGATCCTTTTATTTAACAGGATGGCTACTCCAGCCTTGCGACCCATGGCAGGGGAGCATAGCGCCTCCCCAACCCAGAGCTTCTGCAAGAAGCGCATGTCTCCCTCCCCCAGGTGAGTCTCCTGGAGGAGAGCAACATCCGCCCCCAAGCGCTTGAGATGGCGCAATATCATCATGCGTTTATTTGGCGAGCGAAGGCCCTTCACGTTCCATGATACAACTTTTAGGGTGGCCATGGAGAAAAGATGATAGGGTTATGCAACTCAGAGATAGTACCGTCAGCAGGGATACTCATGGAAGGGGGGACATGATGGGACAATTGTTGTAGGAGTAAGACAGGAGATGAAAAGATAAGAGATAGGAGCCTGTGTCGGGGCATGGTGGAACCCCGGCATAGGAGGTCAGTGGTGAGGTGTTTTGCAGGTCGTACGGAGAAGGGGAAACCAATCGTGAGGCTTCGCTTTTTTCTCAGTGAGAAAGGAGTGTGCAAGCGTTGCCCCACACCCATATGCCTGTGGTGAAGGACAGAAGGGGACGGGTACGCTCCGGGGAGCGAAGATTCCATGTACTGGACTCTCAGCACATGGGCCCAGGGGGGAACTACTAACATCCCTCTGAGGACTAGGAATGAACAACCAAACTGCAGGCAATTACATAACAAGTATAGGAGCTAACTCCGTAACAAGACATAATACCCCAGGTGTAAGGGTAGACGCTATACCTGGATAAAAAACATTGTAATAGGCAAAAGATTTCCAACCAGACGTCTGTAAACAGACTTGTCGTGCAGAAAAGTTAGGGCTAGCAGTATGTCAGTACCTGAGGAAAATCGTCCACTGGGGACTCAGCCATCGAAGTTCACATGAGGGATCTGCGGGCTGAGGGGTGACCATATTTGCCCTTTTTGGGAGGTTCCTTATCAGGTGTCAATTGGGCCTTGCGAACCAGAGACTCTCGTTTGGATTGGGATGAGGATTCTTCCATCGGTGTGGATAGTGACGAAAGAAAGTGCTCCGCGTCAGACGGCGTATGGAAAGACAGGCGTTCACCCCCAGGTGTAGTAACATGAAGAATGGCGGGGTACGCTAAAGTAAAACGCATTTGCTGTTGAAAAAGGGAAGAACATACTTGAGCAAACGTCTTGCGTCGTCTGGACACTTCGGCGGAGTAATCCGCGAAGAGTAGAATAGAGCAGCCTTTGATGTGTAAGGGTCTTTGTTTCCTGAATGACATTAAAATGGTGTTCTTGTCCGCATAGTTCAGGTAACGTGCAATGATGGGTCGTGGGTTGTTCCTGGACTCATTTGGGGCCCCCACCCGATGTGCCCTCTCCACAATGCAAGGGGATGGCAAGCCCAGGGCTCGGGGAATAATGTCTGTACAGAGATTGAGAAGCTCTGCCCCCTGAACCGCTTCAGGTGCCCCAATGATCCTGAGGTTATTCCGCCTGGAGCGGTTCTCCAGGTCCTCAATTTTGTCCTGCAATGCCTGAAGCGCTTTATCCTGGTTGTTAATATCCCTGCTGTTAAGCAGGGTCTCTTCCTCTAGGGATGCAATCCTCAGCTCAGCCTCCTGGATTTGATGCCTGTGAGAGCTCAGCTCCTTCTGCAGCTGTGACAGGCTCTGTGTAATGGCCGTCTCAATAGCTGCCTTAATTGTAGGGGACAGGATATGTGCCACTGCCTCAGCCATTTTCATATACTGCGGGTCAGCCTGGGTGTTATCAGCAGCTTGGACGAGCATAGGGAGACCAGGGGGTTGATGAGCAGCTTGTGAGAGAGAGAGGGAATCACTCACCCCCCCCCCCTCCCGCTGTGTGTCAGCCGCCGCGGCCATGTTTGAAGCAGTGTGAGGAGAAATGGCTGTGTCAGGCCGCTCCGTGCCGATCGCTGATGGCGGGCGCTGGCGCTCTACAAATTTGTCCATCCGGAGCCCCTGGTGTGTGGGAGGAGGGATGCGGAGGTAAGGGCTCTCCGGGCGGCCTCGATCCCCGTATTTTTAAGTAAATCTGCGGCGGGTGTAGCGGGGCTGCAGAGGCTCACTCCTCTCGCATGAGCGCCGGAACCGGAAGTCTAGATCTCTTTCTAAAACTGTACTGTAAAATATTCTCCTGAAGAAGCGTTGTAAAATAAACGCGAAACATGTAGAGAACATCAGCTGTTCAGTGTACCCCGCACCACCACCGGATCCATGGTGTCACTACCTGTATCATGACTTCTTTATAAGTCATAGGTTTCTATTCCATATGTATATTTGGTGGTTTGACGAGTGTTCACCTCAGTCTCAGTATAATGATATAATGGTATTGTGCTATTGATCTTATTTTAAATAGTGTTTTTCTATACTTGTTTTGTCATGACGTTATAACTTTTTAACTTATTTCTACAATAAAAATAGATTTTTTACAACCTATTGTCATGCTATGGTGCCAAAAAAGTCCACTCTCAATGCAATAGCAATTTTTTCTATCTCACAAAAGTGAGTACACCCCTCACATTTTTGTAAATATTTTGTTATATCTTTTCACGTGACAACACTAAAGAAATTACACTTTGCTACAATGAAAAGTAGTGAGTGTACAGCTTGTATAACAGTGTAAATTTGCTATCCCCTCAAAATAACTCAACACACAGCCATTAGACTCCATTCACACTGGGGCGACCTGTCAGGCGACCTGGTCGCCTGACAGGTCGCCGTAGGTCGCCTGCCATAGAGTAGCTGTGGACCCGTTCTAATAGGAGCGACACAAGTCGCTCAGACTTAGAAAAAGGGTCCAGAGCTTCTTTGGGGCGACCTGGAGCGACCTGCATTGACTTCAATGATATGAAGTCCGTGCCGACCGCTCCGAGGTCGCGGTGCAAGCTGCGCACCGTGACCTGTGAGGTCGCCCCGGCAAGTAGCATCGCCCCAGTGTGAACGGGGTCTTAATGTCTAAACTGCTGGCAACCAAAGTGAGTACACCCCTAAATGACAATGTCCAAATTGGGCCCAAAGTGTCAATATTTTGTGTGGCCACCATTATTTTCCAGCACTGCCTTAACCCTCCTGAGCTTCACAAGTTGTCACTGGAGTCGTCTTTCACTCCTCCATGATGACATCACGGAGCTGGTGGATGTTAGAGACCTTGCACTCCTCCACCTTCCATTTGAGGATGCCCCACAGATGCTCAATAGGGTTTAGATCTGGAGACATGCTTGGCCAGTCTATCACCTTTACCCTTAGCTTCTTTAGCAAGGCAGTGGTCGTCTTGGAGGTGCGTTTGGGGTTGTTATCATGTTGGAATACTGCCCTGCGTCCCAGTCTCTGAAGGGAGGGGATCATGCTCTGCTTCAGTATGTCATAATGTCATAGTACATGTTGGCATTCATGGTTCCCTCAATGAACTGTAGTTCCCCAGTGCCGGCAGCACTCATTCAGCCCCCGACCATGACACTCCCACCACCATGCTTGACTTTAGGCAAGACACGCTTGTCTTTGTACTTCTCACCTGGTTGCCGCCACACACACTTGACACCATCTGAACCAAATTTGTTTATCTTGGTCTCGTCAGAGCAGAGCACATGGTTCCAGTAATCCATGTCCTTAGTCTGCTTGTCTTTAGCAAACTGTTTGCGGGCTTTCTTGTGCATCATCTTTAGAAGAGACCTTCTTCTGGGACGACAGCCATGCACACCAATTTAATGCAGTGTGTGGCGTATGGTCTAAGTATTGACAGGCTGACTCCCCACCCCTTCAACCTCTGCAGCAATGGTGGCAGCACTCATACATCTATTTCCCAAAGACAACCTCTGGATATGACGCTGAGCACGAGCACTCAACTTCTTTGGTCGACCATGACGAGGTCTGTTCTGAGTGGAACCTGTCCTGTTAAACTGCTGTATAGTCTTGGCCACCATGCTGCAGCTCAGTTCCAGGGTCTTGGCAATCTTCTTTTAGCCTAGGCTATCTCTATGTAGAGCAACAATTCTTTTTTTCAGATTCTCAGAGAGTTCTTTGCCATGAGATGCCATGTTGAACTTCCAGTAACCAGTATGAGAGAGTGAGAGCGATAACACCAAATTTAACACACCTGTTCCTCATTCACACATAAGGCCTTGTAACACTAATGAGTCACATGACACTGGGGAGGGAAAATGGCTAATTGGACATTTTCACTTAGGGGTGTACTCACTTTTGTTGCCAGTGGTTTAGACATTAATGGCAGTGTGTTGAGTTATTTTGAGGGGACAGCAAATTTACACTGTTATAAAAGATGTACACTGACTACTTTACATTGTAGCAAAGTGTAATTTCTTCAGTGTTGTCACATGAAAAGATATAATAAAATATTTACAAAAATGTGAGGGGTGTACTCACTTTTGTGAGATACTGTAAATTCACATTGTGAAACAATGTAAAACAATGTAGCAAACAGAGCTTTTGAAAAGCTAAATAATGTGGGTAGCCCAGAGTGTTATACAAGGTACTACTAATCTAACTGAAAGTGCTGCTTTGATCCATAATTGATGTGTTGTGTGGCTGTTGGAGACAAAAAAGGGGAGGGAGAGAGAAGAGCACAACAACCATAATGTAGTGTGTAAAAGATACATTTAATAGAAAATGTAACTTGCACTCACAAAGTTAAAAATAGAGCTCAGCATGACAAAGAAAGAAACTTTGGCTCTTTAGTGACAGCGGTTCCCTGTCTCCATTCCATCTCTGCTCCTTTGCCGATGGCCAAGGTGAAGCATCCTGGTTGCTTGTCCGTACTCTGCCCCAGAGGCTTCACGACTGTCACGCTGAGCTCTGTTTTTAATTTTGTGTGTGCAATTTACATTTTCTAGTAAATTTAACCACAGCAGCCCAGATCACCTTTTTTAAATAGCCAAGAAACGGCTGAACAATTCCCCAAGCTTGTGGCCCATGGAAGGGAAGTGGTTAATAAGACAGAAATTATTCAGGCATCTTTTGTGTTTTAGAGAACTCACATTTTGTTAAAAGAATTATTTATTTTTTTATAAAAAATTACTAACAATTGTATGCAGGTTTGGAAAATTTACAGGGACCTTGTGTCTGTACAGCCAGTGGAGGGGAAACAGCCATAGATCAGTGATGTTGATCAGCCACTTCTGGACCGAGCCCATTTCGGACACATGTTGTTTACAAGTTAAATCAGAATTTTTTGCTAGAAAATTACTTAAAACCCCCAAACATTATATATATATATATTTTTAGCAAAGACTCTGGAGAATAAAATAGCGGTCGTTGCAACATTTTTTGTCACGTGGTATTTGCCCAGCAGTCTTTCAAACGCCATTTTTTGGGGGAAAAAAATAATTTCACTGCATTTAAAAACTAAACAGTAAAGTTAGCCCATTTTTTGTACATTGTGAAAGATGATGTCACGCCGAGTAAATGGCGACAAACTACGGTCAATAAAAATCACCATAGGCGATGTTTTAAAAAATTTTAACGGTTACCAGTTTAGAGTTACAGGGTAGCTCTTTTTTTAAAATCATTGTTCTTGCTCTGGCGATCTGACGTGTGGTTTAAACAGCGATTCCATTTGCGGGCGCCACTTCCATATACAATTTATTTCGTGAGCAAGCTCACAGCGACGGGGGCGCTTTAAAATTTTTTATTTTTTTCTCCTATTTATTTTATTTATTTTTTTAATTTTAGCACAGGTTTTGAAAAAAAAAAAAAATCTGATCACTTTTATTGCTGTTCCTTGTGACAGCAATAGGCAGTAACCGGTACTCTTTATGGAGGGTTCGGGGGTCTAAGATACCCTACACCCCTCCACTGCACTAGAATGTATTCAAAATGCCGAAAATATATTTTATATATGCTTATATACGCATATACACATATATTTGTTACAGCAAACCGCTATAGAGCACAAGGGATATCTTCCCACATCCGATATACCACACCTATCTCCCACATGTCCCCCCTTTGGAGGCTGTCTGTTTGTTCCACTCCTTCAACTCCTGGATCAGGCATTTGCGGCCGGTACCTGGGGGTTGCACGGGTCTCTCATCCCGGTTCAGCCGATGTGAGTACTTATCTGCCTTTAGGTCCATTTTAAAATAACATTTTCTGATTACTGCATTGTATTTTGATACTATGTTGTATTATATTTATAGACCAAATATGCATCTGCTCTTAAAGAAGTGAGTCAAACCTCACGAAATGCATTGAGCCTCAAGATGTTTATGTACTAATATGCAATTTATACTGTTATGGACCTATATGTATACTTTTTTGTATTTTTGCTGTTTGATCCTGTCTACTGTGTATTGTATGACAAAATAAAATGCAGTATTCAATTACCACCCAAGGACCAATTTTTACGCACCTGTTTGACAGGTGCATATCATTGCAATTTTTGACAGCAAGGCCAATTCTTGCTTTCATCAAGAGTACCTCAATAGGGTTAAGGTATGAAGGCACTACTGACACCCAAAGACCAATTTTTCCACAACTGTTTGATCGGGGCATCAAATTTCACATTTTGACAGAAAGACCAATTCTTGCTTTCATAAAAAGTACCTCGATAGGGTTATGGTGTGAAGGCACCACCGATTACCAAAGACCAATTTCTTTGCACCTGTTTAACAATTTTGCAATTTTTGACAGCAGGGCCAATTCTTGCTTTCTTTAAGAGTACCTGTAAAGGGATATGGTGTGAAGGCACCACTGATGCCCAAAGACCAATTTACCTACACCTGTTTGACAGGTGCATATCATTAACATTTTTGACAGCAAGGCCAATTCTTGCTTTCATTAAGAGTACCTTTATAGGGTTACGGTGTGAAGGAACCACCAACACCCAAAGCCCAATTTTTCTACACCTGTTACTTCTATCCAAAGTCTGTGAAAGAGACGCAAGAATTTATCCATAAAATCTTCAATCTTGTTTTGAGTGCAGTAAATTGTGGCCTCATTATACAGACTAGCTCTCCAAGCCATTGTTTATAAACATAAAGAAAGCTTGAATGGAAAATAGCCTTTTTTGGATTTATAAATGTCATTATTGATACAGCAGGCTCTATACATGGTACAGATGTGCAACATTGCAGGCAGACTAAGGGGACCCTCAGGTACGATATTTAAAGGACACTTTTATTTTTGTTGTTATTTCTCATGTTGATGGTTTCATTTTAGGCATCAGTAAATCACTGCTCATTTAAAAATGATGTTTTTTTTACAAACTTTTTTTTATTGATACATTTCAGTCAAGGAAGAACCCCCATAACCATTGTATGACCAATTACTTGCATACAACCATTCAAAATATTCACTTTTGACTTTTCCAGTTCTGGTCCCATAGACTTTAATGGAGTACGTTATTCGGTTCCGAACTTTTGCGTTGTTCTAAAGTTCTGCCGTGAACCCAACAGGGAGACGTTCTGCCCATCACTATTTATATGCTTTATATTAAAGCTATGTCTTAATTAGGTAATTATGTTAAGCTGAACTTTGGGCAACATAAATAAATTCTCATGGCCTCCTTTTCCAACCAACTAGAGCAGAAATAAAATCCACTTACCTTGCTCCTTTATGGAGATATTATGTGATGTCATTACAGGGTCTCCATCGGACTTCTCACTAGCAGCAGTTTGCAGAATAGGTAGGTAGAGTGCCCTACATCTCTTCCTATGCACATAGGAGTACCCTGTCAGACTACAATTCCCAAGAGCTCTAAGCCTGCACACAGTGTGTGAGCTGTCTCTTCTGAGCTGCTGAAGCCTGTATGCACATCTGCTGATGCTGGTGTGGATGTGGCTGCATAAGCTGTGACAGAGCATTCCCCTGTTATTGAAAATACAGCTGTGTTCTGATACAGAACTATACCACTGCAAGTACATGCTGGCATAGCTCTAAAGTAAACTCAACAGTGACAGCTTACTCTGTTGTATTGCTCAGAGCTGTCAGCATTATGGGTTGTTAGGCAACAAGCAGATACAGACGGCTGTACACTTGGGCACGGAAAAGAACCAAGCAGAGATATGCCTAGGTGGTTAATAGGCAGGCCAGGACTGTGCTGGCAGGGTGGTCTTCTGTTCAGCAGGAACAGACAGCGTAAACACTGTCAGCACCCAATGCTCATCTTTATGTATTGCAGGTAGCACTCATGTGGTGACATCAACCCTGCCGGCCCTACACTTCTGAAAAGTCAACCAGTAGATAGGAAGCAGGCTGTGGTGACCAATCCATTAGACAGAAAATAGGTGACTGCTTTAATTCTTAGTAAGCTACTTTATGAGAGCCAGAGATATTTGAAGAAAAAAGTCTCATGAGGAATTGTAAAACTCTGACATTCACAGACTTTACTAGGCAAGATGGGAATTGTAGTTCCTGAAGAACCAGAGGGCCATAGTTTGGAGATCCCTGGTGTAACTAAAACCCAAAAGTAAAAAATGACTTTGTGACAACTTACCAGCCCTGAGATGTGGTGGCCAAATTCATTTTTTCAGGATAAGAACATTCTGAATAAGTGCACATTATTCCTGTTGATCTTGCCAGAAATGCAGCGTTCTTGTCACTTCCTGTGAACTGAGAAGACAGCAAAAACAATGTTAGTTTACTTAGGTAAACATGTAATGGAGATGAAAAAAGGTAGACATGTTTGAAGACCAAACTGTGTTATGCTTTAATATTTAGATATTTTTTTTTTTCAGTCAGCAGGAGGAGTTCCCCTTTCATACTGCTGTGAACAGATTATCAAGTTTCAATCAGACAGTTTCTGATATGCTATCTTGAGAAAAAAACTAAGTTTGGTGAATCCTTAGTGAAGGGTGCACCCTGTTTTAAGTGTTTATTTGTAAAACAAAATTTTAATAAATCATTTAAGAACAAAAGACATACTGTAAGACCTCAATTTAAAAATCTATAAAATGTTAAATATTAAACCATAATTCCACTTTTGTTGAGAAAAAAACATTCCCCTCTGGGAGATCTCTGTACATTGCAGGGATTTTAACAAACTTTGTTACAGATTCCTATGTTTTGTTATTCTGAAGAAACCATTGTTTGTTTCTCTGTGCTTCTGTGCTGAGTGGGTCAAATGGGAGTGGTTTCGTAATTATCTATCAGCTGTGGTAGCTGCAGGGCTCTAATGAGGAAAGCTACTGGGCCTGCATCCCTTTAGACGTGTTTCTATTGGGAGTATCTCACCAAAAATGACATTTTTGTTGCAGGGGATGCCAGAAAACTAACTTATATCTTAGGCAGACTTCTGGAAAAATGTGTATGCCAATCACACAAGCAGGAAATTATGTTTCTGGGCTGTGTTCAGTACATATTCTGTGTACAAAACAGCTCAAGGTAGCCATATTGCATTGCATTTTCAGAAAATTACAACAGCTGCAGATTGAAAAGGAAAGGTAATTTTTAATAACATTCAATTACAATATGATTTGTGTCGCAGTTGTATGCGCTATATTGTTTTTTCTTTATTTGCTGATTTCTTTTCCCCACGAAAGTGGAGTTACCCTTTAAAGAATGTAAAATCCACGCTTGGTTTAAATAAAGCTGGCCATACATGTTCAACTTTTGTTGTACAATTTTCTGGTAGATCTACCACAAACCACATAATGTGAGGTCAAAGCTAAACAACACATTCACTTGTATCTAATTAGGCAGGCCTTTGTACTACATACTTGAAGGTAAATTTCAAGAAAATTGGACAGAAAATTGTAAGAAAATTGGATCATGTATGGCCAGCCTAAGGAAAAAAAGCACCTAGCAAACCGTGATAGCAGTTAGTAAATGAAAAAGGAGAAAAAAAGCAGCGCTCCAAATAGTGCAACAATATATAACATTCAGTAATACATAAAAAAGTGAAAAAGTTTCCATATGCAAAATAGAACACTTAATAATGCAACACAAAAAATCAAAAACAGTCCATAAGTGCAAAACAATCCAATGAAGGAATGATCCGTCACCAGCAGCACCCTCACACTCAAGCTTCTTACCAGATGTCCAGGACCATACATTATAATGGTCAAACAGGCAGCGGCAAGTTTATCCAGGAGGATAACCGGCAAATGGATTACAGATCATATAGGGGAGACTCACAATGATAAAAAAAGGAAAACTCCTATAGTGAAGCCCATCATGATATAAAAAGGATTTATTTTAAAAGATGGCTACAATTACCTTCATACAAAACATAAAAGGCATTTGTTTTGTATAACAGAACAGCAGCAGGCTGTTGGCTTCTAACACTACAGCTGGTATGCATTCGGGCGTGCAAGATGTCATCACTGGTAGACCACTCCCAGATGTATTTCATCATTAACACGACGTCTTCGGAGCCTACCAGTGACGACATCTCGCACACCCGATTGCTTACCAGCAGTAATGTGTGAAGCTGACAGCCTTCTGCTCTTCTGTTATACAAAACAAATGCCTTTTATGTTATGTATGAAGGAAATTGTAGCCATCTTTAACCACTTAAGCCCCGGAAGATTTTACCCCCTTCCTGACCAGGGGGTATTTTGCGATTTGGCACTGCGTGACTTTAATGGACAATTGCGCGGTCGTGCGACACTGTACCTAAACGAATTTGACTTCCTTTTTTTCCCACAAACAGAGCTTTCTTTTGGTGGTATTTGATCACCTGTGCGATTTTTTGATCATGCGCTATAAACAAAAAAATTGCGTCAATTTTGCAAAAATAACAATATTTTTCACATTTTTTATATGAAATTCCCCCAAAAAAAAATGTAAAAATCAAAATTTTTTAACATTTTCAGCCAATTTGTTTTATGCTACATATGTTTGGTAAAAAAATCGCAAAAAGCGTATTTTGATTGGTGAAAGTTATCGCGTTTACTAACAAAGGGAAAGATTTTTGTTATTTTTGTTGTTTTTTTTAACGAGTAATGGCGGCGATCTGCGATTTTTTTTTGCGGGACTTCGACATTGCGGCGGACAGATCAGACCCTTGACTGACATTTTTGACACTTTTGGGGTTACCAGTGACATTACTGCAGTAATCAGTGCTATACATATGCACTGTTACTGTAAATATGACACTGGCAGGGAAGGAGTTAACTGTATTGGAGAGGGAGGGGTTAAGTGTGTCCTAGGGGCGTGTTTCTAACTGTGATTGGACATGGCTACTGGTGTAAGAACAGAGATCAACGGTCCTACATAGTAGAACCGTCTGATCTCCATTTTTACACAGGGGAGAATGACAGGCGGCTTTGTTTACATTAGCCGCCTGCCTTTCTCCCTTCCCGGCAAATGATCGCGAGTGACCGGCGGACATCGGGTCCGCCAGTTACACGCACTGACTTGTTAGGGAACGAGACGGGGCAGGCGCGCGCCTCAGAGGGCGCACGCTCGGCCGCTATTGGCTTTCAAGCGAGTGACAGGCTAGTGGCGTACCGGTACGTCACTTTGCCTGGCCGGGGCTGACCGCCGCAGTATATGTATGTACTTGCGGCGGTCGGCAAGTGGTTAAAAATAAATCCTTTATATATCATGATGGGCTACACTATGGGAGTTTTATTTTTTTATCATTATGAGTCCCCCCAATACAATCGGTTACTCTCCTGGATAAACATGCCGCTGCCTGTTTGACCATTATAATTTATGGTCCTGGACATCTGGTAAGAAGCTTGAGTGTGAGGGTGCTGCTGGTGATGGATCCCTTTACTTTTACTCTGCATGGATCATTCCTTCATTGGATTGTTTTGCACTTATGGACTGTTTTTTTTATTTTTTTGTGTTGCATTATTAAGATTGAGTTCTATTTTGCACATGGACATTTTTTCACTTTTTATGTACAACTGAATGTTATATATTGTTGCACTATTTGGAGTGCTGCTTTTTTTCCCTTTAAAATGTTAACTATAGTTAACTAAATTTACAGTTCCCATTTATGAAAACCTTCAAAACACAAAATATCCTAGCTATATTGACAGAGCAATAATTGTTTCGCCGTGCAAATTATTTTTTTTTCACAAAAAATTAAAATGCTTTTAACAGATTTACTATGCAGTATAAATGCATAAGCAAATTCAGGATCTTTTAAATATGTACGACTGTTTCCATATTTGTAACTGTAGAGCTGATCATGGCTGTACTTTGCTTTTATTTTGAAACATGTACTCTGGTAGGTACTATTATTACTGTTTGCACTAAAAGATCCAAGAGAAAATTTAGTAAGCAAGGTGATAAAATGAAAGACAAAATATGTTTGTCCATAAAAAAAAGGAACTCAGTGCAAGCTGTTAGCTGCTCTGCACCAGAATGTTTGACATAAAAAAGCTGTTGGGTTGTAGAGGAGAAATATTCAAGTCAGTTATAAAAGTCAACCTGTTACTCTGGCATGGAGTAAACAGACAATCCTGATAAAGTGCACTTTTAATACTTTTAATGTGATTCAATAGCTCAGCAGAAAATACCATTACATACCATCTGATGTTTCATTGTTGTAGCCGCATAACCCAGAAGAAGCCTGGAAAGATTAGCCGACATCAAAGACAGTTATTACGATAGATGAATTTTCAGGCAAATGCAATATTATTATGAGGAATAAGTAATGAGAAACAGATAAGAAAGCAATTGCCTGAAATCTGAATATTTTAAGGTTTGCGGACAGTTGCTGAGTGTCAAAAGTACTAGGTAGAGATATTTTTATATAGTTGTGTGCAGTATTATGGAGCTAAGACATTAGAAATCCAATATTTACCTGAGATTCATTTGTTATATGTTGCCCCAATGTACAAAATATCTTAAAATAATAAAACCTTATTTTTTGCAGCAGTTGAAGACGCCTCCGATTGCAACATACAGTATTTTGCATTTTTTGCGCTCAGTGAAGAAAGCTACAGATGATATTACCACATTTACGGCTTATGAGTCTAGATGTTTTCATAATGAGACTCAGAGAGTGGGTATCTTGATGCTCAACCAGTTATTTGTTTATTCAACTGGAAAAATCCCCTATATGTTGGCATGGGAACGAGATTTAGGGGAGGAAATTGAATTATTCGATTGGTGGTCCTAGTCACATGGACATATAAGAGCATTATGAATATGGATCTGGTGACAGCGGGCTACAAGGTCTTGTCTTGATGGTATTTGGTCCTAGATCATCTTTCCAAAATGTATTCAGGCACTTCCTCCTTGTGCTTTAGGGGATGTAGTTTGTACAATTTTTCATACCTGGGGGTTGGGTAAGAGTTCATATGCTTATCTGTTCGTTGACACATGTAAACATAATAAAAGAACCCCACAGTGGCCCTCGTCAATGAGCCGGTAACCGAAATCCTCAAACACACTATTATCTATTTCATGTTTCTTGTGGCAAAAATTTCTATAGCGACTAGAATCAAAGAAAACAAAAAAGGGCGCACCGACCTAGCGCATTATCCTCAGTAGAAGGCTTTATTTATGTAACAATAAAAAATGGCTACTCACAGACGTAGATGAAAATACATCATATCAAGCTAGATTGCTCCAATGTCCGGGTGTAGTCCATACAATCGTTCATAATGGATGAGATGACGGCTGACGCGTTTCGAGGCCTAGCCTCTTCCTCAGAGCCACCCTCTGGGTTGGTCACACCCTATTGGTTTTTGGAGCTCTCTATAGCGACTGCCTGGAAGAAACCGGTAGTAGATTTGGCAGTCATGAAACGTGAGCTGACATGGATCATGTTACATGCAAAGCTGGTCAGTATACGGAAAAACAGATCGACTAGGTTTGATTTTGTTTGGGACCCTTGGCCTAAATACCTCCAACCCTCGGACGCTTGAAGAGTGCAGATCGGGGCAGTGGGCTCTTTGACGGACCTCCTGGGCTTTTTTTTTTCCCTCCCCCTGTTTTCTTTTTTTCCTTTCTCCTCTTTTCTAATGTAGACCTATATGGTTTAGATTTTTGCTATTTGGTATGGTGTTTTTGAAAGCATTAGTGACCCACGTCGGCTGGCCGGTGGGTTATGGAGATGCTGAGCTTTTTTGGACAGTGCACCTGAATTTCCTCTCTGAGGCTGAACTTTGAACGGAGGTATCTTTTCGGTTTTATGTCTCCTTACCTAACCAGGAGCTGCAGCAAAACCAGATTGAGGATGTGTCCTAGGGAAGACATTTGTGTGAACCTTCCCAGCTGAAGGGTGGACACCCTGGACAGCAGGTTGGTGCCATTATCATACACAAGTTTTCTTGGCACATAATGGTGTGGGATCAGCTACATCTTGGCCTGCCAATGAAGACTTGACAGAATCTCAGCCTTAATGTGGCTCCTGTCCAGTGTTGGGGGTAACTAGTTACTAGTATTGTAACTAGTTACATTACTTTTTTTGGTAACTAAGTAATGTAACTAGTTACAATACTAATATTGGTAACTACACTACTTTACTAGGCTATAGGAAGTAACTACACTACTTTACTAGGCTATAGGAACGCGCTTTCCTGCGCTACCCAAGCCGTGCGATACAATCGTTATTTCAAAGAATAGAGAGGGATGAAGTTTATGACTTTTTGTTGCACTTTATGTTTTATTCTGTTTTTTTCAGGTTTTGTTTTCATGTTTCCCAAAGCCTGTGTTTATACAACAAACTCTATGCAGAAAGAGTGTCATGTATCTTCTTCTACACGGTCAATTAAGAAAGAGGACAGTAAAGTAATAAGTAGTGAAGTTACTTTTCAAATGCAGTAACTAGTAAAGTAACCTCATTACAATTTACAGAAGTAACTAGTAACTAGTTACATTTTTTGAGTAACTACCCCAACACTGCTCCTGTCCTCCAGACATTCAAGCTGCAAAACAAGATGGCATTGTTTTGCATGGGCCATTGCATAGGACCTTAGTTGCTTGGGTGTGAGTGGTAGCTCTGAGGATTCACTGGATGAGGCCAATTAGGAAGAGGGGGTTGAGGTGACTGAACTGTCATCATCACCAAGTTTTGTCACCAACTCCAGCAGTGTGACCCATCCTGTATGCCTCCCAGATGACAGTAAATTGAACCAGTGGGCCATAAAAGAGGAGTAACATCCCTTTCCATGCTTGATGGACCACGTGTCAGTGGTCACCAAAATCCTGCACCTGACTGTGTGCTCTAGCAACACGGAGACTTCACATTTGTGTGCCTTTCTGGGCAAAATAATGGTGGATGGAGACTTATCACTGAAAGATGGACAGATGAACTAACTGGAAAGATAGTAGCTTTAAGGACAGCAATTTTGTAAATCAGGTATTGAGACACTGGGCATGGGGGTTGCCTTGGTGCATTTTTTTCTTCTGCTCCAGCAACTGGGAAAGATATACCTACCTGGCCAGGGATGAAGCTGGAGATAGCAGGATGGGGTTAAGCAGGATGGGGTTAGAAAACATTAAGCACAGTTGAAATCAATACTTGTACCTTCTAAGTATGGTCTATTGCTGACCTTATTCACTGCTTAATGTATCATAAGCTATGTCTTTCACACCCCTTATCAGACTCCTGTTCCTATCTCTTGAGGAAGCAGGTGTAGCAGTAGATGAGGGACATTCTTGTGTCTGTACTGCACTATATACTGTACTGTATACACAACGTTCGACCTGCGCCAGTGAAAGAGTCAAGTACATTCGATCTTATGAAAAAAGTTTCAACTGTGGCTGTAGGTAGTCTTTTTAGGAGGTATGCAGGATAGTTAAATCCCTGGGGTTAGTGGAGATGGATGGTGGAGGTGGCTGCAGGCTTCATACAGAGCTAGAGGGACAAAAAGAGGTAGGAGAAGAAAAGCAGCGCCACCTCAGTGTAGATTAAAAGGTTATTTATTACATAAAAACAATGTAGTAACTCAGGGCTCAAAATTTCAAGTCCTGAGCTACTAGCCAGGCCTTAAGGGTTACTCGTCACCAGTTGCCCCGCCCCTAAATGCGCCCTCAAAAAATTATTTTATAAAATGACACTGTTAAATGTTTTTGCATGAATGCAGAAGTTGCTAAAAAAAAATATTAATAACAACAGTGTGATTGTATGTGCATTTTACCTGGATTTTAGGTTCATTTCTATTGAATTCTATTACACAGTGCGTTTTCTGAAGCCGCATCAAAGATGCAGCATGCAGGACTTTAAAGCGCTTTCATGAAAACACACTTTGTAATAGTAATTCAATAGAAATGCATCTAAAATCCAGGTAAAACACACATTCAATCACACTGGCCAGACCACAGTTCACCAGTTATTAGGGATAAGAAGGTGAATGGGGGGGGGGGGTCTGGGATGTAATAATATATGTTAATGAAGAGCAGAGTGAAGGACTGTAGAGAAAGTGCTAAGGCTGTATTTTGGGACAGGACAGGGTCAGCTAAATGGCTGCTTTGAATGCTCAGAGCTGGGGCCAGAGGCTGCAGGACATACAGTACAGATTTATGGAGGGGACAGCTGAAAGATAGAAGTAGATGAAGGGTTAATGTGAATAGGAGAGAGGAGCACAACAATCGCTGCTGACTTACGATTGTGCAGGGAAGATAAAGACACATGCGAGGAGACCGACAAAGTGAAAGTGACCAACTCAAGTGACCAGGCCGGGAAGGAGAACAAACCAACAGGGGGAGGGGAGCTTGGAAGGAGAGAAGTGATTAACGGCTGCAGGAGAGATAAGTGGCTGGAACGGAGGAGTCCAGAAATCATGCATTGTGCAATTGTTAGACATAACCTTTTGGAGCTAAACAAATTACAGGTAGACAGTCTGTTGTTTCACTGAACACTGCTTTGTTCGGAGCAGGAACTCGTTTATATTCCTTTTGAGGCATAGACAAAAACATGAACTCACAAATGTAACACTGCCATCTAGTGGTCATACAATGTAATAGGCACACAGTAATGACATACAGTGGTTGTTGCTGATTAAATACAAACCTTGTATGCTAACACCCCCACTCAACAACTACTATCTATGTCAATCCCATTTCTGATCTAAGATCCACAAATCTGGTTCTAGCTAGTGGCTTTGTCAAAGCATCAGCAATCATTTTTTCCGACTCACAATACACAAGTACAATCACTTTCTGATCAACTAAGTCATGAATGTAATGATGTCTGACATCGATGTGCTTGGTTCTTCCATTAATTTTCTCACTTGTTGCAAGCTTAATGCAAGCCTGATTGTCCTCAAATAAGACGGTAGGTTCTGATGTTGCTTCTCCAAGATCCTTGAGTAATTGCTGTAACCACACAACTTCTTGACTGGCATAAGCTGCAGATATGTATTCAGCTTCTGTAGAGGACAATGCCACTGACATCTGTTTCTTGCTGGACCATGATATAGGACTGTCTCCCAATTTTAATAAGTAACCACTTGTGGATTTGCGTGTGCTGTGATCACCTGCCCAATCGGAGTCCACATATCCTACGAGGTTTAAACTACCACTTGCTGACAGTTTCAAATTTAAGTCTTTTGTCTGTTTCAGATATCTCATAACTCTTTTGATCGCATTCCAGTCTCTTTGACGTGGTTTATCAACTCGCCTGCAAAGAAGAGACATGCTGGCTGCAATGTCTGGACGTGTAGTGGTTGCAATGTAGAGAAGTGCCCCCACTGCTTGTCTGTATTGTTCATTGGATGTGAGAAGATCATCTTCTCCTTCTAACTTTGGATAGACTGTATCCATAGGTGTGCTTGCTCCTTTCGCCTCTGTCATGTTGAATTGCTGAAGAATAGATTCAATTTTTGCACTCTGATTCAACAGGAAACTTCCATCTTTCTCACGCTGGATGTCAATTCCAAGATAATATGTCACTTCACCTAGGTCTTTAGTTTCAAAGTGCTTGTTGAGTACTCCTGTTAACTTTGCAATTTCATTGTCATTTTTTGTGAGCAATGATCAGGTCATCTACATAAATTAGCAGATACATCCACTCAGTGTCTACTTGTTTAGCATATAGGCACGGATCAGCTTTGCTTCTTGTAAATCCTTCATTTAGTAGAACTTGATTAATCTTCAGGTTCCATGCTCGAGCTGATTGTTTAAGGCCATAAAGAGATTTATTCAACTTGCAGACAAGATGCTCTTGTCCCTTTTTCAAATATCCTTCTGGCTGTGACATGTAAATTTCTTCTTCAATATCACCATTAAGAAAAGCTGTCTTAATATTGTGATGTTTCACAATCATTGTACGCATGGCAGCCACTGTCATTAGTGTTCTGAAAGTACTTTGTTTAGCAACTGGAGCAAAAGTAGCATCAAAGTCCTCACCGAACTTCTGTGAGTAACCTTTAGCAACCAGCCTTGCCTTGTACCGACAGACTTCCCCTTCACATTACATTTGGTTTTAAAAACCCATTTACATCCTATGGCATGTTTACCTTGAGGTAGCTCTGAAAGTGTCCATGTCTGGAGATCTTTGAGTGATGTAATTTCTTCATCAGCAGCTTTATTCCATACTTGTTTCTCATGCATTGGCAGTTTCTGCATCTCTTTCCATGAACCTGGTTCAGTTTGAACAGCTCTGCGAGCTATGTAAGATAAACGTTCAGCTGGAACACCTTTATTGATTCTGGTTGATTTTCTGACTGAAGGTATTTCTGGTTCAGTTTCAGGTTTTAAATCTTCTGCAGAAATTTCTTATTTCTGTATCACTTTCCTTATTTTCTTGAGTGACTGATGTTGATTCTTTCTTAGTTTGAATAGTTTGTTCAAACTTTGAGCACACAGAACTTTCATCAATAATTACACTTCTGCTGACTGTTACTTTGTTCGTGTCTTGATGTAAAATCCTGTATCCTTTTTGAGATTCACTGTACCCCACAAGTACACCTTCTTTTGCACATGCATCCCATTTTGTACGTTTTTCTTTTGGAATGTGTACATAGGCTTTACTTCCAAAAATTCTGATGTGTCTTAAATCTGGTTTCCTTTTGTTCCACAGTTCATATGGAGTTTTTGTTGTTGCTTTTCCCGGCAAACGATTTTGAAGATAACATGCAGTTGTGATAGCTTCTCCCCAGTATGTAGTTGGCATATCAGCATCAAATAGCATGCTCCTCCCACTTTCACACAGTGTGCGGTTCATTCTCTCTGCAACTCCATTTTGCTCTGGGTTATATGGAACTGTTGTCTGGAACATAATTCCATGCTTCCTGAGAATGGCTTGTGTTTTACCACTTGTATATTCTGAGCCATTATCTGTTCGTAGCACTCTGGGCATACCGCCAAAAATATTATTTACTTGAGCGAGATACTCTTCTAATTTCTCTGGCACTTCATCCTTATTGTGAAGTAGAAATACTGTGGTATATCTGGAGTAATCATCAATGAAGGTCAGGAAGTACTTTTTCTTTCCTGGAGTCATAGTTTTCATTGGACCACAAAGATCTGAATGTATTAAGTCCAGAGGTTTTTGGGATTTGCTGTTGGTCTGCTTGGGAAAAGGTGCCCTTGCCATTTTTCCTTTAATACAGCTTGTACAAATCATTATGTGATCACATGGATTAATCTTAATACCACTTGCATAGTTATTCTCAACTATTTCCTTTATTGTATCAGAATTTCTGTGCCCCAATCGTCTGTGCCAAGTGTGGATGCAGTTTGAATGTTTATCCTCTTTGGCTATTTTAACCATTTCACTGCAGTTCAGCTGATACAGTTCATCTATGATTTTAGCCTTTGCAAGCAAGCAATCCCCTTTTGTTATGATACAACTGTCACCCTGAAATGTGACTACATTGCCTTGGTTAGTGAGTTTCTTTACTGACAAAAGGTTGCTTTCAAGCTCTGGCACATACAGAACATTCCTCATATGGATCTTTTTAGTGATATCTGGAGAGATAGGAAAGTATAGAAAGCCATCTCCTATTCCCACTGATTTCATAAATTGTCCATTAGCTGTAGTTACATAGTTACATAGTTACATAGTAGGTGAGGTTGAATAAAGACAATAGTCCATCCAGTTCAACCTGTGTAGGTGTGTGTGGCTGTAATCATCTCACATACCCCTGAATGTTCTGATCCTTGAGATGTAAGTCTAAGAGTCTTTTGAAAGCCACCATACTACCCGCAGAAACCACCTCTTGTGGTAGAGAATTCCACAATCTTGTAGCCCTAACAGTAAAGAACCCCCCACGTTATCCCTTCTGTTTTGCTTTCATCAAGCTGAGTGAAGAAACTTCGGTCATTTGTCATGTGACTTGTAGCACCTGAGTCCACACACCATGCTTGCACAGAGGTGACACCATTTTTGGATCCGAATGCATACTCCTTTGTTTCTATGACATTCTTAGCTTGTTGCAATGCACTTTGTTTTTGCATTCTAGCTTTCCAGATTCTACAATCTGCTTTTAGGTGTTCTGGTTTCTTGCACACAAAGCATTCCGGCTTTTCTAGCTGCACGTTACTGTGTTTATTTTTGATTTTTGTCTTTAAAGCTGTCTCTGAACACACACTCACATTACTCATGCTTTCAGTTTTGCGCTTGTATTCATCCACAAGTTTGCCTTTAACATATTCCAGTGTCAGATCATCATCTGGACGTGCATCTAGTGCTGTGACAAGTGTCTCATAACTTTCAGGAAGTCCACTTAATAACAGCGCTGCAACATGGAAATCTTTAATCTCTTCTCCAATCCCTCTCAGTCTCTCCACCATCTCTAAGGTCTGTCTTATATAGTCCTGCATGTCCTGGTCTTTCTGTAGCTTAGTCTGATAGAGCTTTCTGATTAAATACAGTTTATTGCTGAGATTAACTCTTTCATGTGCTTTCTGTAACTCTTCCCACATGTCTTTAGCAGTCTGACAGTTACATATATGTATGATTTGATCATCATCTATGCACAGGGAGATTGTGCTCTGTGCTTTCTGATCTCTGTCTAACCACTCCTCTGTGGGCTGTCCAGGTCTTGGTTCATTTATACATTTCCACGTACCTTCTCTTATAAGCAGCATTTTCATCTTGAATTTCCAAGATTGGTAGTTCTGATTTGTCAGATTTGCAATGGAGAACTTTGCTGAGGGGATGGCAGCAGCCATTTCTGCTGTTTGTCTTTCTGTTGCTGTCTCCTGCACTTACTTGCTTTAGCTCACTGTATCTGGCTATATCCGGGGGTAATCTGTATTATATCCTGGGCTTCTGTAACATGTCCTGGGCCCATAACCTGTTAGACATAACCTTTTTGGAGCTAAACAAAGTACAGGTAGACAGTCTGTTGTTTCACTGAACACTGCTTTGTTCGGAGCAGGAACTCGTTATATTCCTTTTGAGGCATAGACAAAAACATGAACTCACAAATGTAACACTGCCATCTAGTGGTCATACAATGTAATAGGCACACAGTTATGACATACAGTGGTTGTTGCTGATTAAATACAAACCTTGTATGCTAACAGCAATAACAGGAGGGAGAATGACATTCACTCCTGTCAGGCAGGAGAAGGCAGAAGCTCCTAGTGCGCCCCCCCCTCATCACAGATATGGACACCGCCCACCGCTGCACATACCGACAGTGTTCTGTCTATCAAAGGAGCCGAGCCAGGAGGAAGCTGAGCGCCCCGCAATTCAAATGAAAGATGTTACAGTGCAGCGATCCCCGCTCTGATTATCCGGCTGCCTTTCCTCTTCCTCTCCTCTCTCATCCTCGCCGGCAATCATTTTCCACTCGCAAAATGCGAGCAGGCGAGTGGAAAATTTTAAGGGCTGTAGTAACTCACACAGAGGAAATAGTTGATCAGCAAATGGTGATGGTTCATTTGCAACACTGTAGCACAATTTATCCTGGAAGCCACAGAATACAGCCTAACTAATTATTTTGAGTTTAACGGCGACTTCTACCTACAGACCCATGGCACAGCTATGGGTACCAATTTTGCACCCAGCTATGCCAACTTGACCATGGGCCTCTGGGAAAAGAGATACATCTGGTCCAACATCTGGTCCAACAATCCTTTTTCCTCCCAGATTATATTCTATGCTTGTTACATCAATGACGTAGTGATTATCTGGGATGGTACACCCCTCACCATCCAACCCTTCATAGATCACTGCAATCAAAACAACATGGGCCTTACCTTCACTTCAGTACAAAATCAAGACTCTTTAGCCTTCCTAGACCTCCTACTCTGCCACGACCCACAAACAATATTCACCGAAAATTATACCAAACCTACAGCGGGCAATTCCTATTTGCACTTCAAAAGCTGCCATCACCCCCGCTGGATAAACAACATCCCAAAAAGTCAGTTTTGCTGACTCAGACACAACTGCACACGAACCGAGGATTTCACCACTCATGGAAATCACATGACAAAAATGTTTTTTAGAAAAGGGGTATGCACCAAAACTCATAGATGACGCCTTCACCTTCTATCAAGAAAATGAACCAAGAAACAACAGAAAAGAAGGAAACCTCCTCGATCCACATACACAACCACTGAGATTCACCACCAAATTTCATAACCGGTATAAACAAATGGAACACATTCTCAAGAAACATTGACCCATTCTCCAAGCCGATCCACATTTAAAAGCCAGTATCCCTGACCACCCTTTGGTGTCATACAGAAGAGCTCGGAATCCAAAGAACAATATCGTTTCAAGTAAAATCCAAAAATCTCCCACTACACTAAGTGCACCCCTAACCTTTCTAAACATCAAAGGCCTGTTCCAATGCCGCAAAAAATTATGTCTCACCTTCAAGCATGTTACACACAGCCTAAAATAATTTTCTACAAAAGGACAAAAATATACCATTCCAGATTTTTTCAACTGTTCCACAGAGTTTGTAATATACTGTATGTCATGTCCATGCGGCCTACTTTACGTAGGCCGCACTATCCGCACTCTACGCAAAAGTGGAACACAGAAGGTTTGTTGAAGCTGGCAACGACAAATGCAGTGTCCCCAAACATTTCCTGCAGCACCACAACCAATCTTCAGTGGACCTAAAAGTGTGGATGATCGAATCCATACCGAAAAATCTTCCTCCAGCAGAAAGGTTTAAAGGCCTATGTGCTCGAGAATCCTATTGGATATATCGCCTGGACTCCCTGACACTGGGGGGCTTAAACAAAGAAATTAGGTGAACCCACTACTTTAAAACTACTACCGATTATCCTAAATATTGCAATACTTCATATCCTGCATTATTTCTCCAGAATACTTCATATTATGCTTCATATTAATACCACCACCCTCATCTCAATTACTTACGAGATGCCCCTCTCCATCATGGACATAAATATTATCGAATTTTTTTTAATTACTGTTTTTTTTTTTTTTTTTATTTATTTATTTTTTAATTTATTTCAAACTTTTTTTTTTTATACAACTCATTGTATACACCGCATCTCCACAGCAACAGGCCCCCACGACCGGAGACTCTCTGTCATATGACTTCCTGTTCCGGCCAGATTACTCATTGTATACACCGTGTCTCCACAGCAACAGGCCCCCACCCCCGTAGACTTTCTGTCATATGACCTGATGACTCATTGTATATATCGCATCTCCACAGCAACAAGCTCCCGCCCCCTGAGTCCCTCAGCTATAAAACTCTATAAAATGTCTGAAACATAAATCAGCATTACCTGAGGAAGGAGCACGCATGCTCCGAACGTAAGCACCCCCCTGCCACTATTGGATGTAAGCCTAGATACTAAATGCTGCCAGAAACACAGGAAGTGTCGAACTCTATCGGCACAGCCAAGACCGCGGCCGCCGTAGTGTACTTCCCTAACATCCCTACAGTGTTGCAGAGGAACCATCACCATTTGCTGATCAACTATTTCCTCTGTGTGAGTTACTACATTGTTTTTATGTAATAAATAACCTTTTAATCTACACTGAGGTGGCGCTGTTTTTATTCTCCTACACTACTGTACTGTGTTCACCAGTAAATATATAAAAGCATAAAAACATACACTATGTTGTCAAAAGTATTGGGATGCCTGCCTTTACACGCACATGAACTTTAATGCATCCCAGTCTTAGTCCATAGGGTTCAATATTGAGTTGGTCAATAGGGATGATCGAACGGTTTGGGTCGACCATCGGTTCGACCCAAACATTGGCTGTTCGAGGTTCAGCCGAATTCCGAACTTTTTGCTGAAAAAGTTCGGAATTCGGCAACCAGAACCAACCAAAATGCAATGGGACAGGAAATGGGCTTTAAAAGCCCATGATTGGACCAGAACCATCAGTAAAAACCAATTGAGGGGGCAGGAGAATGCTAGGAATGTGATTGGAGTGACTAGGGGTCCAGAGGCCAATCATTAGTGAATACGCCCCCCAGTATATAAGATAGCCCCTGCCAAATTCCTAGCATTGTAATACAGGGACATGGAAGAGAGTGGAAGCAGTTCTGTTACTTCTGCTACAAAGTGTCATTTAGTAATTTTTAGTGTGAGGAAAGGGATATCTAGTGTAGTTAGGGTGCTATTTCCACTTTAGTTAGCTTTAATAATCTAGTTTCTGTAGGGAAAGTGTTAAGTGTAAGGGGACCGTAGTGTAGTGTAGGGTTAACTGACTCTGAATGCTATGGCAGGGTGACAAAACCCTTCCATGTCAGGGTGACCGCTATAGAGAAAAGATCGTTTCTCTTAGGTCACTTACAGAACAGCGATATGGCTTCTCGCCGGTCAGCCTGCTTTTTGCTGCAGGCATTCATAGGGCTTTTTTGAGGACATGTTTAGAGTCAGGCATGACATCTGAACTTCTGAATAGGGGTATATATACACACACATGTCTGTATATATACACCTACACATACATAGGTGTGAAAGTAGCAGAACACTATGCTTGCGCTAATGAAATAATTAACAGGCATATGTCGCCGCTCCTATCAAACCTATATATGTGTATGTGTATATATACATATAAGTGTGTGTGTATATATACCCCTATACAGAAGTTCAGATGTTTTGCCTGCCTCCAAAGACCCCAAAAAAATGCCCAAAAAAACGCCTGCGCCAAAAAAAAATGCACCAGGTGTGTTATTGCAGGGGTTTTTTTGGGGCATTTATTTGGGGTCTTTGGAGGCAGGCAAAACATCTGAACTTCTGTGTAGGGGTATATATATACACACACACTTATATGTATATATACACATACACATATATAGGTGTGATAGGAGCGGAGACATATTGGTGTTAATTATTTCATTAGCGCAAGCATAGTGTTCTGCTATTTTCACACCTATATGTGTGTAGGTGTATATATACATACATGTGTGTGTATATATATACCCCTATACAGAAGTTCAGATGTCATGCCTGCCTCCAAAGACCCCAAAAAAATGCCCAAAAAAAAAAGCCTGCAATAACACACCTGGCCGTTTTTTTTGGTGCAGGTGCACTATACTTGCGCTAATGAAATAATTAACACCAATATGTCTCCGCTCCTATCACACCTATATATGTGTAAAATACATATAAGTGTGTGTGTATATATACCCCTATACAGAAGTTTAGATGTTTTGCCTGCCTCAAAATACTTTGGAGGCAGGCAAAACATCTGAACTTCTGTATAGGGGTATATATACACCCACACTTATATGTATTTTACACATACACATATATAGGTGTGATAGGAGCGGAGACATATTGGTGTTAATTATTTCATTAGGGCAAGTTTAGTGTTCTGCTACTTTTACACCTATATATGTGTAGGTGTATATATACATATAAGTGTGTGTGTGTATATATACCCCTACACAGAAGTTCTGATGTTATGCCTGCCTCCAATAACCCCCAAAAAATGCCCAAAAAAACGCTTGCTACAAAACCGGCAAGGTGTGAAAATAGCGGAGCCATATCCCTGTTCTATAAGTGTTCTAATACAAACAATCTTTTTTTTTTTTCTGGTTCTGGACATGCTACAGAGCTGAAACTTCACAGGTACACTTTTTAGACCCCCCAGACACTAAATCCAAAGAAATCTATTTTTTTTTTCAATAATTTTTTCAATAATTGGCTCTCTATCAAAAATGACAATTTTTAAGAACTTTTTTTTGTGTGATTAATAGTCCCTGGGGCATGATCCAGAACCCTAGGCACTTTTTAGGGGCATTTATTGGGTTTTAGGGCTTCAAAATTGTGTTTTTTGATTATCGAAGTTTGGGTCCCATTGATTTCAATGTTGTTCTTAAATCCAAGCCGAACTTTTGGGAAGTTCTGGTGTTCTGGTCGAACCGAACTTTTGAAAAGTTTGATCATCCCTACTGGTCAACCCTTTGCAGCTATTACAGCTTCAACTCTTCTGGGAATGCTGTCCACAAGGTTTAGGATTGTGTCTATGGGAATGTTTGACGATACTTCTAGAAGAGCATTAGTGAGGTCAGGCACTGATGTAGGGCGAGAAGGCCTGGCTCGCAGTCTCCGCTCTAATTTATCCCAAAGGTGTCCAATTAGCCATTTGGGCACAAGACGGCCAGGCCACATTCTGCTCTTATAACAGATGCTGTCATTCCGGCTGATACCTGTTCTCTGCACATTGTTGGAACCATGAGTGTACCCGGTTGGGCAAGTGTCCCTCTGGGTTTGTTGTTAACTGTCACTGCATTACTTTAATGCAAGTTTTCTATTACACCTGACTGTGTGAATTATTGATACTGCACTACGCTGCAACTAGGCTGCACCTATGCTGCACCTATGCTGCAGTAAGTTCTCAAGACAACAGCTTCAAGCACAGCTTAACACTGATCAAATTAAGCAAGTCTCAGTTTCAACAGTGAAAAGAAGACTTCAAGCTGCAGGTTTGACAGGTTGAGTGGCTGTAAGAAAGCCTTTGCTAAGATGACAAAAAAAGAAAAGAGGCTTGCCTGGGCCATGAAGGACTGCCAGGGCACTACTGGAGACTAGAAAAAGGTCTTATGGACTAACAAATCAAAATTTGAGATCTTCGGTTATTCATGCATAGTTTTTGTACACTGTCGAGTAGGTGAAAGATGGTGCGTGACACTAACTGTCAAACACGCAGTAGGAACCGTGATGGTCGGGGGCTCTTTTGCTGGATTCAGAGATGGTAACCTGCACAAAGTGAGTGGCACCCTGAACCAAAACTACTACCACAGCATTTTTGCAGCCCCATGCAATACCCTCTGGAATACACCTGGTTGGTCAAGGGTTCATTCTACAGCAAGATAATGACCTAAACTTACCTCCAGGCAGTGTCAAAACTACTTTAGAAGAAAGGAACAAGATTGTATGCTTTAAGTCATGGAATAGCCAGCACTTAAACCCTTTTTTGTCTGGTTTAGGGTGAACTGGAAAGAAGGATGAAAGCAAAGAAACCTACAAGTACAACACATTTGTGGGAACTTCTGCAAAAGTGTTGGGCAGAACTTACCAAACAATATTTTATTTCTGTTGTAGAAAGAACGTTACAAGTGTGTTTGCCTTTTATATCTGCAAAAGGTGGCTACTTTGAGTAAACAATTTAAATTACATTTTGTTAAAGAAAACAATTCCATGATTTTTTTTTAGGTCTGATTTTATATTTGTTCTCTGCTTTATTTTCAGAGTACATTGAGTCATTAAACTTTGTAAATTCCAATAAAACTTGTAAATTGGGGATGTTCTAAAATTTTTGATTGGTAGTATATATAGAGCAAGGCCTAGGTTTCACCTGAGTCTGTTATTGGACAGCAAAGTGGAAGCTGCACACTGTTCATCTTACCTGTGCATTGTATGAAACAATAAAGCCCTTATTTGCTAACAGTGCCATCCTTCCCTTTGCAGAGTTGAGTGCTGCTGTGAAAATGATTACAGGAAACTAATATGTAGTCAGATTTATGTATTTTTGCCAATTTAAAAGTTGTATTTAACAAGACATTTAATTATTTTATCTGAATACATTACTGAATAAAATATTGTGTTTTCATAACTGAAGTTTTAAATCTTTGCATATTTTAATTAAATAATGTTGTCAGAACTGTAAACTCATGAATAGATTTATGCTTTTAGACTCACCCCTCACAAGCTCTCCTAGTGAGCCTAACTACAATGGACAATTTTGAATCAGATTCACAGAGGAGAATATCACAGAACAATTTTACGAAGAACCAACACTGAAGAAACTGCCAGAAAAAAAGGCCTAAATCATTTACAGTAGCAAACGATGAACAGCACATTATTATAAGCACCCCAACTAGATAACATGCAAACAAAAAGAAATGCAAGAACGTTTCTGGCGCTAGTAATTATCCTTATACATTTTCACTAAAGCAGTGTTAGTCACAAATACCATGAAATAAAACAAAATTCATAGTGAAGCATTGGTTTTAGTCTTCCAGATTGTCCTTTTGCTTCCCCACCTGTTTAGGGTCACCATTGGTCCTGTCTTCCTGTTAGGCAATGGGGATGTGTGTTTAAGTATATGTAAACTTTTAGAATTATCTTCTCTTATTTTCAGCATTTTGGTCTTTTTATTATACCATGGAAAATACTGTGTTATATTCAATTGATAAGTGCAAAAAACTGTTGCAAGAACTTCACAAAGTAAACAGTATGTGTGTAGCTTGCCCAGTTCTTCTGCCCTGCTGCTATGCCCCTTTCTCCCAATTGCCAGCCATTCCCAGCTCTTAAAGAAAGCAGGGAGTTGGTGTGTAAATACTAAAGCTCTAGTAGCAATATTGTTCAGATGTGAAATGTAAAAAGTAACATTGTCACTTTTGCATTTACTTTGTTTCCTTCATCTGCAGATCAAAAGGATGAGCTTCAATCTGCAGATTATGTCAGTTGAAGCAACCTGATGAATAAAAAAAGAAATATTGTTTAAAATAAATGTTGTCTTTGTTTAATTCTTATTAACTCATAGAATACCCTAATCAACCTTAATTAACTCATTTATGCTTTTCTAACTTTTATTTTTAACCGCTTGCCGACCGCTGCACAACTATTTACTGCGGCGGTCAGCCCCTCACAGGCAAAGCGACGTAGGACTACATCGCTAGCCTGTGAGGCCCCCGAAAGCGCGCTCCCGCTCCTGCTCAGTCACGGAACCCCCCCGCGCGTGTGCCCGGCGGACCCGATGTCCGCCGGGCACTCGCGATCTTCCGTTACAACGGGAGAAAGGCAGACGGCTAATGTAAACAAAGCCGCCTGTCATTCTTCCCTGTGTAAGAATGGAGATCAAACGGTTGTGCTATGTAGGACCGTTGATCTCTGTTCTTACACATCAAGCCACATCCAATCACATTTAGAATCACGCCCCTAGGGACACACTTAACCCCTTCCTCTCAAAAAAGTTAACCCCTTCACTGCCAGTGTCATTTTTACAGTAACATTGCATATGTATAGCACTGATTACTGTAGTAATGTCACTGGTAACCCCAAAAGTGTCAAAAATGTCAGTCAAGGGTCCGATCTGTCCGCCGCAATGACGAAGTCCCGCAATAAAAAATCGCAGATCGCCGCCATTACTCGTTTAAAAAAAAAAAACAACAAAAATGACAAAAATCTTTCCCTTTGTTAGTAAACGCAATAACTTTTGCGCAAACCAATCGCTTTTTGCGATTTTTTTAACAAACATATGTAGCATAAAACAAATTGGCCTAAAATGTTAAAAATTTTTGATTTTTACATTTTTTTGGGGGAATTTCATATAAAAAATGTGAAAAATATTGTTATTTTTGCAAAATTGTCGCTCTTTTTTTGTTTATAGCGCATGATCAAAAAATCGCACAGGTGATCAAATACCACCAAAAGAAAGCTCTGTTTGTGGGGGAACAAAGAACGTCACATTCGTTTAGATACAGCACCCCACGACCGCGCAATTGTCCGTTAAAGTCACGCAGTGCCGAATCGCAAAATAGGCCCTGGTCAGGAAGTGGGTAAAATCTTCCAGGGCTTAAGTGGTTAACTATTATTTTCCTGCTGATTTTCTATGTTTATTTTGCTTTTACTAACCATTAATATTTAAACTTTCTTCATTTATACAGTATTTGTTTTATTTATTATATAAAGTGCCACTTTGTATGATAATTTTTATTTATTATTTTTTTTACATACACTCTCACTTTACTGCTAATAATTTAATGAAGGATATAGGAGAAATATATGGAGAGGTCTGAAATTGTGATTATTCATTTTAGGGGAAGCACTGCTAATACCTTTTCTAGTGACTTTGCTAACATTCAGCATAACTAAAATCAAGTGCATCAATTTTTAAGAGCACCCCAAGCTTCAGTTTAAGATTATAACAGATCACAGCCATTCTTTCTTTGACTAAACCATATTGATAGTTTTTTAAAGGGTACATTTCTTAGAACCTAGCCTCCTCCCCAGATAGAGCTTCCTTTAGAGTAGTGGTTCTCAACTACGGTCCTCAGGACCCACTAACAGGCCAGATTTTAAGTATCACCTTGAGGAGATGCAGACTAGAATACTGCAATCACTGAGCAGCAAAATATATCACCTGTGATGTATTTCAATTATCTTGCAAACCTGGCCTGTTAGTGGATCCCGATGCCTGGAGTTGAGAACCACTGCTTTAGAGCTTAGGAAATGCTAAACTTATCTAGAATTTTTAATGCAGTCCACATGGATATGAAATGTTGCTAGGATTCCAAAAGACCTGGGCAACCATTGAAAAGTCATTAGATAGAAAAGATACAACACACACAGCACACCACCAAAATGGACCTCTAGGTGCCTCATTCCTTCTGCATACATTTAACTACCTGAGCAGCAACCAAGCAACACTTTTCACTTCTCATCAACAAAGTCATTATTCACCATGATAGCACTGACATGATGATCACATGACTTTGTTACAAATTAAATCCATAGGTTTTTTTAAATCAAATTTCACCTAAACAGTGAAAATTGAGAAGTCTAAATGAGTATTTTCCCTGCACATTTAAATCCTGTGAAGTCTCTCTACCTATTTCTACTATTAACACCAGATATTTCCATTTCCTAAATCATTCATTGTTAGGGTTTACATATTAGCAACATTAACCGCTTGCCGACCGCCACACGACTATTTACGGCGGCGGTCAGCCCCTCACAGGCAAAGCGACGCAGGGCTACATCGCTAGCCTGTGAGGGTCTAGGGAGCGAGCGCGCGCCGCCGGAGGCGCGCTCCTGCTCAGTCACGGACCCCCCCCCGCGCGTGTGCCCGGCAGACCCGATGTCCGCCGGTCACTCGCGATCTTCCCATAGAGCAAGAGAAAGGCAGGCGGCTAATGTAACAAGCCGCCTGTCATTCTCCCCTGTGTAAGAATAGTGATCATACGGTTCTACTATGTAGGACCGTTGATCACTGTTCCTACACCTCAAGCCACAGCCAATCACAGTTAGAATCACGCCCCTAGGGACACACTTAACCCCTCCCTCTCAAAAAAAGTTAACCCCTTCCCTGCCAGTGTAATTTTACAGTAACAGTGCATATGTATAGCACTGATTACTGTAGTAATGTCACTGGTAATCCCAAAAGTGTCAAAAATGTCAGTCAAGAGTCCAATCTGTCCGCCGCAATGTCACAGTATCGCAAAAAAGAAAAAAAAATCGCAGATCGCCGCCATTTCGCGTTAAAAAAAACAACAAAAATGACAAAAATCTTTCCCTTAGTTAGTAAACGCAATAACTTTTGCGCAAACCAATCAAAATACGCTTTTTGCGATTTTTTTTTTACCAAACATATGTAGCATAAAACAAATTGGCCTAAAATGTTAAAAAATTTAGATTTTTACATTTTGGGGGGGGGGGGATTTCATATAAAAAAATTTGAAAAATATTGTTATTTTTGCAAAATTTACGCTCTTTTTTTGTTTATAGCGCATGATCAAAAAATCGCACAGGTGATCAAATACCACCAAAAGAAAGCTCTGTTTGTGGGAAAAAAAGGACGTCAAATTAGTTTAGGTACAGCGTCGCACAACCGCGCAATTGTCCGTTAAAGTCACGCAGTGCCGAATCGCAAAATAGGCCCTGGTCAGGAAGGGGGTAAAATCTTCCGGGGCTTAAGTGGTTAAAAGTAGTAAATAGTAAAGCATAATCATTAGAGAAATAGTTCAAGAATATTTATTGTTAAATGTTTTAACATAACCTGGTTTTATGTTTTGTATAAAAAAAAAAATGATAGCAGCATTTGAAAAACCATTCTCCTACATTTTAGCACTTTTAGGCAGTTTTCATTAAAAATACGGTTTAGAAGAAGAATTAATTATTGCCTTAGAATTCATTATATCTGCTCAAGCATTAAAAATGGAAACATTAACATTTATTTTTTTGCCCAGAAAATTTTAATGAGAGCAGATTGCAAATAGATATGTTTCCATGCCAATGTATCAACTGCTAGATTTTTATTCTGTTTGCATTTCCAGTTTAAGCTCTTATTTTGTGCTAGATCATCATCTAACATAATTTTTAAACCAAACATAAAACATTCAGTGAAAGGAACTTAAAGCAAAACTTTAGAGCAAAAATCAGCCTTACGTGGGTCCTTATACTCACACAAATGATTTTGTTAAGCATCATTCTATATCACCATAGGCCCTACCTTTCTCCTTTCTGGCATCTTTTAGAGGTTGCTTAGAAGAGTTCCAAATTGGAGGTTACATTTCAAGTGATTTCTTTAGCATTTTTTTAGGGGCCATGCTGACGACAGATGTAAAATTACTGGAAATTTTGAAACCAATGGAAAAAAAAAATTTTTTTTGCCTCTTTATTTCCAAAAAAAAAAAAACGAAATTTTCAGAAAAATTGAAAAAAATTAAATGGAGTAATTTTACAAATCAAAAGTAATTTTTTTAATAAGAGGAACATGAAATGCAGTGTATATAAAAGGATTATGCTTGAAATAAAGGTACAGCTTATTCAGTAATAGAAGGGCACCACACTCCCTGTTCAGTTCGCACCAGAACTACCGAACATGTAAAAAGTTTGAACCCGAGCCACAATCTCTATTAAAGTCTATCTATGGGACCCGAACTTGAAAAATCAAAAGGGCCCATTTTGAAAGCTTATATGCAAGTTAAAAGATAAAAAGAGCATGAGGACTCAGGTCCTGCCCTGGGGGACATGTATCAATGCAAACATTTTTTTTTTAAAAAAGATTGTTTTTACAGGAGCAGTGATTTTATTGATGCTTATAGTAAAACAATAAAAATGAAAAAAATCTTTTAAAAATGGTGCCTGGGGGGTCCCTTTGGTCTGCCTGTAAAGTGGCACATCTGTACCATGTATACCATGAAACTGCTGCAGCAAAACGGTGGAGATTCCTTCCCAATCGATTTCATGCCCTTTGGAAACCTGAATCCAAAATTTAAAATAAAAAATGGCTTACCCCCCCCCCCTCCAAATCCATACCAGACCCTTACCAGAGCATGTAGCCTGGCAGGCCAGGAAAGGGAGGGGGACGAACGAGTGCCCCCCCTCCTGAAGCATGCCAGGCCACATGCCCTCAACATTGAGAAGGTGCATTGGGGCGGGGGGCACCATATTAATGGGGAAAAGGGCCTCTTTCCGACAACCCTGGGCTGTGGTTGGGGGACTGTGTGGGCTGAGGGCTTAATGGAATATGGAAGCCCCTTTTAACAAGGAGGCCCCCAGATACTGCCACCCCCGTGTGAATGAGTATGGGGTACATTTTACCCCTACCCATTTACCAAAAAAGTAAAAAAAATAAATAAAAACACACACACAGTTTTTGACAATTTCTTTATTAAAAATAAAAAAAAAACAATGTCCCCATGTAGATCAATTGTCAATCATGATGCCCACCTCCACATCCAGACCTGGAAAACGAAAAAGAAAGCACCGCTGGCAACAAAGGCTAACCGCCATCTGCCTGCTCCGCCATCTGACAAATCTTAAACAGATAAAGGACAGAGCCACCTGGTGGCACGGCCCCATGTGACATCACTGATTGGTGCATGCTGGGTCCGGTACGTCATATGGGGGGTCCGCGGTGGGCATGATGATTGACGATGGATCTACATCGGGGAACATTGTTATTTTTATTTAAGGAATTGTCAAAAACTGTGTGTGTTTTCATTTTTTTTTTTGGTGAATTAGTAGGGGTACAATGCACCCCATACTCATTCACATGGGGGGCCGGGATCTGGGGGGCCATCTTGTTAAAGGGGGCTTCCGGATTCCGATACGCCCCCTGGCCGAAGACCACAACCACAGCCCAGGGTTATTAGGAAGAGACCCTTGTCCCATCAACCTAAGGGCCTGGTATGGATTTTTGGGGGGGACCCCCATGCTATTTTTTCACATTTTTCTATTGCTGGCAATGTTTTTTTTCTACTTCAGCTGTCAGTGGGGAAGCCCATTGACAGTTGATGACTGTTATGTGATTGGTTGTTAAAGATGCAGCGGCCAGCTTCCCGGCCCTCTCCTTAATAACCAGCTATTCACTGTACACTGATTGGGCAAAGCTTTGCCCAATCAGGGCTTAGAATGAACTGTGCAGCGCGCAGTGCATTGTGGTGTGCTCGACGGGCAAACATCATGCTGATTGCCCCGCAAATTCAGGTGTTCACCGAACAGGCGATGTTCGGGCCGAACTTATGCTCGGTCTCAAACGCTCGCCCAACACTATTCAGTAAATAAACTAAACTAGCTTTCTAATATTTGTGATGATCCAGAAGCAGCAGAAAGAGTGTTTCTGGAATGAGAACTCTGGAGGGAAAAGTTACTTGCACTTACATTATGTTCCTTATCATTGCTTTAAAGTATTTTTTAATGTCTTCAGAGGCATGCAAGGATGTGTTATGTCATCCTTGTAGCATTTGGAAAATAATATTTCCTCTCACAACATTTGCAAATTTCAGCTTTGCTCTCTGCACTGTGGAAATGTTTCCAAACTCTAGATGTTGATCTCACCATTTTACTGAGACAAGGAAAAAAAAAACACTATTTATTGGCCAGAGTATAGGTAAACGATATATTGTGATAGTGGATAACATTACTATATTTATATCATCATTTATTTACATCATTTAAAGGTTATATATAAACTAACTTGTCAGACACTTTACCCTCTTATCTGTGAATTAAGGCCTGAGAGGACAGAAACTGTCATCTACTGTATCCCTAAAATCACCCAACTGTAGGAGGTACATGATGGAGCCAAAGGCAAACTAAACTGGAGCATTTCCCCTGCAGTGCGCCCAATTGGCAAAAATGCAACAAGCAAGTGTGTGCTGGAGGAAGAAGTTAGAACTGTACATAGAGACTGTATATAGGAAGAATGTCCCTGAAGTTTTGCTAATGTTAAAGTGGCCATGCCATAACCTCCCTTCTTTATCCAAATTGAAACCCCCTAATAAAACAAAAACTCTGGGGTGCTTGTGAAGATTGGTTGTGCCTGACTTTGCAGGAGTCAGGGATCCCTTTCATCTGTAGGGATCCCTTTCATCTGTAGAGTAATGTCTGCCACATTTGGGGGCTTGTCTGGGATATTGCCCCCAGCAACCTGCAGGGCCATTGCTCTTAGCAACTGGAGTTTATCGAGCCACTAGATTTTGCTTTCCTACCAGGACCACTAAGGGGGTGAAGACCGGAAGACGGAGTTATATGCCTTGCAAAACTGTGTAAGCTAAGTGCCATTGTCCATAGCAACCAGTGGGAACTATCATCAAACCAGTGCTAGATCGCATACCCAGTTGCCCCAATGCAGCTGGGATGGACACATGTGCTAAAAACCTGCTGTTCAGTGAGAACTGTACCATGTGCTGTCACCCATGGAAACCACGGCGGGTGATGCACCCATAGGTTACAAAATGCCCAGCAGTCTTGTCGGGGATCTCGTGCAGTAGGGGCTTATTCTCATGCAGCAAGTGCTCATTCCCGTGCAGTAAATGCTCATTCCTATTTAACTGGTATTCCTATTTAACTGCAGCAAGTGCTCATTCCAATGCTCTTGTGCAGAGTCATGAGAATAGGCCAAGTAGAGCAAGGACTGAAATGTGCCTGCGCATTGGCGCATATGTGCGAGCACCTGTGCACACACATAGGCTTGCGCACGCATCCACAGATTCTGGCACCCAGAAACTCATTTGTGTTCCTAAAACTTTTCATGTCTGCTAATCTTGTTCATGACCCGGCTATGTCTGAAACCTCTCTCGGATCACCCCAGCCTGCTATATCTGCTTCTTGTTTATGATACCGACCCCAGCTTGGATTTATGACTACGTTTCCACTTCCTGATTTGGTACCCCACTGCCAGCACATTATTGACTTCTGCCTGTTCCCGACCTTGAAACAGATCCCGATTCTGCACTTGGCTCCCACTGAACAAGGCATGTGACTAGAATCCACACCACCACTGGAAGGACTCCTGTGTCTCAGAGCTACAGCCCACTCCTACAGCTTCCAGGCACCTGCGCCCTTCCACTGCCCTTCCACTGCCATCACTCCCTGTCTCCCCTACCAGGGCTGCTTGGACAAAAATTGTGCAAGAGGCCACCCTCATCATCTTGGGCTCCACGGTCAGGTACACAACAGGTCTGCTTAAAGCTGGGAAAAGTAGCTGTATGCTGCAATGTCCTGTTGAGAACAGTAAAGTGTGCACCGAAATCCCTGCTGTTGCCATGGTAATCGGTGTTAGCAAGCAGGTGTCTGCAGGAGGGGGTCTATCAGTTGCCCAACCATGGCCAATGTTAAGGATTGTCCTAACCCTGCTAACTAGGGTGTGGCATGTGTTATAGACTTTGCTGTTGCTCATGGCAACCACAGTGAATGCTTATTGCTATCTGCTCCCATTTTCTCAGGCACAGTCGGTATAGTAGCATGTCTAGACAAGTTCTGCAAGTATCAGTGTGCATATACCAATCACCAGCATACTGTCTGTGTTTGCAATTTTCAGTTCAGCCAAAAAGGGGTTACAGCAAAGCGCATGTGAACGAGCATGCTTAACAGAGCTGCGGGCGCCAGCCAGTCTGGAAGTTTGGGGGTGGAGCCATGCCCCGGAGGAGACTCAGTATTCCTTGCTTGCGGAGAGAGGAGTAAGATGGTGGACAGTGCAAGTGTGTACCCAGCATTAACCTGGTTGCCTGAAGTGCAGGAGATGAAACTGGTGGACACTGATGTGTGGCTGGAGCATCGAGGGGGATTCACCCTCAGGCTGATTGAAGGGATGGTGAGGCTTTGTCTGTTGTGTCCCGGCTGCAGGTGAACTACTGCAATGGTCGGTGCCTGGACCTAGTGCAGGCACTACGATGAACCACTTCCCAAGCTGACACAGAGTGAGCAGGAGCCACTAACATACAGCATGGATCTGCGATCAAGTCTTTGCACAAAACAGCCCTGGAAGTCCTGGAAGGCTGGACCGGGCCTAGAAGTGAATGCTAAAGGCAGGGTTGAGTCTGAAGACTGTGACTCCCCTGTAAAGACAAGTGACATCGGGGGAAGAAAGCTGGAAGTCTGCCTCAGCCTGGAGCCCAGTCAGGGAGCTGGTACCTGTGAGTGTTGCCCAGCAGGAGCCAGACGCTGTCTCTGAAAGGCCAGCTGTTCCTGTGCACCCTGTCAACCCCACCTGGAAGGAGCCAGTGTAGGAAGACGACTTGTCTTCAGGTGAGCCAGTGGGGAGCAGCAGTGGTGGGGCCATAGACTGGGGATCGCCCAGACTGCAGGTGGAATTTGGGCCCTTGGATGGAGAGTATGCTGAGTGGACATCCCATAGTAGCTTGGAGGAGAAGTGCGAGTGGGGAGACTCTCAGGAAAATGTGGAGGTGCTGTCCGAGTTAACGGGTGTGCCAGACTCAGCTGAAGGGAAAGAAGGAGCCATGCAGACCCCAGTCTGTGTGAAGTGGAAGTAGTCTATGTAGGCTGTGTAGTCCTTAGATCGGGAAGAAGAGCAGATGGAGGTCATGTGACTGCACAGCTGTTCTGTGAAGTAAGGTATTTAGCTTCATAATTAAAGAAAAAAAAAATACACACACACACTGTACTGTATAGCTTGCTATAACAGAAAAACACACTGCAAAGTATAGCTTGCTATAACAGAGGGGATACCAGTAATTGTCCTCAGTGACTTTGTAACCACTTTAAAATGTCTCAGTCTACTCCATTCACCTTGAAACTGTTACCCATCTATTTGTGGTTGCCCTACCAACTCGATATTAGTATCATTATTATTTGTCTCCCTTTTATTTGCCTGATAAGCTATAATAATTTTCTTGAATGTTGACTGTGATGTAATCTTAGTTCTTTATTTAATACTGATCTTACCTCTGCATATAATAGTGGGTTATGTTTGTTCCTTTAATGCTTGCCCTCAATAGGTCACAAATTGTTTTGTTCTGTAATTCATTCACTTATCTTGGATTATTCTCTCAATAAAGAACTTTTTTTTTTTATGTAAAATTTCTAAATTATAATATATAATATAATGTAATATAATTCAGGTCCGCTTTAATGGATATTATGCCCCATATACTAATCTTTAACAGTTTACATTCATATACTGTCTAATCAGAACACTATAGCAAACTTTTGGCTTGTATGCCCAATTTATACACCAACTAATAACCAAGATAATTTATGTCCATAAGTGATACATATTCGTCAGTCACCCAACTTCAGTTAGTGATTTGTAAGTTATGTCTTTTTCTTCTATATTAGCACTGAACAAGTGAAAAATTAGCCCTGAAAGTACAGATACGTGGTCTAACTTTTATTATGAAACAGAACTTTAAACTTTGTTTAAAGGTCTCTGATGCTGCAAATTTACATTCTACAAGGTTAGAATAATAAATTAAACTTCCCTGAAGTAAATTTGTCTCTTGGGTTGTTAAAGTTAATTAACACTTTGCTGTTTTTTGTTTAGAAAATAACAAGTCTGCATAAAAGATAGTAAAAGTCAGTGACCACTGACCCATAACACAAATTCTCTGGCACTGTAATCGCATATGATGCATATTAAATGTACTTTTTGATCATGATTCAATTAAGGTTTATATAAGTAAAAATATCAATGGTCTACTGTAATTCCAGAAAGTGGATGGCAGCCACTCTTTATGCAATTTGAAAATCTATTGTTATCCACACTTAGTGGTATATTTAAAAAGCTGACAATCACCAAATATTCACTGTAGGTGAATCTTACAGGTCCACATAAGTCTACTCACCACTACCAGTTTGGGGAATTTGTTAGCACTGAGCAGAATATACCTGCATTCTGTTCACGGAGGTTCGGCTGAACATTTCAAAAGATGCCAAATCCAAAACCCATTGAAGCCAATGGAAGCCAAATTTGTTAAATCGATTTTCTCAATTTTTAAGGCTAATATTCATAAAATTTGAAAAAATAAAAAAGTGGATGGGGCTGTGCACTGCCCCAGGGGACATGTACCAATGCAACATTCTTTGAAAAATAAATATTTTCAGACAGGAATGAATTTAATAATGTTCACTGTACAGCATTAAAAATCCACTGTTCCCTGTAAAACCTACATGGGGTTCTCCTTAACCTGTCTCCACCATGTAAACAAAGTAGCATAGCAAAATTGATATTAACCAAGATTTTCACCCTCCTCCCATTTCTTTTTTTCTCCCCCGCTTACTTGATACTGACATGGCCACAGTTGATATACTCACCCAAACAGAGGATCCTGCATTTTCCTGCTGGGATCTTTTTCTCCGCAGCCACCCCTGGGTCCCACGCAGCAAAGTTCCTTTGGGACGTCGTCAGAGGGGTGCTCCAGCTCTTCCGGGTTCTGGTGCAATCTACCCATGGTGCACCACTAGACCCGCTCTGTTAGTGAATAGGATGACGTTTGGGGCTCCCGGTGCCTACTGGGATATAAAGTTCACAAATCCCAGGAGTTTCTGGGGACACTAACTTCATTTGCCTGGGTCAATGGCGGAGGATGAGGGGGTGGGCTAAAACAAAAAAAAGTAAACAAAAGAAAGCCCCCAATATATATGCAGCAGAGGTGGGGTGGAGGGTTGTGGAGAAGTCAAAGAGATCAGTGAAGATCTGCTTTATAAAAAAGGAAATAATGGTAATTCACCTTTTCTTCCCAGCTTCCTTACTTTTGTGTAGAATACAACAGAAACCCCCAACAATACATACCAGATTCACATCAATAAAGTTTTATTTTAGTGTTTTTGAGGGGTCTACATTACATTATTTACAAATTAGAGGAAGCTTTTAGGGAAAAGTGAAATAACTGCTTTTTGTGCTGTATACTGTATGTCACTTTTGTCATACATGTAATGAAAAAAATGACATGGGGCCCACATAAAATCAATACCAGACCCTGCAGATCTAGTATACATTTTAAGGGGGGGGGGGCATAAAAAAAAAAAACAGACATGGGGTCCCTGTCAATATCCATGCCAGACCCTTTGGATCTTCTTTGGATTTTAGAGGAGAACGCCCAAAAAATAGTGTTTGATTGCCCTCTAAATGTTTACTAGCCCCTCATCAAAGCACGCAGCCTGGCAGGCCAGAAATAGAGGAGGGAGCAGCACAGCTTCTGAACCTTACCATTAAGAATCACTGGTTACAAAACCCAAGCTCTACTGCTGGTAATGCTGTCCAAGGCTTAAAACTGTTGCCCTTGGCTGGGATGTGTAGTCCCTTCTAATGTTGATAGATATAAGCTGGCATAAGGACAACTGGTAATACAATGCCAGCTGTGGCCTTACTCATAGCATAAAAAATACAGAAAAATCCCAACTTATATAGGCTCCAGCATCTACTGCCTAACCAACTAGGGAGACAGACCCAATAATTACAGCCATTAACAAAATGACAAATGGGAAGAGGAAAACACATAACCAATGATGGTAAACTTATATGCTGATGAATTCTAAATACTGTACATAAAAATATAAAGATAATTTTCCCAACAAAACATTGTTTCAGAAATAAATCCAGGTCCCATCTATTGTTAGGACTGGACAGTGCTCTGGTGTTCAAGGTGTATATCCACCAGACCTCTTCCTGCAGTAGAGAGCAGTGCATGACTCCCCTCTGGCAGATCTATTAAATCTTTCTATGCCAAAAAACAAAGAGTTCATATTATCATTAAGTTTTTGTCTAAAACGACATGACACATTAGATACAGTATCTCACAAAAGTTAGTACACCCCTCACATTTTTGTAAAAAAATATTTTATATCTTTTCATGTGACAACACTGAAGAAATGACACTTTGCTACAATGTAAAGTAGTGAGTGTACAACTTGTATAACAGTGTAAATTTACTGTCCCTTCAAAATAACTCAACACACAGCCATTAATGTCATAACAGCTGGCAACAAAAGCGAGTACACCCCTAATGTCCTTATTGGGCCCAATTAGCCACCCCCCCCCCCGATGTCATGTGACTCGTAAGTGTTACAAATTTGGTGTTATCGCTCTCACTCTCTCATACTGGTCACTGGAAGTTCAACATGGCACCTCATGGCAAAGAACTCTCTGGGGATCTGAAAAAAAGAATTGTTGCTCTACATAAAGATGGCGAGGCTATAAGAAGATTGCCAAGATCCTGAAACTGAGCTGCAGTGCGGTGGCCAAGACCATACAGCAGTTTAACAGGACAGGTTCCACTCAGAACAGACCTCACCATGGTCGACCAAAGAAGTTGAGTACAAGTGCTCAGAGTCATATGCAGAGGTTGTCCTTGGGAAATGGAGGTATGAGTGCTGCCAGCATTGCTGCAGAGGTTGAAGGGGTGGGGGGGGGGGGGGTCAGCCTGTCAGTGCTCAGACCATACGCCTAAAGATGTTGCACAAGAAAGCCCACAAATAGTTTGCTTAACACAAGCAGACTAAGGACATGGATTACTGGAACCATGTCCTGTGGTCTGATGAGACCAAGATAAACTTATTTGGCTCAGATGGTGTCAAGCGTGTGTGGTGGCAACCAATTGAGGAGTACGAAGATAAGTGTGTCTTGCCTACAGTTAAGCATGGTGGTGGGAGTGTCATGGTCTGGGGCTGCATGAGTGCTGCCGACACTGGGGAGCTGCAGTTCATTGAGGGAACCATGAATGCCAATATGTACTGTGACATACTGAAGCAGAGCATGATCCCCTCCCTTCGGAGACTGGGCCGTGGGGCAGTATTTCAACATGATAACGACCCAAAACACTCCAAGATGACCACTGCCTTGTTAAACAAGCTGAGGGTAAATGTGATGGACTGGCCAAGCATGTCTCCAGACCTAAACCCTATTGAGCATCTGTGGGGCATCATCAAACGGAAGGTGGAGGAGCGCAAGGTCCCTAACATTCACCAGCTCCGTGATGCTGTCATAGAGTAGTGGAAGAGGACTCCAGTGGCAACCTGTGAAGCTCTGGTGAACTCCATGCCCAAGAGGGTTAAGGCAATGCTGGGAAATAATGGTGGCCACACAAAATTTTGACACTTTGGGCCCAATTTGGACATGTTCACTTAGGGGTGTACTCACTTTTGTTGCCAGCGGTTTAGGCATTAATGGCTGTGTGTGTTGAGTTATTTTGAGTGGACAACAAATTTACACTGTTTTCCAAGCTGTACACTCACTACTTTTCATTGTAGCAAAGTGTCATTTCTTCAGCGTTGTCACGTGAAAAGATAAAATAAAATATTTACAAAAATGTGAGGGGGGTGTACTCACTTTTGTGAAATATTGTATATTTTAAGCATTCAAATTATAGGTGTCATTATTATGTTCGGCTAACCAGACCCTGAGGGGGTGTATGGTACACCCCACATACTGGAGTTTGTATGCCTCGCACTCCACCACATAAACCACGCATTAAGTATTATAATTATTACACTGCTTGATAATTACATTATTTTTTTCCAATGGAAAAAAAATTATTTTAAGAGAAATTCAACTGATGTCTAAATAAACTGCTCTAACTCCAATTTATAGCTACTGTAGCGTTCTAGATGATGTTTATATGCCGCAAGAGCTAAGTGATGGGGAATTTTGGAGTAAAGCAATTTAGCCCATACACAGGTCATTAACTGGGAACCCAATTTCATCTGGGTAATTGTGAATGTTAAATCGTTTTACTCCCGTATTCCCCATAATTTAGCTCTTGCGGCAATTAAAGCAGTTTATTATGACATCAGTTGAATTTCTCTTCCTACTATCATAAGCATCCTTTACCTGAGATATTTAAAATAGAGAAAAATCTCTGCTGGTGTATTTCAAGCCCCAAGCCCCAGTGCTGTATAGACTGCTGTGCCTTCTCCAATGCTCCACCAATTTGTGAAAAAATAATAAATAGATAAGAGTGGCCTCGTACCTGTACCCTAGACCTATAGCATAGGTCTAGAAGTACCTGTTCTCCAATGTCAGAGGTAATCAGATATGTAAACTCTTTTAGGAATAATCACCATTCAGTGCCTTCAATTTCTCCTCTCTCTTTATCCAGTTAGTTACATCAATAATCCAGAAGTAATCTCGAGACAGAGCTCAAGATCACAAAAAGACTGCCTTATGCCTCGTACACACGCAACGAATATCGGCCGACTGATCGTCCGACTTTTGTCCAGAGTGGTGTTTTGTTGGTTGGAATGTGCCTAGACTGCACACGAATTTTCTCGGCCAACAAAAATCTACTTCTGAAGTGATGTCATGGGCTGGTTTACTTTCTGTGTGTTTTTTCTTCTCTGAGCATGCCCAGTCTTGCTCATCAGATTTTTGTCTGCCGAAATCTGTACTGACTGACAGAAAATTGTCCGTTGTGTTGACGGCCAACAAAAATTTTATAGCCTGCACACCAGATTTTTTTCGGCCGAAAAGTCGGAGTCGGTTGTCGGAAGCATCATACTAACAAGCCGAAAATTCACGGCCAATTATCGACGCGTGTGTATGGGGCATAGGTGTAGTATGCAAAACCTTCAATAAATGTATTCAAAATAAACATTGCACTCACACATTAAATACTTTTATAGCATTCCAATAAAATAGATCTGGCACAAACTGAATACAACTTGCCGTTACTCCTCATAGCTCATCCATAACGTCACCTTGCTCCTCCCCTCGCGTAGTGTTACTAAACACATGAATTCATCAGGGGTCTTTCTTTCTTCTATACATTTTCTCCTTCTATGATGCCACCTAGTAACTCTCCTCCTTTTTCTTTCCCATGAGGTGGGTCGCAGAATCGTAAAGATTAAGCCTATACATAGAATGCCATCAGATTGGAAGTTCAACTAGGCCTAAGCAAACTAAGACCAAGCTGCATGGTCTTAGGCCAGAATTTAAGCTGGTGTGCAGTGGTGGAAAATATTAGATGACTTGGAGATGTGCCGCTTACAGAGAAAACATTGTTTATGGATAATATTGCTTGAGATTTTATTAATTTATTTTAGATTTAGATTTTATTAACTTGCACAGTGCAAGTTACAAGCACATAAGATTTCTGGCATGTATCAACAGGAATTTTTGTGTACTAGCAGAAAATGGACTTGGCCTAAAAAAAGAAAATGAATGTAGCCACCACATCTAAAGACTAGTAAGCTGCAAAGTGTTTTATTTTTGCAGTATACTTTTGAATGACTATACAGTAAAGAGGAATACAGAGCTTCTTTTAATGGTTAACCTACCATATAGCATAATAACAAAAATGTGGAGTAAGCATGAATAAATATTTATTATTTAACAATGATGGTCTATTCTACCACTTAAAGTGGTAGTAAGCCCCACTTGGTCATTGCCCACAGGTAAGCCTATAATAAGGCAATACAACGTTTAGGAGATATTCACTCTGCATATAGCCAGTGACATTACTGGTGCATGCACCCTGAAGGTCCGGCATACAGTACCTTGCCAGAACTTTATGCCTGACTTGAGGGCTCTTACACGGGGAGTGACATCATTGCAGCTCCATCCAATCACAAAGCCGGAGCGTGCGAACCCGAAAGAAAGACCGGGGGAAACATGTCAGCCGTCTCAGCGGTGACAGTGCAGCGCTTGAGGAGTTCATTCTAAGGTGAGTATTTTATAATGTGCTAGTATGCGATGCATACTACATGCATACTAGCACATTATGACATTGCCTTGCGGGTTTTTCTTTTTTAACCCCTTTGGAGTCTAGACCTTTTTCTGACATATGTTGCTTACAAGTTAAAATCAGAATTTTTTTCTAGAAAATTACTTAGAACCCCGAAACATTATTTATATTTTTTTAGCAGAGACCCTAGAGAATAAAATGGGGATCATTGCAATATTTTATGTCACACAGTATTTGCGCTGTAGTGTTTCAAATGCAAATTTTTGGGAAGAAATACACTTTCATGAATTAAAAAAAAAGAAAACAGTAAAGTTAGCCCAATTTGTTTATATAATGTGAAAGATGATGCTTCGCCGAGTAAATTGATGCCTAACATGTCATGCTTTAAAATAGCGCATTCTCGTGGAATGGTGACAAACTTCGGTACCTAAAAATCTCCATAGGCGAAGCTTTAAAACATTTTAACAGGTAACTTCAGAGTTAGAGAGGAATATCTAATTATTGCTCTCACTCTAGCGATCAGGGTGATACCTCACATGTGTGGTTTGAACACTGTTTACATATGCGGGCACGACTTGCGCATGGGTAGGCTTCTGCGCACGAGCGTAGAGGGACGGGGCGCTTTACATTTTTTTTATTTTCTAAATCATTTTTTTATTTTTACACTATTTAAAAACAATTTCTTTTTTATCACTTTTATTGCTGTCTAAGGAATGTAAACATCCCGTGACAGTAATAGGCAGTGACAGGTACCCTTTTCTAGAGGGATCTGGGGTCTAAAAGACCCCAAATCCCTCCTCTTCACTTAAAAGCATTCAAAACACTAAGTTTGGCTTGTAATCTGGCCCTTTAAGGCTCCAGTACCCGGAAGTGATGTCATGACATCGCTTCCGGGTTTTTTCATCAGGGACCTGATCAAAGCCAAAACCCGGCTTTGTTTGGGTCTTCAGCCAGCCGGATCTCCCGTAGGATGGGAGACCCGGGCAAGGTGGCGGGAGGGGGGGAACGCCACCTCCCGCTCCTTGTAATGACAGCCGTGAGGCTGCTCAGCTGCATCAGTTGTCATTACAAGAAAGCTGTCCTTCCGCTCTAAACAACGCTAGCTGCAGGCATCACCCCAATACAACCCCCTGAAACCAAGGCCGCATATTTCCATTCCGTCGGCGTGAAGGGGTTAAACAGCATCTGTGGTTTAAAACCGCTTTAAGTGTGGGTGGCAATAATTTAGTCAAAACTGTTTTATGCTCAGAAACAACATTTTTATCAAAGTATGTGTTAGTAAATACCATTAATTTTTTTGCCAGTTTATAATAATGGCTTGCAAAACAGTAAATATTTATAGCTGTCAGTTGAGAATGCCAGAAAATAATAAGAACTTGTTCTGAAAACTGTCCTCTAAAATGATAGAATTTTGTGGGCAATCCAATTGTTTGGTCAGCCTTTGTCACCCAATTGAGTAACTGAGCCGTGCAGCTTATCTCACTAGACAGCTGGCATCTCCCTCTGTTTCATGTCAGTGGTTGAAAGCTGAGTATTTTTCTTCTAATACAGTAAATTAAAAACGAATCACATGTCATTTCGATTGTTCATTCTTACGCCATGACGTGTACTCATATGCTAATATTGTCTCAAACAAATTAATAAAGATGTGGTTTTCTAGAAGCCTTTAACCACCAATTGTAAATCTGATTCTGAATTATACTTTTAAGTTTAAATAAATAGTGAGTAACATCCTTTCTGGGGAATTGGGGAAGTTAGAGTCTCAATAGTCTTTACGTACTCTAAGAGATCTTATGTCTGTGGGCAGCCTGTGACCTCTCTAAACTTCCATGAACAGCTAATCCCGGCAAAAGGAACCATAATATGTCATGAACATTCCTGTCTAGTCATTATTTTTTCCTGTAAGTCCTGGTTCACATTAATGCGATGACAGACATCGTATGTGATTCGGAGCGCACTGCTCTGAAAATCACATGCAATGTCTGTGCAATGCGAATTTTAGCCATACAGATTGGACACAACCCACACAGGACCCTTTTTTGGGTCCGCAGCAGAATCAGATCGCATGGGTGTTCACACCTATGCGATCCGATTCCTGTCCGCACTGACAGTACGCACTGCGATATGCGAACTGACCTGGGGGTGTTGTTAACTTTGTATTGACACCCCCAGCAATTCGCATATGGCAGTGGGAACTGCCTGCAATTTGAATGTGATGCGGCAACCCGCAGAGGATTCGCAGGGTTCCCATATCGCATATATGTGAACCGCCACTTAGGGGCTGATTTAGGGCATTCCCCTTACAATCTATTAACCACTTCAATACTGGGCACTTTCATTTCCAGCCCAGGCTAATTTTCAGCTTCCAGCGCTGTCGCACTTTGAATGACAATTGGGCAGTCGTGCACCATTGTACCCATGTGACATTTTTTTTTTTTACACAAATATAGCTTCCCTTTGGTGGTAATTATTCACCACTGGGTTTTTTATTTTGTGCTAAATAAACAAAAAACACCAAAATGTAAAAAGTTTCTGTTGTAACATTTTACAAATAAATAATCTTTCTTCATAAACTTAGGCCAAACTGTATTCTGCTATATTTCTTTGGTGAAAATAACCCAAAAAGTGTTTATTTTATACTTTGCTGGAAAATTGTAGAGTCCACAAACTATGGTATATATAGATATATTTATGAAAATTGATCGATCATGATGTACCGATGGCTGAAATCTCATTTTTTGAGACCCGAAAACATCAGGACAGTACAAATATCCCCCAAAGGACCCCTTTTTGGAAATTAAATTCATTATTTCCCTCAAAATTCTACAAACAATACCCCATATGACAATGTGAAAGAAGTTTGTTTGAAATCCCATGTACATAAGTATTCACAGCCTTTGCTTAATACTTTGTTTAAGCACTTTTGGCACCTATTACAGCCTCAAGTATTTTTGAGTTTGATGCTACAAGCTTAGCACACCTCTCAAGCTTCATCAGGTTAGATGGGGAGTGTCATGCACAGCCATTTTCAGATCTCTCCAGAGATGATCAATCAGGTTAAATTCTGGGCTCTGACTGGGCTACTCAAGGACATTCACAGAGTTGTCCTGTAGCCACTCATTTGTTATCTTGGCTTTGTGCTTAATGTCATTATCCTATTGGAAACTGAACCTTCGAGGTCCAGAGCACTCTGGAACAGGTTTTCATAGAGGATATCTCTTCATATTGCTGCATTCATGTTTCCTTTGATCCTGACTAGTCTCCCAGTTACTGCCACTGAAAAACATCCACACAACATGATGCTGCTACCACCAGGCTTCACTGTAGGGATGGTATTGCCCAGGTAATAATCAGTGCCTGGTTTCCTCCAGACATAATGCTTGCCATTCAGGCCAAAGAGTTCAATCTTTGTTTCATCAGACGAGAGAATTTTGTTTCTCATGGTCTGAGAGTCCTTTGGGTGCCTTTTGGCAAACTCCAGGTGGGCTGTCATGTTACTTTTACTGAGGAGTGGCTTCCGTCTGGCCACTCTACCATACAGGCCTGATTGGTGGAGTGCTGCAGAGATGGTTGTTCTTATGGAAGGTTCTCCTTCTCTCCACAGAGAAATGCTGGAGCTCTGTCAGAGTGACCATTGGGTTCTTGGTCACCTCCCTGACTAAGGCCCATTTCCCCCAATCGCTCAGTTTGGTCACGTGGCCCACTCTAGGAAGAGTCCTGGTGGTTCAAAAACATCTTCCACTTACGGATAATGGAGGCCACTATGCTAATTGCGACCTTCAATGCTGCAGAAATTTTTATGTACCCTTCCCCAGATCTGTGACTCGAAACAATCCTGTTTTGGAGGTCTACAGACAATTTCTTGGACTTCATGGCTTGGTTTGTGCACTGACATGCACTGTTACCTTTAGGACCTTATATAGACAGGCGTGTGCCTTTCAAAATTATGTCCAATCAACTAAATTTACCACAGGTGGACTCCAATCAAGTTGCAGAAATATCTCAAAGATGATCAGTGAAAACAGGATGCACCTAAGCTCAATTCTCAGTGTCATAACAAAGTATGTGAATATTTATCTATATGTTTTTTTTTTTATATAAATTTTCAAAGATTTCAAACAAACTTCTTTCACATTGTCAATATGGGGTATTTTTTGTAGAATTTTGAGGAAAATAATGAATTTAATCTATTTTGGAATAAAGCTATACCATAACAAAAAGTGGAAAAACTAGTACTGTGAATACTTTCCGGATGCACTGTATTTAGTCATGGCATGGCGAGTTTTTTAAAGTTGTAACTTTTTGCCACAATTATTTGGAAAATGAAGAAATAAAAAAAATAAAAAAAATGTTTTATTCACAGTTATCTATTTATTTATTTTACATATTGTCACAAGTGCAATACAGGATCTTAAGTCATGATCAGGAACACTGACTGGTGACAGTATGTAAAAAAAAAAAAAAAAAAGATCTTTTTTTTACACTTTTTTTTTTAACTTACTGTGACCAGAGCAATACAGAGTTACCATAGTAACATTGTACTGCTCTGAAGTGATTAGGATTTTTTTTTTCTTACACATTATGATTGCTTATACCAGTGAATTTCACTGTTATAAATAACCATTTTTATGGAATGAAACTGATTTATTCAGTGTGTATAGTGATTAGCTGTGATTGGCCACAGCTAATCACATTGTACGGATGGGCTGTGATTGGGCCTGGCTGCACCATGTACAAAATAGATACAGTGTAGCGAAGAATTTAAAAAAACAGTCCACAAAGTGATCACATACACATCTAACTAAAACATCAAAATAAGTGAAGTCCTTTGTGAATGTGTGGTTGATTGCCATCAAACACTCAGTCCAATATCTTCACGTACTGTGATTATCCGTCACTGAGCAAAGCACTTGCTCACCCCCATACAATAAACAACAGCTTATCTCCTCTTAACCCGGATCAATGGCTCCACTCCTTCTCTCCTCCTTGAAGGGATACAAGCTCCCGTCCTCACAGGTCCCCACAGCAGATATATATTAAGGTAGAAAGTACAGACAGTGTACTACCGCAAGACCAATTTTATTAAACCCTGCTTTAAAAACACTTACAAGAGCATCAAATAAAACATGCTTTGCAAATAACATCCAGCTCACCACCTCATGGCGCGACTCCGGTAAACGTCACCACGCTCCACTACTCCCCTAGACCTATAGGCTGGGGCTGGGTGGGAACTGGGTAAAGAAAGATCATGATGGAAGGGCTTGCCCAGATTCATCAATGATAGAAGTGACTGTTGGCTCTGGAGGCGATGCTGTGAAATAAGGAAGCCAGGAACACTTGAAAGGATTGTTCAGGAAATTTGTGGACATTTATGAAGCCTACAGAGAGATTGGGTTCAGAAAAAAAATAAAGAGGACCTAAAGTAGCTATAAACTTGCCTAAAAAGATACCACACAATGTTTATGCAGATAGTGTTTGCTGTAGGGTACATTTTGATTTATATCTCCAAGTTTGAGGCCTATTATCGTGCTTTATTATTGAAAGGGTACAGCACAATGATTCTGCAGCTTGACCTCAGCTGACAAATTTAAAAGCCCCTACAGATCATCAACCATGAATATTGGCCCTAGAATTATTGTTCTTACTACATCGGGTCCGCCGGTCACACGCGCGGGGGGGTGCGTGACCGCGCGGGAGCGCGCCTCCGGCGGTGCGCGCTCGCTCCCTAGACCCTCACAAGCTAGCGACGTAGACCTACGTCGCTTTGCCTGTGAGGGGCTGACTGCCGACGTAGATCGGCGTTAGGCAGTCGGCAAGTGGTTAATACAGCCCCAGGGATTGGCACAGACTGCTGTCTCGGTGCATTGTGGGGTGTGGTATAAAAGCCAGGAGCACATGTGCTCGGGGTCTTTGGCTGGTGAGCAGAGTCCCTGAAGGAGGGTGGCGGCTGCCTCCTCTTCTGTAGCGGTTGGTGTATGGTAACAGGCAGTCGGCCTGGTGAACCAGAAGTGAGGAGCTGAACCCAGAGGTCCATAAGAGCTGACTAGGAGGAGTTGAGACACTTGAGAACCTGGAAAAACAGTATAGTGAGTACAGGGGATTGTGTCTAAGGGCCTGGCCAGGAAGGGGCCACTCCCAAGTAGAGTAGTCAGAGGACAGGTGTCAGCTGGTGGATAGAAAGGGGGTGCTAGGCAACTACCCTGAAGAACAGTGCTTAAAGAACTTTACCTCAGATTCATCTAGTGGCAGGATAAAGCTGCGGCCTTGCCGCATTCTCAGATAGAAGTCCTCAGCATTGTGAATAGTTCAAGTTTGGAGTATCCCACTCTTTCCTTCTCCCATCCCCATATAAATAAAAACAAACAAAAATAATAAACCCCTAGACTGTTCATTGACTGAGCCGGAAAGTAAAGTGTTAAGATTCTGCATGCAGTTGCTATCGGTAACCAAAAAAGACCCGAAAAGGTGAGAAATCCAGCAGCCCTCAAGGGGGCAGTGCTAAATATTTTTTTTTTTATTGTTTTTGCTTCAGTACATTACCCCTATAGCAGTGCCTAGCTTCTCATTACCTTTATTTGGCAATCCCTTGCCTATTAGCCTTAAAAATGGCCACAATTCATTATCAAAATTTGCTCCCCAAAAACATTATTGGGGTTTGCTTTAAATTATGTTTTTAAACTTCATACAGGATTTGACAGTAATGTAGCACAGTATTGCAAAATTTTTTTTTGGGGGGGGGGGCGCAAACAGAAAAATGAGTGACCAGCAAGCCCCCATCAATGCAGAGTGCAACAGCGTGCCCCCAATCAATGCAGAGTGCCACAGCATGCCCCCAATCAATGCAGAGTGCCACAGCGTGCCCCCATCAATGCAGAGTGCCACAGCATGCCCCCCATCAATGCAGAGTGCCACAGTGTGCCCCCCATTAATGCAGAGTGCCACAGTGTTCCCCCAATCAATGCACAGTGCCACAGTGTGCCCCCATCAATGCACAGTGCCACAGTGTGCCCCCAATCAATGCACAGTGCCACAGTGTGCCCCCAATCAATGCAAGGTGCCACAGTGTGCAGAGAGACCAGCACTTACCTTATCCGGTGCGGCGGCTTCTCCTCAGTCCTGCGCGTCTCCTGAGTCCTCATCCTCCTTGGCCAATGGCAAACGTTCGCCTTTCAGCCAATCAGGAAATGTGTCTCAGACCCGCTTCCTGATTGTCCAGGAGGAGGATCCGTGTGACAATAGCGAATTTTCATTCACTATTGTATCACAATGGGTGGGCACTGCTCTGCGCCCCGGATCCACCCTTTTCTGAAGCCTATTAGAGCCTCTGGCTCTAATCGCGTGCTTCAGGAAAAAAAAAACCCATTGAACTCCATGCGTCAGGCACCCCTGCATGTAGATTAGGGGGCCGGACGCATGAATAGGGGGGGCAGGGCCCCTGCGCCTCTAACACACCGGCCGCCACTGAACAAAACCCTACTACACACAGACTGTCAGCTCTCCCTAAACTACTTCAATGCACGCTGACAAATGGCTGCTGGAAACTAGCCTTTTATAGAGAGGAGGCTTAGCTCCCTATAATTGGCTCTTCTTCTTCCCTAGTGCTTGCGGATTTGGAGGACCTGGTACTTTGTATTAAATATAGGACTTAAAAGTGCAGGCACCTTCCACTGAAAGGAAATTGTTGCCAGCTGTAGGTTAGGTATTTATTTTCCACTAAAAATTTGTTATTTTTTAGGGTAGCAAGAAAGTTTTCCTTTTTACAACTCAATTATTATTGTTAGAAAGCTTAAAGAAGCATGGCCAAAGCTATTTTGGCTTTACTTCTCCTGTAGGTCACAGGAGTGCACTTAGTTCTGCACTTCCGTGACCAGTTTTCAGCCATCAGCGGGCCAAATCCTGCTATCAGTTGATGTCACAGAGCCGGTTCAGGCTCTTAAAAGATCCCAACCATATGGTCGTGATCCACCCAGATGCCTGAACTGGCAGCTAGCTCAACCTCTCAGTGATCCGTTAGCTTGCTCCAGTGAGAGCTGGAGGGGCAGAGCAGAGAGCTGGTGACTAACAGTCACACCTCTCTGTTCAGAGCAAAGGGGAGAACTGAGCGATCAGCGTTGTTTGATTACTCAGTTTTCACTGCAGACTCAGTGGGGGAGGGGGGGAGGTGCAGCATGCAGTATGCCAAATCCACCTAGGTGAGTAACTATAAATGTTTTTTTTTTTTTTGTTTAGTCTATACTTCTCTTTTAAGCTAAGGTATGTTTTTAGACTGAGAAAAAGCTTAAAAGGAACAGACAAGAGTCAATTTGTGATTAGACAGTGTAATCAATTATATCATTGACTTTATGCATCTTCAAATCTCTGCCAAGCCAGTTAATGTCAGCTATTTCTAATCCTTCCTCCAGTGTCAGATTTTCTTTTCATTATTTTTAAAGACCAAGATTGTATGTTTAAAGTCACTTCTTATTTTTCAACTTATTTTTTTGTTGTACAACAACAAAGGATATCAAGTTATTTTAATGCTAAACAACAATGACAGGTTGAAAATCAGCATTTAAGCTGTGATGACAATGTTGTACTGTGGTAACGCACTTATTTCCTAATGGCACCGCAAGAACCTTTCCAATGCATTTGCATTACACCACAGTTGTGGTACACTGCATTACAAATAATAGTGTGTAAGTATCTACTGCACTCTACTGTCAGAATTTGTAAATGCCTGTAAATATAGTATAACCAAATATATTTTTTATTGGTTTTAAAAAGGAAAAGTACACACAGTGAAGTGCTGTCCAGGAAAATACATAGGAAAATAATTTCTAATCCAAATGTACAAATACATTCCATATATTGTACTTCAAACCTCAATATTGCAAACATTGCCTATTCGCGGGGAAAAATTGGTGGTAATTAAAAGGTAGTAGATATAGGAGGAGGACTAAAGGCCCACTGCCCTCTGTGCATGGAGCTGGACTTCACAAACTGAGAGAGACATGAAGAAATAGAAAAGAGAAGCAAGAGAAAAAGAATAATGGGACAAACTCTATTACCAAAAGGAGAAATTAAATAATATAAGAAATGTGCAGGTCTGAGAGTGAATAATATGTGTAGGTACTGTACCCGAAGGTATGAAGGATGAATGAAGGGATTCCATTAGTTCCCGCCCAGCCTATAGACAAATGACAGACGGTTGGACATTCATCATTCCAGCTGGACGGTATATGGTGGCCGCAGCCACCAGACACAGTGATCACATTGTACGGACGGGGCAAATCACAGCCCATCTGTATCATATGTGAATCATGTGATTAACTGTGACTACAATAGTAAACACTGAATGAATTCATTTTTTCAGTAAAAATGGTTGCTTATAACAGTGAAATTCACTGGTCTAAGCAATCATAATGTGTAAAAAAATTCTAAAAAAAAAAAAAAAAAATTTAATTCTGATCACTTCCCCAGAGTAGTCCAGGGTTACTATAGTAACATGGTATTTCTATGGTCACATAAAAAATATAACACAATTTAAAAAAATGAATTTTCTTTTTTTTTCTTTTTACATACTGTCACCAGTCAGTGTACCCAACCACTCTCACTCCAGTTATATCATGATGCTGTACTGCACTGGTGACAGTATGTAAAAAACAAAAAAAGTGAAAGTTTTTTTTTTTTCTTATTTTCCAAAAAATTGTGACAAAAAAAGTACAAAACTCTTAATGCCTCTTACTAACTACCTTGGACTGTTTACTTTCCAAAAAGGGGTCATTTGGGGAGTATTTGTACTTTCCTGACATTTTAGGGCCTCAAGAAATGAAAGGCCGAAAAAATCAATTTCATCGATTGATCAATTTTCTGAGATATATATATATATATATATATATATATATATATATATATATATATATATATATATATATATATATATATATACACACACCATAGTTTGTGAAATCTATGAAATCTATAACTTTCCTGCAGACTAAATAAAAAATACTGATTTGGGATTTTTTTCACCAAAGAAATGTAGCATAATACAGTTTGGCCTAAATTTATAAAGATATATAACAAAAACAAAGAAAAACATGTTTTTCTAAATTTTCTGTTTTTTTTTTTTGTTTTTGTTTTTTTCATTTATTTAGCAAAAAATAAAAAAAACAATCATGATTAAATACCACCAAAACAAATTATGCAAATTTAATTTAGGTATAGTGTTACATGACCACCCAATTGTCATTTAAAACGTGACAGCACTAAAAGCAGAACATTGGCCTGGACAGGAAGGAGGTGAAAGTGTCCAGTATTGAAGTGGTTAAGGCTTGTTTGATCCCATCACATTTGCCTTTGTATAAGCTGCAAGTAGGGGAAAAAGATGGAGGTGTATTAGATGCTGCAGAGGAGATCAGGTTTTTTTTAGGTGTCTGACAACATGAAGTAGATTCAGATGTACCATATGGTTTCAAATTTATCGTACAAATTGGAACTCAATACCAACATCTCCTTCATTCGCATTCAATTATTCATTATTCAGACCCGAAGTGGCAATGGAGGAATTGTTGGGTATTTTCAAAACATAAAAACAGGTATAATTTGTCTACTGGCCCAAAGAAAACGTTTAAAAAAAAACAGAGGCAACAGAAATTGGTAGGATAGAAAGTAATGCAATTTCTGATGAGGGAGTTATAGACTCATCATAGATCTGCAGCACTCTAGTGCGTGCTAATAGAATGAGAGGAGGCAAACTTTAGTCTGGCCCAAGGATGAACCTGAGTCACTGTATCTGGGTCAGGGTTGTTAGAGGCTAGGGCTTGATGACTCATCCTGGCAGCTTCCTGGTGCCTTCCTCTAGAATGTTTCTAGAATGTTGGAGAACATTCTAGAAGATAGTCAGAGGAGGCTACGAGGGGTTGCCTTAAATATTTTGGGGCCCTTAGTCAAGCCCCAGGTTGGGAGCCTGGTAGGGAACTAAGGAGCCCTTAAATAGACATGAGCCACGCCAGAGGGGAAGTCGGGTGGAAGACAGAGAATCAATGCTGAAGGGGTCTGTCAGTGGCCCTTGAGGGACCATTTGCTACTTTACTAAGGGACTGAGAGTTCATAGTGTGTAATGAGCTGTTGCTGAGCTAAGGAGAGACTGTTAATTCCTCCAGGATTGAGTCAGCAGAAGCTGTATAAAAAGGAACCAAGTTTGTGCAGGAGGAAGAGGAATCTGTAAATAGGGAGGAAGGTGTCCCTGGTTCTGTTTATTGAACATTTTCAAGTTGGGCATCCCATAATCCCTTTCCCCATCCAAGTTATCATCCCCGAATAAAATAACAAAACAAGCCAAAAAACGAATTTCTGTAACTGGATGAAGGAAGTAATTGCTGTGGGACTGGCTGTGTAGCAGTGGGGAACCCTGACGTACGCAACTCCTATGGGGGTAGTGCTATATTTGGGGTCTCGCCCCTGGATTTTTCCATGATACCCTGCATAGGTACCCTTCACGGGCCCCTAGCTACGGAAGATAATCGAGCCAGAAACTGCACTTTGCTGTTTGAAAATCCTCAGGGGGGGATAAAGGGCGGGAAGCCAGGATTGTGTACTGATGAACTGTGAGCGTCAAGATGGTGATCAAGTGCCGTTGTCCATAGCAACCATGGTGAGGTCGCTGCCAACCAGCTATACTGCATACCCAATTGCCCTAACCGCAGCTGGGGTGGCTACTTGTGCCATACTGGAGCCTGCCTTGATCAGTGGGAACCGTGTTGTGTGCTGTCGCCCTTGGCAACCATGACGGATGATCACGCCCATGGGATACAAAGTGTCCAGCTATCTGATCATGGCTGGGGAAAGTGACTGTTTGCTGGAACATCCCGCTGAAAGCAGTAATGTGTGCATGGATGTGTCTGCTGTTACCCATGGCAACCGGTGTGAGCTGGTGGAACCCTGCGGTATTATGCCTGTCAGCTATTTAATGATGGCTAAAGTGAGAGCCTGTCAAGTTCCTGCTGAAATCAGTGAGACTTGTACTGTCAATGTTGCACATAGCAACTGCTACAGACTTCTTTATTTGACACCTGCGCTCAACTATTCAGCCCTGGCTGGAGTCGAGGAGCATGTTTCAACAAGTCCTGCAAATATCACTGCATGTGAAGTGACTGTATGGAAGTTAATTCCAGAAAGGAAGGAGTTAGCGCTGGCGCCAACTAGTCTGGAAGCTTGTGGATAGAGCCACCCTGCAGAGAAAGCTTGGTGTGTTCAGCACAGGAGAGCCGAGGAGGAGTGCATCATGGCCGGTTACCTATAGCCTTTTTGGCTTGTTCTTGAGCCTTCCTGACATGCATGTACCTGACAGTAGATACCGGATGATTGATACCAGGGTGCGACTAGAGCACCAAGGGGGGGGGGGGGGGGGTTCGCTCTTTGCATGATCAACGGTATAGAGAAATTGTGCCCTGGGTGCAAGAAACCTACAGCAGTGGTCAGAGCCTGACTGGAGTGTGGGCACTGTGAAACATCTTTAACCATTCTGATGGCCAGCAACCTACCACCAGTGACTTATGCTGTAGACCTGTCATCAGGATAATGCATGGAGTGGAGAGCAGAATCCCAGCCGGCTGGAGGGAGTCAAAGGGTTAGTGGCATGCAGACCTGCAGTCAGTTAGGTGTCTGCCACTACTCTACTATAGGAGAGGTGTGAGAGTAGCAGCAGTCCCGAGTTTGAGGGGTGAAGAGCCACAGCAGGAGGTGAGAGATGCCAGTCCAGCTCAAGGTACCCTAGTGGAAAAGCTGGCTGCCATAGTCCACCCTGTCAGCATCACCTAGAAGGAGCCAGATATTGAGGACCATGGGTCTTCAGATGAGCCAGAAGAAAATGGCAGTGGTGAACAAATAGATTGTGGGCCTCCCAGACTGGAGGCTGAGTTTGGGCCCATAGAAGTGGAGGCTGAGCGGTCCCTGGAGAGCGAGTCAGAGTGGACTTGGGGGGATGCTTAGGAAGCTATATATCTGTCAGCAGGGGCACCTGGGGAGGAACAGGGTGAGAGGACCATTACCCCTGAAGAGGAGGGATGGGCAGAGGAGGTGAATTTGCATCAGCCCTCATCATCTTTCACAGTTGAACAGCTACCATCTCCACAAAAACAACCCCATAGTGCCCCTGCCCCATCCCTGGTTCAAGCAGAGCCCACTGCTACCAGGGGCAGGTTACAGGCACGGGACATGGTCTACAAGATGTGGATTACCCGGTCCTCACAGGCATGTGTCTTACCCGGAAAAAGGAAAGCCCAGGGAGCTCCCCAGGTTCTCTAGTTTCAGATTGAGGTGCAGAGAAGGACTGCTCTGGAGTGGGGAGTAGACTTTCCTTATGTCTCACAAAATGTCATGGACATCATCGAGGTCTCCCGCACCAACTGGGAAGAGGAATTAGCATGGGACTACTTGCACATTCCTAAACCCCAGAGGGGACCTCACAAGAAAGACGCTTGGGCCAGGTTCCAGGACTTTTGGAGAAAGTGGAGCCTGCGAAGGGCCATCTATCAGGATGAGTAGTTGTCGTGAAAGCTGGACAACCCAACAGAAGCTTCTCCATCGCGAAGAGGGTTCCCAGTGGAGAAGTCATCAGATATATACTGGGGAGCAAGGGGGCAGACACAAGATTCCAGCCTGAAGCAAGGCAGATGATGTGTTAGGGAAACCCCCCCCCCCCCCTCCTTGTTGAACAGACTAGGCTAAACCATACGACCTACCTTTTCCAGATGTGGAACTTTTTTGAGAAGATGCAATGGTAAGGCCTAGAGTGTTGCTCTAGACTGATGCTCTGGAGAGGCTTCCCCTTTCAGAGACTCTTTTGTAAAAAGTTGTTTCTGTCAGCAGGACTATAACCCCTTGCTGACAGAATGTACAGTTAGTTAGATAATTAGTGTGAGGATTGCATTTCCTTTTTGTTCTCCTGCAGGTTCGTTATGGACGGCTGTCCTGCTCGAGAACTGGTCTCTGGGATGTTCTATGTTCCTACAGAGAGGGCTTACCTTTGTTGGGAGGTGCTCTGATGCACCTGTATATATATGACATTGACAAACGTTTGCTAGTTGCAGGGAGCTGTGGTTAGGTTGCTGTACATACACATAGTTGCTGCTGTATAAACGTAAAAAAAAAAATCTAAAGTATTACAAAACCGATCTTGGTGTTTTTGAATTCTTTAAAAGGGCAGAGGAGGGATTTGTATTCTTATACACCCAAGATTCCTCCATAAAAAGTACCTGTCACATGCCTATTTCTGTCACAAAGGATGTTTATATTCCCTGTGGCAGCAAAAAAAGTGATCAAACAACAACAAAAACATTTTTTAAAGCAACAATGTAAAAAAAAGAAAAGAAAATAATAATTACAAAAAGAAATTGAAAGTTCCCCTCTCCCCCATTTTAGCACGCAAAGGCGAACACGCGTGTCAGTTCCGCACGCACACAAACAGCAAATGTCCCACACATGTGAGGTACCGCTGCAAACATCAAATCATGTGCAGTAATTCTAGCACCAGACCACCTCTGTAAATCTAAAGTGGTAATCTGTAAAGGCTTTTAAAGCGTCACCTATGGATAGTAAATTTTACGTTGTTTGTCACCATTGCACCAGCCTGTGCAATTTTAAAGCATGACATGTTTGGTCTATTTACTCTGCGTAACCTCATCTTTTATATTTTGGGTAATGTGTTGTGCTTTTTTGCATTAAAATTTAAAAAAGTGTATTTTTTCCAAAAAAAATTGCAACACCCACCAATTTTTTCTCTATGGCCTCATACATGCAAACAAAAGTGTCAAAAACAGGCCTGAAGCTGAAGTGGTTAAAAATGGTCGGATGGCAGTTGCCAAGTATTTGGTGGGAACTGACTCTGGTAACCTATAAATTCTAATGGTTCTTGTGATGTCTTGTTGACACATGATCTGTTGTATCCGGACAGTATAGTTTGGGCTGAAATGCAGTGTCTGTAATGACTGGGAGCCACGGTAAAGCCCAAATAGGACTGGAAGTCACTGCACTGCATGTCTCATCGCTCCATGCACCAAGTCACGCATGTAAAAATATTATCTATGCATTTCCTGCCCCTCGTGGACAAAAAACCCCAGTGACAGAATACCTGAGCAAAAAAAAAAAATCAAACAGGAAGCCTAACAAATCACTAACTTTATAGAATATACACACAATGGGGAACAGAAAGAAGCAGGTAAAACTGGAGGTGAAGGGAGCAGATGGGAGAAAGGAAACAAAATTGGGGTGAGGAACAAAGGAGAGTGGGTACAAAGTAACAGGATAAAGGGTACAAGGTACAGGGCAGGAGCAAGAGTAGGATTACTGGCCACAGCAAAATCAGGCTATCAGACATTAAAAAGCAGGGAGGATCTAAATACCTTCCCAGCAACCAGAAACAGAAGAAAACTGATTACTGGAGACTGCTGGCTGCTGGAAAACACACGCCAGTCGACACTGGAGCCGTAAACCTCCCGATCTGGGAGCCACCGGCAGGTGAATCATGTCCTGACAGTTCCCCCATCTTAAGGGGCGGTCTCTGGATGCTCCTGCACCCCCCCGAACCAGGGGCGAGAACATAATTGGGAATTCAACCAAGAGTCCAACTGGGCAGCAGCTCAGGAAATCAGCATAGTCCGGTTAAGCAGAGGCTAAGGAATCAGCATAGTCCAGCTGAGCAGCAGCCCAGGAAATCAGCGTTGTCTGGCTAGGCAGCAGTCCAGGAATTAGCATAGTCTGGCTGAGCAGCGGCCCAGGAACCAGAATAGTCTGGCTGAGCATCGGCCCAGGAATCAGCATAGTCCGACTAAGCAGCGCCTCGGGAACCAGCATAATCCGGCTGAGCTGCGGCCTGGGAATCATCATAGTCTGGCTGGGCAGCGTCCCGGGAATCATAAGGGTCCGACTTGGCAGCGGCCCAGAAATCCAGACATTAGCACGGTCCGGCTGAGCAGAGACTGAGGAATGAGCCTGAGAATTAGCATAGTCCGGCTGGGCAGCAGCCTGGGAACCAGTATAATTAGGCTGAACAGCAGCCCAGGAATCATCATAGTCCAGTTGCGTAGTGGTCCAGGAATCCAGGAACTCCAGCAGAGGAATCAGCATACTCCAGCTGAGCTGCAGCCTGGGAATTCATCATAGTCTGGCTGGACAATAGCCCAAGAGTCAGCATAGTCCGACTGAGCAGCGGCCTGGGAATCAGCATAGTCCGGCTGAGCAGGGGCCCGAGAATCAGCATAGTCTGGCTGAGCAGGGGCCCAAGAAATCAGCATAGTCCAGCTAAGCATTGGCCCAGGAACCAGCAGAGTCCAACTGAGCAGCTTCTGGGGAACCAGCATAGCCCGGCTGAGCAGCGACATGGGAATCATCATAGTCCGGCTGGGCAGTGGCATGGGAATCATCATAGTCCGGCTGGGCAGTGGCATGGGAATCATCATAGTCCGGCTGGGCAGCATCCCCAGAGTCATCAGAGTCTGACATGGCAGCTACAATGGCCTGGGAATTGGCATAATCCAGCTAAGCAGCGGCCCAGGAATCATCATAGTCCAGCTGGTCAGAGTCCCGGAGTCATCAGAGTCCAACTTGGCAGCGGCCCAGAAGCCAGCATCTTTTGGCCTAGCAGCAGCCCCGGAATCAGCATAGTCCAGCTGAGCAGCGGCCCGGGAATTAGCAAAATCCAGCTGAGCGGCAGCCAGAGAACCAGCATAGTCCAGCTGTGCAGCACGAAAATTACAATAAAGATCTGGCACTTACCAATTGGTGAAGGTGAGGAGTAGAGTCCCTGACTGATCTTGAGCTACTGTAGGAGAAACCCCTTGGGGAGGGGGCAACAGAAAAATGAAATCCTTACTTGATTCATTTTACCTTCAATTAAAAGGCATGGCGATGGGAGCTAATTTTGCCCCATGCTACGCAAACATCACCATGGGCTACTGGGAGGATCTGTATGTTTGGTGTCACAATCCATTTGCCCAAAACATTGTATTTTATGGGCGTTATATTGAGGACGTGCTGATCATTTGGAGTGGCACCAATGAGCAGTTCTTTAGCTTCATGTCGTATTGTAACAACAACTCCTTGGGTTTGCAATTTACATACGTCCCGGTACAATCACGGTACATCTAGCATTACGAACCACAAAGGCTGAATCTTCAATATCAGACAGTTCATCACCTGCTCTGCTGAATATGTGGTATACGTACTCCGATGCCCCTGCAACCTCCTTTACTTTGGGCGAACCACACGCACATTACATAAACGTATTGGTGAACATCGGAAGCTGATCAAGGGTGGTAATGACAAACATAGTGTGCCACGGCATTTCTTACACTTCCACAATAAAGATTTTAGGCTGATGGAAGTTATGGCCATCGAGGTCATCGGAGGCCAAATGACTACAGAAAATGAAAGATTCACCTTGCTATGCAAGCGAGAGGCCTTCTGGATTTTTAAATTGAATTCTTTATCCCGGAATGGCCTCAACGAAGAGATTGAATTATGTAACATGGTATGATCTATGGCCCTATGCGGTCTTTTTTTTTTACCAACCATTACCCCCTAATCACTACTGACCCATCCATACAATGCTGCCCAGGCCTGATGCGTTTCCTCTTCCCATTCCTCCAGCTTCCCTCCCTTCCCCCTCCCCCCCCGCATTTTGTTTATCCTACCTATACACCCAAGCTCAACTGCCACACACATGGCTATACATTCACACCACCATTATCTTTCTCCCTCCCTATCTATACATTTTTCTCTCTAATATAACCTATTCATAATTTAATACTATTACTCATGTATTATCAAACTTCTTTACATCAATTATTTATATATAATTATTTTTTATAAATTTTTTTATATATACATTTTGTGGACATTTTTCAATTTTTTTAATTTCTGTTAATATATTATAAAAAATATATATTTTCTCTTACCATTTATTATTTACCAGCCCTTTTTAATTTTTTTAATAATAATCATTTATATATTTATTTATTCCTTTACAATTAATTTATTTCTTTTTTTATTAATTTATGTACAATTGTCTACCAATACAATTAATATTTTATATTTCCATTTTTTTTCTCCATTAATTCCCCCAACTGTTATCAACATATAGATATGCCCTCATCAATCCTGTACTGCTTGTCTTTTAGTTTGATGACTGTATGTCAGAACACACATGTTCTGGTTACTGCTTTTAAACGTTTCACCATTATACCGGCAGGTCCTTGTGTATGGAGTCTGCATTGAAACCACTATCCCTGATTAATGGCCATTTCCTTTAAAATTATCCCCTAAGCTACTTCATCTTTTTAACAGCTATATATATCGAGGTCGGGCGGTCCTATCGCTAGGTTTGACAAGGCTCATGGGAGCGAAACATGTTACCATAGCGACAGGACGACCTCGGATGCTTTCTCCTCTTTCCGTCTCCTCCCCCTGATGCCCAGAGCCTGAGCACGGTGAGGACTTCTTCATCCAGTGCAGTAACAGGCACACAGTGACCGGTCTGCAGCTTCCCACGGCCAAGGCACGTTGCACTGTCTGTCCATCCATCCCGGTAAATTGGCGAGGCTGCCCCCCTCCTCCATCAAGTGGCACTCGGCAACCGCTCCCCTCCCCTCTTCCACTGGAAAGAACACCCTCCTGCATGCTATTCTACACAGCTCCAGTGCAGACTCCATCGTGGAGAACGGATCGTGGCTTCCCCTTCTTAAAGGTACCCCACCTCCTGCAATTTGCATCAGCGGAAGTTTGTTTTTGTTTAGATCTGGCTTAATTTGTTTTTATATTTTGGACTTCAATAAACTTGGATTTTTTATGAGTTTGTCTCCTAGTGCTCACTGGATAGGGCACTGTTAGTGGTTACCACTCTAAGGCCCCGTTCACACAGGGGCGATCCGACTTGGGGGGGCGACCTCCGAGGTCGTGGTGCGAGCAGCGCGCCGCGACCTCGGAGTGGCCGGCACGGACTTCATAACATTGAAGTCTATGACGGTCGCTGCGGTTCGCCCCTAAGAAGCTCCGGACCCTTTTTCTAAGTCGGAGCGACTTGTCTCGCTCCTATTAGAACGGGTCCGCAGCTTCCCTATGGAAGGCGACCTACGGCGACCTGTGAGGCGACCAGGTCGCCTCACAGGTTGCCCCAGTGTGAACGGGGACTAAGTAGCCTGCTCCTGTCAACGCTTTCCCTCCAGCTGTGCAGCAGCCCAGGAATCAGCATAGTCCAGCTGAGCAGCAGCCCAGGATTCAGCATAGTCCAGTTTAGCAGCCGTCCAGGAATCAGCATAGTCTGGCTGAGCAGTGGCCCAGTAATCAGCATAGTCTACTTGGGCAATGTCCTGGGAAACTTAGGAATCAGCATACCAAGCTGAGCAGCAGCCAAGGAATAAGCAATGTCTGGCTGAGCAGAGGCCCAGGAATCCGAATAGTCTGACTGAGCAGCAGCCAAGGAATTAGCAATGTCTGGCTGAGAAGAGGCCCAGGAATCCGAATAGTCTGGCTGAGCAGCAGTCCAGGAATCAGAATAGTCCAGCTGAGCAGTGGCCCAGGAATCAGCATTGTCTGCTTGGGCAATGTCCTGGGAATCCTGGGGAATCATCATAGCCCAGCTGAGCAGTGGCCCAAGAATTAGCACTGTCCGGCTAAGCAGAGGCCCAAGAATTAACATAGTCCAATCTAAGCAGCGCCCCGGGAACCAGCATAGTCCGGCTGAGCAGTGGCCCGGGAATCAGCATAGTCAGGCTGAGCAGCGGCCCAGGAATTACCATAGTCCAACTGAGCAGCAACCCAGGAACCAGCATAGTCCGGTTGGGCAGCGTCCCCAAAATCATCAAGGTCCAACTTGGCGGCTGGCAGCAGCCTGAGAATTGGCATAGTCTGGGTTAGCATTAGCCCGGAAGTCAGCAAAGTTTTGCTAAGCAGCAGCCCAGGAACCAGCATAATCAAGCTGAGCAGCAGCCCAGAGTCATCATAGTCTGGCTGGGCAGCATCTCAGAAATCATCACTGTCCGACTTGGCAGCTGGCAGCAGCCATGGAATTAGCATAGTCTGGCTGAGCAGCGGCCTAGGAACCAGCATGGTATGACTGAGCAGTGTCCTAGGAATTGGCATAGTCCAGCTGAGCAGCAGCCCAGAAACCAGCATAGTTCAGCTGAGCAGCAGCCTGAGAATCTGCATGGTCCTGCTGAGCAGCGGCCCAGGTATCAGCAGAGTCCGGCTGAGCAGCAGCCCAGAAATCAGCATAGTCTGGCTGAGCAGTGGCCTGGGAATCATCATAGTCTATATGGGCAGTGTCCCTGGAATCATTAGGGTCCGACTTGGCAGCAGACCGCTAGAGGCAGGCTTGGCAGCAGACAGCAGACCACCAGAGGCAGGCTTCACAGCAGACAGCGAAGCAACAGAGGCAGGCTGGCAGCAGACAGTGGACCGCCAGAGACAGGCATTGAGGTAGACTGAACCCCATCAGCAGGCATTAAAGCAGACTGAACCCCTTTTAGCAGTAGGGTTGCCACCTCCTCCCTTTAATCCAGGACACATAATAATTACACAGGTTATGAGGCTGATATAATGCACATAAGGCACCAAGTGAGTTTAATTACCACCTTAATCAGTCTAGGAATCTGTGTAATTAATGTGTGTCCTGGTTTAAAGGGATGAGGTGGCAACCTTAATTGGCAGGCCTTGAGGTAGGCTCATCAGCAGGCCATGAGACAGACCAAACCCCATCAGCAGATGACTAAAGTTGGATACACACTATACAATTATCTATAGATTTTTTCCTTTAGATTTGCCAAAACCATATAATATGAGGTCAAACCTAAACACTTTCAATTTATATGCAAACAGGCAGGCCCTTGTGCTACATAGTTGAAGGTAAATCTAAAGGAAATTAAACAACAAACGTTGTATAGTGTGTATCCAGCTTTAGGCAACTTTGGCTCTGAGGAAGAGGGTCCTCCCTTGAGACGCGTAAGCCATACAAGGTTGTGAGGACACCATCACGCTATCCAGCAGTAGAGAAGTGTCCTGGAAGCGAGCAGTCCCTATTTCCTACATGCTTGTACATATCCTATGTTTGTGAGTATATTGTACGCTACCTTCTTTAATTTTAATAAACTTTTTTAGAGGTAATGCACAAAGTCGGTGCGCCCTTCTCTTTTCGTTTTAGGATACCCTTGGTCCTGCTGAGGACAGCAAGACCGCTCCATTTGTGCTTAAAAAAACACCTAGATCATTTACCTTTCCACACACCACTTGAGCGCAGGAGAGATACTGTTTTATGTAGTGGAAGGGCCTGCCTGACTGCATACAAATTGAAAGTATTTAGGTTTGACCTACAAGAAAGTTGTATAATGTGGATCCAGCTTAAGAGGCAGACTGGACCCCATTGGCAGGCAGCATAGAGATGGACTGAACCCCATCGGCAGGCAGCATGGAGGCAGATTAGACCCAATTGGCAGGCAGCATAGAGATGGACTGAACCCCATCCACAGGCAGCATGGAGGCAGATTAGACCCCTTTGGCAGGCAGCATGGAGGCAGATTTTATTTCTCTCTCTTTTTTTTAATGCTGGAGTCCTGCAAGTGGTTGCAGGGTGCTGATTAGATTGTGCTGCTGGTGGGAAAGTAGTAACAGTACTGTGGAGCATAGAGGAAAGGGTAGCAGAAGCAGAGAACGATGTCTGATAGGTTGCTATGGGTAACAGAACTGGGGGCGTGGCTTGGCGCTTGACCGGAATGGCAGCCTGATTTCACTGCTCTGAGCAGCGTGGGAGAAAAAGCCGATAAAATAGCAATCCTTCCAGCAAACACAGCTATGCCAGGTACGGGGAAGTCATCCGCCCACTCCTCACCCTCAAGGTCCCGGTCCCCGCGTGATTTGCAACCAGGAGGCCCAAGAAACATCCCTGACATGTTCCGGCAGGTGGCGCCGGTACGCGAGGCCCCGGCTTCAAATGCGGCCTACCCGGAGCTCACTCGCGGCCCCCCCTCCGCTATACAAGCCACAGAGGGACACCCACCGCACCCACCGCAACAGGATCTGACCTCTCCAACACCCTACTCACCCCCAAATGTCACTATGCCACCCCCTGTAGCCTCTTCACCTGCCCACATGGCCATGGCTGCCTCCACCTCATTTAATCAGACACCTCCTGTTACACTCCAGGATGTGAGAATGATTGCTGAGGACATCAAAGCATCCCTGGCTAGTGCTATTACTGACATGAAGAGAGACATCAATAATGTCACTGACAGAGTGGCTGATGTGGAAGAGAAGGCTGCACATTAGGAAGAATCTTTGCAGGCACTAAATGAAAACAGCTCTCTACACACTATGCAATTGAGAGATCTTCAGAGACATATGGAAGATCTGGACAATAGAGGCCGAAGACATAATTTGAGATTAAGAGGATTACCTGAATCAGTTGACCGCAACCAAATCACTAAAGCAACAATGGCAATTTTCAACGATGTTCTTGGCAGGCCCCCAGACACTCCAATGGAGTTCGAACGACTACATAGAGCCCTGCGCCCGAGAACAAGGGACACAGACCCTCCCAGGGACATCGTCTGCTGTTTAGTAAATTACCGCTTAAAAGAAGATATTCTCCGTAGAGCAAGAGACAGACACTCTCTCTTATATCAGGGCACCGAAGTCAAAATATATCAAGACTTATCTCCCTTGACTTTGCAACGCAGACGAGATCTTCGCCCGCTATTAGAAGTCCTCAGAAGTAGAGAAATTCCCTATCGCAGGAAATTTCCGTTCTGCCTGTCAGCAACTGCAAACGGTCGTACAGCAAACCTAAGAGTACCTGAGGACCTGCTGACCTTCTGCAACCAACTCAACATACCCCTGGTAGACCTTCCAGACTGGTACAGAAGCCCACATGCCTCTGATATGCGTAGGGCAACCTCGATGGACACGATCCCAGAGAGAGACGAATTCCAGATCAGACGTCCACGATCGACATCTCCAAGACACACTGGCTCTTCTCAACCCAGGATGTATACACACGGAAGCCCAACTGCGTCTCCGGTCCACAGAAGGCAACGCCAAGAATAACTCTTCAGAAAACCAAGCAGCAATGTAGCTTTCAAGATGTCTTCTGCTGAGACCTCATCGAACGAACTTCTTGTCTCCCTTCTCTTCATTCTCTCCCCCTCCCCTTATTTTCTCGCTTCGCTTTCCTTTTCCTCAACAGGTGTCAAGAACCCCAACCATACATCCCTCGAGACAAGAGGCAGATGAAGATTGAAAAGTTCCGGACATTTTCTCCAACATTTTTGTTCATCCCCGCTATGAACTTGCTTCGCTGAACTTTCCTCCCTCCTCACAGCCCCTTGCTGACTGTATGAGATCGTCCTTCATACACCTACGATCAATGGTCCGATACTGACAGGGACTGGTAAAGTACTGCAATCTGTTTTTCTATCACACCCAGAAATACACATATAATTCTTTTTCTTTTTACCAAAACACCATTCATGCATTTTTTCAGTAAGATCGATCAGCAGTACTTTACAGTATAAAGAGAAAGGGAAGAAATTACCCCCCTTTTTTTTTTTTTTTTTTTTTTGGAAGACAAACTCATCGATCCTTTTTAAGTCTTAGCCAAGAGATACCACCCAAAACTTGTATCCATTTTATTCTTGACATATAAAGTTTTAGGATATTGCATGTCACATTACATATTATGAGTCTTCTTTATGTGTAGTGACCCATTTCCGCCTCATATCTGTTCTAATTTACAAATCTTGCTCATTCTCCCTCCTTGTAGAGAATATAACCTCGCTGATTAGCCCTCCGAGATCCCATAATGACGATAGCTAAGCTGATATTTACTACAGCATAACTTCCCAATACTCTTCTTTCTTTATATCTAGTTTAAGTCATCCAGAACACTGACCTATGACTTATTAATAAAGATAGCACTTGTCTATATATACATGGACTTTTTTCACATTCATTAAAGCAGCATTTACTAAATGCGAATGTGAGCTCGGAGGGCTGATCGGTTGGGGAAGTGGGTCACATTTGCTCTCTTCTCTCCCGTTTTTTTTTTTTTCTTCTTTTCTTTCGTTATCTCTCTCCTCTCTTCCCAGATATCTCCTCTAGAAAGTGGTCCCCTCCCGATTTGATCTAGATCCCATACAAGCCCTTTGATCAAAATATACCATATACTGATATCTTCGCCCCTCTCTACACACTATTTACGAAAAACCACCACACCACTACTTCCCCACCATACGAGACAAGGCTCATGTCCGTTAACCATATACTCATCCTCCCACAAAATGAAGGTATTATATCAATTATTATTACAAATACCTCTCCCACGCTGCTCAGTAACCTAACTATTAACCCTTCTAGTCTAGCTCTAGCCGTTTCCCCTACAAGACAGGAAGGGACCATTCGAAATCCCTTTCCCTGGCACCCATTCGTGAACTCTGTTTTATTGTTTGGGGTGAATAGATACTTTACCCCAATTAGTAGTTCACTCCCGGTAATTGCACCCCCCTCCTCCCTTTGATCTACACACTTTCCCTTCCCCTTTGTCCCCCGACTCCTTCTACCCTCTCCAGTCTTCCTCGGTCTCTGCCCCCACACAAACCTCATCTGTCTGAACTACATATATCCAGCCCTACTTTTAGAAGGGAAAGAAAAAAAAAAGGGGGGGGAAAGAAAAAGGAAAAGGAAAAAATATACATATTTATCCTAATTAATTTGATCATGAGTACCCTTGTAAACTCAGAAGATTCCACCCTTTTAAAAGTAGTCTCCTTAAACACGAACGGCCTCAACATTCCCGAAAAACGCAGCCAGGTCCTAGATCTGATGAGAAGATTGAAAGCAGATATAGTCTATTTACAGGAGACTCATTTTCACCTTCAAAAGAAAATACCGAAACTATCGAACCGATTATACCCTACGACCTATCTATCTTCCAACCCCCTAGGGAAAACTAAGGGAGTAGCCATATTAATATCCAAAAATGTTGACTGGATATTGACTGACTCCATTATTGACCCGGAGGGGAGATTCATTTTTCTAAAGGGTACAATATCAAACAAACCCTACACATTAGTCAACATCTACAGCCCCAATTCAGCTCAAGTCTCATTTTTTAAGAAAATAACAGATACTCTTGCGGAATTTCAAAAAGGCATTACAATTGTAGGAGGGGATTTTAACATAGCTCTATACCCCATATTGGATACATCAACTGGCACTTCTTCCTTACCGTACAGAGCCTTAAAAAAAATGAGATCACACCTACATGATCTCTTGCTACACGACTCCTGGCGCACACTCCATCCCTCGACAAAAGACTTTACTTTCTTTTCTCTTCCACATAACCGCTATTCGAGACTGGACTATATTTTCCTCTCCCAAAAAGACTTACCTCTCATTAGAGCTGCGTCGATTGAGACCATGACTATATCCGACCATCACCCAGTGACACTAACTCTGGCTATTCCATCAACACACACCCATTCCAAATACTGGAGACTAGACCCATCCCTCCTAACCAAGGAGTCAGACATACAGCACATCAAAGCTAAATTAACTGAATTCTTTGAAACCAATAGTTCTCCTGAAGTGTCCCCAATCACATTGTGGGAAGCGCATAAATGTGTGCTGAGAGGATTTCTCATTTCTTTAAAATCCACCAAAAGGAAAATTCTTCAAGCCAAAACAAAAGCGTTAATAAATAAAATTAAAGTCCTGGAATCTGCTCACAAGCGCACTCTAGCACAAAGCACCTACCAAGATCTAGTAATGCACAGACAACTGCTCTTGGACGATCTAAATATTAAAACGAAACGCAAATTTTTTTTACAGCAAAAACTCTTTTACGAGTTCGGCAATAAGAGCAGCAAATTCTTAGCTAGAGCCCTCCAACAGAAGAGAGCATCTTCCTCGATACACACAATCAAAGACAACGCAGGGAATTCCCATTCCAAAACTCCAGATATTGCAGCCCAGTTTGAAGCATACTATGCATCATTATATAACCTGAAATCAAACACATCTGATGCCAAGAAACGCTTATTAATACAATCATTCCTAAATTCTCATTGCCCCAAACCCATCCCTAACACGAAATCCAAAGAATTAGACAGTCCAATTACTTCGGACGAACTGAAAATAGCAATTTCCCAATTAAAAGTGGGCAAGAGTCCAGGTCCCGATGGCTTCACCGCCCCATATTATAAGACCTTTATAGACAACATCTCCCCTCATTTAACGAATGTATTTAACTCCCTCTCTTCCTCCTCCCCATCGCAGCATAGGATGCTCGAAGCTCATATCACTGTTATTCATAAGGAAGGAAAAGATCCGACTTCAGTTGTAAACTATAGGCCCATTTCATTATTGAACGTTGACATTAAATTATTCGCAAAAATCATAGCCAACAGACTTCTCCCCATTATACCCCATATAATTCACAAAGACCAAGTGGGCTTTGTGCCTGGAAGGGAAGCCAGGGACAACACAATTAAGGCCATAAATATCCACCATTGGATAACCTCTAACAAACTTAAGGGTTTCATGCTGTCGTTAGACGCTGAGAAGGCATTCGACAGGCTTGACTGGACATACATGGAATGTGTCCTTCAACGTATAGGATTTGGTAATAAACTAGTCCACTCGATAATGTCTCTATACTCTGCACCTTCTGCCCAAGTTCGAGTGAACGGAAGCCTGTCGAGTGCCTTCTCTATAGGAAACGGAACGAGACAGGGATGCCCCCTCTCCCCGATTCTTTTTGTCCTTACATTGGAGCCCTTTCTGAGATCCCTAGCAAATAATCAAAACATTCAAGGCATAACAATTGGCCCCCGAACGTATAAAATCGCTGCCTTCGCAGACGACATACTCCTCTTTCTCACCAACCCACTCCTGACCATCCCTACCCTCCTGAAGGAATTTAAGAACTTTCAAATAATCTCGAATTTCAAAATTAATTTTTCCAAATCTCATGCCCTCAATGTATCCCTCCCTCTTTCCCTAGTAGAACAATGCAAAACCGATTTTCCTTTTCTCTGGCAACAGAAATCAATCAAATATTTAGGCATCCATCTCCCATCATCACTATCTGATCTTTTCTCATCTAATTTCACCCCTGCCCTTCAAAATATTAAAGCAGATATCAAATTATGGAATAAACCCCACTTTTCTTGGTTTGGCCGCGCAGCAATTCTTAAAATGAATATTCTCCCACGTCTATTATACATTCTACAAACAATCCCCATTAAAATTCCCAAAGCATTTTTCCAATCCTTCCAATCCATGTGTAACACATTTCTCTGGGATCGCAAGACCCCCAGACTGTCATTCCACCTTCTTTCGAAATCAAAAATGAATGGGGGTATAGGTCTCCCAGACCTGCAAAAATACCATTGGGCATGCCATCTAACTAGACTATTGGATTGGCTTTTACACGAAGAAAATAAGGACTGGATAGCTCTCGAAAACGCCTTCTCATCAATCCCATTACATGCAGCACCTTGGATTTCTCCTGACTTACTTCCTTCCTCCACCAAAAATCACCCGCTTATAAGTCCCACATTAACTTCCTTCAAAATTGCTTCCCAGCGGGCCGGCAGCCGACGGAGATGGCCGCGTGAGTGAAGAGCTCTAACACTCCCGGTCTCTCCGCAACGATTCCAGCGACGTGGGTGAGCGACTCCGACTCCAGTGGCCCTTAAGACACTTGCGGACACTACAGGCGACCATGGGGAAGAGAAAGGACCGCGGAAGACCTCGTAAGTTAACGGACTTCTTTGCCTCAACCAGCACTCCGAGGTCCCAAAATGGCGCCGAGGCCTACCCGAGGGCTGGAAGCGCCGGAGCCTCGGGCGGATCACCTCCCGGGATCGGGGGGGATCCGAGCTTAAGGTCATCCTCCGCTAGCAGCAAGTCCTCCCAGGGGGGATCCCCGTCCCGCAGCCCACAAAAAGTGGCCCCTAAGCGGTCCGAAGCTCACCGCTGCGCTGGGGACAATAGCGCGGGCCCTGGCTCTCTGGACAGCACTTTAGAATTTTACGCCAATATAAAGGACTTTCCCACGACGGGACAACCGCTTACGGATGTCACCATGAAAGACATGCTAATGTCCATAAATGGCGCTTTTCACAGGGAAATAGTGGCCTGTGTCAACGGCATAAAAACGGAGGTGGTGGACCTGGGAGGCAGGGTGGATCACATAGAAAATAAAATGGAGGAGTTTTCTATAGCCCACAATGAACTAGTAGATGATCATAATGCGAAGGGGGATGAATTGGAGACCCTAAAGAGCAAGATGGCGGACCTGGAGGACAGGGCCCGCCGTAATAATGTGAAGCTGAGGGGGGTCCCAGAGTCAGTCCCCCCTTCTGAACTGCGAGCATATGTACAAGCCATGTTGCTGGCTCTCATTCCGGACATACCGGTGGTAGAAGCGGTGGTGGATCGTGCACACCGCCTGCCAAAGCCGCAACATCTACCCGAGAAAATCCCAAGGGATGTTATAGCACGTATACACTTTTATCACATTAAAGATGACCTCATGCGCTTTGCAAGGAACACCTCCCCACTTCCAGCACCGTATCATGGATTATCGGTGTACGCAGATCTATCTCAATTTACCATGGCGGCTCGGAAAAAATTGATCCCTATGACCAAGCTACTCCGTAACAACCAAGTAAAATACTCCTGGGGATTTCCTACCAAACTCCTCATTGTTAAGGATGGTCGCACGCATGTCATCCGATCAGTGGAGGAAGGGTTTGCCCTGACCAAGAAATGGGGTCTCCTACCGGACCCACAGGAATTCTCTACCGGAGTGGAACCCTCTCGTTTGGAGCCTGAGTGGCGGCGGGTCAACAGATGAGTTTATGGCTACAGCATCGGCTTTAGGGCTATTAGTCACATGGGTCTCATGCGGATAATCAGCCCCATACGGTTTCTTCTTTGTGGCCAACTTTGTTACTTTTTCTTTTCGTTTTTTTATATTTGGTCTGCTTTGGAGGATTTGCTACCTGGATGAGTCGGAGTCCAGGAGTGACCGGGTGATTGGAGCTGAACCCCCTTCACCTGTGCCTGCGATATTATCGCATGATGGGGTATACCCCATACCCTTCGTTAAGTGTTTGCTTTCTCTTTTTTGTTCTCTTTTGTTGTGTCTCACAGTTTTTTAGCCTCAATGACTGCTACGATGCTCTGGAAACTACCACTCTAATGACCAAGGACAGAAACTCTGGACCATGTTTACAACGTCAGCAATGGTATGTGAATGCACCTATACGTGTGAACTGTAAGTACTGTCTCCTTCGACCTAGCCTGTTCCCTCTGTTCCCGCCCGGGAGATATTTTTGCCTTTTCTCACCTGAAGGATTTTTTCTTTTTTCTCATTACTTTGAAATTAAGGACTGCCATGTGGACCTATCTTCTCTTATCCTGCTTGTAAATGGTTATTAATATAGTTTCCATTAATGCTCACGGTCTCAATAGCCCCTTCAAGCGCAGGTCTCTTTGGCGGGAGGCCCGTGCTCTCAGGGGCGATGTTGTGTGTGTACAGGAGACCCACTTCGCACGGTCCAAGTCACCTAAGTGTTCTGACAAGCTATACCCGCATGTTTTTACCTCTTCTGGTGACACTAAGAAAAAAGGAGTGCTCATTGCGATTAAAGGCTCCGTGGCCTTTCAGTTGCATGACATAGTCACCGATGACGCAGGACGATCTTTAATATTGATCTGTGACATTAATAATATTACCTATACAATTGTAAATCTATATGCTCCCAACCAGGGACAACTCAGGTTTCTGAGGGCGCTTGTGAAGAAGGTGGACCGTGTGAAGAGGGGTCTCACAGTGTATTGTGGGGATTTTAATTGCATTGGGGATGCTCAGTTTGATTGCTCTCCCGCCCAGGGAAGGACGAGGGCTACCCTTCAAAAGTTTCTGCATTCCTCTAATCTGTATGACGTATGGCGCTGCCTTAACCCTGCAGAGAAGGACTTCACTTACTACTCAGCCCCTCATGGATCCTATTCGAGGTTGGATCTATTTGTGGCTGACTTGCAATTTCTGCGAGTGGTTGAAAAATCTACAATTCACACAATGTCCTGGTCTGACCACGCTCCGGTCTCTGTGGCAGTCTCGGAGCCCCATATGACCACCCCAGTCCATCTGTGGCGCAATAATGCTTCCTTGCTCCGGGACATGGGCCATCGGGAGCGGTTGGGTGGTCGGATCCGGGAATACTTTGAGCATAATGACACTCCGGGGATGGATGTCTTCACGCTTTGGTGTGCCCATAAGGCATTTGCTAGGGGAATCTTGATCCAGCAGGCGTCTAGAGTTAAGAGAGAGAGGGCCCAGGCTATGAAGATGCTTCTAGAGCAATTGCGCTCTCTGGAGGCCGCTCATAAATCGGACCCTATTCCTTCTAAGCTGGAAGAGCTAACAGCCTGTAGACAGCTGGTTAGGGATAAACTTTTAGAGGACCATCAGAGACTCCTATTCCAAACTAAGGCACGTTACTACTCCCAGGGTAACAAATCAGGCAAGATGTTGGCCAATTACTTGAAGAAAAGGCAGCAAAAGGCTAAGCTTTCTTCTATCAGGGATCCTAAAACGAATTCACTGGTGCATCACCCAACTGCAATCGCTAATGCCTTTGCCAATTACTATACTTCATTGTATAACCTTAAAGAGGACGGCAATACTCCGCAGCCCTCGGATTCCCTTATTGCTTCATTCCTAGACTCTTTACGACTTCCCACTGTGTCAGAACATATGTTGCAAACCTTGAACTCCCCCATAACGGAGGAGGAGGTGCAGAAAGCTATATTGTCAATGCCCTTAAATAAATCCCCTGGAGCAGACGGCTTCTCGGCCGAGTATTACAAGGCGTTTCAGCATACCCTAACCCCGTATCTCTGCAAATTGTTCAATGCGGCTGCGCAGCGCTCCTCCTTCCCAGAGGAAATGCTGCAGGCAGTCATAGTTGCACTCCCCAAGCCTGGTAAATCACCCGATGCGCCCCAAAACTTTCGCCCCATATCCCTCCTGAATTCGGATCTAAAGCTATACGCGAAAATATTAGCAGTACGATTGGCGGAGGTGACTCCCGGCCTGGTCAAAGAGGATCAGGTGGGATTCGTGAAGGGTCGGCAGGCACCGGATGGAACTAGGAGAATGCTGGATCTATTGCAGATCGCTGAAAAACGAAAGGTGCCCTCGGTGTTCCTGACGTTAGATGCTGAAAAAGCGTTTGACAGGGTGCACTGGGGGTACCTAAGGGCGACCTTAGCTAAATTCGGGATTCAGGGGCCTATGTTCTCTGCGATTTCGGCACTCTACACAACACCTTCGGCCAGGGTGTTTACATCTAGTGCGTTATCAGAAAAATTTGCAATCACTAATGGTACGCGCCAAGGGTGCCCGTTGTCCCCACTCATCTTTTCCCTAGTAATGGAACCCCTGGCAGAGGCCATTAGAAGCGACCCGGGAATATCTGGAATTAAAGGAGGGAGCAGGGACCACAAAATTGGGCTTTTTGCGGACGATGTGATTCTTACTTTGACCTCCCCGATGACGTCTCTTTGCAGCTTGCAGCACCAACTAGATGCATTTGGAGCCATCTCCTACTATAAACTGAATGTGACTAAATCTGTGTGCCTGTCGACCTTTCTATCCGCTAAGGAGCTGAGGTTGCTCAAATCTCAGTATCCCTTTCAATGGTCAAATAAATCACTCCCATACTTAGGTATATCTTTGGTGGCTCCGACATCTCAAACATACCAGGTCAATTTCTCTAAATTGTTATCTACAGTAATGGAGGACCTAACACATATTGCATCTTACGAGCTGTCCTGGTTGGGGCGTATAGCTGCGCTCAAGATGTTGGTGCTGCCGAAGATTTTATATTACTTTAGGACAATCCCGGTGGTGATCCCATCATCCTTCTTCCGTAACATGGACAAAATGTTCAGGAAGTTCTTATGGGGGGGCAAAGTACCGAAGATTCCGTATTCCGTGTTAATTAAATCCAGGGCTAAAGGGGGGACAGGCTTCCCATGCCTTCGGAAGTACCATTCCGCGGCTCTGTTAGATCAGGCAAAAGCCTGGTTCGATCCTGAACCAGATAAACTTTGGGTACATCTAGAAAGGGCAGTAGTGGCAAATAAGGACCTCCCTGCCCTACTGTTGGCATCACTAGCGAAACGTGAAGTTTACACCCCCGATTTGGCCTCTCTTAGGGCTACTCTAGGGGCCTGGGGGGAGGTGCAAGCATTGACAGGGATCCCTAGGACTAAGATGACCTTGAGGTTAGCAGCTTATGAATATCTCATTCCTACATTGAGGATTCCTCCTGGGGAGCTACCGCGATCTGCCACATATGGGGAACTGCGTGCTAAGTGTTCGGACAAGCCTTCCTTTTTTTGGGCCCAACTGCATCACTACCACATTAAATACCCTGATCCAACAATTGAAGTACCCTCGGAAGTATGGGAATATATGCTCAATGGATATCATAAGTCGAAGGGTCTTTCGTGGTTCTATCATATACTGCAGAACCAATTTAGAAATAGCAAGTCGGCTTCCGTGGCAGCCTGGGAGGCAGATTTGGGGGAGGAGTTCTCAGAGCGGGACTGGGAGGTGGCTGTCCGCGCTGGCTATTCCTATTCCCACTGCACTACTCACTGGGAGGTGGCCCTAAAAATTCTCCAACGCAGCTATTTAACTCCTGTGAGATTGAGGAAAATGTTTAAAGATATTGCCCCTACCTGCTGGAGAGGATGCGGGGAATCGGGAACGCTGTTTCATCTTTTGTGGCAGTGTAAAAGACTCAAGAGCTACTGGGCGGCTGTGTTCGCTCTACTACGGTCATTGACCGGGGAACCGATTCTGATGTCCCCAGCTCTGGCCCTCTTGAACCTGGGGATCCAAATGATTCCTCCCCTCCACCGAACATTAGCTGCCCATGTCCTGACAGCAGCGAGACTGACAATTACAGCAGCTTGGAGGTCTAACGCTGCTCTTACGACATTGGAGGTTATCAACAGGGTACGTTCTCAATACTCTTATGAGAAATTTTTTGCTAATATGCATGGTCGAAGTTTGCAGTTTGAACAGGTATGGAGTCGTTGGTCACTGAAATACCCGGGGTAGGGCTAGTCCTGCACTGGGGAATTTCGCCACGCTTATTTCTATTTGATTTTGAATGTTGACTAGTTACTGTATCTGAGGCTAAGGTTAATGACTGTCCAGTTGATAGTCTGGTATACCAATATGTTGCTTACTCAGTTGCACAAGGGTTGAAGAGTATTTGGCGGTGTAAGTGCCCACCACCTTGGACTCTCATTAGAGAATAGGGGGGGCCCCGGGGGTCAGTGCCTGGACCTTGTGGGGTGTAGCGGGGGGCCGAGCTGGGCCACAGTATTGTTCCCGTCAGGGGTGGCCGGGCTTGGCCTTCCTGCTGGGCCCCTGAGGGAGTTTCGGGTCTGGGGCTGGTCTGGGGGGTGTATTATAACACCGACTGTTGGTGGAGCCAAGTGTGCAATGTTAATCGTGATTGTTACTTTCTTCAACCAGTGTACCTGTATATGATGTAATTGTTATTTGTTCTTTTTGGAAAAACCTAATAAAAACTATTGGAAAAGAAAAAATTGCTTCCCAGCTATATCGCATATCCTCAAACCCGGGACCTCTGACTCCCATCAAATTCAATCCATCTTTCACTCCAGGCCTATCAGGAAAATTTCTCTGTAAGCAATGGAAAGACAAACCGATACGTGCTTATCAGTTCTACAACCAGGGAAGCTTAATCGACCGTACTGACCTCAGATCGGACTCCTCTACTCCCCTTAACCCCAACTGGACTTACTTCCAAATTCGACATTTCCTAAACTCTATAAACCAATCCAATGCCATTTCCAGGGACCTTTCCTCATTTGAAAAACTCTGCTGTAGTGCTGTTCCCAGACGCCATCTTATATCCCAGACATACAACCTCCTTTTTACAGAAACATCTACCTGCTCTAATAAAGCTCTCCTAGCATGGCAATCTGACTTAAATATTGCCTTTTCTGATCAGGACTGGCAGAATATCTGTTATATCACACATAAAAGCTCATTAAACGTGTCAACACAAGAAAACTGCTACAAGATCCAAACTAGGTGGTACAGAACCCCATCTCTCCTCCATAAATTTTATCCCAATATTTCCAACCTCTGCTGGAGATGTAATACCTCACCAGGTAACCTCCTACATGTGTTTTGGTCTTGTCCCAAAATCCAACCATTCTGGAAACAAATCCACAATATTATAGCAGATGTTGCGAACACCCAGATACTATTCACTCCAGCGCAATACCTGCTACATCATTCTAATACCCCTCCACATATTTACTGTAGGACGATCACCCCCCACCTACTCAATGCAGCCAAAGCATGCATTCCCCTGCATTGGAAATCCCAGACTCCACCATCGACCAAAGAATGGATACTTAAAGTAGACAAAATTGCAAAATTGGAAGAAATTATAGCTATTGCTAAAGACAGAACTGAAAAATATGCTCGCATTTGGACCCCCTGGCTGGAATTCACCAACTCATCCAGATACACCATCCTGATGAACGCGTCGTAGAATTTATCACTTCACACTACGTACTGAAATACCACTAACTTTCTTCTCCCAAACATACATGTTTCGGAGAATGCTAATGACATGGGGCAGTGTCATGTAAGTCCCATTAATTTCACTTTTTCAGCAATCATTCCTACCTCCCTCCCCTAAACAAGGGATGTTGCAGGGAGTGGGATGAGCTCCTCTCTGGCCTGACGCTGTCCCAGTTACAAGGGCTCTAAACTTATAAACTTATAAAAAATTAATTTTACCTTTGACTCACCACCCCCTGAGAGGGGGGCAGAGGCTGGGGAAGACCCATATTGTACCCTTCACTCCTTCCCCTATTCACCCCTCCTCCCTCCAACCCCTTCCCCGACCCATCTATTTGTCCTGACTAACCTGCTCCCCGAGATAGGAGTAGGATACTAGCTCATCAGATGAGACATCATACAGTATCTAACAACAACAGGAATGATGAACATATACCGTCCTTAACTGTAAGTTGAAGGTGTTGACATGCCTGACTTTATATAGAGTTAGCTTAACTTTAACTTATGATCCTAGCTCTACACTATCAGGGAGCTGTAGTGTTATCGGTAACCGTTCAGAATTTCTACTTATGGAAGAAATCAAATAATGCTGCCAGGATACTCTATGTAACCACACTCCAATCTTAACAATTTCCGCTTCTTATCTCTGTTCTCAGATACTTATACATATTTGACTATGAGCTGTTTATACCGCAAGTTTGAATAGTTTTCTTGTTGTTCTGGTGAAAACTCATTGTCCCGATTGGCGGAAATTTACTTGTTCAATATGTTCATTCTTATGCCAAAAGTTTGTAAAAGTTTTCTTGTTATTTGTCTGTATGAACAAAATTTTCTTATCTCTCAATAAAAATCTTTTTGGAAAAAAAAAAAAAAAAAAAGAACTATAGGGAGAGTCTTCAATAGGTTAAACACAGGGGAAGTGTGAGTAATAATAGCAGGGTACTGTTGTAGAGAAGGTGAGGAACACTCAATAGCAGCTGTGATTGCTAAGGTAATAAAGGAAGGGATTCTTGATGTTTAGAGGCATATCTGAATTGCTATGAATCAACTGAAACTTGGGATAGAAACTCTGACCAGGCTTGGAGTTGGAGTAGAGGCTGAACAAAGTTTAGTTTACAGCTCCCTTGTCTGACTAGAAAAAGCACATCAGTAATACAAACTAACAACACCTAACAGGTGCAAGAGTACAGGGCAGAAGCAAGATCAGGATTACTGGCAGCAGCAAAATCAGACTATCAGGCTCGGTTCACACCTATGCAGTTTCCTTTGTTCGCTTCTGCAGTGCTTTCTGCACATGTGAATTTACTGCAATTTTGCAGCAATTTGCGTTTTGTGTTTAATCTTTTTTTGGCTAATTTGTTGTTGGGCAGATTAAAAAAAAACACAAAACGCAAGTTGAGGCAAAATCGAGGCAAAACTCACTACATGCTTTTCTGCCGCTTCTCTATTGAAGTCTATAAAAGTCTATGAAATCAGAAAAGCAGAAAAAAAGCACAGTTTTGAGTTTAAAAAAGTCCCTGACCCTTTCCAATAATGAAAAAAAAAGCATAGATGTAAATGTGTCCCATAGGAAAACATGTTAAATGGACTATAGTGTGTTTCTGCAAAAAGCAGCAAAAACTGCATAGGTGTGACCCACACCTTAGGCAAGAAAAAGCAAAACACTGATCCGCAGTGTAATAGCAGAGGATGCCCTATACAGCCTCCCAGCAACAAGCTTTGGGTCGAGAATGATTACTGGACTGAGTGCTAGCTGCTGGCATACACCCACTGGTGGATACTGGTACTGCAATTGTGGGAAGCATAGTGCCACCAGCAGGTGAACCAGGTCCTGACACTTGTACGTATTTATGCATTGCAACAGTGCGTGCCTAGCTTTATCGTGAACATGTGTTTTGCACAGATTTGTGGGCAAAACTACAAGCTTACTTAAGGTATCTGTAAACCCGAAAAATTACAATGAACACACTACCTTTTTCAGAATAGCAGAACTATCATTCTGTCCCCAGTCTGGCTGGGAAAGGAGCAGGCATTCTTCTGCAATCTTCCTCGGTTTCCCTCAATGAAAAAGTTTGTCACTGGTAAAGCTGGGATGGGAGTCCAGTGACATTACGTCTCTGCCTCCCGGGCTGACAGCACACCCCCAGAACAGGACAGATTCTGCAGGCTATTAATGAAAATCAGAGAGCTATACAAAAGTAAAAATTATGCAATCTAATACATTATGGTACTGACTATGTACAGATAGTAGTCTTCCAGATTTATGAAACATGGGGTTTACAACCACTTTAATTGCCTTGCATCTGAAGCAAGCAGAAAAATAAGCTACAAGCCAACCTGTTTGGAACTTTTACAGCGCTATGAACTCTCTCCTAAACTCTATTTAATTTCTCTCAGGCTTCCAATTAGCCACTCGTGCACCCAGTGGTGCTTTGTTGAAGCAGAGGATTGGACCTTTTGCCATCCAATGTTGTTTGTCATAATATATACAGTAGATATATGCCCTTTGTGCATCTATAGGTGTCAGGAATGATAAATGCAGAAAAATATAGTATGACAAAGGCTATATATATATGTTTAGCATGACAAAATGTAATTCTTCCCTTTTGTGACCTCAATAAAAGTAGGACCCACAGGTAGTAACAAACTGGCTATGCACTAAAAACTGTGGTCAGAGTAGTCTGACAAACGTCACCCATAACTGTCCTTGTTTTGTGGCTTTCTGTAATAGGTCATGTAATATGCCAGAGTGACAAATAAAGTCAATAATGGAGGAATTTCTTCTAAAAATTTCCCCAAATGCAGATCTGATCACGGAGTGTGGGGACCCACTTTGGCAGAGGTCTAAAAGTGGGAGACGAAGACTGCCTTTATTTTGGTTCACAGTTTGCCTGCCCAGTATATTAGGTTATAGAAGAACCATACCGACAGGCAAATGCCCCCTTTTCCCAGCCCCCCTCCCCATTTTCTTCACACTACTGTTCTGGTGTCTTCCCTTGACTTGCCTATCAGGAAACCAAATTTCTTGAAATCCTAGGAAGTCTGTAGTGAGATGCTGCAAGCCATATTTAGCACAGTACAATACATGATGTCAGAAGCTGTGAGCAGCAATAATAACATTGTATAAAGTAAAAGCTATGCAAATATTGCTTAGAATCAAACATTTTATATAAAACAGAACACTTAGGAGGTCAAAAAACAAAGGTAAATAACTTCATCTATTTTGTAGGGAACCAGCTGACAGATTAACAAGTCTGTATCTGCATTTCAGTAATGTAACACAGATTCAGCAGTGTTCTTTAGGGGATTGTTGCACCAGGCGTCACATTTAGATAAACAGACGGAGCCCTATAATAGCAACCTAATCAACTGCATTGAAGGTTAACAAACTTAATTGCTTGCATTCTCTTGAATGTTTCCAATGTTCACAGTAACCTCCAAAGTGGAAGCAGAAAGATGATTATTGTACAACTGCTGGAGTAAGTTAAATATTTTATAGCTGAACACTCAGCCTTCTATATCTGCTGTTCTGATATACTTTTTAATAACTCTGTCATCATATCAACATTATTCTTTTGTTGACATAATCCATAATTTAATAAATTGGCACCTATGCTCAAAAGTGTATTGGATAAAATAGATACCTATAGATAGATAGATATGGATAAAATGGGATTTTTGACTTATGTAAAATCCATTTCTCTGATGTTCATTGACTGACACAGCTTCTGAGAATCTTGACCAGTGGGTTATACTGCTCCCTACAGGAGTAGATCACTAGGCAGAAAAAAAGATTTGACTATGCCTATGGGCAGTTCCAGGAGGTATACTCATCTCTCTGCTATAGGTACTCAGTTTTGTCACAAGCAGTGTCAGAAGTATTACAACTACATAGAGGGGCGGGTGCTGTGTCGGTCAATAAACATCAGAGAAATTGATTTTACGGTAAGTCAAAAATCCCATTTTCCCTTTTATTCATTGACAGACACAGCTCCTGAGAATCTTGACCAGCGGGATGTCCCAAAGCAGTGTCAAAATATGAAGGGTGGGAACAGCAAAAAAAAAAATTTCCCAAGGCTAAACCACAGCAAACCAGGTGACAGGAGCTCAACAAAAACAACTGGAGCCCACCTGAAACACAACTCTCCCAAAGAGGGAACAGACCCTCTAAACAGCTGCCTGCAAAACCTTGTGGCCAAAAGAAGCATCCACAGATGCCAACACATCCACTTTATAACATTTTGTGAAATTGTGCACCGACGACCTGGTGGCCGCCTTGCACATCTGCGTCACTGACGCCTGACGACGGAAGGCACAAGAAGCACTGAGTGCCTGAGTAGAGTGCGCCTTCACAGGGAAAGGAGGAACCTGACCCTTGATTGAATAGGCCTGAGTCTCCGTCTGTCTGATCCATCTTGAAATGGTCACAGAAGAAGCGGACAGTCCTAAAAGACTTCGTAGCAGGGGCGTGGCAACTGCCCAGCAAGATGGCCACGTGAGCTGGGAGCTCTGCTCAACCGTTTGGAGATACATCTAATCTTGGAGCCCTCAGTCACTTCAAAACACCCCCAGCCCCGCAAGCTTTCGAGATTATTCCCATCTGCGGCCCGCGATCTCCAGCAAAAAGGTGGCGATGGCCTACAGCCGCACTCCGTGACCGGACCTCTAGCGGCTGCTACACTGAATTCAGTCTCTATGGGAACAAGTGGTACCCGCGGCGGGGTGGTGGAAACAAGATCAGTGTCTCCCACATTTGCAAGCCCAGCTAAATCTAAGCCCAGGAGAGACACCTCACCACCATGCCTGGAGGAAATTCTGGAAGAGGTAGCATTCTTCCCTACTACTGAACAACCAATATCAGACATAGTCCTTAAAGAGATGCTGTTCTCTCTCAGGGCCTCACTACACTCTGACCTGCTGTCCTGTCTTAACCAGCATAAAGCTGAACTGCCAGACTTGGGAGATAGGGTAGATCATGTTGAGACTGCGCTTTCTGATTTCATGGAGAACTATAATACTCTGGTTGATGCTCACTCAGCTCGGGAGAAGGGTTGCATGGATCAAAGGCAAATTGGGGGATCTTGAAGACAGATCCCGCCAGAACAACTTGAAAACTAGGGGCATACCTGAATCAGTTCAACTTACGCAACTTCCTCACTATGTTAGAGATCTATTTCTATCAGTCTTGCCAAATCTCAAATCTGCAGACCTGACAATCGATTGGATTTACCATTTGCTTAAGCCCGCATTTCTCCCAGTAGAAATTCCGAGAGACGTCATATTGCAGATATATTTTTTTTCCGGGTCAATAAACAACTTTTGGAAGCCTTTTGACATCCCTCCCATTTTCCAGAGCAAGCCTCCCACCTCCCCCTGCTTCTTGACCTTTCCCAGTAAACACTACAACAATGTAAGAATCTACTCAACATTAGGGATGGACGAACATCGGCCGGGGCGGTTCGCGAACGCCAGCCGCAAATTTTCTCAAAAGTCCGCGAACCCCGAGTTCGCGGCGGGCCCCAATGACTTTATTGGTAGGCGAACTTTAAAAACTTTTAGGTCATATTTGCAGCCACAAAAGACGTACTAGATGTGCACAAATAGTCCCAGCACATGGACAATGTCATAACAGAAGTATTGTAATTGAAAAAGTTGCCGTAAATTTTTTTTTTTTTTACAGCAAAATTTATTTATTTTTTTTCAGAAATCATCCAGAACTGACAGCAGCCAGTAAATACATTGTCTAATTTATATAGGGTCCATATAAATGTAAAATGGGTCCACATCCATTCCACAATTTGGCGTAACCTTTACAGACCCATTGTTTTTCATTTCCAGTCTGAAAAATTAGGCATTCACAGGATAAAGAAGCAAGTGTCAGCCATTTCAGGCCCCAAAAATTAGCCCACATGCATTTACCTGACAGCTTAGAACATAGTATTCTGTGGCTAAAGGTATATTAGGCATTCACATGATACAGAAGAAACTGTCGGCCATAAAAGGCCCCAAAAATTAGCCCACATGGGTTTAACTGATGGCAAAGAACTTTGTTTTTGATGGCTACAGGTACAGTAGGTGTTCACAGGATACATAAGTAAGTGTCTGCCTGTATAGGCTCCAAAAAATTAGCTCACATGGTTTGAACTGACAGCAAAGAACTTTGTTTTTGATGGCTAGAGGTACAGTAGGTGTTCACAGTGTATAGAAGTAAGTGTCGGCCTGTATAGGCTCCAAAAATTAGCTCACATGGTTTGAACTGACAGCAGCGAACTTCGTTTTTGATGGCTAGAGGTAAAGTAGGCATTCACAGAACACAGAACAGTAAGTGTCGGCCTGTATAGGCTGCAAAAATTAGCTCACATGGGTTGAACTGACAGCAAGGAAGGTAGTATATGATGGCTAGAGGTACAGTAGGTGTTAACAGTATACACAAGTAAGTGGCGACCTGTATGGGCTCCAAAAATTAGATCACATGGGTTGAACTGACAGCAAAGAACTTTGTTTTTGATGGCTACAGGTACAGTAGGCGTTCACAGTATACAGAAGTAAGTGGCAGCCTGTATATGCGGCAAAAAGTAGCTCACATGGGTTAAACTGACAGCAAAGAACGTAGTATATGATGGCTAGAGGTACAGTAGGCGTTCACAATATACACAAGTAAGTGGCGAACTGTATAGGCTCCAAAAATTAGCTCACATGGGTTGAACTGACAGCAAAGAATTTTGTTTTTGATGGCTAGAGGTACAGTAGGCGTTCACAGTATACAGAAGTAAGTGGCGGCCTGTATAGGCTCCAAAAATTAGCTCACATGGGTAGAACTGACAGCAAAGAACTTCGTTTTTGATTGCTAGAGGTACAGTAGGCGTTCACAGTATACAGAAGTAAGTGGCAGCCTGTATAGGCTGCAAAAATTAGCTCACATGGGTTGAACTGACAGCAAAGAACGTAGTATATGATGGCTAGAGGTACAGTAGGCGTTCACAGTATACACAAGTAAGTGGCGACCTGTATAGGCTCCAAAAATTAGCTCACATGGGTTGAACTGACAGCAAAGAACTTTGTTTTTGATTGCTAGAGGTACAGTAGGCGTTCACAGTATACACAAGTAAGTGGCGACCTGTATAGGCTCTAAAAATTAGCTCACATGGGTTGAACTGACAGCAAAGAACTTTGTTTTTGATGGCTACAGGTACAGTAGGCGTTCACAGGATACAAAAGTTAGTGTTGGCCTGTATAGGCTCCAAAAATTAGCTCACATGGTTTGAACTGACAGCAAAGAACTTCGTTTTTGATGGCTAGAGGTACAGTAGGCGTTCACAGTATACAGAAGTAAGTGGCGGCATGTATAGGAGGCAAAAATTAGCTCACATGGGTTGAACTAACAGCAAAGAAAGTAGTATATGATGGCTAGAGGTACAGTAGGCATTCACAGTACACAGAACAGTAAGTGTCGGCCTGTATAGGCTGCAAAAATTAGCTCACATGGGTTGAACTGACAGCAAAGAACGTAGTATATGATGGCTAGAGGTACAGTAGGCATTCACAGTATACACAAGTAAGTGGCAACCTGTATAGGCTCTAAAAATTAGCTCACATGGGTTGAACTGACAGAAAAGAACTTCGGTTTTGATAGCTAGAGGTACAGTAGGCGTTCACAGTATACAGAAGTAAGTGGCGGCCTGTATAGGCTGCAAAAATTAGCTCACATGGGTTGAACTGACAGCAAAGAATGTAGTATATGATGGCTAAAGGGACAGTAGGCATTCACAGTATACACAAGTAAGTGGGGACCTGTATAGGCTCCAAAAATTAGCTCACATGGGTTGAACTGACAGCAAAGAACTTCGTTTTTGATGGCTAGAGGTACAGTAGGCGTTCACAGTATACAGAACAGTAAGTGTCAACCTGTATAGGCTGCAAAAATTAGCTCACATGGGTTGAACTGACAGCAAACCACGTAGTATATGATGGCTAGAGGTACAGTAGGCATTCACAGTATACACAAGTAAGTGGCGACCTGTATAGGCTCCCAAAATTAGCTTACATGGGTTGAACTGACAGCAAAGAACTTAGTATATGATGGCTAAAGGTACATTAGGCATTCACACAGTATACAGAAGTAAGTGGCGGCCTGTATAGGCTGCAAAAATTAGCTCACATGGGTTGAACTGACAGCAAAGAACTTAGTATATGATGGCTAAAGGTACATTAGGCATTCACACAGTATACAGAAGTAAGTGTCGGCCTGTATAGGCTGCAAACATTAGCTCACATGTGTTGAACTGACAGCAAAGAACGTAGTATATGATGGCTAGAGGTACAGTAGGCATTCACAGTACATAGAACAGTAAGTGTCGGCCTGTATAGGCTCCAAAAATTATCTCACATGGGTTGAACTGACAGCAAAGAACGTAGTATATGATGGCTAAAGGGACAGTAGGCATTCACAGTATACACAAGTAAGTGGGGACCTGTATAGGCTCCAAAAATTAGCTCACATGGGTTGAACTGACAGCAAAGAACTTTGTTTTTGATGGCTAGAGGTACAGTAGGCGTTCACAGTATACAGAAGTAAGTGGCGGCCTCTATAGGCTGCAAAAATTAGCTCACATGGGTAGAACTGACAGCAAAGAACTTTGTTTTTGATGGCTAGAGGTACAGTAGGCATTCACAGTACACAGAACAGTAAGTGTCGGCCTGTATAGGCTGCAAAAATGATCTCACATGGGTTGAACTGACAGCAAAGAATGTAGTATATGATGGCTAAAGGGACAGTAGGCATTCACAGTATACACAAGTAAGTGGGGACCTGTATAGGCTCCAAAAATTAGCTCACATGGGTTGAACTGACAGCAAAGAACTTCGTTTTTGATGGCTAGAGGTACAGTAGGCGTTCACAGTATACAGAACAGTAAGTGTCAACCTGTATAGGCTGCAAAAATTAGCTCACATGGGTTGAACTGACAGCAAACAACGTAGTATATGATGGCTAGAGGTACAGTAGGCATTCACAGTATACACAAGTAAGTGGCGACCTGTATAGGCTCCCAAAATTAGCTTACATGGGTTGAACTGACAGCAAAGAACTTAGTATATAATGGCTAAAGGTACATTAGGCATTCACATAGTATACAGAAGTAAGTGGCGGCCTGTATAGGCTGCAAAAATTAGCTCACATGTGTTGAACTGACAGCAAAGAACTTAGTATATGATGGCTAAAGGTACATTAGGCATTCACACAGTATACAGAAGTAAGTGGCGGCCTGTATAGGCTGCAAAAATTAGCTCACATGGGTAGAACTGACAGCAAAGAACTTTGTTTTTGATGGCTAGAGGTACAGTAGGCGTTCACAGTATACAGAAGTAAGTGGCGGCCTGTATAGGCTGCAAAAATTAGCTCACATGGGTTGAACTGACAGCAAAGAACGTAGTATATGATGGCTAGAGGTACAGTAGGCATTCACAGTACACAGAACAGTAAGTGTCGGCCTGTATAGGCTGCAAAAATGATCTCACATGGGTTGAACTGACAGCAAAGAATGTAGTATATGATGGCTAAAGGGACAGTAGGCATTCACAGTATACACAAGTAAGTGGGGACCTGTATAGGCTCCAAAAATTAGCTCACATGGGTTGAACTGACAGCAAAGAACTTCGTTTTTGATGGCTAGAGGTACAGTAGGCGTTCACAGTATACAGAAGTAAGTGGCGGCCTGTATAGGCTGCAAAAATTAGCTCACATGGGTAGAACTGACAGCAAAGAACTTTTTTTTGATGGCTAGAGGTACAGTAGGCGTTCACAGTATACAGAACAGTAAGTGTCAACCTGTATAGGCTGCAAAAATTAGCTCACATGGGTTGAACTGACAGCAAACCACGTAGTATATGATGGCTAGAGGTACAGTAGGCATTCACAGTATACACAAGTAAGTGGCGACCTGTATAGGCTCCCAAAATTAGCTTACATGGGTTGAACTGACAGCAAAGAACTTAGTATATGATGGCTAAAGGTACATTAGGCATTCACACAGTATACAGAAGTAAGTGGCGGCCTGTATAGGCTGCAAAAATTAGCTCACATGGGTTGAACTGACAGCAAAGAACTTAGTATATGATGGCTAAAGGTACATTAGGCATTCACACAGTATACAGAAGTAAGTGTCGGCCTGTATAGGCTGCAAACATTAGCTCACATGTGTTGAACTGACAGCAAAGAACGTAGTATATGATGGCTAGAGGTACAGTAGGCATTCACAGTACATAGAACAGTAAGTGTCGGCCTGTATAGGCTCCAAAAATTATCTCACATGGGTTGAACTGACAGCAAAGAACGTAGTATATGATGGCTAAAGGGACAGTAGGCATTCACAGTATACACAAGTAAGTGGGGACCTGTATAGGCTCCAAAAATTAGCTCACATGGGTTGAACTGACAGCAAAGAACTTTGTTTTTGATGGCTAGAGGTACAGTAGGCGTTCACAGTATACAGAAGTAAGTGGCGGCCTCTATAGGCTGCAAAAATTAGCTCACATGGGTAGAACTGACAGCAAAGAACTTTGTTTTTGATGGCTAGAGGTACAGTAGGCATTCACAGTATACAGAACAGTAAGTGTCGACCTGTATAGGCTGCAAAAATGAGCTCACATGGGTTGAACTGACAGCAAACAACGTAGTATATGATGGCTAGAGGTACAGTAGGCGTTCCCAGTATACACAAGTAAGTGGCAACCTGTATAGGCTCCCAAAATTAGCTCCCATGGTTTGAACTGACCGCAAAGAATGTAGTATATGATGGCTAGACGTACAGTAGGCATTCACAGTACACAGAACAGTAAATGTCGGCCTGTATAGGCCCCAAAAATTAGCCATTCAATGGACATGAAATGCCTTTTATGCCGCTGTATTTAGGGAAGACAAGGACCAGGCATTGCTGTGGGTTGATGGCGGTCTGGCAGATATTTGTGGCCTGTCATGAGGAATTGAATGAAACATGGTCTACTTGTGGTCGCATGTGTTGAATTCCTCAGAGATCCATGCCTCATTCATTTTTATAAATGTGACGTTGTCTACACTGTCATGAGCTAGGCGAGTGCGCTTATCGGTCACGATCCCCCCCTGCTGTACTGAACGTCCTTTCGGACAGGACACTGGACGGGGGGCAAACCAACAGTTCCATTGCAAATTGTGCAAGTTCTGGCCAGAGGTCAAGCCTGCCCACCCAGTAGTCCAGGGGTTCATCACTCCTCAGAGCGTCCACATCGGCCGTTAACCCGATGTAGTCGGACACCTGTCGGAGCACCTTTTTTACGCTCCAACATTTGAGCCACAGAAGCCTGCCTTTTTCCAGAACAACGTGATGACGGAATCATGGAAGGTGGCGTGTTGGACAACTGTGAGGAGACAGGAGAAGGAGAAGAGGCTGGACAGTGAGAGTATAGAGTGTGGCTTTGTGGGTTCTGACGGTGTTGCTCCCACTGGGCTTGGTGATGGCGAATTTCAGGTGCCTTCTTAAGGCGGTTGTCCCTGGGTGAGTGTTAGACTTACCGTGACTTATGCGTTGACTGCAAAGGCTGCAGATGGCAACACTGGTGTCAGCAATGGAGACATTAAAAAAAGCCCACACTGCGGAGCCATGTGTCGGCGTCCTGGGAGCGCCAGATGTGACTGTACATGGTTGATGGCTCACTCCTGATACATTTGCAGTCTGCTTTGTACCTCTTGTGCAATGCAAGTTCTGCCTGCCTCTCCTCCCTTCCGTCCGCCAGTTCTACAAATAATTGGCCAGTAACTGTTGTTAAGGAATTCCCCTGCTTCTCCCGCCACAGACGCTGCCTCCACCGCGCCGCAAGGACCGAGTCGACCCGGTCCTTGCGGCGCGGTGGAGGCAGCGTCTGTGGTGGGAGAAGCAGGGGAATTCCTTCAGTACACCTATATGCTTGAAATTTCTTATCCCATGTGAGTGCAAATCTTTTTAATCAATAAATGTTTTATGTGGTACATGTTACACTATGTGTCCCCTTGTTTTCATTGCATGTGATCATAATATGAGGATATGAGGAATCGCTGATCCATATTGACAAGCTTATGCCAGGACCTGGAGGTGGCTCGCCATTTGATAGTGGAGGATCACTTGATTTGGTTAAAGCGCTTGATCCTTGCAATAAGGGTACGTTCTTAATACCTAGGGGAGCACGGCGGTGTGTTGAAGGCTCTTGGTGGTATTTTGGTGAATAGAGGAAGATCTGTCTTGGGACTATTCCACACTATTCTAATCTTTCCATTGCCATGAAAAAGAGACTTGCATCACCTTTGCATGCTGATTTACCAACAGGACATTTATGTTGATTGATTAAGATCATACCTGATTATATTAATTTATTTGAATTTTTGACATATTCGCTGCTCTTTGTAATAAGAGTGTATTAGCGCTGCTAGTGCATATATGGACCTGGTTTATATACGCACCTTTTGGATATTATTTGACGGTATAGCAGCAGCTTTTTCAGAATATTGTGAGTAGTTTTCTCATCCTCAAGTGGGAATTACCATTTGGGTGTGATTGCATAATACCTAAGCGCTAAGTGGGTGGGACAGGACTTGGGTCTTGATTTTGCTCCTTTACTTTTTGGTATGATGATGTGCACATCCCTTTATGATCGTCGGTTACCAACTATTACACCTTTGTCCCATATGTTCTTATTGTCTTTCAATACTGTTCCACTTGTATAATTTAAAATCCAATAAATAACCAATGTTGAAAAAAAAAATACTCATTCAAATGAAAATCTGAGACAACTTTTGGAAGGAATGACAGACAGGGGTGAAGAACCACCTTACTTTTGTGGATCACCAAGTAAGGGTTGCAACAAGATAACACCACCAATTCCGACACTCTGCATGCAGAGGTGATCACCACCAAAAAGGCCACCTTCTGGGACAGCGTAAACAGGGGAATCGCCCGAATATTTTTAAAGGGAGACTTCTGGAGGACTGAAAGCATCAAGTTGAGATCCCAAGGCAGTAGTGGAGATCGCACTGGTGGAGTCAAATGTCGAACTCCCTGAATAAGGGTACACACCAGGGAGTGCGTGGCCAAGGGTCGTTGAAAGAAGACTCATTAACACCAAGCGACTCACACCACAAAATGTACACTTTCCACATACGATGGTAGATCTTCCTAGAGGTAGACTTCCTAGCTTTCAGAATCACCGACACAGGCAAACCTCTATCCTTCAGGACCAGGCTTTTAACAGCCAAGCCGTCAAAGCCAGCAACTGTAAAGCAGGATGGAAGGTCTTGGGAAAACAGATCCTCCCAGAGAGGCAGTCTCCAAGGGATGCCAGCAACCAGTCGCATTAGGTCAGCGTACCAAGACCTGCGAGGCCAGTTCAGAGCCACTAGAATGACCAGAATCTCTTCTGCTTTGATCTTGTGCAAGAGTCTTGGCAGAAGCTTGAGGGGAGAGCCTGATTGCTCTGAGTTCCAGGACATTGATTGAGAATCTGGACTCTTCTAGTGTCCAAACACCCTGAGCAGAGCTCTGGCCCAGGATACCTCCCCACCCGGACAGACTGGCATCCGTGGTGACCACTGTCCAATACAAGGGGAGAAAGTATTTGCCCTGATGACGAGCCAGAGAGCGAAGCCACCAGACCAGAAACCCTTTTATTTCCTGGCTCAGCCGGAGCGGATTGTCCAGAGACAATCTGTGCCTTTTGGCCAGGATCTCCCTTTGCAGGGACCTCATTTGTAACTGTGCAAATGGATCCGCATTGATGGTAGAAACCATCAGACCCAGCACCTGCATGCAAGTTCAGAGGGATGGCCACCTGCTGGACAGCAGGAGATGAATCGCAGCATGCAATTTCTGGAGTTTATCCAGATGAAGGAAGACTCTGGCTAGAGCTGAGTCCAGATTTAGACCCAGATAGTCTAACTTTGTGGAAAGAACCAGAGCAGACTTCTGGTAATTCAGAAGCCAGCAAAACTCCTTCAGAGTCTGCATAGTGATTTCCACTTTGTCCACCAGAGCAGCAGTGGGCTCCACTCGCAAAAGGAGGTTGTACAGGTAGCCCAGCACTGCGATTCCCCCACTGACTTAGCAATGCCAGCACCGGGGCCAACACCTTTGTGAAGACCTGAGGAGCAGAGGCGAGACCAAAGGGTAACGCCACTAACTGATAATGCTCCTCTCCCACGGAAAAGTGGAGGAAGAGCTGGTGACGGACATATATTAGAATGTGCAAGTAAGCTTCCTTGATGTCGATAGAGGCAAGGAAATCCCCCTGATGTAGGGACCGTGCGATTGGACTCCATTCTGAACTTCTGTACCCGCACAAAGCAGTTCAGTGCCTAGAGATCCAGAATTGGATGCATCTTGCCCTCTTTCTTTGGGACCGTGACCAGTTTTGGATAAAATCCTGAAGTAACAGGTCTTGCACTGCCCCAAAAAGAGCCTGCAATCGGTCCGGGGACAGGCGCACATTGGAAGGAAAGAACCTTTCTAGAGAGAACGAAACTCAATCTTGTGGCTGGACCGTACCACTTTGTGGACCCACTTGTGTTGCGCCAAGGAGGCCCACGGGCCCAAAAACCAGCAAACATATCCCCCCACTTCAGGCATGGATGAGGGCACACCTTCATGCAAAAGAAGGCTTGTCCGCGGGTCTGGAGAATCCCGCTCTCGGCTTGCCATGCCAAGGTCACTTGGATCCTTCCGAAGAGGCCTTGAAAGACTTTGAACCCTTGTCAGCTGACCCTGAGGGATGCAAAAACTTCTTGTGACCTGAGAAGGACGGGCCCCATCTACGACGAGGACAGTCCAATTTTTAAGGGGGACTCTTCAAAGGGGTACCTCATCGCAAATCGTTTAGGGACCACAAAGGGACGTTTTGAACATTCCCACTCTTTTGCGACAAATCTGTCAAAATAGGAGGGAAAAGGAAACACCTTTGCTGCTCTAGACAGCTTGTAAATGCCAAGAGGAACTGGCGCCTCCACCACAGCTTGAGCTGCGTCCTCCATTATTAAGTCTCCTTAATAATAGGCGGTGCCTGCCTGGTTCTCGATATGGAAGGTTTTGGGGTGGATGCTGGCCACTCCCTGGAATGGTCAGACCCCTGGGTTCCCCTCCTTCCAGTTCGGCCTCCCCCTCTGTATTGGTGGTCCCTGCGGGTCATCCCCCATCTATCCCCCCTCCCCTCCTATATGGGTTAATGTAGCGGTCTAGGCTGCTTCCGGGGGCTGGGGCCTGGTGCTGTACTGGTGGTGGGGGCAGAGGGGTTTGCGCCGCCAGCGACTGGGCTATTGCCTGAGGGGGGGGGCTGTACCTGGTGGGGGCTCCTGCCCAGTTCCCCCTTTCTTTATGTGCCTTTGCCTTGGCCCCAGGGATCCCTCCTGGGTCCCTGAAAGCCTTGTGGAGACGCGCAAGGCCACCGTTGAGTCATGGCCTATATTGTGTATAGTCCACCATAGGAATCAGCGGCCGCCATTACAGAGGAAATTTTTAAATATATATATATATTAATATATGTAAAATCAGCGTTAAAAAATACACAGATATAAGTGGATCAGATAATAAGGTAATAGTGCAAGAAATCAATACAAATAGGTGAATAAAGCAATCATATAAATGTCCATAAAATGCACATGTATTATGTTAAAAATTACCCTTATAAAACTATAATAGAATTAAAGTGACTAGTGCTCCAAAAGTGAGATTCATCCAAAGGCGTAGATAGACAAGTGCCAATTTAAACAATCATGTGATCCATACATAATAAAATAAATAATTAAAAAAAACAGTTATATAATTCAATTAAATTCATACAAAAAGATCCACTTTAAAAAACAGAATTCTCCTTCTGTCTGGGCGGATCAGAACAGGGGCCCATAGATTAAAGCGGGCTTTGTCCTTGTCTGCTCTGCTTTTGCTGAGTGGGAACGCACATGTCACCCGCCCACTCCGCTCATTGTGGCCCGCGACTGGTTACCGAGGTGGTAAAGTGGCCCTCTCTCCTCAAAAGGTTAGGCACCCCTGCTGTAGGGGCATGAGTCCCAGGTGGAGAGGTGCACTGTAGTAGCCTTCCCCCTTAGCCGCGGTTTGTTGAGGAGGGAGGGAGTCTCAGATGGAGAGGTGCTTTGTACTGTAGCACATCAGAAGACCCATGGGGAAACCAAAAAGAGCTCCCATGAAGTTGATACCAGTGTTAAGACCACCGCCTCTGTCGAGGCTGGCCTTAACATTTTCATCACTATGGTTGGCAGGTCTCACGTTTCTTCCCTACCTCCTCCGCGCTGAGAGGAAGTGGCATCATTTTAAACGCGTCACTGTTAAACAAGGTTAGGACTGTTTGATATGTTAAAAACAGTTCTGTAAGCAACACCCTATTTTCTGGCAGTGCCTCTCCCGAGACTAGACCCTGGATCTGCCCCTGCCTGTAGGGGGCATTATAACCCACTGGTCAATATTCTCAGGAGCTGTGTCCGTCAATGAACAAAAGAGAAATACACTTTAAATATTCTGAGTTTTACACAAGCTTTCTTTGATTTCTGCAGTGTCCCCAATGAATTACCATCAAATACATATTTCTTCTAAAGATGGACAAAATAAATCAATCCATAATATTTTTAGAAAAGAGATGTATTATATTTTTGCAAATGAAGAACTCTGTCCCTCCTGATTGCTTTAATATTGCAGGATTGAAAGGCATATTAAATGTATACTGTATTTCATTTATGTTTCAGACAGCAAAAACATCTTTTTAAATGTAACTGCACAAAAATAACAAAACATTACCAAGTAATGTTCTGTTATATACTGTATGTACAGTTATATGTAACAAGATGTTTGTGCTTTCAGAAATGTAAATGATTTCAACAGTTTAAAATCGCAAACATTTTCTCACTGTTAGGATTTGGTGTCTTTCTTTGTGCTTCAAAGCATTTACAGTATATCTGCAAAAATGGTACAATTACCATAGCAGACTTCAGAACTTCCCTTTAGTGTTGATGGACTAGATGAATTTTAGACATGTTCCATTACTAATGTTTTGTTATATATGTGCAGCTATATGTAACAAGATGTTTGTGCTTTGAGAAATGTAAAAGATTTGAACAGTTTAAAATTGCAAACATTTCCTCACTGTTAGGGTTTGGTGTCTTTCTTTGTGCTTCAAAGCATTTTTGTCTGCAAAAATGGTACAATTACCATTGCAGACTTCCGAACTTCCCTTTAGTGCTGATGAACGAAATTAATTTTAGACATGTTCCATTACCAGAACAATATAAAAATTCCCTAGAACCCTCTCCAACTATTCAGCACAAAAAGCCTAATTAAACTGACAGAGGTTTCTATTGTATACATTTGAAAATAAATGTGAAGCAACACTGCCACATAAAGGTACCTATGCAAATTGTGTTCCTTAACGCGTAACTCCCCTTTTGTTGAGAAAAAAACATTCCCCTCTGGGTGATCTCTGTACATTGCAAGGATTTAACAGCCTTTGTTGCAGATTCCTACCTTTTGTAATTCCGAAAAATAATTGTTTGTTCCTCTGTGCTTCTGTGCTGAGTGGTTCAAATGGGAGTGGTTTCATAATTATCTGTCAGCTGTGCAGCTGCAGAGCTCTAATGAGGAAATATGCTGGGCCTGCATCCCTTTAGACGTGTTCCTATTGGGAGTATCTCACCAAAAATTACATTTTTGTTGCAGGGGATGCCAGAAATCTGAATTGTATATTATGCAGACTTCTGGGGCGTCTTCAGTACACATTCTGTGTACAGAACAACTCCAGGTAGCCATATTGCATTGCAGATAATTGCAGGGGCTGCAGATTGTAAAGGAAAGGTCATTTTTAATAACATTCAATTACAATATGACTTCTGTTGCAATTGTATACGCTTTAATATTTCTTTGGTATTTTTTTAACCACGAAAGTGGAGTTATCCTTTAACTGGTTGCCGACCACACGCCACCTTTTTACTGTGGCAGTGTGGCTCTCCTGCGCAAACCGACGTAGGTCTACGTCAGTCGGGCGCCGGCAGCTAGGGGGCGAGCACGCCCTGCCACGCTGCCGCCCCCACTCAGTAGCGGGGAAGCCGATGCACGGGTCAGGCAACTCCGATTGCCGCCTGACACCCGCGATCTCTCCCCGCTGAGAGAGTAGAACGGTCAGCTGTTGTAAACACAGCTGAACGTTCTTCTCCCTGGAGTGATCATAGAGCCCCTGTGATCCTTCTATAAAGGATCACAGGTCTCTATGATCATTTCAAAAGCCATGCCCCCCCACAGTTAGAATCACTCCCTTAGGCTTAAATTTAACCCCTTGATCACCCACAATGTTAACCCCTTCCCTGCCGGTGTCATTATTACAGTAACAGTGCATATTTTTAGCACTGATTACTGTAGTAATGTCACTGGTCCCCCCAAAAGTGTCAAAAATGTCAGTTAGGGGTCCGATCTGTCCGCCGCAATGTCGCAGGCCCGCTAAAAATCGCAGATCGCCGCCATTACTAGTAAAAAAAAAAAAAACAATAAAATGACAGATCTTTCCCGTAGTTAGTAGACACCATACCTTTTGCGCAAACCAAATCAAAATGCGCTTATTGCAATTTTTTTTTTTTTTTTTACAAAAAATATGTAGCAGAAAACAAATTGGCCTAAAATGTTAAAAAAAATATGATTTTTAATTTTTTTTTTGAGAATGTTATATAGCAGAATGTGAAAAATATATTTTTTTCAGAATTGTCACTCTTTTTTTGTTTATAGCGCAAAAAAAAAAAAATAAATAAAAATCGCACAGGTGATCAAATACCACCAAAAGAAAGCTCTATTGGTGGGAAAAAAAAAAAAAAAAAAGGACATCAATTTTATTTGGGTACAGCGTTGCACGATTGTCCATTAAAGTAACGCAGTGCCGAATCGCAAAATATGGCCTGGTCATTAAGGGGGAAAATTAAGGGTCTAGAAGTGGTTAAGCTAACTGGACTCCCAGATTGGGACATCTATAATGCAATAAATAAATTAAAAGATACAGCTACACATCGGAAGGCCAGACATGCTAAAGAGAGCGGAAGATCATAAAAAAAAAAAAAATCCCAAACAAAAATGTCAACTTATGATCAATGTATTACTAGTCAAGGGAAAGTTGCACATGAACAGGACACAACAGGGATATTCAGATAAAATTTTGATTTAAACTTTTTTGTTCTAATCAGCTGGAATATGTATTGTGGGATTTTTGCATTATTCTGTGTATTGCTCTGCCCATATGTATTTTCTCTTTGTATAGTAAAAAATTAACATGAGAGTTTTATATTCATTTTCCAGCCTTGTGCCAGACGGTTACTAGGAAAGAGGTTTAGGTTTGCTACCATGGATTGGAAATTCAAGATTTACAGTCATGACAAATTCTGAAGATTCATGTCCAGGAGATTTTTTTTCAAACCATAATGCACTCTATGGCCTTTGACTATGGGCAGCAGGCTTAGCAGGCTTCCCAAAAGAAAAAAAAAATCAGCCTTTTGTGGTAGGGGTTGGTATTTGGGGAAATATTGTTTTTTAGTTTATGTTGATGGGACCTTTTCTTTGGATTAAACTTTTTCTTTTTCACGATACAAGGATTTCCTTTAAAAATGGGATTTTGTTTGTGTATTTTTAATTTACTTTGATAGGGCTTTTTATTTAATTTGGGGTGCTCAAAGTGGAACAATCAATTGTTTCTGGCCATCTGTTTTGGAACTGCCTGTTGTTTACAGTACTTTGCATTGTTTGAAAGAAAAAAAATGTGCAAAAAACAGTGTACACATGAAACATCTTACATTATATCATTCATATTCACTGTAACCCTGTCCACATAGAAATAAAAAAAAGTTAGGCTAGGTAGTTCCATGTTTCTGCATGCTCGGTATGGGTCTGGTATGGATCATAGGGGGGAACCCCATACCATTTTTTTTAAATTAACTTTGGCATTGGGGATTCCATTAAAATCCATACTAGACCTGAAGGGCCTGGTATGGATGGGGGGAGGGCAACACCATGCCATTTTTTTATTTATTTGCAATTGCCGGCGATTCTTTTTTACATTCAGCTGTCAGCGGGTAACCCCCCTGACAGCTGATGACTCTACAGTTGTTAGAACAAGGCGGCTGCCGGCTCCTTAAAACCCATGACAGTTACTGGTTGTTAAGGATGCCGATGACTGCCCACTCCTTGACAACCAACTATTTACAGCCTGTGTTAAGGACGCCGGCTACTGCTGGTGATAAATTACCGCAGGCTTTCACTATTATAATACCGCATTACTTTATAAAAATAACTCACGCGGTATTTTGGTAGTGTTTTTTAGTGAATGCCAAAAAACTTTTTGAAAAATGCTGTGCGATATTTTACCAAATACTTGGATGAGTAAGGTACCACTTCTTCAATGGAGTCCACTGTCTGACGCAATTAAATGACAACCAATGTATTCATCTGGCAGCTTGTTGGCAGATATAATGTATTATAGGGGTTTATTTACTAAAGGTAAATCACTGTGCACTGAAAGTGCACTTGGAAGTGCAGTCACTCTAGATCTGAGGGGAAGATCCGAAATGAGGGGAAGCGCTGCTGATTTTTATCATCCAATCCTGTGCAAGCAAAAATGCTGTTTTTATTTTCCTTGCATGTCCCCCTCAGATCTACAACAAATGCACTTCCAAGTGCACTTGTAGTGCACAGTTGATTTGCCTTTAATAAATAAACCCCATAGTGCACCACATAATGAAATGCCAAATGGCATATCATTATTGTGGGCAATTACATTTTTCTAAAATTTTGCTTTAATTACCAATATTAATATAACAGGTATATTATTCTGTTTCTGTGTCTGGTAGTCTATAGTAAGAGCATCAGAAATTTGGATTCAAATTGATTCCGCAGGGAATAAAAAAAAAACAAAAAAAAAAAAACAAGCATGCTATACCTAACTCCTCCGTGCAATGGTTTTTCACAAAGCAACCCCAATCCTATTCTTTTGGGTCCTCTGCCGGTGGTCCTGGCTCTTTCCCCCTGGCAAGGACCTCAAGCAGGCTCTCTATTGAGCCACGCTGTATGTGTCCATTCACACATGTAGCATGGCTCAGCCCTGCCCCCTGCTCTCTTCTCATTGGCTCGCTGGCTGTAACTGATATTAGCAGGATCCAATAGCTCCTGCTGCTGTGTGAGCTAAAGAAAAGAGCAAGACCCAGGAAAACCGCTGGTCTTATGTACATCACTGGATCGAAATGGGGCTCAGATAAGTATAAGCGGTGCCTTGAAGGTTTTTTTTTTTTACCTTATTGCATAGAATGCATTAAGGTAAAAAACCTTGGGCCATTAGAACCACTTTAACATAGATAGTTTTCTGGTTAAAGATTTCTAGTACTGAAAACATGCAACAGAAACTGGAGTTCTTCTTATGTTGCTTTATTTATTTTTTTTCTATTTAAAGTACACTTGTGTCTGGACTATCGACATTAAAGTATTTGCATATTCTTAGCAAGTAGTAAAATGCTTTTACTACTGTTCGCCGGGCCGCTTCCGCGTTCCACAGGCTCAAACCACCGTTCTCGGAAGTGACGTACTGACGTACACAAACCACGCCCTACACGTTTCGTCATACAAAGTCATCTGGTCGCTCCACCTTTGAGCTGACAGTGAACTCCCTAAACTGTGAGTGGATACTAAGTTGTTTTATTATGCACAACATATGCTACGCAATGGAGGCTTGTTCATTGTTTTAGTGACCAAGGAGTGCCGAGTCACCTGCCCAAAGAGTGCGGTAAGCAGCGGTGTCCTTGGTGGGTCATCCACCGGCGCCATACATTGTTATAGCACGGATCACAACACGTGGTATTTGGCACTAGTAGCACTCAGCACTTTATACATATGTGTTTTTATAATATTTTATGACATTTTATGATATGGTACACTGAGCACAGCCCATGTTAAACTTATTGATGTTTTATCAGCACGTAGCACTTTTGATTTTTTGAGCGAATTTCTATGCTCCAAACTCAGTTCATTTCCATAACAGTTAAAAGCATATCCTCTCAGCCAAAAGCCAAAATATAAGTGTTACAACAGTATGTAAAACCACATAAATGTAACATTTTTCAAAGCTTTCAAAGTGCAATATCACATCATTGTCACTAGATACTGAAGTGACACTTTACATACTGCTACACTTCCTAATTCTATATAGTTAGATAAAAAAAAAGGCATCAGATCACATTTCTCAAAATGGAAACAATTTCCAGCAGCTCCTCTCTTTGTGCATCAAGCATCTGTATGCGGTGACATCACTCATTACTTTGCCGCGCTCCAACTATAAACACAACATGGAATCTCCTGTGGGATGATCTGTAAAAGCATCAGAAGTCCAGGAGCTGATTTTTAGCTCCTGGGCTTAGTGATGGACACTGTCTGCGGCAGCTGGCATTTCCAGTATTATCCCCTGCCCCAAGCTGCAGGAGCCCCTGATCCCTGCTGTCATTTTAAAATGGCACTGGGTTAGTAACCGCGATCATGCTTTTTAAAAATGGGAAACAGGATTTAGAGATAAGGGCACTTATCCCCATGCAAACAAGGTGCCTTGCAAGGGAAAAAGGGCTTTGCCACACCAATGTCAAAATATCTTTTCTATGAATTTTAAGGGGAACCCAAAATCTTTTTTTTAAGGGACACTACACACAAAATCCAGGCATTCAGCCTGGGCAGCCGGTAAAGGGAAGGCATAAAGCATGTACCCCCCCCTCCCCCTTCTGAACCATACCAGGTCACATGCTTTCAGCATTGGGAGGGTACCCATCTGGGAATGTCATTGACCTAATATAGGCATGCTATACCACAATCCTAAAATAGATTAGAATTGATTTGAAGCACTGTGCCATAAAACATTATTGCTTCAAAACATCAAAATCCATAATCAAACCACACAATCATAATTAGTGCCTTGAAAAAGTATTTATACCCCTTGAAATTTTCCACATTTTGTCATATTACAAACCAAAAATGTAAATGTATTTTATTAGGATTTTATGTGATAGACCAACACAAAGTAACACATAATTGTGAAGCAGATGGAAAATTATAAATGTTTTTTTAAATGTTTTAGAAATAAATATCTGAAAAATGTGGCATGCATTTGTATTTAGCTCCCTTTACTCCAGGGGTCTTCAAACTCTGGCCCTCCAGTTGTTCAGGAACTACAATTCCCATCATGCCTAGTCTTGTCTGTGAATGTCAGTTTTACAATGCCTCATGGGATGTGTAGTTCTACAACAACTGAAGGGCCGTAGTTTGAGGATCCCTGCTTTACTCTGATACCCCTAACTAAAGTTTAGTGGAACCAATTGCCTTCAGACATCACCTAATTAGTAAATAGAGTTCACCTGTGTGTAATTTAATCTCAGTATAAATACAGCTGTTCTGTGAAACCCTCAGAGATTTTTTAGAAAACCTTAGTGAACAAACAGCATCATAAAGGCCAAGGAACACACCAGACTAACTCTGGAAGACTTGCAGAGATCTACAGCTCAGGTGGGAGAATCTGTCAACAGGACAACTATTAGTTGTGTACTCCACAAAATTGGCCTTTATGGAAGAGTGGCAAGCCATTGTTGAAAGAAAACCATAAGAAGTCCTGTTTGCGGTTTGCGAGAAACCACTTGGGGGACACAGCAAACATGTGGAAAAAGGTTCTCTGGTCAGATGAGACCAAAATTGAACTTTTTGGCCTAAAAGCAAAACGCTATGTGTGGCTGAAAACGAATACTGCACATAGCCCTAAACACACCATCCCCACCATGAAACATAGTGGTGGTAGCATCATTGTGGGGATGCTTTTTTTCAGCAGGGACAGGGAAGCTTGTCAGAGTTGATGACAAGATGGATGGAGCCAAATACAGGGCAATCTTAGAAGAAAAGCTGTTCAAATCTGCAAAAGACTTGAGAATTGGGGGGCGGTTCACCTTCCAGCAGGACACTGACCATAAACTTACAGCCAGAGCTACAGAGGAATGGTTTAGATCAAAGCATATTCTTGTGTTAGAATATTCCAGTCAAAGTCCAACCCTAAATTCAATTGAGAATCTGTGGCAAGACTTGAAAATTGTTGTTCACAGATGCTCTCATCCAATCTGACAGAGCTTCAGCTATTTTGCAAAGAAGAATGGGCAAACATTTCCCTCTATAGATGTGCAAAGCTGGTAGAGACATACCCAAAAAGACTTGCAGCTGTACTGTAATTGCAGCGAAAGGTGGTTCTACAAAGTATTGACTCAGAGGGGCTGAATACAAATGCATGCCACACTTTTCAGATATTTATTTGTAAAAAATTTTGAAAACCATTTATCATTTACCTTCCATTTCACAATTATGTGTCACTTTGTGTTGGTCTATCACATAAAATCCAAATAAAATACATTTACCTTTTTGGTTGTAACATGACAAAATGTGGACATTTTCAAGGGGTATGGGGTATGAATACTTTTTCGAGGCACTGTATGTTCTCATGCAATACAAATGTGTAAAAATGTAACACAATTATAAAAAAAAAATTACACAATTGTATTTCATGAGAACTATTATATTGAGTGGGAGATCAGAGGTTATACAGTATATTATTAGAGATGAGCTTGGGCGTGTTGGAGTTGCTATGTGCCCGATCCCGCCAGGAAGTCGACACTGCACTCCACTAATCACAGGCAGTGAGACATTTCCTGATCTGTTCAGCTGCGGATCGGGAAATGTCTCACTGCCGGCGATTAGCAGAGTACAGTGTCGGCTTCCTGGCGGGATCGGGCACGTACGAACCTGAACATGCCCGAGCTCATCCCTGTATACTATATTGATATTAACTTTATTTATTTTTTATTTTCATGTTAATAATAAGTTGGCAATTTACGATTGTGTGGTTTATTGATTATGGATTGGAGAACTAATTATGTATGGCCCAAACATTGCAATCAGTTCTAATCTCATTTAGGATTCTGTTATAGTGTTTTAGGGTTCATTTGCAGCAGCAGTGGAATTGGGTTTCTATTTTGTGGTGCCACTTTCTCCTGAGCATGGAGTAGGGGAGATCCAACAAATATAGTCATGACCATATTCGGTGATGTCACCCTGGATCTCTAGCACGTTTATTTACAAACAGATATCATCCATCAATCTGTCTTTTAATGGTAGTAGTGTTACCGCTGCTAACAGGTAGATCCCCACCCTTTTTGTTTACTAACAGCACCCGGGGGCAAATGATCTGGCCAGTTTGTTTGGCAGTTCAGCAAACTGTGACCAGGCTGGATTCAAGTCAAATGTATGTTCAACCCAAACTTTTTAGATTGTAAACTGTTATGTGTAGGGCCCTCCTAACTCTTTGGTTTTGATTTGTACTGTAACTGTACCAACTTTAGTTGAAAAGAATTGCACAAACTGTTTGCATTATAAAAATTCTGTATTATAATTATAATCAATATAATTATAAGAAGGCGCCTGGCCCTTTAAAAAAGATATACGCAAACCTGCTGCCCTTTTAATTGTAAAAAACAATATAAAGATATAAGACGTGGATAAAAAGGCGCTGGTGATCTTTTATATTACTGGATAAACTTATTCAAGGTATCACGTGTATTAAATTAAATATTAATATTATTAAAAATACTGAATAAAATAGTGCAGTTCGTGATTATAAAAAAATTATTTAAAGGTGCATCAATCTATAATTGCAAATATTAATTATCATAAATCTCATAAATAAATATGTTACATAAATAAATATATAAATACATTAATCAGTGCAACAAGCAAACAAAGTGCTTAATAGTGCGTGCATAAATTAAACCACATCAAATAATTGAAAAATGGTCGTGCTCTCCAGTAAAGTGCTCCAAAAAATATATAGCAAGTGTCTCTGGAAAAACTGAGCAATTCGTGCAACAGGATTGTGCTTCTATGTTCTTATTCTTAAGGTGCTTCAGGTGGTGGGGTGTGACACACGTGGCCTCTTACCAGCTTCCAATGAGTCGCAATGACCCCCAACGCCTGTGAGCCCTTTATCTGGGTGGATCAAACCTCTCCTCGATATCTTTAGATTGGATATCTGCTCCTACATTAAGCGTGTATGGACCATGTAGTCCACATATAAAGATAAAACAAAAGCCTCCAATAGTGAAATATTGTATGTTTTATTCTAAAAACTAAAAGGTTTACAGTTGGTCTCTTACTATTTGCTGTGCCCTCCTGGCACTGGGCAATTCGGCGGTACACAATTATTCGGGTACTGGGAAGATAGTGTCCGAGGATCTGCAGCTTCCTCCTATCCTTCCTCTCACTGTATTGTGTGCGGCGGTCGGCGTGCGTCCCTGCCCCTGCTCCGAATGTTTTTAGAATAAAAAATACAATATTTCACTATTGGAGGCTTTTGTTTTATCTTTATATGTGGACTACATGGTCCATACACGCTTAATGTAGGAGCATATATCCAATCTAAAGATATCGAGGAGAGGTTTGATCCACCCAGATAAAGGGATCACAGGCGTTGGGGGTCATTGCGACTCATTGGAAGCTGGTAAGAGGCCACGTGTGTCACACCCCACCACCTGAAGCACCTTAAGAATAAGAACATAGAAGCACAATCCTATTGCACGAATTGCTCAGTTTTTCCAGAGACACTTGCTATATATTTTTTGGAGCACTTTACTGGAGAGCACGACCATTTTTCAATTATTTGATGTGGTTTAATTTATGCACGCACTATTAAGCACTTTGTTTGCTTGTTGCACTGATTAATGTATTATAATTATAATGTTTACAACATGAAGCTCATCCCTATTTATGATAATAGTTTTATTTGATGACTTAATACTTACAATAAGTCAGCCTCTTGGATATGCTATCCCTTAAATAAACAGCATATTAGACTTCTTCCAAATCAATACCTGAGAATCTTGATATTTTGAATGTTATCAGTGAAAATATATTAATTTGCTGTATTGATTAGTATTGGTGTATCTGTGATCCCTAAACATATCCGTGTGGCTGAATTTATATGTCAGAATCTAGAGAAATATATAGTCAAATAAAATAGTCATAAAGAAAAAAAGGAGAGGCTATAAATTGCAAATTTATGAAGTCCATCAAGGGGCAGTAAGATAGAACAATCTGCTCCTCTTTTTATTGGAATATGAAATAATAAACATAAAATTGTCTGCGCTGAGATATGTTTATCTGCAGTTCTGGATTCTCCAGTGCTGTTATAGGTGTTGTAATTCAATCCAAGTGGAGCATATCATGCACTATGGTCTTCCCTATTACTTGCAAGTATGAATCTATATTTCACAGATTGTTGGAATTATTATTCTCAGCAGCCAGTGGGTGGGAACGTAAGTCTGTCACAACTGTTAAATTACTATTTCATGTTCTGACACAGAACAGGGAAGAGAAAAATTATGATCTGCAATAAATTGGCAAAAAAAAGAGCTGTGTGACAAAATTTAACTATGTCAAAAACTGTTTGCAGTAAAGGACATCATATACAAGCTGACATGCATAGACGTAAATGGGACAAAAAAACATCTGGGTCTGCGCCTGAAGATTAGATGCAATGACAGTAAACTTGTGCCTGTAATACTGATTATACTAGTCAAATATGATATTCATGCAGCATATATGAAATTCTATAAAAAAAAAAATGACTAGATAAAAATAAGAAAGAGAATAAAACAGAAAAGCTGTATAGTTTGTGAAGATGTATATTGTACAAAACACATTGGTATGATACCGTGTTTTGTATATTTGTTAAAACTCAAATATAATTGCTTTGCTTCCTGAAGATAAATACCTAGTTTTCCAAATTCAAAAAAGGGTAAAAAACTCCTTCTATTAGAACTGTACCAAACTTCCAGTAGCCTAAATACACCTCCAGGGGAAGATAATCTTTTCTTAGCTTAATGGATCCAATTTTTCTTTCATTTACCATTGAAATGAATGTAAAATAGCATAGATTTTTACTTTTAGCATTTTGTCCATGCAGGAGATCTGTTTCAGTGGCATTAGTTGTAAGATTGTATACTAAGATACCTTGTTACCTGAACTGACACTAAACCCTGTGAATTTCATTGGTATGCATGAATCTTGCTAATCGTGTTCACATTCAGCCTAGATTTCTCAGCAGCCCAGCTGAGCACTACCCAAGCGTCTCTGGCGTAATTTTCGACAAAAAAAAAAAAAAATGCTGTCACTGATGCAAAATTGCTCATTTGAAAATTTAGGCCACTAAGCAAATATTTAACTTTTTATTGCATATTGAAATATAGTTTCCATACTTTTAGACCTATTTACATATCTTGTTTAAAATGATTGCTCTTTATGATGAGAGGTAATTAAAGCTTAAATGCCCATATTAAACTGAGCATTGTCAGGATACGCCAGTGAACATTAATGTTCAATTACAGGCATAGTTATTATTACTATGTTGCGATCCTTTTATATTTTTTTAAATCACATTAAAGCTGTATTTTTCATACTTAATGTGTTTTCTGTAAGCTCTACAGATTACTGCTGGAATATACAGCAGGAGCAGTACTTCAAGCTCCCTGCTTCGTTGTGTTGGGCTTCCGCCCCCTCCTTCTGCTGTGCCATTCACAAAGGACAGCTGCAACATCATCACCGTGCTGTGCTTTGTGAAAAACTAGCAGAAGGAGGGAGCAGAGTCACAACACCGGAACTGGTGTCTATCATAGTCACCATTTCAATACAGCAGGGAGCCGAAACGCAGCCCCATTGTACATTCCAGCAGCACTCGGTGGAGCTTACGGGGAGTGCTTGAAGTATGAAAAAAGTACCATTTTAATGTTTGTTAAAGTAAAAGGTTCACAAAAATATAACTGTGCCTGGAGTTGGACTATAACTCTGATTAATTCCCCTAGCTAAACAATTGAAATTGTTTTTTTTTTTTTTTTTTTTACAGCATTTATATGGTAAACTGTTGAAATGTATAACAAGTGCACACAAATGTGAAAAAAAAAATTATATTTAATTACCTTTAACTATTTGCTGATATTGAAATTGCATCTGACAATTACAGTATTAAAGGGCATTTAAAAGTAATTGTAAAGTCTAGTTTTTTTTTTTCTTTTAAATAACAAACATGTTATACTTCCTGTTCTATGCAGTTGGTTTTTCACAGACTGGCCTGGATCCTCCTCTTCTCGGCTCCCTCTTCGGTGCTTCTGGCCCCTCCCTCTTGTCAAGTGCCCCCACAGCAAGCAGCTTACTATGGGGGCACCCGAGCCAAGCCACAACTCCCTGTGTCCATTCAGACACGGAGCCGTGACCCGGCCCGCCCCTTCTAACTTCTGATTGGCTGACTGACTTTGATTGATAGCAGCGGGAGTTAATCGCGTCACGCTGCTGTCTCAGCCAATGAGAAGGGGAGTCCCGGGCAAATGGGACACTCCTGCAACATCGCTGGTAAAAATGGGCTCAGGTAAGTATTAGGGGGGCTGAAGAGGGCTGCTGCACACAAAAGGTTTTTGTATCTTAATGCATAGATTTAAACTCCAAAAATGTTTTTTTAATAGAGACAATACAAGGTTACTTCAAAGATTTCCTTTCATGTTATGAGTGCTGCATGTCTGCTGGTCAACTCTTTCTGCAACTTCCTGGATCCCCTATATGGAGCTTCCCTCCTACAGTTTTCTTTCCATTTCCAAGTACTACATAACCCAAGGTACCTTGTGGGCTGCAAGCTGTGATTCCTAAACTGAATCTGCCTCTTGAAAATCCTCCTTTAAGCATCACTGAAGGAAGACTCTCTGAAATGTGATACACTGCATGCCTAGTGAATGTGTGGGATTATTCACAAAGTGAGTTCAAGATCCTACAGACTAATAAGAGTAGGATAAATAATTAAAATACGAAGTGGGAATTTATGATTTTACGTTTTGACTATAGATATGCTTCAAGGGCCTATTTATACTATAAGCAGGCCAAGAAAAAGACTACCTTAGCTAGCACATAGACCTGAACAATGCACATTTCTAGGACAGACAGGAAGCAGGAGGCATTCTTCATGATGCTCTCCTGGTTGAGAACATCCAAGTGGTGTCAGAGTCATGACATCTTTCACTCCCTCATTGACCAGGACCATCTGGACTATAAATGAAGGGGGTGCTTGCTGTCTGACCCTAGTTGCATAATATAGACTTAGAGAATGTTCAGTGTATTGCAAAGGCTAATTTAATATACATGTATCAATTTACAATATAGATCTATCTAATTATCTTGAAACAAAATTTGCCCTTTGTGCCCTAAAATTGTTCTTGCACATGGGGCTTTTTTCAAGTGCCACTTGCTATGGTATCGTTTTCATAAAATATAGTTTTCATCTTTTTTTAAATGCTTTTTGTATATCACTGTTGCTGATTTATTGTCAGCATACACGCTTTTATGTGTATGCACATCATTGCTCTAGACTGCCTTTTTGTGGTAACTGTGGACCATGGCACACTGGGTTGAGTGTAAATATGACAATGCAATATCACATAAAATCAATGAAAATAATTAGTACCCAGTAGTAGTACTATATCAGAAAACAGGCACTGAACCAGTTAGCAAAGGCACACTTTGCCACCTGATATGGTTGGTAACAAAATAAGCATAGAAATGGACTAACAATGGTAATAACCCAGTTTAGCACACCGGGTGATTAGTAGTAAGGAACTAGGCATAAGATGACACTTGGCATCCAGATCAGCATAAACAATAGCAAGGTCATCTAAAGTGCTGCAGTGAGCAGTAATAAAGCTTGATTTACCGAACATAAGAACTATACTGCCAAAGTGCATTCATGGAGACTATGCTAGGCCTAAACTGAGAGGATATGCCCTGTCTATAGAAATGAAGGAAAGGGCAGAAGGGAACAAAGGATACTTGGAGGAATTTTTTTTTTCAGGAGTGGCAGTCCTTTATGCTGATTATCTGTCGACTAACATTTGGGCTCGTGAGGAAACGTTGGTACAAGTTTCTATGAACCAGCATTAAGTAGAGGTGCATTAAAAAAGCCGCCTGATGCAGCAATGATGCAGCATAGGTGCAGTATACTTAATGCCTTGCCTTCAATAACTCAGTCCCTACTATTAGTGTGAAGAATAGGCAGTGCCCTCTCAACAGTACCTGTGTTGTAGCTGTGAACTCACACTGTAGAAAGGTGGGCGCCTCAGTCTCTCCACAAAATGTCTCTGGAGATTCAGTGGGAGGAAGTAGAGGGTGAGAAGGTTCTCTGCTCTCCCTGCTGCAACTGTGCAGATGTGATCAGTGCAGTCTATTCTGCTCTGCCTAGGGTGTCCTTGCTAGTGTGACCTCTCAGCAGTCTGGTCATTAGTGCTCTCATCGGTCCCCTCAGCGCTAAGGGAGAGTCTAGCTGAACAGTCTCAGAAAAGCATCTCCATTTCTCCTCCTTGCCCTAGTGTCCCTTGGGATCTATAGTGCAAAGAGTCCATACACTCCACAATATGGCTTACTTCCCAGAATTAAAATACCATGATTTTCAGAGTTCTCAATGTTTCTGTAGTTTAGCACCTGGCTACACTATTGTAAACTGTGGCATTATGGCTTGCATATCTCACTTTTGTACATTAGACCTGCTATAAGTAATAGGAACAAAATGTAGACAAACTCATTAACTGACTGTATAGGGATACCTGTAAAGTCTTAGGGCTCATTCACATCAGTGGGTGCATGTAATGGTGCGCATACCATGCAAACACTGGTGTGTGTTGTGCACACACATGCACTTGTGTGTGTTGTGCACACACACACATGTGATGTTACAATGCTTAGCAGTGGCTCTGCTTTTTTTCTTTTCTCTTTTTCTCTTCGACCAAACTGAGCATGTGCAGCTGAACTAAACTTACTGTGCTTATCTGGACTTGTCCAGAGTGAACATGCAGGAGGGGGAGGATTTGTGCATACAGGATCACACAGCCTTTTCACACAATGCAGAGGATTAATCAGATAAGTTACACAGTCTGGAGGACTTAATCAAAGGAGCTAAAGGAAAGACAGCACTGGATACATGTATACAGCCACTATAGTGCTGTGAATGCGCATACACCCTTAACCGGTTGCCGACCGCCACACGACTATATACTGCGGCGGTCAGCCCCGGCCAGGCAGAGTGACGTATGGATACGTCACTCGCCTGTCACTGACTGGAGAGCCAATTGCGGGCGGGCGTGCGCCCACCGAGGCGTGCGCCCACCGCGGCTCGTTCACTGACAAGTCAGTGCGTGTGACCGGCGGACCCGATGTCCGCCGGTCACACTACGATCGCTCCGGTGAAGGGAGAAAGGTGGAGCGGCTTATGTAAACAAGCCGCCCGTCATTCTCCCTGGTGTAAAAATGAAGATCAGAAGGTCTACTATGTAGGACCGTTGATCTTTGTTTTTACACCAATAGCAATGTCCCTATACAGTTAGAATCATGCCCCTAGGACACACTTAACCCCTCCCTGTCCAATACAGTTAACCCCTTCCCTGCCAGTGTCATTTTTGCAGTAACAGTGCATATGTATAGCACTGATTACTGCAGTAATGTCACTGGTAACCCCAAAAGTGTCAAAAATGTCAGTCAAGGGTCCGATCTGTCCGCCGCAATGTCGCAGTACCGAAAAAAAAAATCGCAGATCGCCGCCATTACGCGTTAAAAAAAAAACACCAAAAATAACAACAATCTTTCCCTTTGTTAGTAAACGCGATAACTTTTGCGCAAACCAATCAAAATACGCTTTTTGCGATTTTTTTTACCAAACATATGTAGCATAAAACAAATTGGCCGAAAATGTTAAAAAATTTAGATTTTTACATTTTTTTTTGGGGAATTTCATAAAAAAATTTGAAAAATATTGTTATTTTTGCTAAATTGACGCTATTTTTTTGTTTATAGCGCATGATCAAAAAAAATCGCACAGGTGATCAAATACCACCAAAAGAAAGCTCTGTTTGTGGGGAAAAAGGGATGTGAAATTCGTTTAGGTACAGCGTCGCACGACCGCGCAATTGTCCGTTAAAGTCACGCAGTAAAAAAATCGCAAAAAACCCCCTGGTCTTTTAGCAGCCAAATCCTCCGGGGCTTAAGTGGTTAAAGGGGAAGACTGCTGGTGAGTGAGGTCAACACAGGGGGAGCACTTGTGAAGACCACCTGCACACTGTGAGAGTTGCACATACATTTATGGACTCACTAATACTGATTCTAGCACAAGTCACTTGATACTGGAAAGAGCTCTGAGCCAATGTTGTTATAATTTGTCACTTTATATATCTTGTCACTATATTTTGGCACGGCAAATGTCATTTTTCTTTTTTTTTTTTATTCTTTGTATGTATGGAATCAGTATTGTAAAACATTTGAAATTATTTTTATTTTTATTTATTTTTCAATTATCACATAGAAGAAGCAGCGCCACACCCACTCTCACATAACTTTTATGCCCCATACACACGTGCAGATTATCTGCAGACTTTTGTCTGCAGACTTACCTTTTCTATGTAGTGCAAGGGCCTTCCGGATTGCATACAAATTGAAAGTGTTTAGGTTTGACCTCATATTATATGGTTTTGGTAAGTCTGCAGACAAAAGTCTGCAGATAATCTGCACGTGTGTATGGGGCATTAATTGCAGCCTCATGCCTGCTGTGCTGATCAAGCAGAAATTTACCTTTTGGGTGTTTGAACAGAAGTCGATCGGTAGATTGGCAGCCAAATGATGACGCATGGATCAAAATTCTTCCAGGCCCTGCTGAACCAGCTGAATTTTGATCCATGTATGGTCAGCTTTGGAGTTCTGGTGAGACCACGTTATTACTTTGTAAAATATTGAAATCCTATAGAAAACAGGTGTTTCTAATGCCCCATACACACGTGCAGATTATCTGCAGACTTTTGTCTGCAGACTTACCTTATCTATGTAGTGCAAGGGCCTGCCGGATTGCATACAAATTGAAAGTGTTTAGGTTTGACCTCATATTATATGGTTTTGGTAAGTCTGCAGACAAAAGTCTGCAGATAATCTGCACGTGTGTATGGAGCATTAGTGTTTATCCTTTGTTTAATTTCACTATTGTAAAAAATTTTAAAAAAAGTGTTTACTGAACTCTCATGCCCTATACACACGTGCAGATTATCTGCAGACTTTTGTCTGCAGACTTACCAAAACCATATAATATGAGGTCAAACCTAAACACTTTCAATTTGTATGCAATCCGGCAGGCCCTTGCACTACATAGAAAAGGTAAGTCTGCAGACAAAAGTCTGCAGATAATCTGCACGTGTGTATGGGGCATTAGGGAACCGTGTTTGTGTGCATAGGTGTTTAGTTGTTCCTCATGCAGACTACTAGGTTCTGTTGGTGTTACAGCAAATTAAACCAGGTCAAACAAAACAGAAGAGCACTAAGAACTCCAATAAACGTGGACTACTGTGGTAACAACTTAGATTGCATTTAGATATGAAACAAATTACAAAATTAAATCGTCATTTTAGTGCTGTGTAGATTTTGAAGGTTAATCATTCCACAAAAGTATGTTCACATTCAAAATCTTTACCAATGACTCCTCTTTTGTTGAGAAAAAAACATTCCCCCTTGGGTGATCTATGTACATCGCATGGATCTTAACGAACCTTGTTGCAGATTCCTACCTTTGGTTATTCTGAAGAAATAGCTGTTTGTTTGTCCGTGCCCATATTCAGAATGAATATGAATGGGAGTGATTTCCTAATTATCCATCATCTGCTACACTTGCAAGGCTCTAATGAGGAACATTGACATGTCTGCATCCCTTTAGATGTGATCTTCCTGTGATAATTTTGTTGCAGGAGATGCCAATAATCTGACTTATCTTAGTGCAAACTTCTGTGAAAATCATTAAGCCAATCACACAAGCAGGGAATAAGGAATGTGGGAGATTTTGGAGAACCTTAGCATGCTGTCTTGTAGGGTTGCACTTCATTGTCAGCTATAGCTGTAGCTATTTACCCTAGGAGTTGTGAGAATCCCCTAGAAATATTGATGGAACATAGAAACATAGAAACATAGAATGTGTCGGCAGATAAGAACCATTTGGCCCATCTAGTCTGCCCAATATATCTGAATCCTATGAATAGTCCCTGGCCCTATCTTATATGAAGGATAGCCTTATGCCTATCCCATGCATGCTTAAACTCCTTCACTGTATTTGCAGCTACCACTTCTGCAGGAAGGTTATTCCATGCATCCACTACTCTCTCAGTAAAGTAATACTTCCTCATATTACTTTTAAACCTTTGCCCCTCTAGCTTAAAACGGTGTCCTCTTGTGGTAGTTTTTCTTCTTTTAAATATGCTCTCCTCCTTTACCAAGTTGATTCTCTTTATGTATTTAAAAGTTTCTATAAAGGGAATCAACGACGACGATATAGAAAGGAGGCCAAGAAATCCTTTTCCTATTAGCAATATTTATGGGTGGGTCCTTTTCAAACATTATTTAGAAATCTGGTTAATCTGCTATTCAGTTGGGATCAGTAGGGTATTGATATATGATTTCCACAGGAGGAATGACAGCCGTGATCTCCCTCCTGGGACTCTGCTTCCCGCCAAAGATGCTGCGTCATTCGCTCCCCTCAAACTTATACCCACTCCCGGAATTCTGTGTGGCAGAATCTGCATTTATGGGGTAGATACAGGCGTGAGTGTGCCATTGGCTTGGTTTCCTCCACTGCCCAATGAGAACCCTCTCATGGAGCACAGTAGGGAGACTCCCCAGTCTCAACAGCTACACCTGGGAGACATGACAGCCCAGCTGAAAATCATGGCCCTGCTGTTAGGCAGCTAAGGCCCACTATACTTTTGCCTAGCACCTACCTTGTATGCAAACGGTGTAACGCAGAGGCCGGTCGCGTCTTCATGACGTCACGCGCTCGCGCATGCACAGTTCATGGAGGACACGCCCGGCCCAGTGTACCAGGAAGTCTGCGGTAGGAGCCAGCTGCATAATATCTACTTGATGAGCAAACTGATTTATTTGAGGTACTATTTAAACCAGGCTCCATACGGCATTCATCTGCATTACCTGCCGGTTTGGAGCCTGTATATATCCCTATATACCCACTTCTGTTGATCTCAAGGTAAGCTGTTTATATACAGTTTTTTAAGTGCTAGCTCTCTGGTGGTCTCTAGATTTAACAGAGTGACCTATCCATCCAGCCCACTTTGTATCCTAATATGTGTTGTTTGCTCACTCAGAAAATCTATTGTATCTATGTATCTATGTTTGTATCTATTAATTTTCTGAGTTATTTTAACCTATCTCAGCCCTTATTGTATGAGGCTGATAGCTCTCTCTCCTTTTTTGATATTCATTCTTCCTTAAACCCTTTTTGTTTTTTTGACGTAGATCCAGCAGGACCATCATTGGACTTCAGTTGTCCTCATCAGCTTTTTGCTGGAAATACATAGCCGGATCAGCCTTCTGGGGAACACTAGCCATCTTTGTTTCCTTGCTCGCCACGCAGTACTAGTCAGGTTCTACACCTGGTTTATTTTATATTCTTGCAAGCAGCCAACTCTCACAAAAAATAAGCAGACCATGTAAGTGTGTTGTTTTCTCTATTGTGAAACTATATTACTCACTTGTATTTCTATGCTTACTTGAAATATATGCAAAATAGAATGAGATGTCTCATAATTGTATTTAATTGCCAACAGAAAACCACTCAAGGTTGTCCCTGAAGAAGAAGTCACTTATTACTTCGAAACGCGTTGGGTATTTCCCTTGTAATTTGTGGTTGGTCTCTGCTACATTGTGACTTGTACATTGCTTGCATCTCTTTTGACGGTTATATGTAATTATTTTTTCAATAAAGTTTGATATTTACTACATTATCATCTTATTTTCAACCAATTTTTCGTGCTTTTAAAGTCCCACCCACAGGGGAACCCTTATCCTTTTTCTTTAACGGACAATTGCGCGGTCGTGCGAAGCTGTACCCAAATAAAATCGACATCTTTTTTTCCCAAAAATAGAGCTTTCTTTTGGTGGTATTTGATCACCTGTGCGATTTTTATTTTATGCGCTATAAACAAAAAAAGAGCGACAATTTTGAAAAAAATAATAATAATATTTTTCACATTCTGCTATATGACATTCTCAAAATTTTTTTTTTTTTTTTAAAAAATCAAATTTTTTTAACATTCTAGGCCAATTTGTTTTCTGCTACATATTTTTGGTTTAAAAAAAAATCGCAATAAGCATATTTTGATTGGTTTGGACTGTGGTTTAAGGGCATGGCAGCCCATTTTTATTAAAATGGCATAAGTAAAGTCCATACCATAGGTTTCCCACGCAGGGGTACTTCTTTAGTCAATATATCACAAACTGAAAATGCTAGCCCACCTGGCTCTCACTTTTACTCAGTTTTTCAATAGCAGTATCTCTGCTCTTTTCGCTGGTTCCCAGACCATGAACTCCACGAAGCTGGCAGCTTCACTCTGGCCTTAGTCCTTAGGCCGTCACCTGTCTCTTGCAGACACACGTGCACTGGCTGCCACCTGAAGCCTCTGACTCCCAGAGAGTATTGGAGTCCTCCTGACTTCCCATGAACAGACCTGCTGTCTGTTTGTGGTCATCCACAAAACACGAACACAGAGTTGGAGATTCCGTCCCTCCCAAGACACTATGAAATCTCCAAACTACAGAGCCCCATCTAGGTATATCAAAACCTGGAGAAAGCCGCAAAATCATTTTTCTCCACTGCACATCTACGCTCTGTAGTCCTGCACGGGGCCAATGTGCACACTCTGTGTCCTTTAAATGACCAATTTCACTGTGACAGAGTCTCCACCTGTCACACAGGGAAGGAGTTAACAGTATAGGGGATCATCAAGGGGTTAAATGTGACCCTAGGGGAGTGATTCTAACTGTGGGGGTGTGTAGCTTCTGAGATGACCATAGAGACATGTGATCCTATATAGAAGGATCACATGAGCTCTGTGATCATTTCAGGGAGAAGAACGGTCAGCTGACCACAACAGCCGACCGTCCTTCTCTCTCAGCAGGGAGCAATAGCGGGTGTCAGGCGGCAATCGGAGCCGCCTGACACACCCATCGGCTTCCCCACTGACGATCGGGGGCGGGAGCATGCCGCCGGCAGCGCGCACTCGCCCCCTAGCTGCCACTAGGCGACCAACGTACCGATACGCGGTTTTGCCTGTAGGAGCCACTCTGCCGTTGTATATATAATGTAAGCGGTTGGCAAGTAATTAAGTGAAAGCTCTATCAACCCAATTAAGGATTGTAGTTTGGCAAGTATTCTAAAATTGGTATACTAACTATCTGATATAATCATATCTGACAAAAAACCTCACATCAAGGCTTTCACCACAACAGTATCATATGTATTATTTATCTGTACCTCTATACAGCTCCTGTCATGTCTAATCTAATAGCCCGTACACACGATCTGAAAATCAGACAAAATATACCGCTTTCGAAGCGATCGTACAATAATCCGATCGTTAGTACAGAGCTTTCGAGAGCCGATCACAACAGTTAATCCAACATTATCCAATCAGACAGGCACCATGGAAATGTTTCTTGTATGATACCAGATCGTACGATTTTCATTTAACCACTTGCCGACCGCCTCCTGTATATTTACTGCGGCACGCAGCCGCTTACAGGCAAAGGGACGTAGTACTAAGTCGCTTGCCAAAGAGCCTGTACACCACCAGAGGCACGCTCTCGCCCCCGCCCGTTCCCTGCTTAGCCAGCACGTGTGACCGGCGGCTCCAATGGCCGCCGGCCACTCGCAATCTCCCACAGGAGAGGGAGAAAGACAGATGGCTGATGTAAACACAGCCGTCTGTCATTCTCACTGAAGTAGGCACAGAGGCTATGCAATCCTGCTACAGTATATAGGATTGCATGTCTCTGTAGTTACTTCACTAGCCACGCCCCCTAAAAGTTAGAATCACACCCCTAGGGACACACTTAACCCCTTGATCACCAATAAAGTTAACCCCTTTCCTGCCAGTGTCATTTTTACAGTAACAGTGCATATGTATAGCACTGATTACTGTAATAATGTCACTGGTACCCCCAGAAGTGTCAAAAATGTCAGTCAGGGGTCCGATCTGTCTGCCCTAAAGTCGCAGTCCCGCAAAAAAAAAATTGCAGATCGCCACCATTACTAGTTAAAAAAAAAAACAATAAAAATGACATAAATAATTCCCGTAGTTAGTAAACGCAATAATTTTTTTTTGCGCAAACCAATCAAATTATGCTTATTGAGATTTTTTTAACCAAAAATATGTAGCAGAAAACAATTTGACCTAAAATGTTAAAATTTTGATTTTTACATTTTTTTTGAGAATTTCATATAAAAAAAATGTGAAAAATATTGTTATTTTTTCAAAATTGTCGCTCTTTTTTTGTTTATAGCGCAAAAAATAACAATTGCACAGGTGATCAAATACCACCAAAAGAAAGTGCTATTTGTGGGAAAAAAAGGACGTCAATTTCATTTGGGTACAGTGTGGCACAAACGCGCAACTGTCCGTTAAAGTCACGCAGTGCCGAATCGCAAAATAGGGCCTGGTCTTTGAGTAGCAAAATCTTCAGGGGCTGAAGTGGTTAATCAGTAGAGTTGTCGTTGGAAAATACAATACAAATACACTACAACACATTGCATCACTTCCAAATTTTTATCCTGTTGTACGAGAGTTTTTCGTAACTCTAGTAACCTCTCCATTTTCAATTTACGATCAGCATTCAAAAAAAAAAAAACGGACGAACTGTCGTCCAATTTTCGGATCGTGTGTACGGCTATAAGGGCTAGTGCGTGGAGTGTCACTACTCAGTACATTTGAAATGTTGGGCAAGCAGTTTACTGCATCTTAATTTTTATCTTTTCACATGAAACACAATCTCAGACTGTTGATTGCAATATGACATTACACAAATTTAGAAGTTGTCTCCCCTTTAAAAATGTGCATATGTTTATATGGATAATGAAAAATAACCTTTCCTGGCACTCTATAAGCAGAACAAACTATTCCCAGTAAAAAGAAAAAGCATGCTTGAATAAGAAATTATTCATATTTCATTACTGAGAAGGCTATGAAATTATTTCCAGGAAGGAAAGCTATTTCACTAAAACTCAGCTACAAGGTAGTAGTATAAAAAGCAGCTCCATAAATATGTCGCTTTTTAGGTAGTACAAACCAGGAGTTATGAAAATTATGATTTGTTAGCTACTTGTGCCGCAATTAGGACACTTTAAGTAAGTCAAGTGATTGCATTTCTAGTTGATTGATCATTGGGGTCTCCTGCACCAGCAATCTTTCAGTTTTCTAACAGTGAAAATTAGTAGGTAATGTGAATTAAACTGAATTCCTCATCTGTTCTTCTTCTTCTAACACAGGCTAAATCATAGCGTGTATTGAAAAGACTATTCCAGATTCTTTTTTCAGTAACACATTGTTAACTAAACCACAGTATTCATAAGAAACCTCTCTGTAACATTTCAAGAAATTGCATTCAGAGAGATTGAATTAGGCCCATACATATACAAGTGACTTCTGAAGTTCATTAGTCTTCTTTAATTTCTAAAACTGTGCCCAGCTGAGTCAAGAACATACTGTGTTACAGGATCTATGTATCCATTTGCTGAAGCAGCTTGCTTAGGCACTGCAAGAAAAAAAAGTTCTTATAAATAATGGACATTTTATAGTAGTCTCTCTGAATGTCCTAATGTACTTGTTTCACAGAAATCGAAATAGATATATCAGAAGGACAAGAAGAAATTAAATGTCTTATCCTGAAGGGTGATCCACTGCAAACTTTCTCCCACAGACAAACCACACATTCTTCAAGTGGTCACAAAAACATTCATCTTTTTTAGCTGGTGTAAGTCAGGACTTGAAAAAAACTTGGTGTAAATTAATTTATTAAAGGGAAACAGTACGTAGTATGCATTTTTTCCATACATAGCTTGATGACTAAATTGAAGTTTTGATTTTTACATTTTTAAATTACTTTTTTTCTGACTTTCTATAGCCTGGTAACCTGAAGATAAGAGTTCAGTAGAAAAATTTGACTCATGGTGGCAATTGTACTTCACACATGATAAAATAATAAAACTGTATTGTTATTGTTTGCACTTAAAGTGGATCTTCAGGGAAACTAAATATGACTATGCATTATACATATATAGCTATGTAAATATATAGTGTTAGAGCTAAACTCTGGGAAAATATAAAAAACACACACATTAACATATTTGTGCATTCTTTTATACATTATGCAATGTATTTTTTAAATGGAAGCAGTGCACATACTCAAATTGGACTCGGTATTAGTCTCTTGCAATTCACTGTACGGCGGCCTTAAGGGAGAGGGTGAGATAGCTTAAAGGGACAGTCAATTGTACTATAGTACGCCTGCTAACAAGGAAGATGCTGATGGAGGAAAGAGAGTGGAATGATACAGAGAATAGCTAATCAGTGCACTGCTTCTCCTTTCACCGTCCAGTCACAGGCTGGGGTCAAAGATAAGACCTGTACATGTTAGTATACTGCAGCAATAAATAAATCAGATTTCCTGCTCTTTCAGACAAAGCTGTGTTGTGTGACTGAGCTGTGTAAATCTCAGAAGTACTGAAGTTAGAGAGAAATACAAATCTTTTAGCAGGTAAAACTGCTCCTATGTATATATTACAACTATGTATGTAGCTGTTTGCCTGAGGCTCTGCTTTATAATGTGAGAACTGTTTCAGCTGATCAAGAATTTGTAAATCTGTTCAGAAATGCTTGGGATTAACATATTTCTATTACACTGCACAACTAGGAAGGTAACGCCACTATTTCTTATTTGGGTTTTACAGCTTACTGTGTCACTTGACTGCTCATCAGACAAAAAATCACCATCACATTACTGTGTCATTATCCATTTAGCAGCTTTGTGGAAGGAATACACAGGAAGCTGAAAACCTGGAAAATGAAAAAGTGCTGTCATCTTATTGGCTAAGCAATGTGGCAGAGAAATGTGAATTGCAAAGGAAACTGAATAAAATTAAAAAATTTTTGGCAAGAAAAACACCACAGCTGTTTAAATAACTGTTTGAAGTTAAACTTTACGTTTTAAACAGTATTCTGTATACTAGGTAAAGAGTTATGGTAATTTAAAATATAACTTCATCCCTTTAAAATGGTTTTGGATAAAGTACCATGCTTGTGCCTCCATGGTAAGATTTCCTTTAACTTCCTGTGTGATTATAAATAGGGCATGATGAGTTGTATCCCCAAGTGAAAACGTTTTCGGATATCAGGCAGGTTAATAGTGCAAGGAAGGGTGCACACTGGTGACATTATTCGATTAAATCAGGTTTATTGAAGGTAATGCTGACAGTCCCTGATTACGTCACACCCTACTGATGTGTTTCACCCTGATAGGTAATAATCATGGATGGCACTCACGACTGGCACTTCCTTCCTCCCAGGCCTTCACTCAACAGATGTTATCACAGGTTACTATTGCTGTTTGTGTTCCTATTTGAAAGATTTCCTTCACTCATGTATTATGTATGATCACAGGAAATCTTTTCAACAGGAACTTAGGCAACAATAAAAGCTGGTGTGTTAAATTTGGGGTTATCGCTCTCACTCTCTTGTACTGGTCACTGGAAGTTCAACATGGCACCTCATGGCAAATAACTCCCTGAGGATCTGAAAAAAAGAAATGTTGCTCTACATAAAGATGGCCTAGGCTATAAGAAGATTGCCAAGACCCTGAAACTGAGCTGCAGCACGGTGGCCAAGACCATACAGCGGTTTAATAGGACAGGTTCCAATCAGAACAGGCAACCTGTGAAGCTCTTGTGAACTCCATGCACAAGACGGTTAAGGCAGTGCTGGAAAATAATGGTGGCCACACCAATATAGAGGTGTACTCACTTTTGTTGCCAGTAGTTTAGACATTAACAGCTGTGTGTTGAGTTATTTTTAGGGGACAGCAAATTTACACTGTTATACAAGCTGTACACTCACTGCTTTACATTTAGCAAAGTGTAATTTCTTCAGTGTTGTCACATGAAAAGATATAATAAAATATTTACAAAAATGTGAGGGGTGTACTCACTTTTGTGAGATTCTGTATTTGCCCTCAGCCTAACCTGTCTAGAATATATTGATACTTTCTCTTTTTAAAGAATCCTGAACAGCTATTTGACTGTACCGTACCACTTGTTAATTCCCTATGAGACTACCTGTTAGTTCCTTTTGAGACTTGTAGAATTTCCCATGCTTTGGGCACTTTCAATGTTGGTAAAAAGCACAAAAAGGTGTACAACTATGCCAAAAATGTGGGTGACATATGGTTAACTAAATAGCTTTGGAACTAAATATATATTGATCATTTCATATGTATTTTGTATGTAACCACTTTGGGATGTATCTTATACTAATTTAATAAGACTAGTATCTTGTGCATTTAATGTAAAAAATCTGAACAATGTCCTTTCTTTATTGTCCTCACACATGTTCAAATAAAATTTTGATCATGCATAACAAGGGATCCTTTGTCCCTAGAGGGTATGGTCCTCACAGTCAGGACATTAATGGTGAACCATCTGAAGAAAGGACTGACCGCTTGGATGAGCAATGACCGCTGTAGAAGAGAGTAAGGTAAAACCAGACAACAGCATTTTTAGCAGCTCTGTTTGCTTTTACTTCTACATCTCTAAGACCTCGTATGGGTCAGTGGAGTTGATTTACCAATGGTAAATCACTTTTAAAGGGGATTTGCCCTTTGCACATACATTTTCCCATAGTTTAGTGAATGTGGTGAAAATTCACTTTGCAAAGAATACCCAATCCTGTCCATGGAAAATTAAAAAAAACAAAAAAAAAAAAAACTGTGTTTTTGCTTGCATATGATTGGATGATGGAAGTTAGCAGAGCATTCACTAATCTAAGGGTAAATTCATTTTGTAAATTGCAAATTCACTTGAAAAATAAATAGTCTATTTGTCTTTAGTAATACAGCCCCCATAAGTAATTTAACTGAACAAATAATCATTGTTATTTACTGACATAGTTACATAGTTAGTCAGGTTGAAAAAAGACACAAGTCCATCCGGTTCAACCATAAAAAAAACAGTATTGAAAACCCTACCATACAATCCCATATACACAATCCTATACCCGCTGTTGATCCAGAGGAAGGCGAAAATAAACCCCAGCAAAGCATGATCCAATTTGCTACAGCAGGGGAAAGAATTCCTTCCTGATCCCCCGAGAGGCAATCGGATATTCCCTGAATCCACTTTACCTAAAAAGAAAATGTTAGTACCCATTTATATTATGTACACCTAGGAAAGAATCCAGGCCTTTTTTTTTAAAGCAATCTAGTGAGTTAGCCAGAACCACCTCTGGAGGGAGTCTATTCCACATTTTCACAGCTCTTATGGTGAAGAAACCTTTCCGTATTTGGAGACGAAATCTGTTTTTCCTCTAGATGTAAAGAGTGCCCCCTTGTCCTCTGTGTTGACCTTAAAGTGAACAACTCAAACGCAAGTTCACTATATGGACCCCTTATGTATTTATACATGTTGATCGTATCCCCCCTTAATCTCCTCTTCTCAAGAGAGAATAAATTCAGTTCCTCTAATCTTTTCTCATAGCTGAGGTCCTCCATGCCTCTTATCAGTTTGGTTGCCCTTCTCTGCACTTTCTCCAGTTCCCCAATATCCATTTTAAGAACTGGTGCCCAAAACTGAAATGCATATTCCAGATGAGGTCTTAATGATTTGTACAGGGGTAAAATTACATCTCTCTCTCTGGAGTCCATAGCTCTGTTATTACAAAAAAGGACTTTGCTTGCTTTGGAAACAGCAGCTTGACATTGCATGCTATTATTAGGCTTATGATCTACCAGAACACCCAGATCCTAACCTTTAGAATGAGGGCCTGAAGAATACACGGGAATACACCCTAGCTCTTAACCCGTGCCTCTTATGAGTTTTCTCATCTGTGTGAAATTTGGATAGCTACATTATGGTGGCTACATTCACCAAAAAGCAAGGGCACCTGTTAGTCTGATTGATAGAGACTTAGCTGAACACTCCCAAATGCAGTATTACAAATACTCAGGTTTGTCTGCTGGGAGATAATCTAGCCCCACTTGTTATGAGTGCTTTATCTTCCTTCGGTAATGATGACTAATGCAGATTTGTAGTATTTGTTCATAAATGACCATAACGCTACCATTACTGTTTTCTGATAGCTGTTTGAGAAAATCAAGCTGCATAGAAACAGGAGTTCACTTTCACATACTTATATTTATTGATAACAATTAATAAAACTGATATTTTTTACAACAAACAAATATATAAACCAATTACCATTAACTAGCTGCTAGAAAATATTATTCCCTTGAATAAATAACATATATTTATATACACACCCAATGCTTTTTTTGCTGAGAAATTCTATTGGACAAAACACTTTGAGGGTGGGGGCATAATGCAATGTCAGATGCAGCCCAAAAACTCAGGATTACCTGCTTTTTACAGTGTTATTGAGCAAGTATTTTAAATTTTAAGTGTTTGGTGTCCATATATTTGAATACAAAGTGCTTGATATTACTACACTAGCAGGATGATTTCTATGTTTAATGCATGTAAAAAAGGTTGAAGCGCTAAAACAATATTATGAAAAGTGTGTGAAAATCCAGTCCATCAATGAAACAAAAAGTCCAATCAAACCATAAATCCAAATGAATGACGATATTCTGTGTCAATGTAATTCAATACCAACACCAGCTAGTGTTCCTCCACCAAAGTAAAAAGTGAACACTCACCAGACCCATTTGCTGTCTTATCAGGGCAGCTGAAAGCGTGTAGGATGAAGCCAGAGAAATCAAGCGGGGAATGATCTTCTTGTCCCTTCACCGGACATACTTTCCTCAGATGTTAAATCCAGAAAACCAGTGTAGCAAATTAACAGGCAAGAGAGAAAAAAGATCTCCTCATGGTGTAGTATTTATTAAAATTACTAAAATAATTTTAATAAATTTTAACAAATTTATTATAATAAGCTGATAACACAGCAAATGGGTCTGGTGAGTGTTCCCCTTTTTACTTTGGTGGAGGAGCACTAGCTGGTGTCAGTATTGAATTACATTGACACAGAATACCGTCATTCGTTTGGATTGATGGTTCGATTGGACTTTTTGTTTCATTGATGGACTGGATTTTCACACACTTTTCATAATATTGTTTTAGCGCTGCAACCTTTATTTATATATCACTGGTGTTTGTATGTCTACACTGTTTGCAAGCTGCTATTTTTTTGTGGATTAGGCGCTGACATTTTTGTTTTTTGTTTATGTTTAATGCATGGTTTATGGGGTGACCATTTGAACTGGAGAAAAGAGTATAAAAGGAGAAAGCAGTGACCGATGTTCATAAAGCTCTCTATGACCTTTTTAGGGATAAGAGATCATAAGGTTGTAATGAGCGTGCTATACTACCAGCACTAAATGACACAGGGATAGATTATTTTGTGACCTCTATCACTACAGATCAATTATTTGTTTTTGTAAGGACTGTATTATAATGTATATATAAGCTGTGTGGACTTTGCACTTGTATATTCATTTATTGCTATTGCGGCACAGATAATATAGGAGTAAAGGAAAAATCTCAAATAATATTGTGGAATAGGCATGCATAGAGTTTTCACTTTATAGATATATTTGCATAATAGGTGATATATTAATTATTGTTTGCACCGGAAAAGGAAGAGCCGGATATGTATATACTGTAGATAATAAGACTGATATACCTGCTTAGAACAATATGTAGGGATTTAAATATCAGGGGAAGAATTTATTAAGGCAGACTGAGGTAAATGCCAGGGTGACCACTAAGAAGGGTAAAGCATGGTACTGCCAAACCAGCCATTCAACTAGGGAAATTGGCCAACCCTAGGTGCAGATCAACAGGGATTCACCAGCAGGAGTCCATCAGGATGTGAAATTCTATTTCATCAAAAGGAGCATCTAACTGTGGCATACCTTGCAGTTTTACCCCCACAGCGGAGATGGTGGACAAATATAGAGCATTGTTAGCCCCATATATGAGTGACTGAGATGAATGGACTGGTAGGATGTATTTCAGAAAGTGCACTTTCAAGCCCAGGGGTAGAAAAAACGTTTGGGGAGGTTGCTGTGAGGAAATCATGTCTCGATGAGAGGTAAGCCTTCAGCAGATAAATGATGTAAACCACAAAGAGAAATGTTCACTGTGGATTCTGAAAGTGTGAAACCAAGAAAACTTAGTTTAAATTGAAAAGTCAAATGGCTTAAAGTAAAACTTGGATATAATGCTACAGTCAAACGACCTACCTCAAGGACTTAAAAACTTAAAAACTTAGTATAGATGGATAATAGTATAGATGGATAAGTAAAGCTTGTGATGTATCATAAGCATTCACAGAGTGAGACTGACAGAAAAATAGTAAACCAGCTTTTCTCAACCTTTTTTCTCAAAAAGGAACCCTTTAAATAATTTTAATTTGTCAGGGAACCCCTGCTAAAACCAATTGATTGGGGTCGGTGGAAAAATGCCCTGGAACTATGCAGGCACCATCAAATGAGAAGTCATCAGCACCAGCTCAATGAACCCCTAGCTACCTCAGGAGGAATCCTGGTTGACAATGGCTGATATAGTCTATGATACTCACTAAACTAATAAAAAGGTGAGAGAGAACCCCCTGATTCTGACTGGATGCAGTTAGATGATTGAAATAGAGTAGCTCCAAGCATGCCACTGAGTATAATGCTTGAGTGATGTAGGAAATGGTACAAGAATCCATAATAACAGTAATGTAGGGCATGTGTAAGGTATATGCATGTGAAAGTAGAGAAAATTGTATTATTATTTTGCATAGAGTGCTACTAAAGTTTCAAGCCCTCTAACTCTTGTGCAAAGAGTTGATGAAACCGTGGAATGCATGTTGTGTTGTCTGGGTTGTCTGAGTTGAGGGTGATGATGTTATTGATGTTTTATTAATTGAATATTTGATAAAACTATCAGATTATCAGCTATTTGATGTTGTGTTGCTTTTTTAATACTTTGTAGTAATACTTTTAGTACTTTGCAGTGGTAAAAAAAAAAGTGAGATCATGTTCATTTTAATGACCATAATTTATTATTGCCATGCCAGTCATAAAAATATGATCTGGAAGTAGGAAGTAGGAAATGTAAATGTGATGTTTAAAATTACAAAAATAATGAAATTCCCTTAAGCTTATGATTTAGATCAGGGATTCCCAAACTACGGCCCTCCAGTTTTTCAGGAACTACAATTCCCATCATGCCTAGTCATGTATGTGAATGTCAGAGTTTTACAATGCCTCATGGGATGTGTAGTTCTGCTGCAGGGCCGTAGTTTGGGAATCCCTGATTTAGATAACTAAGTGGATTGTAAAATCTGTGCAACTTATATTCATTTGCACTTTTATATGTGGATATGTGGGGAACTTCAAAAGGAAAAAGGTTAAACATGGAAAATAAATATCCTACACATGCGCACTATAAAATTATATTTGTCATATTAAGGAAATTAATTTTTTCATTATGTACTCCTTCATCTTCACATAATTATTTAGTAACCGTAGAATTTCTTGCAGCTATGCCCAAGGCTCAGATGTATTATTTTACTGTCTTATAGTTCCATTAAAGCTGACAGCCTAGAGATCTCCTCTTAACACATCTCCTCTTCCCTTATGATCTTTTAGTGAATGTGTATTGTAATAGAAAAAATGTGTTGACAACAACAATTTAAGAAAACAAAAAATATGCTCAAATAGTATACTGTATTGTATATAATGTCAAAAATATGAATTCAACATGTTATTGTCTTTCTAGAAGAGACCATCCAAAAGGTTATTTAAAATGTAATCAATGTGGTGGTGATGTTTATAATCCTTGTGGACAAATGTTATAAATGTAATATGATTTTGTTTTAATTTGTCAATTCAACCATGATAAACAATTAATAATCATTTGATGGACGTCCTTAAAAGAAATGGCATACCTTAACAAAGAATCCTGCAGGAGTGGAGAAAAGGGCTACAGGCCTGAATAATTGAAAAAGGCAAGCAAATCAATGTGTACTCATAGTATATCTTTGCTTGGCATATGCTATTATTTTGCCTAACTGTGGAAGTTGAGAGGCTTTATGACTACTAGTGGAAAGCATGCTGAACTCTTTCAGAAAGTCCTTGAGGCACTTTGGTTTACAAATGAGGTAGAAATTACAAAATATGAAGCCTATACTAAAGCCACTGATGAAGTTTTAATTGGGAATAGAATACTACCGCTGCTGGTATCACCAAACAACATCCATATTGCCACTTCCTCTCCTGAGAAACATGATTAGGTATGCTTAGCAGTCCTAAAGATGTTGCAATTAAAAGCGAATGAAAGCAGAAGAGGGGAAGACCAAGGGAATAAAGAAAGAAAAGGACTTGGGCCCATGAGTGTGGTGAATTTTGTGTGCCTCCCACACTGTATAGATATTAGACTGAGACACTGCAGGGTCGTTGCAGAACAGTTTTGTCAAGGGTGTGAAATTTGTCAAGTGCATAACCCTGGAAAACCTGTGAAAACTCCTTTAAACATTTGCTTTAAACCTTGTACCCCCTTCAAATGCTGTAAGTGAATTACATTCGGTTATCAAAATGCCAACAATTCCAATTTGTCCTGATGTGTGTAGATACATTCTCTGAATGGGTAGAAGCTTGAACTGTGCCAATTCTGCTGCTTTAATCAAGGCTAAGAAATATCTACAGACCAATTGTGTAAAAGTATGGCCTTATGCAATCATTGGAGTCAGAGATTGGTATACACTTTATTTGTCAAATAAGACCAAGGTTATCGAAGACTGTCATACTCCATGTTACCTCCAAGTATCAGGAAAGGTTGTAAAACATAAGGTAATTAAGAATTGTCTGCCTAAGATGTGTGAACAGACATGTCTCATGTGGGTACAAGGCCCTCGCTTTGTGTTAAAGTCACACCCGGGGGATCCGAAGAAACAACCCCCCCTTGGGAAATACCAATGACTGGATTAATAAGAACCTAGCAAATGAAGTTGATTGAAAATATAAGTACAAGAGTTACATAACTCATCAAGTTACATTACCAAGTTTTCTCTTCTATTTCTGATCCCATTTCTAAAGCTAAATCATACTCCCTGTAGCCAGGAGACTGGGAATTAGTAGCTAGAAGTTCCAAGCGTAAGGAGTAAAACGAAGGGCATGATGGTCCCTTCCATGTGCTGCTGACAATATACCTATTTCAGGCTCATTGGATAGACACTTTCCTGGATTCACTGTTCTCATAAGCAGGCCCATAAAAATGTCTAGATGGCTCAGGTAATGGGTCTGAAGATCTGAAGGTTGAATTCCCTGGCAGATCCATAGATTACAATGTAGGTAGAGAAAACTACTTACTTGAAGTCACTCTATTTTCCACAGGCTACTTCACAATCATGCTACTTTAGGGATACATTTTGATGGTGACCTTCTTGTACATGTTAGAAATTCTAAACCTCATTTAGAACTGCATACATAACATAATAGATTATATGATTTTTGAGTAAATCATAGCCATCTATTTGCAAACTGAATTTAAGCCTATAGGCTTTAACATTAGATGTGTGTCAGGAACTGTATCAAACAGTTTTGCCAAACCAAGTATACTATATCCACAGCCACTCCTTTGTCTTGGTTTTTGCTTACTTCCTCATAAAAAGAAATCAGATTTGTTTGACAACTTTACGCCACATCTTTAGCCATACATTCCATTCTCTAAGCTCCTGCTGCCTTTCCTCTCTTATGCATGACACATGCAAAATTTTTAAGAATATAACTGTAACGGATCAACCTGCACCTCAACCGGGCACCTCCGTTGACGGATGCTCCTAGTGGTTCCTGAGGAATCCGAGCACTCCACCAGACACCATAACCGCCTCAGACCCCACAAACCGCCGTAGCTTGGCTAGGGTATCGCCCGTCTCCTACCCACCCTGGACCTATGATAAGGCACAAGGTTCCCGTGGGTGAACCTCTCTTTCCCCATAGAGGGCAGCAGGAACAAGCTCTACAAAAGCTCTTACAAGAGCTTAGTGGTTATCCAAGGTAGTATGCAAGCATAGCAATCCCTTCTAGACGATTCCCCCAAAGAGAGACAGGACTCTAGATTGAGGGTGAACTATCTCCACTTTATTGAACAAGAAACAGACTTAAATACAGTTTTCCCCCACAAGGTTACCGCCCAGGTGGACTTTGTTGAGGACTGGATGTGACATTCACAATCCAATAGAAACAGGGTTTTACACTCAGTCATTCCCATACAGTGCACACAATCCCTCCCCCCTAACCTAAACTAATTATCTAGCCATCTGGACAGAACAATGTGAGGTCATTAACATTCAACAATGAGACAGGGCAATCCACATTCCCTCCCAATACACAAACAAAAGGACAAGGCTGCCAGTGACAGTCTGTGTGTCTCTCTCACATTGAAGCTGGAATACACATTATCCCAATCCACGAACAATAGGGAAAACCTGTCTGACATTGAGGGATATGTAATACACACATTATTTAGGAATTACAGATTTCATGGCAATGGGAATAAATCTTCATATTTCTATATGGAGATATTGCTGAAAAAAATATTACTGTCCCATCTGAAGCAATTCAAACCATTAATTATCTGTTTTTTCACTTCCAGTGACGGTGAATACCGTCACAATAACCTTAGAGGTCCTTCCCTTCAACTTTCAGCCTAGTTCTTTAAGTTTATTCTTAGGGATCCTCCATCTCACATGTATTCTGTCATTGGTTCCAACATGGACCAATTACAACTGCCATTAGCCAGTTGTATGGTTCCAACATACAACTGGGTAATGCCCAGCCCCGTTAAGGAACTTTTCACCCGGTCCACAATGTGCCAAATCCTGGCACCAGGGAGACAAAAAACAATCAGATGAGGTGATCCTGGTGACAGATTATTTCTAAACGATAAAAAACTATGGAAAACCAGAACTAAACTCTGATGATCTAAAACTAAATCCCAAACATCCTTTACTGGAGAGAGAACAAATTAATTAAATCAATGTATGTAAATACATGAGAATATGTATGAATAAATTGTGTTGCCATCTCAATACAGAATGTACTTCTTACCTCCTCATTTAGTTCTACGGGGTCATTCTATTCAAATTATAATACCATTATACCATTATACCTGACAGATTTGTTGGTGTCTGCCTCTCAGATCCAGTTCAGTTCTAATGCAGTTTAAAAAAGACTGGCTGTGTGGGAGCCATGGTTCAGATATCTGACGGGGCCGGCTTGAGGGCGGTCCGGGGGGCGGGGGCGGGGGCGGGGCGCGGGGTTGGGTCCATTCTTTCTCCACTCTTTCTCCACTCTATTGCTTCTTCCTCCTTTTCTTTTCTTGCGTTTCCTTTCTTTTCACCTTCCTTCTTTGCCTTTTCAGTACTCTTCTGTCTAGTAGGGGGCTACCCTAAGGGGGCACGTTGTTATGTACCCTAGCACTTTTAACCTACTCAGGGGATTACGCTTTTGTAGCCAGTTTTATCGACCCCAATTGAATTGTTATGTGGGGTAAACACTGTTGGTTTAAGGTTTGCCTCGGGGCCTGTTACAGTTTGTCGCAGTATGGGCTTTGCCCCTAACAGATACTAACTGTCATTGTTCTGATGTTTATGTCAAAATACTCAATAAAAATTATTGAAAACGAAAAAAAAGACTGGCTACTTGACACTTCAAGCCCAAATGGATTCTGAAGTGCATCCCTGGATCCTAATATACTATCACACTATTATAAATACTGTACTTGAGATCTGTTTAGATGAAAAGGCATGAGTGTTTCACCAGAACATAAAGTAAGGGGAAATAATTTCAAACAGAACACACTTTGGAATAAAAATATGACAAAGCTGGGGCGCATGCGCGGTAGCTCCCTGGATGGCCGCTTAGACAGCCCTGCAGCATTAGCCGGCATACTACCGCCACCTCTGGACGCCGATCCACCGCGGAACACCCGGTGCACATCGCGGGATCCCCGATGTCTGGCTCCCAGGTCCGCAGGGACCTCTCTTGGCAAATGGATTCGGCGGCCTCCTGCCCTGGCAGCCCCAAGATGGCGGCCGCTCCACCTCACAGCACGGGACCCGAGGGAGAGGAGGACATAACAGATGTCCCAACGCCTGCTTTGACGATCAGGTCAGTTACTGACAGCCCGACCACCCTCCTGGGCTTGCCTCAACTCCTATCCCCAGCCTCCACAGTCTCCCTTCTGGACAGGACCCTGGAGGAATTAACACAGTCCCCTGCTGCGGCCTGCCCAGCTGTCCAGAGCCTCTCACAGTGCCCCCTGCCTTTTCCTCAACCACACCAGCAGGATTTCTCATACCTCATGCATACCTTTTCCCAAATGCTCTCACAGGGTCTGGCACAGACTGCTTCACAAATAACCTCTGCCATCCACAATGATCTCCAGAACCTGGGATCCAGACTGGAGGCTATTGAACTTAAATTGGACCAGACTGTCCTTAAAGTGAACCAAAATTCAGCCAGGATGCAAGAATTACATGACCAGCTGGACACTGCTTTATCCAAAATTGATGAGTTTGAGAATCGCTCCAGGCGATACAATTTTAGGATCAGGGGATTACCTGAAAATATTAAAGATGTTGAAGATGCCGTTACCGCTTTAATCCGGGACCTGATCCCTGACATACCGCCTCACCGCCTGGAACTGGATAGAGCTCATAGGGCTCTCAGAGCCCCCCTCCCTGACGGTTCCCCAAGGGACATTATCGTTAGGTCACACTTTTATAAGGTGAAGGAGGCGGTCATGAGGATCGCACGACGCTCCGACCATCTGTCTATCCAAGGACACACCGTTCAAATATTCGCGGATCTATCGCCTACTACTATTCAGAAAAGGCGATCCCTCAAACCACTCCTTCAAGTTCTGCAACAGAAGGCGATCAAGTATTGGTGGTCTTTTCCCTTCCGCCTTACTTTTCTTCACCAACAACGTACCTATAGCTTCTCGGCTCTTCCTGATGGCGAACAGCTCCTCCTGAAACTTGGTCTCATCACTCAAGACCCCAACTCTTCCGCTCCTAACAGAAGCTCCGGCTCCTCCAAACGCCCTTCTCCTCAGAGCCCCCTGGTTCCAGCCTGGTAGAAGCAGCAGTTCAAGAGGGCCAAGGATGCTAAACCACCCTAGACATTCTCCACGTCCGGATTTTCTCTCCACTTTTTCCTTGCAGGACACGTTCCTGTTTTTTCTTGCCTGTGAGGGGCCCGGCCCCACGGTTACATTTCTACATTGGCCCCATTACATAATAATAATTTTTTTTTTTTTTTATCATCAAAGGTGTTGGACATCTTCTAATACTGTTTTTTTTATATATAATATGCTGATTTGGTTATATTGTTGGGGGTTCCGCCCCCATTGTGGGTTATTACTACTGGACTTTTCAGGTGGTAAACTCTGGCTTCTTGGAAATTTTTTTTTTTTTTTTTTTTTTTGAAACATGTCATTTTATCTTTTGCTTTTTTCTTTTAATTGGGGTGTCTGGTCACAGCGGGATTCCTGCTGCGCCTCGCTCCGTCTCTTCTTGGGAATTTTTCCCCCAGTTGAGTGGAGCTGATGCCTTCGCTCCTCGAAGACATCTCTGGGCTTCAGGGGTTGGTGGGATTTGGCCCACCTCTCCTGAATAGGGGGGGGGATTACTTCTTGCAATGAATGTGGGCTAACGTTGCAGTATGTGTTCTTTTTTTTCATTTTCATTTTGTTTCCTCTTTTCTCTCCCCCTTCCTTTCTTCCCCCCCCCCCCCCCTCTGGTCACCGGGGGTCTCTCTCATTCTTCCCTACAGGGATTACGTCTTCCAGGGCCGTCGCCATGTTTGAGCTTCGCTGCCCACCTTGACAGGCTCCGGACTTGTTGCTTTGCTCCACCTTCAGCTCCTCAAGTACTGCGGAACCGATGACGACACCTAATACCGCCTCCCGACCTTGGAAGATTGCTTCTCACAATGTCCAAGGGATTAATTCCCCGTCGAAGAGACGTAAGCTTTTTAACCTGTACCACTCTCACCACATTGACATTGCATTCACTCAGGAGACTCACTTCCCGGCATCTTACAGACCTTTGTTTGTCCACCCAAAGTATCCTCAATTTTATTTGGCCAATGCTACAGATAAAACCAGGGGAGTTGCAATATTCTTTGGGCGCCACGTTCACTTTGAACTGATCCGGAAAATAGAGGATCCGGAGGGGAGGTACTTATTACTCATAGGCTTACTGGGGGGTTTAAAATACTCTCTCCTGTCTAACTACGCCCCGAATAAACGTCAAGATCTGTTTTTTCGCCACTTGGCCACCCACATCATTCCCCAGGCAGAAGGCACTTTAATCATGGGGGGGGACTCTAATGTAGCCCTGGACCAAAGTCTGGACAAATCCCGCCCGGGTAACCCCTCTCTTTGCCGTCCTCCCAGGCAGAGTACCAGGATAGCTAGGCTGCTCTTCTCGGAAGGGTTGGTGGACATTTGGAGGGAACATAATCCCCATGCCAAAGACTATACTCATTTCTCTGCCCCACACAACCTCTTATCAAGGATAGATCATATTTTTATTTCTGCGCGGGCGGTCCCACACACGCTTAAATCCTTTATTAAAGACTCACCTATCTCTGACCATGCCATGGTTGTCTTACTGCTGCATCGCACTCACGCTTCCGAGGGTACGTTTCGGTGGCGTCTTAATGAGTACTTCTCTTCCAATGTCACTCCAGAGGTCTCCCCCGAGACTATCTGGGCTGCTCACAAGGCGGTTATCCGGGGGAAGTTGATTCAAATTTCCGCCAACCTTAAGCGTCAGAGGCGGGTGGATCTGCTTAAACTGGAATCAGACTTTCTTGCGCTTAGTAAGGACCACAAACGGAACCCTACCCCGACTTCAAAAGCTCGCCTGGAGGAATCCAGGCTTCATTTGAATCTCGCATTGACGACTGAGGCAGAGAAGCAACTCCGTTGGTCGGGAGCAAAATTTTATGCTTCCACCGACAAAATTGGCCCCAGACTCGCGGTTAAATTGACCCCCAGACAGCGTACGCACACAATCCCCAAAATTAGAATGTCTCAGGGCACTCTCTCCCAAAATCCCCAACAGGCTTTGCAATCCTTTCACTCTTTTTATTCAAAACTATACGATTTTCAAACCGGATCCCCCTCCCGGGAAACGCATTCCTTTCTAGACAGGCTTTCGCTCCCCTGTCTCAGTCGAGAACATAGGGATATTTTGGAGGACCCTATTTCCGAATCGGAAGTCTTGTTGGTAATCAAGCATTTGAGGACAGGGTCCGCCCCTGGGCCCGATGGGTTCTCCTCGCTCTATTATAAAAATTTCGGGCTCAATTTAGCGCCTCACCTCTGCAGATTTTACAACGAGCTGCAAAAGGGGGAGCCTATTGATAGGGCTTTAAATTCGGCATTCATTTCGGTCATCCCCAAACCGGGCAAGGACCACAGCGATGTTAGCAACTATAGACCTATTTCTCTCATTAACGTGGACCTTAAAATATTGACGAAGGTCCTCGCCAACAGGCTGTCAAGCTTCATTAGTACATATGTACACAAAGACCAATCGGGTTTTATCCCGGGGAGACAGGGATCCGACCAAATTAGGAGAGCTGTAGATCTTATCTCTTTGACCAACTCCAGATGGGATGGCGGCCCTCACCAAGATACTTTACTCCTTTCCCTCGACTTACATAAGGCATTTGACTCCATCTCCTGGCCTTATCTCTTTGAGACCCTCCAAAGGTGGGGTTTTGGCACCAAATTCCTTAATATTTTACGAGCCCTCTATTCGCTTCCCTCGGCCCAGGTCCGGTTACTGGGAAACTATTCTGCTTCTATCCCCATTAAGAGGGGTACGCGACAGGGTTGCCCCCTCTCACCCCTTATATTTGCAATTGCCATAGAATCCCTGGCGGTTGCGATCCGCCACCACCCCGACATCCACGGCGTTCGCTGTGGTCCGACGGAGCACAAATGCGCTCTTTTTGCAGATGATGTCCTACTCTTCCTGACGTCCCCTGTTGTTTCGCTCCCTACCGTTATGCGCTTACTCCAGACGTTCTCTCTTGCCTCCGGGCCTCACGGTAAATTTCTCCAAATCTATGGCTCTCAACATCACGGTTCCCACACCTGTTTTCGAGGCTCTGAAACCTTCCTTTCCATTTATATGGTGTCATGCCTCGCTCCCCTACTTGGGGGTACACCTTACTCCGTCCATCGCCACTCTATACCAGACTAATTACCCCCCTTTGTACAGAAGGTTAAAAGCTGACATGTTGTGTTGGGATTATCAGAATCTCTCCTGGCTGGGTAGGATAAACTCGGTCAAAATGACCTTGTTACCAAGGTTGCTGTACTTCTTCCGTTCCCTTCCCATCCCCCTTCGTAAAAGCCATCTGAACGCCCTACAATCCAGTGTAGTGAAATTCGTTTGGGGCAAGAAGGGTTACCGTTGTTCACGCTCAGTGCTATTCCGACAAAGGACACAAGGCGGATTGGCTTTACCCAATCTGTGGAAATATTATCAGGCAGCTCAGCTTGCCCAGTTTTCGGTGATCTATACTCGCGGTCCTAAACCCGACTGGATTCATATTGAGAGGCAGGCCATCCCTAATTACACACTGGACTATGTCGCCTGGTGCCCGCCTAGGCTTCAACCTGCGATCTTGGCACCCACCCTGTCGCACTCTATCAGCCTATGTAGACAGCTCTATCGACACCCTAGCTTGGTCTCACCCATGAGGCCGTTGACTCATTTATTCCATCATCCCCAATTCCTGCCCGGACATGACATCAAAGCTTTTCACTGGTGGACAAACATAGGTCTGTACCGCATAGGACATTTCCTATCACTCTCCGGCCCACTCTCCCTCTCCCATTGCATTAACAAACTTAAGATGCCGGCGTCGGAAAAGTTCCGTTTTTTTTTCAAATTTCCCATTTTCTGCACGCAATGTGGTCGGACAAACAGGTACCTCCAAGATTGACATCTTACGAGCGGTGGTGTTCTGAATCATCGGAGTTGAGGGGGGGCATTTCAACTATATACGCAGCCCTGATGGATCCCTTAGATAAGCTCTCTTATGCCCTCAAATGGGAAAGTGATTTACAGACAGTTTACTCGCTAGACGATTGGCACCGTATGTTTCATAGATCCTTCAAAGGTGTCATTAACACGACTCTCATTGAAGCAAACGTAAAAATTTTGACTCGGTGGTATCTGGTACCGACCCGTCTAGCGCTTATGTTCCCCGACACATCACCTTTGTGTTTCAGGGGTTGTGAACACCAGGGGTCCTTCATTCACGTTTGGTGGTCATGCCCTAGAATCCGTTCCTTTTGGAATAAATTCTTCCATCTGCTCCAACAAGTCACGGATCTCCAGGTCCCCCAAACACCACATGTTACCTTTCTCCATGACGTCCCACGGACATACCCTAAGAGTTTGTCAGCCCTATTGTTTTTCATGCTCCTGGGAGCATGAAAAACTCACGAAGCTCACTTTGGCTAAGTCCTGGAAACGACCTTCGGTCTCCCTTAATGCTGCTAAACGTAAGATCTCTTGGATCATGGCCCAGGAAAAAATGGTGGCAATCCTCCAAGACCGATTAGCTAAATACGAAGCTGTTTGGGATCCATGGGCTCAATATCTGCATATTACCTTGTAGACTTCCCTGACTTACCGCACCTACTGTACCCCGGTGACTTGCCCTCCCTTCTTTCCTCCTCTTCCTGATTTCCTTCCCCATCTTCCCTCTGTTTTCCTTACCCCTACCTTTCTACTCCTTTTGTCTGTTTTTTGTATTACCTTTTATTTTTATGTATATTGTTTTAAGGCGTGGGGCTTCCCCCCACTCCTCCTTGTGGAGCCTCTTCCCTTTGCATTTGCCTCTGTACCTGCTCAGGGATTCTTCTGCTGAGATCCCTGTAGCGTACTGGTGAGAGACCTGGTCCCCAAATGTGTCGCAACCCACCAGGGTGCTTGGGGCCGAGGTTTCCCTCGCCAATTAATTGTATATTAACTCCTCATCCCCACATGGTTCCACTTGGCTCCCGGGAGGATCTGGGGAAGTCTTTCCACCACTGGTCCCTGGTTATTGGTACACATAACAGGCCTTTTCTTTGGTTGTTGCTCTTAGTGGGCCAACACATGCTCTTCTGCATATTTCATTGCTACTCTGCATTGTTCAGATTGATCTCTTGTTTCACTGTTTATTGCTAGTGACTGCATTCAACAGTTTGTATTGCTTTATTTTCTTCAATAAAAATATTTAAAAGGAAAAATATGACAAAGCTTGTAAGGCTTCCACGTGATTAACCAAAAAAGATATTTTAGGCTAGCAGTGGGCTTTAATTAATACAGTTGTCATTTAATCTGTGGCCTTTCCCTTATTTCGCATAACTTAGTGCTAAGTGCTTATGCAGTAATAAAGTAATATGTTATTGGTCTTTTGCAGTGACATCCACATATTGGGTTATAGCACAAACAATTTTACAAGTCGCCCTTCTGATAAGAGACCACAAAAAAGGTCTTCTTTATAGGGCTCCACGTTTCATAAAAATACATACATTAACCACTTCTGCACCGGAAGATTTGCCCCCTTAATGATCAGGCCATTTTTTGCGATTCGGCACTGCTTTATTTTAGTGGACAATTGCGCGGTCGTGTGATGCTGTACCTAAATAAAATTTATTTCGAAGAAGGGGGGAATGGCGGGACTTTATATGAGGCGCACGGTGGGATTTGCCGTGCGTCTCCATCCCTAATATTAGTTTCAAAAAAGAGAAGAGGTTGGGACTTTATATGAGAGACATGGAGGAGTCGGCAGGAAAATTATCAGCAGCTTTTATTGATGCATATAAATAGAACATACATAACAGATCAAAGATTAGTAATTAAAACCTCAAATGATACAAGTAAGGATAGATGTTCCCCGAATGCAATACATAATAACCAATATGACCAAATTCCAATATTGTAGAGTATAGAATTGTACAAAGTATATAAAATATAACAGAGCTGGAGAATCCAGATAATGGAGTATTCGGTATTAAACAAACATCATTGTCTCAACGCGTTTCGTGGACCCAAATCGCCACTTCATCAGGAGTTGATGTATGTGTATTTTGTAGTCTATAAAAATGGGAAATATGGGCATATGTTTAGGATAATGCCAAAGATGAAAAAAAGTATAAAGGTAAAAAATGGGGAGAACCAAAGAAACTTACATAGCAGCATGTGAGATGGCATGAAGACTGGAAAGGTCACCAAAAATGTCTCCCACGGGAGCTGAGGGCACATGGTCAGGCAAGCCAGGAGAGACATGTCGCACACATGGCATGTGAGGGCTAAATAGTAAGAATGAAGGGAGCCATAAATACAGCACCGTATAAATGTATCTGTAAAGGAGTATAATAAGTATATATGTAAAAATGGATAAATTGATTATATCAAATTAATAATTGAAAAAATATACAGTGGGTACGGAAAGTATTCAGACCCCCTTAAATTTTTCACTCTTTGTTATATTGTAGCCATTTGCTAAAATCATTTAGGCTCATTCTTCTTCCTCATGAATGTACACATAGCACCCCATACTGACAGAAAAACACAGAATTGTTGACATTGTTGCAGATTTATTAAAAAAGAAAAACTGAAATATCACATGGTCCTAAGTATTCAGACCCTTTGCTCAGTATTTAGTAGAAGCCCCATTTTGATCTAATACAGCCAGGAGTCTTTTTGGGAAAGATGCAACAAGTCTTTCACATCTGGATTTGGGGATCCTCTGCCATTCCTCCTTGCAGATCCTCTCCAGTTCTGTCAGGTTGGATGGTAAACGTTGGTGGACAGCCATTTTTAGGTCTCTCCAGAGAGGCTCAATTGGGTTTAAGTCAGAGCTCTGGCTGGGCCATTCAAGAACAGTCACGGAGTTGTTGTGAAGCCACTCCTTCGTTATTTTAGCTGTGTGCTTAGGGTCATTGTCTTGTTGGAAGGTAAACCTTCGGCCCAGTCTGAGGTCCAGAGCACTCTGGAGAAGGTTTTTGTCCAGGATATCCCTGTACTTGGCCGCATTCATCTTTCCCTCGATTGCAACCAGTCGTCCTGTCCCTGCAGCTGAAAAACACCCCCACAGCATGATGCTGCCACCACCATGCTTCACTGTTGTGACTGTATTGGACAGGTGATGAGCAGTGCCTGGTTTTCTCCACACATACCGCTTAGAATTAAGGCCAAAAAGTTCTATTTTGGTCTCATCAGACCAGAGAATCTTATTTCTCACCATCTTGGAGTCCTTCAGGTGTTTTTTTTAGCAAACTCCATGTGGGCTTTCATGTGTCTTACACTGAGGAGAGGCTTCCGTCGGGCCACTCTGCCATAAAGCCCCGACTGGTGGAGGGCTGCAGTGATGGTTGACTTTCTACAACTTTCTCCCATCTCCTGACTGCATCTCTGGAGCTCAGCCACAGTGATCTTTGGGTTCTTCTTTACCTCTCTCACCAAGGCTCTTCTCCCCCGATAGCTCAGTTTGGCCAGACGGCCAGCTCTAGGAAGGGTTCTGGTCGTCCCAAACGTCTTCCATTTGAGGATTATGGAGGCCACTGTGCTCTTAGGAACCTTAAGTGCAGCAGAAATCTTTTTGTAACCTTGGCCAGATCTGTGCCTTGCCACAATTCTGTCTCTGAGCTCTTCAGGCAGTTCCTTTGACCTCATGATTCTCATTTGCTCTGACATGCATTGTGATCTGGAAGGTCTTATATAGACAGGTGTGTGGCTTTCCTAATCAAGTCCAATCAGTATAATCAAACACAGCTGGACTCAAATGAAGGTGTAGAACCATCTCAAGGATGATCAGAAGAAATGGAAAGCACCTGAGTTAAATATATGAGTGTCACAGCAAAGGGTCTGAATACTTAGGACCATGTGATATTTCAGTTTTTCTTTTTTAATAAATCTGCAACAATGTCAACAATTCTGTGTTTTTCTGTCAGTATGGGGTGCTATGTGTACATTCATGAGGAAGAAGAATGAACCTAAATGATTTTAGCAAAAGGCTGCAATATAACAAAGAGTGAAAAATTTAAGGGGGTCTGAATACTTTCCGTACCCACTGTATATAATGTAATACAGATGTATACGAGTAAGGAAGTATTTTGGTTAAAGAAAGATGAGTGTGCAGGATTTAGGGAAAAGTAATGATAGTGAGTGGTGGAGATTGAGATGGGAGGGTGGATAAAAGCAAGCGAGCTAATAAAGTGAATGACAAGCACCTAGTGATGGGTGTGAAAGCAAGTAAGGAGAGTGGCCCAAATAGGAGAACAAGATAGTGGGTGAGGATGGGATGAAAAAGTGAGGGAGTGCAAGTAATGTGCCGTAAAGTGGGTTAAAAAACCCAACTGGTGATGTGGAGACAAATGGTGAGAGCAAGCCCACAGAAAGAGAGGGATGAGGAGTGGGATATGTAAAATGCAAATGAGTAGAAAAAATAATCAATGAAATAGTAAAGAATGGAGTAAATGATCAGTCAGGCAAATAGTTGTGAGAGAGTATAACAAGTATTACCGGAGAAGAAAGCCCAAACAATTGACATGGTGCTCATTGTCCACCGGGGGAGATCCTGTCTAATGTGTCCAACGCCACGACAGTGTAAAAGCAGATGACCCACGGGATCGGCAAACGCAAGGTATGACCGTCCCGCGGGCTGTCTATTATACACTGAGATGGAAATTTAAACGCCGGCGCATTGGCGCCAACATGACGTCATGCGCCGACGGAGGCGTGGCGTCGAGGCGCAGCAGTGCCGTCCACCCGATCTCCCGTGCTGGAGGCAGAGGGAGAAGGGGAGGGCGCATGGTGCGCCTCGCAGCTCCCGGGATAACACAGGGACCAACCAGAAACAAGCCAAAGCACCCCACAACGTGGGAATTGTCGCAAAGGAGTAAGAAAAAACCTGCATGATTGTAATAATGCTATTGTATGGCATTAAAGAAGGCTGATAATGGCAATATTAGTATAATAGCACCCAACTTGTAGAAGGGCGAGAGTGACTGACCTAGCATGATGGATATGGGAATGTGAGTAGCCATATGCGATCAGTGATGAAAAAAATAATAACTTCCTGTCGCTTCATACCATGTCTCTCCATCCCTATTCATTTCGAAGAAGGGGGGAATGGCGGGACTTTATATGAGGCGCACGGTGGGATTTGCCGTGCGTCTCCATCCCTAATATTAGTTTCAAAAAAGAGAAGAGGTTGGGACTTTATATGAGAGACATGGAGGAGTCGGCAGGAAAATTATCAGCAGCTTTTATTGATGCATATAAATAGAACATACATAACAGATCAAAGATTAGTAATTAAAACCTCAAATGATACAAGTAAGGATAGATGTTCCCCGAATGCAATACATAATAACCAATATGACCAAATTCCAATATTGTAGAGTATAGAATTGTACAAAGTATATAAAATATAACAGAGCTGGAGAATCCAGATAATGGAGTATTCGGTATTAAACAAACATCATTGTCTCAACGCGTTTCGTGGACCCAAATCGCCACTTCATCAGGAGTTGATGTATGTGTATTTTGTAGTCTATAAAAATGGGAAATATGGGCATATGTTTAGGATAATGCCAAAGATGAAAAAAAGTATAAAGGTAAAAAATGGGGAGAACCAAAGAAACTTACATAGCAGCATGTGAGATGGCATGAAGACTGGAAAGGTCACCAAAAATGTCTCCCACGGGAGCTGAGGGCACATGGTCAGGCAAGCCAGGAGAGACATGTCGCACACATGGCATGTGAGGGCTAAATAGTAAGAATGAAGGGAGCCATAAATACAGCACCGTATAAATGTATCTGTAAAGGAGTATAATAAGTATATATGTAAAAATGGATAAATTGATTATATCAAATTAATAATTGAAAAAATATATATAATGTAATACAGATGTATACGAGTAAGGAAGTATTTTGGTTAAAGAAAGATGAGTGTGCAGGATTTAGGGAAAAGTAATGATAGTGAGTGGTGGAGATTGAGATGGGAGGGTGGATAAAAGCAAGCGAGCTAATAAAGTGAATGACAAGCACCTAGTGATGGGTGTGAAAGCAAGTAAGGAGAGTGGCCCAAATAGGAGAACAAGATAGTGGGTGAGGATGGGATGAAAAAGTGAGGGAGTGCAAGTAATGTGCCGTAAAGTGGGTTAAAAAACCCAACTGGTGATGTGGAGACAAATGGTGAGAGCAAGCCCACAGAAAGAGAGGGATGAGGAGTGGGATATGTAAAATGCAAATGAGTAGAAAAAATAATCAATGAAATAGTAAAGAATGGAGTAAATGATCAGTCAGGCAAATAGTTGTGAGAGAGTATAACAAGTATTACCGGAGAAGAAAGCCCAAACAATTGACATGGTGCTCATTGTCCACCGGGGGAGATCCTGTCTAATGTGTCCAACGCCACGACAGTGTAAAAGCAGATGACCCACGGGATCGGCAAACGCAAGGTATGACCGTCCCGCGGGCTGTCTATTATACACTGAGATGGAAATTCAAACGTCGGCGCATTGGCGCCAAAATGACGTCATGCGCCGACGGAGGCGTGGCGTCGAGGCGCAGCAGTGCCGTCCACCCGATCTCCCGTGCTGGAGGCAGAGGGAGAAGGGGAGGGCGCATGGTGCGCCTCGCAGCTCCCGGGATAACACAGGGACCAACCAGAAACAAGCCAAAGCACCCCACAACGTGGGAATTGTCGCAAAGGAGTAAGAAAAAACCTGCATGATTGTAATAATGCTATTGTATGGCATTAAAGAAGGCTGATAAAGGCAATATTAGTATAATAGCACCCAACTTGTAGAAGGGCGAGAGTGACTGACCTAGCATGATGGATATGGGAATGTGAGTAGCCATATGCGATCAGTGATGAAAAAAATAATAACTTCCTGTCGCTTCATACCATGTCTCTCCATCCCTATTCATTTCGAAGAAGGGGGGAATGGCGGGACTTTATATGAGGCGCACGGTGGGATTTGCCGTGCGTCTCCATCCCTAATATTAGTTTCAAAAAAGAGAAGAGGTTGGGACTTTATATGAGAGACATGGAGGAGTCGGCAGGAAAATTATCAGCAGCTTTTATTGATGCATATAAATAGAACATACATAACAGATCAAAGATTAGTAATTAAAACCTCAAATGATACAAGTAAGGATAGATGTTCCCCGAATGCAATACATAATAACCAATATGACCAAATTCCAATATTGTAGAGTATAGAATTGTACAAAGTATATAAAATATAACAGAGCTGGAGAATCCAGATAATGGAGTATTCGGTATTAAACAAACATCATTGTCTCAACGCGTTTCGTGGACCCAAATCGCCACTTCATCAGGAGTTGATGTATGTGTATTTTGTAGTCTATAAAAATGGGAAATATGGGCATATGTTTAGGATAATGCCAAAGATGAAAAAAAGTATAAAGGTAAAAAATGGGGAGAACCAAAGAAACTTACATAGCAGCATGTGAGATGGCATGAAGACTGGAAAGGTCACCAAAAATGTCTCCCACGGGAGCTGAGGGCACATGGTCAGGCAAGCCAGGAGAGACATGTCGCACACATGGCATGTGAGGGCTAAATAGTAAGAATGAAGGGAGCCATAAATACAGCACCGTATAAATGTATCTGTAAAGGAGTATAATAAGTATATATGTAAAAATGGATAAATTGATTATATCAAATTAATAATTGAAAAAATATATATAATGTAATACAGATGTATACGAGTAAGGAAGTATTTTGGTTAAAGAAAGATGAGTGTGCAGGATTTAGGGAAAAGTAATGATAGTGAGTGGTGGAGATTGAGATGGGAGGGTGGATAAAAGCAAGCGAGCTAATAAAGTGAATGACAAGCACCTAGTGATGGGTGTGAAAGCAAGTAAGGAGAGTGGCCCAAATAGGAGAACAAGATAGTGGGTGAGGATGGGATGAAAAAGTGAGGGAGTGCAAGTAATGTGCCGTAAAGTGGGTTAAAAAACCCAACTGGTGATGTGGAGACAAATGGTGAGAGCAAGCCCACAGAAAGAGAGGGATGAGGAGTGGGATATGTAAAATGCAAATGAGTAGAAAAAATAATCAATGAAATAGTAAAGAATGGAGTAAATGATCAGTCAGGCAAATAGTTGTGAGAGAGTATAACAAGTATTACCGGAGAAGAAAGCCCAAACAATTGACATGGTGCTCATTGTCCACCGGGGGAGATCCTGTCTAATGTGTCCAACGCCACGACAGTGTAAAAGCAGATGACCCACGGGATCGGCAAACGCAAGGTATGACCGTCCCGCGGGCTGTCTATTATACACTGAGATGGAAATTCAAACGTCGGCGCATTGGCGCCAAAATGACGTCATGCGCCGACGGAGGCGTGGCGTCGAGGCGCAGCAGTGCCGTCCACCCGATCTCCCGTGCTGGAGGCAGAGGGAGAAGGGGAGGGCGCATGGTGCGCCTCGCAGCTCCCGGGATAACACAGGGACCAACCAGAAACAAGCCAAAGCACCCCACAACGTGGGAATTGTCGCAAAGGAGTAAGAAAAAACCTGCATGATTGTAATAATGCTATTGTATGGCATTAAAGAAGGCTGATAATGGCAATATTAGTATAATAGCACCCAACTTGTAGAAGGGCGAGAGTGACTGACCTAGCATGATGGATATGGGAATGTGAGTAGCCATATGCGATCAGTGATGAAAAAAATAATAACTTCCTGTCGCTTCATACCATGTCTCTCCATCCCTATTCATTTCGAAGAAGGGGGGAATGGCGGGACTTTATATGAGGCGCACGGTGGGATTTGCCGTGCGTCTCCATCCCTAATATTAGTTTCAAAAAAGAGAAGAGGTTGGGACTTTATATGAGAGACATGGAGGAGTCGGCAGGAAAATTATCAGCAGCTTTTATTGATGCATATAAATAGAACATACATAACAGATCAAAGATTAGTAATTAAAACCTCAAATGATACAAGTAAGGATAGATGTTCCCCGAATGCAATACATAATAACCAATATGACCAAATTCCAATATTGTAGAGTATAGAATTGTACAAAGTATATAAAATATAACAGAGCTGGAGAATCCAGATAATGGAGTATTCGGTATTAAACAAACATCATTGTCTCAACGCGTTTCGTGGACCCAAATCGCCACTTCATCAGGAGTTGATGTATGTGTATTTTGTAGTCTATAAAAATGGGAAATATGGGCATATGTTTAGGATAATGCCAAAGATGAAAAAAAGTATAAAGGTAAAAAATGGGGAGAACCAAAGAAACTTACATAGCAGCATGTGAGATGGCATGAAGACTGGAAAGGTCACCAAAAATGTCTCCCACGGGAGCTGAGGGCACATGGTCAGGCAAGCCAGGAGAGACATGTCGCACACATGGCATGTGAGGGCTAAATAGTAAGAATGAAGGGAGCCATAAATACAGCACCGTATAAATGTATCTGTAAAGGAGTATAATAAGTATATATGTAAAAATGGATAAATTGATTATATCAAATTAATAATTGAAAAAATATATATAATGTAATACAGATGTATACGAGTAAGGAAGTATTTTGGTTAAAGAAAGATGAGTGTGCAGGATTTAGGGAAAAGTAATGATAGTGAGTGGTGGAGATTGAGATGGGAGGGTGGATAAAAGCAAGCGAGCTAATGAAGTGAATGACAAGCACCTAGTGATGGGTGTGAAAGCAAGTAAGGAGAGTGGCCCAAATAGGAGAACAAGATAGTGGGTGAGGATGGGATGAAAAAGTGAGGGAGTGCAATTAATGTGCCGTAAAGTGGGTTAAAAAACCCAACTGGTGATGTGGAGACAAATGGTGAGAGCAAGCCCACAGAAAGAGAGGGATGAGGAGTGGGATATGTAAAATGCAAATGAGTAGAAAAAATAATCAATGAAATAGTAAAGAATGGAGTAAATGATCAGTCAGGCAAATAGTTGTGAGAGAGTATAACAAGTATTACCGGAGAAGAAAGCCCAAACAATTGACATGGTGCTCATTGTCCACCGGGGGAGATCCTGTCTAATGTGTCCAACGCCACGACAGTGTAAAAGCAGATGACCCACGGGATCGGCAAACGCAAGGTATGACCGTCCCGCGGGCTGTCTATTATACACTGAGATGGAAATTCAAACGTCGGCGCATTGGCGCCAAAATGACGTCATGCGCCGACGGAGGCGTGGCGTCGAGGCGCAGCAGTGCCGTCCACCCGATCTCCCGTGCTGGAGGCAGAGGGAGAAGGGGAGGGCACATGGTGCGCCTCGCAGCTCCCGGGATAACACAGGGACCAACCAGAAACAAGCCAAAGCACCCCACAACGTGGGAATTGTCGCAAAGGAGTAAGAAAAAACCTGCATGATTGTAATAATGCTATTGTATGGCATTAAAGAAGGCTGATAATGGCAATATTAGTATAATAGCACCCAACTTGTAGAAGGGCGAGAGTGACTGACCTAGCATGATGGATATGGGAATGTGAGTAGCCATATGCGATCAGTGATGAAAAAAATAATAACTTCCTGTCGCTTCATACCATGTCTCTCCATCCCTATTCATTTCGAAGAAGGGGGGAATGGCGGGACTTTATATGAGGCGCACGGGGGGATTTGCCGTGCGTCTCCATCCCTAATATTAGTTTCAAAAAAGAGAAGAGGTTGGGACTTTATATGAGAGACATGGAGGAGTCGGCAGGAAAATTATCAGCAGCTTTTATTGATGCATATAAATAGAACATACATAACAGATCAAAGATTAGTAATTAAAACCTCAAATGATACAAGTAAGGATAGATGTTCCCCGAATGCAATACATAATAACCAATATGACCAAATTCCAATATTGTAGAGTATAGAATTGTACAAAGTATATAAAATATAACAGAGCTGGAGAATCCAGATAATGGAGTATTCGGTATTAAACAAACATCATTGTCTCAACGCGTTTCGTGGACCCAAATCGCCACTTCATCAGGAGTTGATGTATGTGTATTTTGTAGTCTATAAAAATGGGAAATATGGGCATATGTTTAGGATAATGCCAGAGATGAAAAAAAGTATAAAGGTAAAAAATGGGGAGAACCAAAGAAACTTACATAGCAGCATGTGAGATGGCATGAAGACTGGAAAGGTCACCAAAAATGTCTCCCACGGGAGCTGAGGGCACATGGTCAGGCAAGCCAGGAGAGACATGTCGCACACATGGCATGTGAGGGCTAAATAGTAAGAATGAAGGGAGCCATAAATACAGCACCGTATAAATGTATCTGTAAAGGAGTATAATAAGTATATATGTAAAAATGGATAAATTGATTATATCAAATTAATAATTGAAAAAATATATATAATGTAATACAGATGTATACGAGTAAGGAAGTATTTTGGTTAAAGAAAGATGAGTGTGCAGGATTTAGGGAAAAGTAATGATAGTGAGTGGTGGAGATTGAGATGGGAGGGTGGATAAAAGCAAGCGAGCTAATAAAGTGAATGACAAGCACCTAGTGATGGGTGTGAAAGCAAGTAAGGAGAGTGGCCCAAATAGGAGAACAAGATAGTGGGTGAGGATGGGATGAAAAAGTGAGGGAGTGCAAGTAATGTGCCGTAAAGTGGGTTAAAAAACCCAACTGGTGATGTGGAGACAAATGGTGAGAGCAAGCCCACAGAAAGAGAGGGATGAGGAGTGGGATATGTAAAATGCAAATGAGTAGAAAAAATAATCAATGAAATAGTAAAGAATGGAGTAAATGATCAGTCAGGCAAATAGTTGTGAGAGAGTATAACAAGTATTACCGGAGAAGAAAGCCCAAACAATTGACATGGTGCTCATTGTCCACCGGGGGAGATCCTGTCTAATGTGTCCAACGCCACGACAGTGTAAAAGCAGATGACCCACGGGATCGGCAAACGCAAGGTATGACCGTCCCGCGGGCTGTCTATTATACACTGAGATGGAAATTCAAACGTCGGCGCATTGGCGCCAAAATGACGTCAGGCGCCGACGGAGGCGTGGCGTCGAGGCGCAGCAGTGCCGTCCACCCGATCTCCCGTGCTGGAGGCAGAGGGAGAAGGGGAGGGCGCATGGTGCGCCTCGCAGCTCCCGGGATAACACAGGGACCAACCAGAAACAAGCCAAAGCACCCCACAACGTGGGAATTGTCGCAAAGGAGTAAGAAAAAACCTGCATGATTGTAATAATGCTATTGTATGGCCATACAATAGCATTATTACAATCATGCAGGTTTTTTCTTACTCCTTTGCGACAATTCCCACGTTGTGGGGTGCTTTGGCTTGTTTCTGGTTGGTCCCTGTGTTATCCCGGGAGCTGCGAGGCGCACCATGCGCCCTCCCCTTCTCCCTCTGCCTCCAGCACGGGAGATCGGGTGGACGGCACTGCTGCGCCTCGACGCCACGCCTCCGTCGGCGCATGACGTCATTTTGGCGCCAATGCGCCGACGTTTGAATTTCCATCTCAGTGTATAATAGACAGCCCGCGGGACGGTCATACCTTGCGTTTGCCGATCCCGTGGGTCATCTGCTTTTACACTGTCGTGGCGTTGGACACATTAGACAGGATCTCCCCCGGTGGACAATGAGCACCATGTCAATTGTTTGGGCTTTCTTCTCCGGTAATACTTGTTATACTCTCTCACAACTATTTGCCTGACTGATCATTTACTCCATTCTTTACTATTTCATTGATTATTTTTTCTACTCATTTGCATTTTACATATCCCACTCCTCATCCCTCTCTTTCTGTGGGCTTGCTCTCACCATTTGTCTCCACATCACCAGTTGGGTTTTTTAACCCACTTTACGGCACATTACTTGCACTCCCTCACTTTTTCATCCCATCCTCACCCACTATCTTGTTCTCCTATTTGGGCCACTCTCCTTACTTGCTTTCACACCCATCACTAGGTGCTTGTCATTCACTTTATTAGCTCGCTTGCTTTTATCCACCCTCCCATCTCAATCTCCACCACTCACTATCATTACTTTTCCCTAAATCCTGCACACTCATCTTTCTTTAACCAAAATACTTCCTTACTCGTATACATCTGTATTACATTATATATATTTTTTCAATTATTAATTTGATATAATCAATTTATCCATTTTTACATATATACTTATACTCCTTTACAGATACATTTATACGGTGCTGTATTTATGGCTCCCTTCATTCTTACTATTTAGCCCTCACATGCCATGTGTGCGACATGTCTCTCCTGGCTTGCCTGACCATGTGCCCTCAGCTCCCGTGGGAGACATTTTTGGTGACCTTTCCAGTCTTCATGCCATCTCACATGCTGCTATGTAAGTTTCTTTGGTTCTCCCCATTTTTTACCTTTATACTTTTTTTCATCTTTGGCATTATCCTAAACATATGCCCATATTTCCCATTTTTATAGACTACAAAATACACATACATCAACTCCTGATGAAGTGGCGATTTGGGTCCACGAAACGCGTTGAGACAATGATGTTTGTTTAATACCGAATACTCCATTATCTGGATTCTCCAGCTCTGTTATATTTTATATACTTTGTACAATTCTATACTCTACAATATTGGAATTTGGTCATATTGGTTATTATGTATTGCATTCGGGGAACATCTATCCTTACTTGTATCATTTGAGGTTTTAATTACTAATCTTTGATCTGTTATGTATGTTCTATTTATATGCATCAATAAAAGCTGCTGATAATTTTCCTGCCGACTCCTCCATGTCTCTCATATAAAGTCCCAACCTCTTCTCTTTTTTGAAACTAATATTAGGGATGGAGACGCACGGCAAATCCCACCGTGCGCCTCATATAAAGTCCCGCCATTCCCCCCTTCTTCGAAATGAATAGGGATGGAGAGACATGGTATGAAGCGACAGGAAGTTATTATTTTTTTCATCACTGATCGCATATGGCTACTCACATTCCCATATCCATCATGCTAGGTCAGTCACTCTCGCCCTTCTACAAGTTGGGTGCTATTATACTAATATTGCCATTATCAGCCTTCTTTAATGCCATACAATAGCATTATTACAATCATGCAGGTTTTTTCTTACTCCTTTGCGACAATTCCCACGTGGTGGGGTGCTTTGGCTTGTTTCTGGTTGGTCCCTGTGTTATCCCGGGAGCTGCGAGGCGCACCATGCGCCCTCCCCTTCTCCCTCTGCCTCCAGCACGGGAGATCGGGTGGACGGCACTGCTGCGCCTCGACGCCACGCCTCCGTCGGCGCATGACGTCATTTTGGCGCCAATGCGCCGACGTTTGAATTTCCATCTCAGTGTATAATAGACAGCCCGCGGGACGGTCATACCTTGCGTTTGCCGATCCCGTGGGTCATCTGCTTTTACACTGTCGTGGCATTGGACACATTAGACAGGATCTCCCCCGGTGGACAATGAGCACCATGTCAATTGTTTGGGCTTTCTTCTCCGGTAATACTTGTTATACTCTCTCACAACTATTTGCCTGACTGATCATTTACTCCATTCTTTACTATTTCATTGATTATTTTTTCTACTCATTTGCATTTTACATATCCCACTCCTCATCCCTCTCTTTCTGTGGGCTTGCTCTCACCATTTGTCTCCACATCACCAGTTGGGTTTTTTAACCCACTTTACGGCACATTACTTGCACTCCCTCACTTTTTCATCCCATCCTCACCCACTATCTTGTTCTCCTATTTGGGCCACTCTCCTTACTTGCTTTCACACCCATCACTAGGTGCTTGTCATTCACTTTATTAGCTCGCTTGCTTTTATCCACCCTCCCATCTCAATCTCCACCACTCACTATCATTACTTTTCCCTAAATCCTGCACACTCATCTTTCTTTAACCAAAATACTTCCTTACTCGTATACATCTGTATTACATTATATATATTTTTTCAATTATTAATTTGATATAATCAATTTATCCATTTTTACATATATACTTATTATACTCCTTTACAGATACATTTATACGGTGCTGTATTTATGGCTCCCTTCATTCTTACTATTTAGCCCTCACATGCCATGTGTGCGACATGTCTCTCCTGGCTTGCCTGACCATGTGCCCTCAGCTCCCGTGGGAGACATTTTTGGTGACCTTTCCAGTCTTCATGCCATCTCACATGCTGCTATGTAAGTTTCTTTGGTTCTCCCCATTTTTTACCTTTATACTTTTTTTCATCTTTGGCATTATCCTAAACATATGCCCATATTTCCCATTTTTATAGACTACAAAATACACATACATCAACTCCTGATGAAGTGGCGATTTGGGTCCACGAAACGCGTTGAGACAATGATGTTTGTTTAATACCGAATACTCCATTATCTGGATTCTCCAGCTCTGTTATATTTTATATACTTTGTACAATTCTATACTCTACAATATTGGAATTTGGTCATATTGGTTATTATGTATTGCATTCGGGGAACATCTATCCTTACTTGTATCATTTGAGGTTTTAATTACTAATCTTTGATCTGTTATGTATGTTCTATTTATATGCATCAATAAAAGCTGCTGATAATTTTCCTGCCGACTCCTCCATGTCTCTCATATAAAGTCCCAACCTCTTCTCTTTTTTTAAATAAAATTTATGTCCTTTTTTCCCTGAAAAAGAGCTTTCTTTTGGTGGTATTTGATCACCTCTGCGATTTTTATTTTTGCGCTATAAACAAAAATAGAGCGACAATTTTGAAAAAAAAAAATATTATTTTTCACATTCTGCTATATAACATTCCTCAATTTTTTTTTTTTAACATTCTAGGCCAATTTGTTGTCTGCTACATATTTTTGGTAAAAAAAAAAAAAATAAGCGTATTTTAATTGGTTTGCGCAAAAGTTATCACGTCTACTAACTACGGGAAAGATTTATGTCATTTTTATTGTTGTTTTTTTTTTTTTACTAGTAATGGCGGCGATCTGCGTTTTTTAGCTGGACTGCGACATTGTGGTGGACAGATGGGACCCCTAACTGACATTTTTGACACTTTGGGGGGGGGGGAGGGCAGTGACATTACTACAGTAATCAGTGCTAAAAATATGCACTGCTACTGTAATAATGCCATTGGCAGGGAAGGAGTTAACCCAGGGGCGATCAAATGTGTACCTAGGGGCGGTTAAATGTGTACCTAGGCACGTGTTTCTAACTGTTTGGGGGTTGGGCTTGTGAAATGATCACAGAGACCTGTGTTCCTATATAGAAGGATCACAGGAGCTCTGTGATCATTCCAGAGAAGAACGGTCAGCTGTGTTTACAACAGCTGACCGTTCTTCTCTCTCAGCGGGGAGCGATCGCGGGTGGCAGGCGGCAATTGGAGCCGCTTGCACCATGCATCAGAGTCCCCACTGCGGAGTGGGGGCAGGAGCGTGCTTGCCCCCTAGCTGCAGGCGGGAGTCTGATATATACCTACGGCGGTTCGCGCAGGAGGGCCAGCCTGCCGCAGTATTTCCGCGGTGGGCGGTCCAAAAGCAGTTAAAGTGTAAGAAAAAATATGAAATTCGTTTTTCTCCCGTGCTGTTACTCCATGCATTTTGTGTGTTTTATATAGAGCCAGCCAGCACCAATACACATACTAAATCAAAATCACATACTAAATCAAGATTAATGAAAAAGTGTAAGAAAATCAACTAAATAAAAACTAAACACAATCTTTCATCCACATAAATCTATATGTGACTTAAGTCACATCAGTGCAATTTTTACAAAAAAATTAATTTCTTCAAAAATTTTCTGTAATCTTTCTTCCCCTCCTGTGAACAGTGTACAGCTTGTATAATAGTGAAAATTTGCTGTCCCCTCAAAATAACTCAACACACAGCCATTCATGTCTAAACCGCTGGCACCAAGTTGGAGGGGCTTTTAAACTAGGAGACGGGGGGAGGGCTCAGAAGTAGAATCAGTCAGGAGGGAACAAAGGACTGAAGGCAGTTGTAGGGTCAGCAGCGACAGTAGGTCCACAACGTCAATTGGCAGGTCTGTGCGGGAAAACCTCAGACCAAACAGGAATAAACATAACCGCCAATCACGTTTAACTTCCGTAAAACTAAGAGGGGTATGTGCTAATGCCAGGAGCCTAGCTAATAAAATGGATGAATTGGAAATGTTAGTACATGAGGATGACATAGACCTTGTGGGAATAACAGAGACTTGGTTTGACCACTCACATGACTGGCTGGCCAATATCCAAGGGTATTCGGTGTACCGGAAGGACAGGGTAGGAAAAAGAGGGGGAGAGGTATGTCTCTATGTCAAGAACAATATAAAGGTGATAGAAATGAGTGACATTACGGATGGGATGAGCATGGATTTAGAATCTGTGTGGGTTGAACTCCATAGAGAAGGAGAAAAGGGAAAAGTAGTTGTGGGGGTTTGCTATAGGCCACCTAACCAAGGGGAGGAGGTAGAGCTGGAATTTTTAGTACTAATGGGTAAAGTGGCAAGATTGGGATCAGTCATCATATTGGGGGACTTCAATTATCCCGACATTGACTGGGAAGAGGGGACTGCACACTCACAGAAGGCCCATCTATTCACGGAAACCTTACAGGACAACTACATGTCACAGTTGGTGGATTCCCCTACCAGAGAAAAAGCAGTCCTGGACCTATTGATCACTAATGACCCAGACATAATCTCGGAGGTAGGAGTCCAGGACAACCTGGGCTCTAGCGATCACAGGATGATCACATTTAGTATAAATAACAATATAACAAGGCAAGTGGGAAACATAAGAACCCTAAATTTCAGAAGGGCAAACTTTCCAAAATTGTACTCATTGATGAAAAGGGTAAACTGGGACCAAACCTTGGGATCACTGACCACAGAGGAAAAATGGGAATGCTTTAGGAACAAATTAAGCAAATGCATCTTGCAGTGCATTCCTATGGGAAATAAATTTAGAAGAGACAAAGCCAAACCTGGCTGGCTAAACCGTAGCGTTAAAAAACTTATTAGCGGAAAAAAATTGGCCTTCAAGAAATATAAATCAGAGGGCACAGTATCGGCTTTCCAGCAATACAAGGAGGCAAATAAGAAAAGTAAACAATAAATAAAGATGGCTAAAATCAACTTTGAGAGACAAATAGCGGAGGATAGTAAAAAAAACCCAAAGAAATTCTTTAAATATATCAACAGCAAAAAAACTAGGGCAGAGCATATTGCACACATAATTAACGATGATGGGAGGATGGTTACAGAGGACACTGAAAAAACAACCGTACTGAATGCTTTTTTCTCCTCAGTCTTTACACAGGAAAAGGAGGGGTACACTGACCATGACTGTATGGTTAGTAGTAATACACAGGACTTGTCACTATGGCTAACAGAGGGTGAAATCAGGGAAAGGCTGGATAAACTTAACACAAACAAATCACCAGGCCCGGATGGCGTACATCCGAGAGTACTCAAGGAACTCAGTAAGGTTATATCTAGACCACTGTTCCTGATCTTTGCTGACAGTATTAGGACAGGAGATGTACCAGGGGATTGGAGGAAGGCTAACGTGATTCCGATATTCAAAAAGGGCCAGAGGCATATCCCGGGAAATTATAGGCCTGTCAGTTTGACATCAATAATATGTAAACTTCTGGAGGGGATGATAAGGGACTATATCGTAGAGTATGCTAAAGACAACAACATAATCAGCAGTAACCAGCACGGGTTTACAAATGGGCGTTCTTGTCAAACCAATCTCTTAGCCTTCTACGAGGAGGTGAGCTGTGAGCTAGATAGGGGCAGACCAGTGGATGTGGTGTACTTGGATTTCGCTAAGGCGTTTGATACAGTTCCCCACAAGCGCTTAATTTATAAAATAAGGTCTGCAGGTATCGATAGCAGGGTTTGCTCTTGGATACGAAACTGGCTAAAAGGCCGTGTCCAAAGGGTGGTAATAAACAGCGCATACTCAGACTGGTCTGAGGTAGTAAGCGGGTGCCCCAGGGCTCAGTCCTGGGACCAACCTTGTTCAATTTATTCATAAACAGCATTGAGGACGGGATCAGTAGTTCGTTATCAGTTTTTGCAGATGACACAAAATTGGCCAGGGCAATAACTGCACAGCATGAAGCAGATATCCTACAGAATGACCTGGACAAAATTACGGAGTGGGCAACGACATGGCAAATGAGGTTTAACGTGGAGAAGTGTAAGGTTTTGCACTTGGGGACTAAAAACATAAAAACACAATACACGTTAGGAGGGGAACCCTTGGGGGGAATCAATAATGGAGAAAGATCTGGGAGTCTTGGTTGATGATAGATTAGGCAACAGCATGCAATGTAAAGCGGCAGCTGCCAAAGCCAGCAGATTATTAGCATGCATAAAGGAAGGGATGTATTCCAGAGATAAGACTATAATCCTTCCACTTTATAAAACTCTGGTCCGACCGCATCTTGAATATTCTGTCCAGTTCTGGTCGCCAGTCCTCAGGAGGGATGTGTTGGAGCTGGAGAGAGTCCAGAGAAGAGCAACTAAACTGATTAGGGGCTTGGAGGACCTTAACTATGAAGAGCGGCTGCAATCGCTCGATTTATTCTCCCTGCAGAAGAGACGTCTGAGGGGGGACATGATAGCAATTTTTAAATATCTTAATGGGGATCTCAGCTTAGAAAAAAAGCTGTTCGTTCGAAGGAATTGCATGAGGACTCGAGGACATACAATGCGATTAGAGGAGAAGCGTTTTAGCCTCAGGCAACGAGGAGGGTCCTTTACTGTTAGGGCTACAAGATAGTGGAATTGTCTACCACAAGAGGTGGTTTCTGCGGGTAGTATGGTGGCTTTCAAAAGACTCTTAGACGTACATCTCAAGGATCAGGACATTAAGGGCTATGTTAGATGATTACAGCCACACACACCTACACAGGTTGAACTGGATGGACTATTGTCTTTATTCAACCTCACCTACTATGTATGTAACTATGTAACTATGTAACAAAAGTGACTACACCTCTAAGTGAAAATCTCCAAATTGAGCCCAATTAGCCATTTTCCCTCCCCGGGGTCATGTGACTCGTTAGTGTTACAAGGTCTCAGGTGTGAATAGCGAGCAGGTGTGTTAAATTTGGTGTTAAAGCTCTCACTCTCTCATACTGGTCACTGGAAGTTCCACATGGCACCTCATGGCAAAGAACTCTCTGAGGATCTGAAAATAAGAATTGTTGCTCTACATATAGATGGCCTAGGCTATAAGAAGATTGCCAAGACCCTGAAACTAAGCTGCAGCATGGTGGCCAAGAATATACAGCAGTTTAACAGGATAGGTTCCACTCAGAACAGGCCTGGCCATGGTCTACCAAAGAAGCTGAGTGCACATGCTCAGCGTCATATCCAGAGGTTGTCTTTGGGAAATAAATGTATGAGTGCTGCCAGCATTGATGCAGAGGTTGAAGTGGTGGGGGATCAGCCTGTTAGTGCTCAGGCCATACGCTGCACACTGCATCAAATTGGTCTGCATGGCTGTCGTCCCAGAAGGAAAATTATGCACAAGAAAGCCTGCAAACAGTTTGCTGAAGACAAGCAGACTAAGGACATGGAATACTGGAACCATGTCCTGTGGTCTGATGAGACCAAAATAAACGTATTTGGTTCAGATGGTGTCAAGGGTGTGTGGCGGCAACCAGGGGAGGAGTACAAAGACAAGTGTGTCTTGCCTACAGTCAAGCATGGTGGTGGGTGTTTTATGGTCTAGGGCTGCATGAGTGCTGCCAGCACAGGGGAGCTACAGTTCACTGAGGGAACCATGAATGCCAACATGTACTGTGACATACTGAAGCAGAGCATGCTCTCCTCCCTTCGGAGATTGGGCCACAGGGCAGTATTCCAAAATGATAATGACCCCAAACACACCTCCAAGGTGACCACTGCCTTGCTAAAGAAGCTGAGGATAAAGGTGATGGACTGGCCAAGCATGTCTCCAGACCTAAACCCTATTGAGCATCTGTGGGGCATCCTCAAATGGAAGGTGGAGGAGTGAAAGGTCTCCAACATCCACCAGTAACATGGTTTTGTCATGGAGGAGTGGAAGAGGACTCCAGTGGCAACCTGTGAAGCTCTGGTGAACTCAATGTCCAAGAGGGTTAAGGCAGTGCTGAAAAAAAATGGTGGCCACACAAAATATTTACACTTTGGGCCCAATTTTGGACATCTTCACACCTGAGACCTTGTAACACTAACGACTCACATGACCCCAGGGAGGGAAAATGGCTAATTGGGCCCAATTTGGAGATTGTCACTTAGGGGTGTACTCACTTTTGTTGCCAGCGGTTTAGACATTAATGGCTGTGTGTTGACTTATTTTGAGGGGACAGAAAATGTACACTGTTATACAAGCTGTACACTCACTACTTTGCATTGTAACAGAGTGTCATTTCTTCAGCGTTGTCACAAAAATGTGAGGGGTGTACTCACTTTTGTGAGATACTGTATATATATATATGAAAATTGATCAATCCTAATGTACTGATGGCCTGTCTCATTTCTTGAGGCCCGAAAACTCCAAGACTGTACAAATATCCCCCAAATGACCCCTTTAGTAAAGTATACAGTTCAAGGAATTTAATAAGAGGCATGGCAAGTTTTTTGAAGTTGTAATTTTTTGTCACAATTATTTCGAAAATAAATACATTTAAAAAAAAAATTCCCAATATTTTTTCAATTTTTGTTTTCTTTTAATTGCATTTTTTTTTCCTTTCTTACATTTTTTTTAACACCCTGTGTAAACTACCATTGAAACACTGTACTACTCTGGGGAAGTGATCAGGGTTTTGATTTTCTTTACACATTATGATTGCCTATACCAGTGAATTTCATTGGTATAATCAACAATTTTTACTGACTGAAACTGAATAATTCAGTATGTATTGTTGTGATTATCTGTGACTGGCCACAGCTAAAAACATGGAGAAAGAAGATATGTAAATCGGCGCTCACAGGGGGTGCAACTCTCTGTTGTGGCAGATAATGGGGGCTGGCAGTCAGGTGAGAGTCAATAAGATACTGGCACATAAAGGGGCTGCACGCTGGAGGAGCCTTGGGATGGGGTAAAAGATTCCAGTGCCTGTGATGGATAATGTTAGGCTGACCTCGGTGCAGAGGGGAGGGGGATGGGGAGTAAAAATCCACTGGTCCGAGTGGATAAAGGGGGGGGAGAGAGTTACTGGGCTGGGCAGCACTCAAGGCTGCTATCCGGCTGAGCGAAGCGGCTCGATGTGTACATAAGAGATGAGGGAAGAAGCGCCACTGGAGTGCAGTGTAAAAAGGTTTTAATGGTTAAGAACAAGCAGGATTGGATAACTCACATCTGGGATCGAATAAAAGCAAACACTGTGGTGCCCTCCGTGGGATGGTCAGGTGGCTGGGCGCCTTCTCTGTGTCCTGGTGCGGTCAGATTGTCCGGGAGGAGTCCGAGGCTGATAACAATCTCCCCAGCTGTCCCGACTCGGAAGCCGCCTGAGATCAGCCTCGGACTCCTCCCGGACGATCAGACCGCACCAGGACACAGAGAAGGCTCCCAGCCACCTGACCATCCCATGGAGGGCACCACAGTGTTTGCTTTTATTCGATCCCAGATGTGAGTTATCCAATCCTGCTTTTTCTTAACCATTAAAACCTTTTTACACTGCACTCCAGTGGCGCTTCTTCCCTCATCTCTTATGTACACAGCTAAAAACATGGAACAGATGGGTTCTGATTGTCCCTGATCACTGTGACCAATCACAGCTAGCAACACAATTGTACACAATAGATGGCATGAAAGGAAGTCATCCATTGTTTGCAATTGTCATGTGATCTTCTGTTATTAGTTACAGTGATATGCATGGCACTGGCAGCAGCTGGTACACTGATCAGTCATTGGCTGTGTTCGATGGACACAGCCGGTGACAGATCGCACCGCAGCCCATTCCAGGAGAAAGCCAGATGATAGCGCAATGGGATAGTTGTTACCTGGGCCAGTTTAATTTTGTTTAGGCATAACTGTGCCTCTTATTTTGGTAGGAAAGAAACATTGACTTTGGAGCATTGGCATTTTGTTTCCACCACATTATCGGGCCTCGGTAACTATTTGGTGAAGGCAGTTGAAAAATACAGTGCCTTACAAAAGTATTCACCCCACTTGACTTTTTACCTATTTTGTTACATTACAGCCTTAAGTTCAATGTTTTGTTAATCTGAATTTTATGTGATGGATCAGAACACAATAGTCTAAGTTGGTGAAGTGAAATGAGAAAAATATATACATAAAACTATTTTTTAGAAATAGAAAACAGAAAGTTGGCATGTGCGTATGTATTCACCCCCTTTGTTATAAAGCCCATAAAAAGCTCTGGTGCAGCCAATTACCTTCAGAAGTCACATCATTAGTGAAATGATGTCCACCTGTGTGCAATCTAAGTGTCACATGATCTGTCATTACATATACACACCTTTTTTGAAAGGCCCCAGAAGCTGCAACACCTAAGCAAGAGGCACCACTAACCAAACACTGCCATGAAGACAAAGGAACTCTCCAAACAAGTAAGGGACAATGTTGTTGAGAAGTACAAGTCAGGGCTAGGTTATAAAAAAAATATCCAAATCTTTGATGATCCCAAAGAGCACCATCAAATATATCATAACCAAATGTAAAGAACATGGCACAATGGCAAACCTGCCAAGAGATGGCCGCCCACCAAAGCTCACAGACCGGGCAAGGAGGGCATTAATCAGAGAGGCAGCACAGAGGCCTAAGGTAACCCTGGAGAAGCTGCAAAGTTCCAAAGCAGAGACTGGAGTATCTGTACATAGGAAGACAATAAGCCGTACGCTCCATAGAGTTGGGCTTTGTGGCAGAGTGGCCAGAAGAAAACCATTACTTTCAGCAAAAAACAAAATGGAACGTTTTGAGTTTGTGAAAAGGCATGTGGGAGACTCCCAAAATGTATGGAGGAAGGTGCTCTTGTCTGATGAGACTAAAATTGAACTTTTTGGCCATCAAAGAAAACGCTATGTCTGTTGCAAACCCAACATATCACATCACCCAAAGAACACCATCCTCACAGTGAAACATGGTGGTGGCAGCATCATGCGGTGGGGGTGTTTTTCAGCAGCCGGGACTGGGAAACTGGTCGCAGTTGAGGGAAAGATGGTTGGTGCTAAATACAGGGATATTCTTGAGCAAAAGCTGTACCACTCTGTGGCTGGGATGGAGGTTCTCCTTCCAGCAGGACAATGACCCCAAACACACTGCTAAAGCAACACTTGAGTGGTTTAAGGGGAAACATGTAAATGTGTTGGAATGGCCTATTCAAAGCCCAGACCTCAATCCAATAGAACATCTGTGGTCAGACTTAAAGATTGCTGTTCACAAGCGCAAACCATCTACCTTGAAGGAGCTGGAGCAGTTTTGCAAGGAGGAATGGGAAAAAATCCCAGTGGTAATATGTGGCAAGCTCATAGAGACATATCCAAAGCGACTTGGAGCTGTGATTGCCGCAAAAGGTGGCTCTACAAAGTATTGACTTTAGGGGGGTGAATAGTTATGCACATTGACCTTTTCTATTATTTTGTCCAATTTGTTGTTTGCTTCACAATAAAAAAAAAAAAAAAAAAACATCTTCAAAGTTGTGGGCATGTTCTGTAAATTAAATGATGCAAATCCTCAAATAATCCATGTTAATTCCAGGTTGTGAGGCAACAAAACACAAAAAAATCCCAAAGCACTATATGTAGTTAAGTTACAGGCATATATTATATATGACTTATTCTGAAATGTTGATTCTTTACTATTGGAAAATGGAAATACAGGTGGAAGTGGAGTTGTTGTCAAATAGCAACTTAGTAGGTCTCATTTTTTTTATTTCATGTAATAATTTGCGAAATTTTCATTGATCAGTATGGGCAAAAACTCTAAGTTTGTGATCATGTTCTCTTCTCTTCAGTTTTCATGAATCTGCTCTTGAAAATGTATATAATTGTAAAATCATTGAGAATTAATTTATTATTGTTATTATTCTGTATTTCAGCATCGGTCTTTGCTAACTTGATTTCTTTGTTTGCAGTTTCTTACAATCCCTATATTTCATTAATGCAATTTCAGTACAGCCCTAAGAGATTTAAATGCATTCATTACCTGACTTATCAAATCTTAAACATTCCTATTCAACCATATTGGTTTTCTATTATTTCTTGAAATGTTGTTCTATGGGGAATGCACTTGCTAACAGTATTTGTTTAACCACTTGCCGACCGCCGCACGACTATCTACTGCAGCGGTGAGCCCCGTACAGGCAAAGTGACGTAGTACTACGTCGCTAGCCAAAGAGCCTCTAGGGGGCTCCCGCCCCCGCTCGTTCCCTAACAAGTCCGCGCGTGTGACCGGCGGACCCGATGGAGAGGGAGAAAGGCAGGCGGCTGATGTAAACAAAGCCGCCTGTCATTCTCCCTGATCTAACTGCAGAGATCATACGATCCTGCTATGTAGGATTGTATGTCTCTGTGGTTACATCACTAGCCACACCCCTTTACAGTTAGAAGCACGCCCCTAGGGACACACTTAACCCCTGCATCACCAATAAAATTAACCCCTTCCCTGCCAGTGTCATTTTTACAGTAACAGTGCATATGTATAGCACTAATTACTGTAGTAATGTCACTGGTACCCCCAAAAGTGTCAGAAATGTCAGTTAAGGGTCCGATCTGTCCGCCGCAATGTCGCAGTCCCGCAAAAAAAAACGCAGATCGCTGCCATTACTCCAAAACACCAAAAATGACAGAAATCTTTCCCTTAGTTAGTAAACACAATAACTTTTGCGCAAACCAATCAAAATACGCTTATTGCGATTTTTTTAACCAAACATGTGTAGCAGAAAACAAATTGGCCTAAAAATGTTAAAAAATTTTGATTTTTACATTTTTTTTTTGGGGAATTTCATATCGCAAAATAGGGCCTGGTCAGGAAGGGGTTAAAATCTTCCGGGGCTTAAGTGGTTAAAGCCCAACATCAGGCACAATAAGCTTACCAGAGTTATATGACTTAATTTCCTTAGAAACTACCTGCCTTAATGTAGAGTCGCCCCCCGTGAATACTCCTGTTTACATGCAGGTGAAAGTACAGCTACCATTATACTTCCGTGCCCACTCAGAGAAAAGTGCCGTAGGTCTTTTAAACCCCAATGCTACAGTCAGAACTCTGACTCTATCTATTCCTGACCATTTATATAACACAGCCCAGCTTTGTTTTATGAATAGCTAGAAGGAGAGGGAGGCAGAGATGTGACCAAAGTCCTGGGGTGTATGAGCCTGCAGTGCTTACATCTGAGTAGGCACATGTAAACAAGAACATTTGTGTAGTGAAGAAAAAAGTAGTGGCTTTTGAGCAAACAGATTTAAACTCTAAAGTATCTTTAAGCATTTCTAATTTAATTTCAATGTCTTTTTTAATATCACAAATTCCCTTTCTACTTCTAATGGCTTCTATTAGTTTTTTAACTTCTGCTTACCATAAATTATTTGCTTTTGTAGTTGTATCTAAAACTTAATTGAATACAAGTTTCTGTAGTTTCTGTTTCCCAAAAGTACCTTGATATGCACATTTCATTTTTTTATTAAAATGTAATATTTTTCAATATAATATAAACATACAAAAAATACTTTTCAAAGGGAGAAAAAAAATTATAATGAAACTATGCTTGCCCCCATATTCCCTCTCTCCGCTCTTCTATTACTCATCTATTCCTCTTTAGTGCATCCTCCCCTTCTTCTCCGTTTGTCTACTTCCCCTCTTCCTCCCTTTCCACCCAAACTTCTGAGTATTTGCTAGTCTTTTTTCTGCCCATTTTACCCATTTATTTGAGAAACTCTCTATCTGATCTTCCTTACTGCTACCTAATACTTCATATTGTATATATATTCAATTCTTTTAAACCCGTCTCTGAGTGTGGGGGCTTTCTAGTTCTAGCCATTTTTTTTTTTTAATTGTCCCCTTTGCTGCGTTTGTTAGGTTTGGTACTATTGTGCTTTCATAATGCTTTTTTATTTTGTCAGTTTTATGAAATAAAAAAACCCATGGGTCATCAATGATGTCTACTCCTGTAATGTAAATGAGATTTCCTTCTGTAGTGCTAGTTCTTCTCTCTTACTTAACCCAATATTCAAAATTTCTGACTTTATTGGATTTATCTTGAAGTCTGATAATTCCCCATATTTTTTTAGTTCTTTGAATACATTTGAAATAGTTATTCTAGAGTTGGTAATGTAGAACAGGACATCATCAGCATATGCTGCCACCTTATGTTCCTTGTGTCCCACCTTTACTCCTCCGTCTACATTGTTCCGTATGGTAACTAGTAATGGCTCTAGTGACAGGACAAACTGCATGGGCGAAAGCGGACACCCATGTCTAGTCCCGTTACACATTTTGAATGAAGGAGATACATTTCCGGTAACCTTTACTGATGCTGTTTGATTCCTATACAGTGCTCTTATCCAATGGTTCATCCTAGGGCCCATGCCTAAATCTTCTATTGTTTCTAGCATAAACTCCCAATCCACCCTGTCAAATGTTTTTTCAGCATCTATTGACAGTAGTAGATTTGGGGTTTTGTGTAATAGGAGTAACGTTCTTATCCCATTGTCTTTTCCGTCTCTACCTGGGATGAATCCAGTCTGGTCTGCATGGATCAACTCCAACATTAAATCTTTTATTCTAGTTGCTAGAACTTTTGCGTTTAGTTTTGTGTCCATATTTAATGACGCAATTGGCCTATAACTAGAGCACAAGGTTGCATCCTTTCCTTCTTTGGTATTACCATTACAAATGCCTGTAGTGATTCTACTCTCATCTCCTTTCCTTCTCCTATCTTGTTCATATATATGTACAGAATTTTGGTACTAGTACTTCCTTAAACTTTCTATAGCAGTGGGTTAGTAAACCCAATCAGGTCCTGGGCTTTTCCCTGTTGCTGAGTTTTTTAATGCAATCATTATCTCCTTCTGTGAGATTGGTGCCTTGAGAGTTTGCAGTTTTTTTTGTTGTTTTTTTTTGTTTCTAGGCAATTCTGCTTCCCTTATATATTTTTGTATCTTTTGTTTTCTTTTTTGTTCTACTTCTTGTGGCCCCTTTAGCCTCACTGTATATAGGGCACCATAGTAACTTTGGAATGCTTTAGCTATTTCTGTTGTTGAGTGTACCATTTCTCCTCTATTGTTTTTTATTTTTTTCTATATAATTGATTGACTTTTTTTTTCTTTAGTGCTCTTGCGAAATATTTCCCTGGTTTGATTCCCCATTTATATCTTTCTCTAGCGAATATGTTGAAGGCCCGCCTTGTTTTTTCTGCCATTAGTTCTCTTTTTATTACGAGGGATTGTTGTATCTCGGCCTCTATACTCTTTTTGTGTTTTTGTTCTAACTCGTGTATCTCTGTTATTATTCTATTTATATTAATAGTTCTTTCCTTTTTTTCTTGGAGCCTACCGAAATCAGTACACCTCTGATGTATGCCTTGTGGGCCTCCCTTTTTGTAGGGCCAGATATATCTGGGGTTTCATTACCAAGAAATATTGTTCCAGTTCTTTCCCTATCTTTTTCCCAACTACTACGTCCAAGTGTTTATATTTTTCTGAGGTCCTGCAAGTTTATCTTTCATAATTACCGGGGCATGGTCTGATAATGTCATTATTCCTATTGATGTTTTAACTACTGCTTCTATCAGTCTATGTTCTATCATAATATAATCTGGTCTTGAGTACATCCCATGCACAGGGGAGTGGAAGGATTATTCCCTCTCCCAAAGGTGTTCGACTCTCCACACATCCACCAGCTGGCAGTGGAATAATTTTTTTCCCATCATCCTAAGCTGGTGGCTACCTGTTGCCTGTGCACATGATATACATTCCAAGAGTGGATCCATACAGAAGTTGAAATCTCCTACCAGAATCAATTTACCTTTTTTTAAACTGCATCAGCTTCTCTAATATTCTTTTCAAATATCCTTTTGGGTTTTTATTTGGGCAGTATACATTTGCCACCGTGCATTCCATTCCCTGTAGTTGTCCCTTCGGGAAAATGTACCATTCTTCTAGGTCTACAAACCTTTCCTCCAAAGAGAACCTAACGTCCTTCGCCATACCAGTTGATACCCCCTTTGCTCTCTTAGTTTGCCAATCTCCATAGTACCAAACTGGGTAAAATTTAGGGTATAATTTCAAATTTGTATCTTGTGCAATACGTGTCTCCTGTAGGAATATTATGCTAGCAGAAAATCGTCTAAATTCTTCTAGTACCTTATGTCTTTTAATTGACGTATTTAATCCTCTTACATTATATGTCAAGAAATTTAGGGTATTCATGTCGTTTTACCTTCTCCTCTCTCCTCCTTTGCTTTACTTCCTTTCTCCCTCACCCTCAGCCTGAATTTAACACAGGTGTAGGGGCATTTTATAAGGGTCGTCCAGGGGGACTTATCCCAGAGATCAAAAGGGGAGACAATATCAACAAGTAATTTTGCAAATTCAGCACAACATTTTCTTCTTCTTTGTTCCCTCTCTTCCCCTCCCTTCTTTCTCCTCCCCTCCCTTCTTTTTACTCCCCTACCCTGTGCCCTTCCCACACTTCCAACCCTCCCCATTCCCATCCTCCTCCCTCCTTCCCCCAAGTTCTCCCGGCTAGTCCAAACAGATTTCATATGAAGTTTCAATAAAAGGATTTTTGGAAGTGCAGCCTTCTGGAATTATTCCTTATGATAGTATTGTTAGATGGACTTTACATAAGAGACTAACAAATTAAAGCCTAACTTCATAAAGAATGCTTTCTTAGCAGTTACAGAAACATTTTTTTCCTTTTGGGATAAAGTTTTAAATTAGGAATAAATCAGACCATTATAGGGATCCCTTTGGGGTCAATTCACCAAAGGATATCGCATGAGATATTTGAGTCATGTGACACATTTAGTCCCCGTTCACACTGGGGCGACCTGTGAGGCGACCTGGTCGCCTAACAGGTTGCCGTAGGTTGCCTTCCATAGGGAAGCTGCGGACCCGTTCTAATAGGAGCGACACAAGTCGCTCCGACTTAGAAAAAGGGTCCGGAGCTTCTTTGGGGCGACCCGGAGCGACCGTCATAGACTTCAATGTTATGAAGTCCGTGCCGGCCGCTCCGAGGTCGCGGGGCGAGCAGCGCGCAGCGACCTCGGAGGTCGCCCCGGGAAGTAGCGTCGCTGCTATGTGAACGGGGCCTTAACCCTAATATCACATGTAATATGAAAAATGTAAATTCACTACAGGTTTATGCGGTGTTTAGCTCAAAAAAAGAAACACTTTGTAAATACCACATGAACCTGTCTAAAAGTCAATTAACAAAAAAAGGAAACAAAACCTTTGTTAAAATCGTGATTGTTACATAGTTACATATTAGTCTGGCTGAAAAAAGACACAAGTCCATCTATTTCAACTGACAGAGGAAAAAATATAATAAATACATACATGTATATATACACACACACACACACACATATATATATATATATATATATATATATACACACACATACAATCATATATACAGTATCTCACATAAGTGAGTACACCCCTCACATTTTTGTAAATATTTTATTATATCTTTTCATGTGACAACACTGAAGAAATGACACTTTGCTACAATGTAAAGTAGTGAGTGTACAGCTTGTATAACAGTGTGAACTTGCTGTCCCCTCAAAATAACTCAACACACAGCCATTAATGTCTACATCGCTGGCAACAAAAGTGACTACACCCCTAAGTAAAAATGTCCAAATTGTGCCCAATTAGCCATTTTCCCTCCCCGGTGTCATGTGACTGGCTAGGGATACAAGGTCTCAGGTGTGATGGGGGGGGCAGGTGTGTTAAATTTGGTGTTATCACGCTCACTCTCTCATACTGGTCACTGGAAGTTCAACATGGCACCTCATGGCAAAGAACTCTCTGGGGATCTGAAAAGAAGAATTGTTGCTCTCCATAAAGATGGCCGAGGCGCTATAAGAAGATTGCCAAGACCCTGAAACTGAGCTGCAGCATGATGACCAAGACCATACAGCGGTTTAACAGGACATTTTCCACTGAGAACATGCCTCGCCATGGTCGACCAAAGAAGTTGAGTGCACATGCTCAGCATCATTTCCAGAGGTTGTCTTTGGGAAATAGACATATGAGTGCTACCAGCAATGCTGCAGAGGTTGAAGGGGTGGGGGGTCAGCCTGTCAGTGCTCAGATCATATGCAACACATTGCATCAAATTGGTCTGCATGGCTGTCATCCCAGATGGAAGCCTCTTCTAAAGATGATGCACAAGAAAGCCTGCAAACAGTTTGCTGAAGACAAGCAGACTAAGCACATGGATTACTGGAACCATGTCCTGTGGTCTGATGAGACCAAGATAAATGTATTTGGTTCGGATGGTGTCAAGCGTGTGTGGCGGCAACCGGGTGAGGAGTACAAAGACAAGTGTGTCTTGCCTACAACATGGTGGTGGGATTGTCATGGTCCGGGGCTGCATGAGTGCTGACGACACTGGGGAGCTACAGTTCCTTGTGGGAACCATGAACGCCAACATGTACTGTGACATACTGAAGTAGAGTATGATCCCCTCACTTTAGAGACTGGGCCGCAGGGCAGTATTCAAACATGATAATGATCCCAAATACACCTCCAAGACTACCACTGTCTTGCTAAAGAAGCTGGGGGTAAAGGCGATGGACTGGCCAAGCATGTCTCCAGACCTTAACCCTATTGAGCATCTGTGGGGCATCCTCAAACGGAGGGTGGAAGGTGCAAGGTCTCTACAATTCACCAGCTCCGTGATGTCGTCATGCAGGAGTGGAAGAGACTCCAGTGGCAACCTGTGACGCTCTGGTAAACTCCATGCTCAAGAGGGTTAAGGCAGTGCTGGAAAATAATGGTGGTCACACAAAATATTGACACTTTGGGCCCAATTTGGACATTTTCACTTAGAGGTGTACCCACTTTTGTTGCCAGTGGTTTAGACAGCAATGGCTGTGTGTTGAGTTATTTTGAGGGGACAGCAAATTTACACTGTTTTACAAGCTGTACACTCACTACTTTACATTGTAGCAAAGTGTCATTTCTTCAGTGTTGTCACATGAAAAGATATAACAAAATATTTACAAAAATGTGAGAGATGTACTCACTTTTTTGAGATACTACATATATATATATATATATATATATATATATATATATATATATACACACACACAATCCTATACATAGGTGTGCACAGCCTATTGCATATGTGTGTATGCATGTGTATATAGTGATGGCATCAGTAGAGCAGTGGACAGTGCAAGTAGGGCAGAGATTGGTGTCAGTAGGGAAGTGGATGGTGTCAGTAGTTTTTATTTGTATTCAGTTATTTTTTCTTTTTTTTACAACTTTCTTTTTTTTTTTGTTTACACATATTTTAGGAACCCCATTAGGGTGACTTTGGTGAAATATCAGGGGTTTAAACAGGGGGAATCTGGGCCAAACAGAGTGATTAGGGTATCCCCAGGCACACCCTGTGCGCATGCCTATGGTCCTTTACCCACAGTTGATCCAGAGGAAGGCAAAAAAAAAAACAATAATGCATGATCCAATTTGCAGGGGGAAAAGTTCCTTCCTGATCCCCCAAGAGGCAATCAGATATTCCCTGGATCAACTTTAGTTATAAATATTAGTGTCTAGTTATATGTGTATCTAGGAAAGAATCCAGACCTTTATTAAAACAATCTACTGAGCTGGCTCTTGAGGGAGTCTATTCCACATTTTCACAGCTCTTACTGTGAAGAAGCCTTTCCGTATTTGGAGATGAAATCTCTTTTCCTCCAGACGTATAGAGTGCCCCCTTGTCCTCTGTGATGATCTTCAAGTGAATAACTCAAAACCAAGTTCACTATATGGACCACTTATATATTTATACATGTTGGTCATATTCCCACTTATTTTCCTCTTCTCAAGAGAGAATAAATTTAGTTCCTCTAATCTTTCCTCATAGCTGAGCTCCTTCATGCCTCTTATCAATTTGGTTGTCCTTCTCTGCACGTTTTCCAGTTCCCTGATATCCTTTTTATAAACTGGTGCCCAAAACTGAACTGCCTATTCCAGATGAGGTCTTACTAATGATTTGTACAGGGGCAAAATGATATCTCTCTCTCTGCAGTCCATGTCTCTCCTATACATGAAAGGACTTTGCTCGCTTTTAAAACTGCAGCTTGGCATTGCATGCTATTTTTAAATTTATGATCTAACAGACACCCAGATCCTTCTCCACTATTGACTTCCCCAGCTGTTCTCCTAGTATGTATGACGCATGCATATTCTTAGCCCCCACGTGTATAGCTTTATATTTATCAACATTAAACCTCATATGCCATATAGTTGCCCAATTAAACAGTGCATTGAGGTCGGCTTGTAAATTGGAGACATTCTGCAAGGATGTTATTCCACTGCTTAGCTTGGTGTCATCTGTAAACACAGAAATGTTACCGTTAATCCCAGTCCCTATGTTGAGATCTAGCCCCACCCTGTGTAATGAGTACCAGCTAGTTGTTAAGGAGTCGGCACCTGCTGGCATCTTTTACAACCAGGGAATATCTTGTTGTTAGGGAGCTGTGTAAGATTCTGGTACCTTTGGTACCCTTATTTACCATTTCCCTTTCAAAACATTGCGTCCCACCTTTTTAGTTAGGTGGAACGCATACACCTTTAAGACGGATGACGTCATCGCTGAGCGCAGCTGAGCGGCTATTTCAATCGCCAGCATTCTCTCTCACGTTGTTCGTTCAATGTGTGTCTACATGCTCACAAGCCTTGTCTTGCTGTCGGAACCTCCAGCTATTCGCCTTTACCTGGAACAGACCGGAACCTCGCATCTGATCCCGTATCTCGCTACCGGATCACTCCCTTACTACTGGACCCCTCTACTTACTAAACCTTACTAGTGATAAGTACCCCACAGGGGAATCCTCCATAACTAACTTACACTATCATCTTCTGCACATTAAGGACTGTTACTACCTATGCATACTAATTCTACCATCTGCACTGTTACATAGATTGCTAGCTCTTGAGTCTACTACCATCTATCCTTGCACTGGGTTAGTCTATCCTGTCTATGTCATCTGCTGTCCTTACCACCTGTTACTATACATGATTACTAACCTATCTGCATTCTACCTATTACCATCTACTACTCTCCTGAACATTACTATCAAGTGCTTACCATTACTGTCACTGCTCACACCTGTCCCTTCAGCACATCACCTCCATACTATCATATACATCCTATCACTCCAGGAACATCTTATTGAGTGTGTGTATATCTGTATGCTGAAGCAGACAGGCCCACAGTGATGGTATTCCAACACATCTCTACATGACTACTGAGTGGAGATTCTGCAGCTGCAAATCCAGCTTACAATAAAAACGCAGGAGCGTTACAGATTGAACGAACCATAAAAAAAATGGATTCAGCAGAATTACCCACTCAAGTGACACAATTAACACAACAAGTAAATGCATTAATACTTGCTCTTACTGAAGTAAAAGAAGACAATCAGACTCTGAGACAGCAGGTAACCCACCTTTCCCAGCTTACTGCTGCTCAGCCCTCTGAACCCAAAATAAACCCTCCTCTAGTGTTTACAGGTGATCGGAAAAAATTTTGTGAATTCAAAAACGCATGTCAATTGCTTTTTTTGCTAAAACCTCATACTTACCCTACTGATCAAATTAAAGTCTGTACCGTCATTTCATACTTAACGGGTGATCCACGGGCCTGGGCAGACTCTCTCTTTGAGAAAAATGATCAGCTTCTCAACTCCTATCCTTTATTCCTAGTGGAACTCGCTAGTTTATATGATGACCCCAATAGGCAGAGTACTGCTGATATCCAATTGAGGGCTTTAAAACAAGGAAGGAGACCTGTAGAAGACTTTGTAGCAGAGTTCAAAAGATGGACCCTTGATTCAGGGTGGAATGATACATCTCTGCGAACTCAGTTCAGACTCGGGTTGTCAGAGGCCGTTAAAGACGAGCTCGCCCGAGCGGATTTACCTGGCACTTTGGATGCCTTAATACAACTCAGTATCAACATTGACAGGTGACTGCGAGAAAGAAGGGCTGAGAAAATGGGAATGCCATTGTCTAATCCTTCTCGGATTTCGGCCGTTGACCCTACTCCTATGGAGGTAGGGACCATGACGCCCACCTTTATCAACTACTGAACGAGCCAGGAGAAGATCCAGTAATCTCTGCATGTACTGCGCATCCCCGGATCATTCGATAAGCGTCTGTCCCCTTGTCCGCAAAAAAGAGGGTGAGTGTTCACATGTCTTGCTAGGGGGATTAACGACTTCCTTTTCTAAACCTTATCTCTTTGTTCATTTAACATTACAGTGGGACCAGACTAGGATTACTACCAAGGCATTGATCGATACAGGATCTTGTGGGAACTATATCGATACACGTTTTGTTACCTTAAATAAAATACCTATTATTTCAAAACCTAAACCTGTTTCTGTTAGTTTCATTAACGGTATCCCGCTATCTTCTGGTCCAATCACCAATCAGACACAAGCACTCCTTGTCACTGCTAACGAGTCTCATATGGAGACCACCTCCTTTGATATACTATCTTCACCCCATTTTCCCATTATTTTGGGACTCCCCTGGTTACACACACATCAACCAATCATAGATTGGAAAAGACGGACTTTAACTTTCCCTTCTCACTATTGTGAGATTACGTGTAACCTCCCATCTTATGGAAAGATCCTGTCTGTGGTGTCAGACGAGATTGCACCACTATGCTATCAGGATCTGTCCGAAGTATTCCTTGAGAAAAATGCTCAAGTGTTGCCTCCCCATAGGGATTATGATTGCACTATCGATCTACTCCCTAACAGCAAATTGCCTTTCGGTCATGTTTATCCTCTTTCGCAGGATGAACTCTCTCATCTCAAGGAATACTTGGATGAGAATTTGACAAAAGGGTTCATCAGACCCTCTACTTCTTCCACAGCTGCAGGACTTTTCTTTGTCCGCAATAAGGATTTAAGTCTTAGGCCTATTATCGATTATAGGCAATTAAATACCATTACAATAAAGGATCGCTATCCTTTACCGCTCATCCCTGAACTCATTGAACAAGTGCGTGGGGCTACTTACTTCTCTAAATTGGACCTAAAAGGGGCATACAACCTAATCCGAATCCGTGACGGAGATGAGTGGAAAACAGCATTCAGAACCAGATACGGATTATTCGAATATCTTGTGATGCCATTCGGGTTGTGTAATGCTCCCGTAGCTTTTCAAAGGTTCATAAACGACATCTTTAGAGACTTACTTGATGTCTGTGTTGTGGTATATCTGGACGATATACTTATCTATTCTCGATCTCTGTCTGAACATATAAAACATGTAAGACTTGTGTTATCCAGATTACTCGCACACAATCTATACGTGAAATTAAAAAAAATGCCTATTCCATAAAGAAGAAATATTATTCTTAGGATACATCATATCCAAAACCGGAATCAAGATGGATATGAGCAAGATATCCTGTATTCTGGATTGGCCTATACCAACAACTCGTAAGGCATTACAGCGATTCCTTGGATTTTCAAACTTCTATAGGAAGTTCATCAAGAACTTCTCTGCTATTGTGAGACCTCTCACACAACTTACAAGTAGAAAGAAACCATTCCAATGGTCAGAAGAAGCAAATGGAGCTTTCCGCTTGTTAAAAACAAGCTTTACTTCTGCTCCCATACTACGCCATCCAGACCCATCCCTCCAATATATTCTGGAGGTAGATGCGTCAAATATGGCAGTAGGAGCAGTTCTCTCCCAACGACCAACAAATACTTCACCACTCCACCCAGTTGCTTTCTTCTCAAAATCACTAAGCAGCCCAGAGGTGAATTACCCAGTGGGTGAAAAGGAGTTGCTTGCCATAAAACTGGCACTGGAGAATTGGCGACATCTACTTGAAGGTACCCAATTACCAATACTCATATATACAGATCATAAAAACCTTCAATACCTCCAGACTAACAAAACTCTTTCCCACCGACAGGTACGATGGTCATTATTCTTCCTAAGATTCAACTTTCTAGTGACCTACACGCCTGCAGACAAAAATAAAAAAGCGGATGCGCTATCACGGCTAACCGAAGATAACTGCGCCGAAATCCCTTCAATTCCTATAATACCCTATGAACGTATTATTGGTGTTGTTCGTTCCCTGAAGGAAGAGATTTTGCACAGTATAGGACTGGATTCACCTCCACCACAACTAAGTACTGATGCAGAAGGCTTCCTCTATTACAACGACAAACTCTACATACCCCCTACTATGCGCACCAAGATCTTGGAATTATCACATGATGTGCCCATGGCAGGACATATGGGTATGACGAAAACCCTTAATTTGCTTACCAGGCAGTTTTGGTGGCCTGATATGAAGACGTCTGTACAAAAATTTGTTTCTTCATGTGACATCTGTGCAAGGTCCAAAATTGACACTACAAAACCATCTGGTCTACTCTGCAGTCTACCAATACCCCAGGTCCCATGGGAAGTTGTGTCCTTAGACTTTATAGTAGAACTACCACCTTCCAAAGGATTTAATACCATTCTAGTGTCAGTGGACCATCTGACAAAGATGGCACATTTCATTGCTATTCGCAGACTACCTTCATCTAAACAAACAGCGGAACTACTAATGAAACATGTGTTCAAATTACATGGAATTCCAAAGACTCTTTTATCCAACCGTGGTTCACAGTTCATCTCCAAATTTTGGCAAGCTCTATGTCAAATACTACGGATTGAGCGAAAGCTCACTTCTCCCTACCACCCTCAGACCAACGGACAGACTGAAAGAGTCAACCAGTGTATAGAACAATATTTGCGTTGCTACACATCATACCTACAGGATGATTGGGTGGACCTCTTCCCTCTGGCGGAATTTGCTTATAACAACGCAACCCACAGTACTACTAAGCAAAGTCCATTCTACTTGAACTATGGGTTTCATCCCACACTTCTTCCACCACGCATTCTACCATCAAGTAACCCAGTAGCCTCAGACTATCTTACCCAAATAAAAGACTCTCTGGGTTTACTTAATACCACCATCACACACGCTCATAGTCAACAAAAAAGGTACTACGACCTTCGTAGAAGACCTTCTCTGCAATATGCTATTGGGGACCTCGTTTGGCTATCGACAAAAAATTTAAGATTAAAGATCCCTAGCAAAAAGCTTGGACCTTTATTTCTGGGACCCTTCCCAATTAAGAAACTCATTGGAAAAGCTGCAGTGCAACTCACCTTACCGGCAGATCTCAAAATACATCCCATCTTTCATGTGTCACTACTGAAGCCACATGTTCCTAATCAAGGAATAAGGCCTACCATCTTGCCTCCACCTCCAGTAGAAGTTGAAGGCGGAGAAGAATATGAGATTAAGGAGATTTTGGATTCTCGTATCCACAGAGGAAGACTCCAATATCTCATAAGATGGAAGAACTATGGACCCCAAGACGACACCTGGTTGGATACCTCTGATGTTCACGCACCTAGGCTTATACGAAGGTTTCACTCGAAATACCCGGAGAAACCAGTGCTATAGGCCTTCCGGAGCCGGCCTTAAGGGGGGGGGTACTGTAAGATTCTGGTACCTTTGGTATCCTTATATACCATTTCCCTTTCAAAACATTGCGTCCCACCTTTTTAGTTAGGTGGAACGCATACACCTTTAAGACGGATGACGTCATCGCTGAGCGCCGCTGAGCGGCTATTTCAATCGCCAGCATTCTCTCTCACGTTGTTCGTTCAATGTGTGTCTACATGCTCACAAGCCTTGTCTTGCTGTCGGAACCTCCAGCTATTCGCCTTTACCTGGAACAGACCGGAACCTCGCATCTGATCCCGTATCTCGCTACCGGATCACTCCCTCACTACTGGACCCCTCTACTTACTAAACCTTACTAGTGATAAGTACCCCACATGGGAATCCTCCATAACTAACTTACACTATCATCTTCTGCACATTAAGGACTGTTACTACCTATGCATACTAATTCTACCATCTGCACTGTTACATAGATTGCTAGCTCTTGAGTCTACTACCATCTATCCTTGCACTGGGTTAGTCTATCCTGTCTATGTCATCTGCTGTCCTTACCACCTGTTACTATACATGATTACTAACCTATCTGCATTCTACCTATTACCATCTACTACTCTCCTGAACATTACTATCAAGTGCTTACCATTACTGTCACTGCTCACACCTGTCCCTTCAGCACATCACCTCCATACTATCATATACATCCTATCACTCCAGGAACATCTTATTGAGTGTGTGTATATCTGTATGCTGAAGCAGACAGGCCCACAGTGATGAGTCTGGAGAGTTGGATCTGGTATTCCAACACATCTCTACATGACTACTGAGTGGAGATTCTGCAGCTGCAAATCCAGCTTACAATAAAAACGCAGGAGCGTTACAAGCTGGCACCTGCTGGCATCTGTAACAACCAGGGAATAACTGGTTATTACGGAGCTGGCACCCACCACGTCCTTAACAACCAGTGACTCATCTGCTGTCAGTGGGGATCCCTAAAATTACCAAAAAGCAATGTGTGTGGTAGCCCCCAATCCATAACTGGACCTTCGGCTCTAGTATGGATTTTGTTGGACCAATACCAGGAAAGAGGGGGGATGAGCATGCAGCTCCTCTTCCTCATGAACCATACCAGGCCTCATGCCCTCAACATGGGGAAGTGGTTTACCAGGGAGGTTTCCCTGGGAAAGCACTTTGTCCCCAAGTTGATGAGGACAAGGGCCTCTTTACCACAACCCTGGCCCAGTAGTTTCAGAGTGCAGCGGGATGCCTTATCAGAATCTGGAAGCCCTCTTCAACAAAGGATCCCAACCCCCCATAGTACCCCTACTCATTCACCAAAAATATGACTAATGTAAATTAAAAAGTCCCCCTGATGTAGATCTATCATCAATCATAATAAATGCTGCCTGCCACATAGAATGAAAAAGAAAAATTGCGCCAGCCACCATGCCTGCTTGCGATGTTTGTCTCCTGCCAGTTGACAGGTCATCAGATGTGTCGATGAGTGGCGGGGGGATTTTTCCATGTAGGCAGTGGGCTGTCTTCTTCGTGAGGCCACACGCGCTCAACATGGGGGTGTGCATTGTCAGGCAGGTGTGCATATTGAGCATGCTCATCACTCCTTCTCCATCACACATTCACCCAACTTTACCACTTCTGGACTGCATTTTGTATACATGTTTTTAGCACCCAAGCACATACCTTTACATTTATCCACACTGAACCCTATTTGCCATGCAATAGAAATGGTATTTGCCTGGCTGTCATGATTCAGTGGCTCAGAAACTTTCTGACTATGGGCTTCCACTTCACTCTGACTATGCTATATACACTGCTCAAGAAAATAAAGGTACACTTTGAAAACACATCAGATCTCAAAGGGGAAAAATATCATGCTAGATATTTATACTGATATAGACTGGGTAATGTGTTAGGAACAAAAGGATGCCACATCGCTTGATGGAAATGAAAATTATAAACCTGCAGAGGGCCGAATTCAAAGACATCTTAAAAATCAAAGTGAAAAAATGATGCAGCAGGCTAGTTAATTTTCCTGAAATTTCATTGCACCAACTCAAAATGGCAACCTGGCGGCGTTGGGTGGACCAAAACATAATGTCCCCGAGGTGTTCTTTTGGATTTAGGTCAGGCAAGTGTGGGGGCAATTCAATGGTATCAATTCCTTCATCCTCCAGGAACAGGCTGCATACTTTTGCCACATGAGGCCAGGCATTGTCATGCACCAGGAAGAAGCCAGTGCAAGGTCTGACTATGAGTCCAAGAATTTCATCCTGATTCTTAATGCAACTCAGGGTGCCATTGTCTAGCCTGTAGAGGTCTGTGCAACCCTCCATGGATATGCCTCCCCAGACGATCACTGACCCAGCACCAAACAGGTCATACTGACCGACATTACAGGCAGCATAACACTCTTCACGTCTGTCACATGTGCCCAGGGTGAACCTGGTTTTATCTGTGAAAGGCACAGGGCGCCAGTGGCGGACCTGCCAATTCTGGTGTTCAATGGCAAATGCCAATCGAGCTCCATGGTGCCCGGCAGTGAGCACTGGGCCCACTAGAGGTTGTCAGACCCTCAGTCCACCCTCATGAAGTCTGTTTCTGATTGTTTGGTCAGAGACTTTCCCACCAGTGGCCTGCTGGAGGTAAATTTGTAGGGCTCTGGCAGTGCTCATCCTGTTCCTCCTTGCACAAAGGAGAAGATCTCGGTCCTGCTTATGGGTTGAGGAAACCTTCCATGGTCCTGTCCAGCTCTCCTAGAGTACCTGCCTGTCTCCTGGAATCTCCTCCATGCTCTTGACACTGTGCTGGGAGACACAGCCAACCTTCTGGCAATGGCATGTATTGATGTGCCATCCTGGAGGAGTTGGACTGCCTGTGCAACCTCTAAAGGGTCCAGGAATCTCCTCATGTTACCACTAGGGACACTGGCCCTAGCCAAATGCAAAACTAGTGAAAAACAATCAGAAAAGATGAGAAGGGAAAAAAAAAATGTCAGTGGCTTCCACCTGTAAAACCATTCCTGTTTGGAGGTCGACTCATTGTTGCCCATCTAGTGCACATGTTGTTAATTTCATTAACACCAAAGCAGCTGAAACTGATTACAACCCCCTCTGCTATTTAACTGACCAGATTATTATCCCAGGAGTTTACTTGACGTGATACTATACTCCTTTAATTTTTTTGAGCAGTGAATTTGAATAATCCAAAATCAAACTCATCGTGCTAAAGCTGGATAGGTCCAATGTCTGTGTGCAAGTGATGATACTGCAGCTAGGTCTTTCAGATGCCCACCATATAGTCTGTATTCAAAAGTTGGCACTCATCCAAGGACTGTAAAATCTTCTTTATTAAATAACTGTGATTAAAAAACCATGGTATAGATAGCTTTTCATAACAGAATGCATCAACACTTTCTATGCCGTGGTGTTTTAATCACAGTTACAGTATTTAATAAAGAAGAGTTTTGCAGTCTGTGGATGAGTATCAGCTTTTGCATTCATGCTGTATATTTGCTCTGTTAGTCAACAACAAATGAAGGCATTTAAACAGCTTGCCAACCATATAACAAGCATTTTAGGGGGAAGATTGTTATTCACATATTTTTCTAGCACTGGTTTTCCTAAAAACTAACTATGTAAGCTGGAAATATCTATTCAAAGAGGAACAATAAAATGATTATCATAGCAAGAATTATTGGAGATTTGTCTTACATAAAGCTTAACCTCATTGCAATTTGCTAAGTAAAAGTGAGTCATCAAAATGTCAAGCATCACACCTCATTAGAAAGCTCTTTTGTGAGTATATCTTTATAAAATACCCTGGCTCGAACCTTGCTGCCATTTGAACAGAACCACTTAGCATCCTAATAACAAATCTTAGGAACCTATTTGGTATTCAGATGAAGATTTATTTTTACCTTTCATTTATCATTTTCATGAAACGGTGCACATGATGATAACCATAAAATAAGTGTCTGAAGAAAAAAGCAGTCACTGGGAAATATAGTATAATAATTTCAAGTGTATCTAACCCAAGAACAAAATGTAATGTATTGCAGCAAAGCAGTTCTTTTCTTTCTGATTTTTTTACTTGGTGATCCACAAGTAGAGATGCTAGGATGACAACGCTAACTGTATTGTACCAATTAGTGATCGAACGATATCAGTTTTTCGTTAGCGATTCCGAAAATTTGGCCAATGCATATCGGTTTCGGCCTATATGCGCCAATATTTTCGTACATTTAAAAATTTTTTTTTTTTTTTTGACAGATACTCTTGCGGAGGGATCTGGGGGTCTAAAGACCCCAAACCCCTCCTCTGCACTTAAAAGCATTCAAAATGCCAAGTTTGGCTGTTTTGGATGCTGTCATTTTTTTAAATCTGGTGCCAGACAGTACCCAGAAGTGATGTCACTCATGGCATCACTTCTGGGTTTTTGCATAGAGACCCGATCAGAGCCGAATGTGGCTTTGATCGGGTCTTCAGCGGCCATGCTGGCTGGTTGCTTAGGTCTCCCTGTGGAACAGGAGACCCGGGCGAGTCACGGAGGGCGGCGGGAGACGTCTCCTCCAGCTCCTTGTAATTACAGCTGAGCGGCTTCTCAGCCGCATCATGTATCATTACAGGACAGCCAACCGTCGGCTATGGAAGCCAGTACCGGGGTGATGCCTCTAGCTGCAGGCATCACTCCGGTACAAACACTTTCTGAAATATCGGCAATATCGGTCACCTTGGTGGCCAATTCCGAAATCTTGGGCAAAGTGCATATTGGCCCTCGATATATCGGCTTTGCCGATAATCGGTCGATCTCTAGTACCAATGAAGGAACAGCAGTATTGTCACCCTAGAACAGAAAGTATGTTAAGACTACAGAGCACCCCCTTTTCATTGCATAAACTTAGGGGAGAGGTAGTCTGTAGACCCCAGCAAGAGCTGGAAATAATGCTATCTAGTATTGCAGCGCAGACAGAAAGCACAGTTATTTTTGTGTCTAATAAACAGATATAACAATATGCTTTAAACGGTGCGAGTGCCGGTTCACACTAAAGCGATGTCAGACATCACATGTGATTCGCACTCTGCTCTGAAAATTGCATGCGATGTCTGCGCGATGAAAATTAATTTATAAAGACTGTATGGCTGAATCGCATTCGGACAAAAGTCTTGCAGGACCCTTTTTTAGTCGGCACCAGAATCAGATCGCATGGGTCCGAATTGACAGATCGCACTGCGATATGCAAATTAATCTGGGGGTGTCATTAACTTTGCTTTGACACTCTCAGCAGTTTGCATATGGCAGTGGGAACTACGTGCGAGTTGGGTGTGATGCGGGAACCCGCAGTGGATTCGCAGGGTTCCCGCATCGCAACAATGTGAACCGGCATTTAAAGGGGAGAAAATAATGGGGTTGCATACATTTTAAAATGTATCTAATTATAATGAAGTTTAGCTAAATTAAACTAAAGATTAAGGCTTCTTTCAAACGGTCCGTGTTGCTCAGCGGGGATCGATCCGCGATCCCCGCTGAGCCGGGCGGATGACAGCTCCGTCTCCGCTTGCAGAGCGGAGAGGGAGGTGTCTCAGCACCCGCTGCCCTCTATGGGGGATCGGAGGAGAGCGGACCGCTTGTCCGCTCTCATCAGATCCGCTCCGCTCCGATTACTGAACGGATGGAAAAATAGGGTTTCCATCCGTCCAGATTTCAGCACAGGATCGGATGCGGATGGCAGCGGGTGTCAGCGGAGGTGTCTCCGCTGACACCCGCTGCCCCATAGAGCTGCATGGAGGATCCGATCAGATCCGCCTAAAAAACTGACAGGCGGATCTGATCGGACCGCCCGTGTGAAAGAGCCCTAAGGGCTCTTTCACACAGGCGTTCCTTTTTTTTTGCCCGATCAGGTCCTTTTTTTTTTTTTGTAACTTGTGTCATCCGGTCCGTATGTCCGTTTTTCATCCCATCCGTTTGCGGATGAAAAACTGACATAATGCATGTCTATGTAAATATGGAAGTCAGCGGATGACACCACTGACATCCGTTTTTGCGTCCGTTCCGTTTTTTGAAAGGAAGAAAAAATAGGGTTCTCCTCCGTTCAAAAAAACTGAACTGAACTGAACTGACAAAAAACGGATGTCAGAGGATGATCATCCACTGACATCCGTATTTACATAGAGATACATTATGTCAGTTTTTCATCCGCAAACGGATGGGATGAAAAACGGACATACGGAACGGAACGCCTGTGTGAAAGAGCCCTAAAGCTAGGAACACGCAGGCGAAAAAGTCAACCAAAAATAGTCAGTTCAGCAGGAACCGGATGACTTTTGGCCTGTGTGTGTATTACAGGAGCCAGTCTTACCAACAGCTTCCAGCCGCCATCCAGCCAGCATCCAATCAGTGCTGGCAGCAATTGACTGCCAGTGGTGATCAGTGTGTTCTGGCGGGGGGTAGTCCCCCTCTCAGAACACAATAACACAGTGGGGGAGATCGCTGTACTAACATCCCAAGTTAGTACGGCGATCTGTCAATTTTTTTTTCATTCAGCCCACCAGGCTGATAAAAAAACTTCTCATGAGTACCCCCCCCCCCCCTAAATGTATTTAAATAAAGAAACCAGCACAAGGGACAGTACTTACATTGAATGACAAGTGTTCCTTGTGCTGGTGGATGCTCACTTAAAAATCTTCAGTCCTCTCTCTCCCCCCCCCCCCCACCAATACCACAGCAGCTGTAACCCTCTGGTGCTGTGGGTGCTAATACAAGCTGCTAAATCTGTCATAGGCATAGGTTGCCTTGATCTTTTAGATCAGTGGTCTTCAAGCTATAGCCCTCCAGTTGTTCAGGAACTACAATTCCCATCATGCCTAGTCATGTCTGTGAATGCCAGAGTTTTACAATGCCTCATGGGACGTGTAGTTCTGCAACATCTGGAGGACCGTAGTTTGAAGATCCCTGTTTTAGATCATTTATGTCTTTAAAGCCTAATGGCCCGTACACACGATAAGAAAATCTGAAGGGAAAATTCGTCCGACGACCGATCTGTCGGTTTTTGGATTGTTAGTATGGTGTTTTCGACAGCCGACTCCGACTTTTCGGCTGACAAAATCCTGATGTGCAGGCTATAAAATTTTTGTCGTCCGTCAACACAACGTCCGATTTTCGTCTCATTAGTACAGATTTTGACGGAAAAAAATCTTAAGAGCAAGACTAGGCATGCTCAGAGACGAAAGAACACATACAAATCAATCCAACACATGACATCACTTCTGAAGTAGAATTCTGTTGTACGGGAAAATTCGTATGAAAATAACCTCTTCACTTTCCACATCAGACTAGCATGCCACAAAAAAGGAGGACAGATCGTTCGATAATCTGATCGTGTGTACAGGGCTTAAGTTTAAGTAAAACTTGAAAAAATAAGCACAAAGGGCAGTTTTTATATTTCATCTGAAGTGTCTCTTTTTAGTTGTACCTAAACTTAGGTTTAAAAAGCTAGCTGAAAATTTGGTAAAATTGCCTAATTTATGACCAGCATATTAATACCATATGTTAAAAAATTCAGAGTTTTTTACATAAACTTATGAGGATTTAGCAGAGATGGAAATGATATGAAAGCATCTAAGACACGGGCAAAAAGTACATAAGGGTTACTAGGGCACACAAGATATGGAACTTGTTAACCTAGGATGTAAAATGTTTTACTCTGTCTGTTTCACTTGCTTGATTTCTCATTGGGGCTTGCATGAAAAATACCTTCTTCAACCACTTGACCTCTGGAAGATTTACCTCCCTTCCTGACCAGGCCATTTTTTGCTATACGGCACTGCTTTATATTAAAGGAGTTGTAAAGTCTCAGGGGTTTTCACCTTAATGCATTCTATGCATTAAGGTGAAAAACCTTTGGTGCTGCAGCTGCCCCCCAGACCCCCCCCCCTTATTCTTACCTGAACCCAATCGTTCCAGCGACAAGCACGCGCCCAGAGACTCCAGTCGCTGTCTCGGGTCCTCATTGGATAGATTGAGAGCAGCAGAAGCCATTGGCTCCCGATGCTGTCAATCAAATGCAGTGTCACAGGAGCCGGGGCCAAAATCCCACTGTCTGTGTTATTGGACGCAGCAGCAGGACTCGTGAGCGTGCCCGCATGAGTGCCCCCATAGAAAGTGGCTCTCTGTAGGGGCACCCGATTAAGAGGAGGAGCCATGAGTGATGTCGGGGCACCCCAAAAGAGGAGGATAGGGGCTGCTCTGTGCAAATCCCTTGCACAGAGCAGGTAAGTATAACATGTTTGTTATTTTGCACAAAAAAAACACAAACCTTTACAGTCACTTTGATTGACAATTGCGCGATCATGCAACACTGTACTCAAATAAAATCTATTTTCCCCAATATTAAAGCTTTCTTTTGGTGGTTCTGCATTTTTAATTTTTAGCGCTATGAAAAAAAAAAGGCAGACAGTTTGGAAAAAAAAAAACAATATTTTTTATTTTCTGCTATAAAACATTGAATACAATTTGAAAAAAATCGAATTTCTCCATAAATTTGGGCCAATATGTATTTTGCTACATATTTTTAGTAAAAAAAATCCTAATAAGCGTATATTGATTGGTTTGCGCAAAAGTTATAGCGTCGCGATCTGCCTTGTGTACATAGGCAGACTCCCGTTCTGCCTCCCTCCTGGATGATCAGTGGGTATTGGCGGACATCGAGTTTGCGGTACCTGCCGCTGGGCTCCTGCTCTGTGTGACCTTAGTGGGAGCGAGCCAGCAGCAGCACGCATGGCACCCCCTACCCGGAAGAGCCAGATCACATTTATATACACGTGATCCCGCACAGAGGTGCCCCCCTGTATTAGTAAAACTGCTATAGGGAGGACTTTAAATGGTTATTAGAGTTCAGCTATCTTTGTCAAGTTATAAAAAAGAAACACAAGGGGACACCAGCTAAGTGCAGCATCAATGGGTTTATTATGAATAAAAAGCCAAATGCAAAGTCACAGAAATGTAATGTTTTTGGGTGAGCTCCTATTTGCTTCTTTAATATATACTGTATACACTATGTTACCAAAAGTATTGGGATGTCTGCCTTTACACGCACATGAACTTTAATGGCATCCCAATTTTAGTCTGTAGGGTTCAATATTGAGTTGGCCCACCCTTGGCAGCTACAATAGATTCAACTCCTCTGGCAAGGCTGTCCACAAGGTTTAGGAGTGTGTCTATAGGAATGTTTGACCATTCTTCCAGAAGTGCATTTGTGAGGTCAGGCCCTGATGTTGGAGAGAAAGCCTGGCTTGCAGTCTGCCCTCTAATTCATGCCAAAGGTGTTCTATCGGGTTGAGGTAAGGACTCTGCGCAGGCCAGTGAAGTTCATCCACCCCAAACTCACTTATCCATGTCTTTATGGACCTTGCTTTGTGCACTGGTGAGCAGTCATGTTTGAACAGGAAGGGGCCATCCCCAAACTGTTCCCACAAAGTTGGGAGTATGAAACTGTCAAAAATGTCTTGGTATGCTGATGCCTTAAGAGTTGCCTTTACTGGAACTAAGGGCCAAGCCTAACCCCTAAAAAACAACCTCACACCATAATTCCCCCTTGAGCAAATGATTTGGACCAGTGCACAAAGCAAGGTCCATAAAGACATGGATGAGCGAGTTTGGGGTGGAAGAACCTGACTGGCCTGCACAGAGTCCTGAGCATAACCTGATAGAACAACTTCAACATGGGATGAATTAAAGTGGAGACTGCGAGCCAGGCCACATCAATGCCTGACCTCACAAATGCGCTTCTGGAAGAATGGTCAAACATTCTCATAGATACACTCCCAAAACCTTGTGGACAGCCTTTCCAGAAGAGTTGAAGCTGTTATAGCTGCTAAGGGTGGGCCCACTCAATATTGAACCCTACAGACTAAGACTGGGATGCCATTAAAGTTCATGTGCAGGCATCCCAATACTTTTGGTAATATAGTGTATATGGAAAAAGGAGCTAATAGGAGCTCCAAAACACATTACCAAAGCAACCAGCCTGCCGCAGGTGTGACGTCACATCCTCCTTCCACGGTGGCTCAGCTCACATTGGACTTGGTTTCCTCACTGACAACACTGTTTGCTGTCACAAGCGGCTCTTCCGGTGAATGGCTTCCATGCAACGTGCAATGGTTGTAGATAAGCTCTTTGATTTTATTTTTCTGTAAGTTTGCATTTGGCTTTTTAATCGTAATAAAACTGCACTTAGCTGGTTCCCCCCTGTGTTTTCCTTTTTGTAATTTCAGAGATTCATTCCTGTCTCAGGTGGGGCTGCCTACTGAAGTACAACATCCTTCCTATAGAATTTTTTTAAACTTCTTTTGAAAATTTTATTAACTACCTATGCTACACAAGTGTATCTTCACATTTATCTAGGGGGGTAGAGGCAAAGTTATGTGGATGGTGCATTAGCATTTTTGTGCCCCACAATCTCATTTGTTCTTTGTTAAGTTATACCTAACTGTGGGGCTCTGGTTAAACCAGGGTACATACTGTTGCCTGGATCTGAGCTTAAAGTGAAATTAAAGACATATTTTATTACTGAAAATAAGAAAAATATGTTTTACTTACTTGCTCTGTGCAACGATATTGCAAAGAGTGCCCCCTTACCTTCTTTTCTGAAGTTCCACACCAGCACTCTCTGCTCCTCCTATTTGTGTCTATGGATGCACACAGCCCAGCTCAGCAGCGTGCTCACATGGGTCTTCCCATAGCACATAGGGGGGCATCCATGTGGGCATGATCCTAAACCAGGCTCAGCCTTACCTCCCCGCTCCCTCCTCACAAGATTTGACTGACAGCAGGAGGAGCTCATGGCTCTTGCTGATCTCAGTGTGTCCTGTGACAGCAGGAAAAGAGACAGGGACAGCGCTGGATTGTGAGGGGGGGGGGGTGCACAACAACTATTGGGATTTTTCTTTTTACCTTAATGCAGGAAATACATTAAGGTAAAAAAACATTCAGACTTTATAGCAACTTTAAAGTGGAGTTCCACCCTAAATTTATACTTACCTCGTATAGAAGAAAATATACTTACCTTACTTCCTCTTCCTCCCCTCGGCTGCCACGGCGATTCGTCACTTCCTGGCTTTGCAATGATTCCTGGGAGCTGAACGTCATCGCTCCCAGGAATCAATGCGCCTGCACCGGCCCCGACATCAGTTCCGGTGCGCGCGCATCATTCCCTTCTAAACAGCTTCTGGGCATGCCCAGAAGCTGTGGAGGGATAACGTGCGCACCCCGGAAGTGACGGCGGGGCCGGTGCAGTGCATCATGGGACCGAAGAAGACGGAAGAGGACGCAGAAGAGGATCGCGCTGGCTTCAAGCTGCCCACACCTGAGATGGCAGCGCTGGACAATACTTTTTCAAGGTAAGTATTTCTCCTAAAAGGGTAAGTGCAACCTGGGACAGATCAGAGGCTAGCCATTGTGGAATGTACTAGCCCTGACTGTCCCGGGGTATTTTTATTAAAAAAAGTATTCCCAGGGTGGAACTCCGCTTTAAGGAGGGAGAAGGGGCCCAGTAAATAAACTCTGTTTGTAATTTATTTTATACTCTAAAGTTTTGCAGATGTAGATAGTTAAAAAAATATAAACAGGTGCATCTCAAAAAATTAGAATATCATCAAAAATGTAATTTATCTCAGTAATTCAATTCAAAAAGTGAAACTCATATATTATATAGATTCATTCAGCACAGAGTGATTGTGACGAGATCAATCTCGCCCCATTGCATTGGAGGAGCCTGGTTGCCCGCCTGCTGCCTTTGGACTATGGACCAGGCTTTAAAAGACTTTGGCTCCATGGCGATTAAACTGTATTCGTGGGGTCTGAGTGCTATTCACCTAATAATGTGCACTCCGACCTGAGCTATCTGGGGATATGTAACATGTCTATGTTTAATGTATAAAAAGTAACTTTATATATTTTAAAGCATAATACTGTATTTGGGTCCCCATGTGGATAATGGAGTCTTGCCTCTATCTTGGAAGCTAAACCTTCTTTCTGTAAACTGTAAGGCACAGGAAGTCCACTCCTAATATGGTCATCCCAGGAAGTTCTGAGGAGACAGACTGTCTAAGGTGGCTCCCCATTCACCTTTTGTCAGGTGTGCTAATGACCTGACCTGTTGTCTGCTAAGGGAGGTATTGAGGGCTCGTTAGGGAACCATTGTTCTGTGTCTGACTATAGTTTACATTGATTGCCCCCTGGGGCTTCTGTCTCCTTGCATTGGTCAAAGCTATCTGATCAATCACTATTGACTCATTTTCAAGCCCTCATTTGCATGGGCTGGAGAGGACCTTATTGGGAACTGCAAGTACTTTACAATTGACCAACGGGAAAGCGGTTGTTGGGGGAAGGATGTTCCAATTTCTGTATAAAAGTGTGCTGTGTTCTTCCAATAAATGTTGTTCCTGTTTTACCCTCAACTCGGAGCTTTGTCTTGTTATTGGGGGAATCTGCTGCAGGGATTGCTATGGTCTTCCATACTCCCTTACAGAATCACTAAGCTCTTGTAAGAGCTTGTGTAAGAGCTTGTTCTGCTGCACTCTCTGGGGAAAGAGAGGTTCACCCACAGGAACCTGGAGCCTTGTCGTTGGTCCAGGGTGGGTAGGAGATGCCAAGACCTTAACCAAGCTGCGGCGGTTCGTGGAGTCTGAAGTGCTTACGGTGTCTGGTGGAGTGCTTGGAGCCCTCGGGAAGCACTAGGAGCATCTGTCAACGGAGGTACCTGCTCAGGGGTGCCCTGTTCCGTAACAGTGATATATTTTAAGTATTTCTTTCTTTTCATTTTGATGATTATGGCTTACAGCTAGTGAAAACCCAAAATTCAGTATCTCAAAAAATTTTAATATTGTGAAAAAGTTTAATATTGTAGACTCATGGGGCTTGATTTACTAGATTTACTAGAACTGGTGCACACAGAACCTGGTGCAGCTGTGCATTGTAATCAATCAGCTTCTAGGTTTTATTGGTAAAGTTTAATTAAACAAGCTGAAGTTAGAAGCTGATTGGTTACTATGTACAGATGCACCAAATTCTGTGCAAGAATTTGGGGGAGATTCACAAGGAGTGGACTACGGCTGGTGTCAATGCTTCAAGAGCCACTACACATAGACGTGTCCACTACATGGGCTACAAGTGTCGCATTCCTTGTTTCAAGACACTCCTAAATCAGAGACAACGTCAGAAGCGTACTACCTGGGCTAAGGAGAAAAAGAACTGGACTGTTGCTCAGTGGTGCAAAGTCATTTTGCATTTCATTTGGAAATCAAGGGCCAAGAGTCTGAAGGAAGAATGGAGAGGCACAGAATCCAAGTTGCATGAGGTCCAGTGTGAAGTTTTTATAGCCAGTGATGATTTGGGGAGCCATGTCATCTGCTGGTGTTGGTACACTTCTTTTTTATCAAGTCCAAAGTCAGCATAGCCCTCTACCAGGAAATTCTAGAGCATTTCATGCTTATCTCTACTGACCAGCTGGATTTAATTTTTCCAGCAGGACTTGGCACCTGCCCACACTGGTACAAAAGTACCAATACCTGGTTTAATGATCATGGCATCACTGTGCTTGAATGGCAATTAAACTTGCCTGACCTAAACCCAGTAGAGAATCTGTGGGGTAATGTGGGTTAATGTCAGAGGAAAATGAGAGACACCAGACCCAACAATGCAGACAAGCTGAAGGCCGCTATCAAAACAACCTGGGCTTCCATAACACCTCAGCAGTGCCACAGGCTGATCGCCTCAATGCTATGTTGCATTGATGCAGTAATTCATACAAAAGGAGCCCCGACAAAGTATTGAGTGCATACTATACTGTACATGGGCATACTTTTCAGTAAGCTCAAAGAAAGAGTTCTGGCGCTACTCCAACAGGTAGTTTCCTGAAAATATCATGCAAACATGTAAAACACAAATATCCATAAAAACACTGTTCGCCCAATCCTAAGTATTGGATAGCTTGTAGATGTGATGAGGAGAAATTAAAGGATGGCGCTCAGGTGTGTTAATAGCTGATAATTACCCCAAAGGAGACATAGATAAATGATCCAATAAAAGTTTATTCCATGAATCCAAAGATAAAAAGCAATGTGTTAAATGAGTGATTCCTCCTACCAGTCCATGAAGTCTCTGTATATCACTGCTGCCTCAGCACGACTCCCTGATGTGAATCCCAGGGAAAGGAGAAAGCTGGCAGATGGAGATGGCATAGAGAAGCGGGTCCCAGCGGAGATAGGGGCTCACACGGTCCGGTGTGCGGCCGCTTCCTGGACCGGAGCCCACGCTGTGCTACGCTGATGCCCGCTGTGAGCGCCGAGGGATCGCACACTGATGACGTCACCGCTATCAGCGCTGTCAGCCGAGTGTGTGTCCGCGGCCGGCGGGGGAATCACCTGAAGGACGGGGAGCTTGGAGGAAGATGCTCGCTCGCTTCTACAGAGCCTCCCGATTGCCACAACGACATGTTTCGCTACATTAGTAGCTTTGTCAAGTTGTGGCAGGAGGCAATCAGGGGCTCTAAGAAGCCAAATGGTGGGTGGGGTAGGCTAATTAGCCAATGAGAAAAAGCCCCACTATATGTTAATGAAACTACAAAGTGCTGATAGAAAAATGAAACAAAAGAAGGAAGATATATGTAATAATTATAATAATAAATGTGAAAAAAATATGAAAAAAATATATAAAAAAATATATAAAAACAAAAATTATATATATAAAAAAAAAAAAAAAAAAAATTTTTGGAAAATGATGAATAAAAAGTTTTAAATCTTATAAATATTAGTGTTGGGCATGTTGGAAACACAGAATGCTTCATGGAGGTAGGAGGCAACCAAGCCGACAATAACAAAAATACAGTTAGGTTCATAACTGGCTACAATGATCAACATAGGGCCATTTCACACATTATCAAGAAGCATTTTAATATTCTTCATCTTGACAGTAGATTAGGTCCCAATTTACCTTCAGTACCACAGGTTACTTTCAAAAGGGCACGCACAATTAAAAACATCTTAGCCCCAAGTAAACTTAAACCCCAGGTGCGAGCTTCCAATGACATCAGGTTTTATTTTGATAACCGCATTGGCACCTATCAGTGCAAGAAACGCGGTTGCCTGACTTGTCAATCCATAGTGCAAGCTTGCACCTCCATCAAAAACGGGGATGACATCTTTTACACCAAGCAATTCATCACATGCTCTACTGAATTTGTGATATATGTATTAAGATGTCCATGCCAATTGATTTATGTGGGTCGCACTATGCGGACATTACGTAAAAGAATAGGAGAACATCGCCGATTCATCCACAAGGGATGCGACAAGCATAGTGTCCCACGTCATTTCTTAAAGTTCCACAACAAGGATTTTAGGAAATTAGAGGTCATGGCAATAGAAAGTATTCCGAAAGGTACTTTGACCGAAAATGAGCGTTTCTCTCTTTTATGCAAAAGAGAGACTTATTGGATTTATAAATTCAATTGCCTAGCGCCCCAAGGCCTCAATGAAGAATTAGAGGTTAATTGTCTTGTCTAAATGTAGGTTTTAACCTTTTAATCTGCCGGTGTAATATTTTTAATATTTTTATTTTATATATACTTTTTGGTATTTTAATATTAAGCCTGCGAATATACGGTAAGACCCAGGTGGTCATGGAGAGTTTTTTATGTTAGGGTATACACCCATTTATTTATTATTTTATTTCTAGGTCATATTGATAGCCACATATTTCTCTATGATGTCCCTTATGGTCTGTTAATGACGGTAGAAGGGCTATGTGTATATCATCATATGGGTATACAATTTGGTATGTTGAGTGGATTATTTATTTATACATATGACAATGTTTGTATTAACAAGCTCCTACCTCCATGAAGCATTCTGTGTTTCCAACATGCCCAACACTAATATTTATAAGATTTAAAACTTTTTATTCATCATTTTCCAAAAATTTTTTTTTTTTTTTTTTTTATATATATAATTTTTGTTTTTATATATTTTTTTATATATTTTTTTCATATTTTTTTCACATTTATTATTATAATTATTACATATATCTTCCTTCTTTTGTTTCATTTTTCTATCAGCACTTTGTAGTTTCATTAACATATAGTGGGGCTTTTTCTCATTGGCTAATTAGCCTACCCCACCCACCATTTGGCTTCTTAGAGCCCCTGATTGCCTCCTGCCACAACTTGACAAAGCTACTAATGTAGCGAAACATGTCGTTGTGGCAATCGGGAGGCTCTGTAGAAGCGAGCGAGCATCTTCCTCCAAGCTCCCCGTCCTTCAGGTGATTCCCCCGCCGGCCGCGGACACACACTCGGCTGACAGCGCTGATAGCGGTGACGTCATCAGTGTGCGATCCCTCGGCGCTCACAGCGGGCATCAGCGTAGCACAGCGTGGGCTCCGGTCCAGGAAGCGGCCGCACACCGGACCGTGTGAGCCCCTATCTCCGCTGGGACCCGCTTCTCTATGCCATCTCCATCTGCCAGCTTTCTCCTTTCCCTGGGATTCACATCAGGGAGTCGTGCTGAGGCAGCAGTGATATACAGAGACTTCATGGACTGGTAGGAGGAATCACTCATTTAACACATTGCTTTTTATCTTTGGATTCATGGAATAAACTTTTATTGGATCATTTATCTATGTCTCCTTTGGGGTAATTATCAGCTATTAACACACCTGAGCGCCATCCTTTAATTTCTCCTCATCACATCTACAAGCTATCCAATACTTAGGATTGGGCGAACAGTGTTTTTATGGATATTTGTGTTTTACATGTTTGCATGATATTTTCAGGAAACTACCTGTTGGAGTAGCGCCAGAACTCTTTCTTTGAGCTAATTGTCTACAGTGTGGATATACTGTTTGTTCTACGGCAGCTCTCCTAGTGGACTTCCTGACATTCAGAGACAATTACCCCAGTGAATATTTACGCACATATCAGACATTCAGGCGGGCGCATTATTTGTGTTCTGCATAGTTTCAGAGTCTCCCAGTTTAACAGTGTTGATCAATTTACTAGTGCTGTTATTGTTGTTTTGTTGTGTTGTTGCTTTTTTGTGTTTTGTTTTTTGTTGCTTTCTTTCTCCCCCTTTTTTTTTTTTTTGTTTTTTTTTTTTGTTTTTTTTTGTGATGGCAACCGACAGGTTATCACGTTTGCAGGCCATCTTTGAACAGGTCATTTCCACCTCAAATGAGGCGACCACGGATGTTGGGGATGATATGGAGATGTCTCACTCCACCCACCAATCCCCCCCACACTCCGAGGCCTTTGAGGTCGAGATGAGACAAGCATTTTTTAAATTACAACAGGCAAGACAATATGAGAATACCCAATGGTGGGATTTATCTTTTCTTACTAAATATATAGAATTAGGCATTACCCCTAGAGGGTTAAGAATTAAAAAACAATGTAGTTTCTTAGATGAAGATTTGACCAAAGAATGGCGTTTCTTAGCCGAATTTTGTACCACCAAATGGATTAAATTAATTATTCGGCAAAGAGAGAGGAAATTGCAGTCAGCTCAACAAACAGTCTTGGATAGAACTACCACAATCCACAAGTTTGAGTCCTCTTGCCTATATGCTAAATGGTCTAGTACATTGGAAGATAATATTAAGCGTCATGAGGATAATTTAGTAGATGTCAAGACTAAGAAATTGGAACGTGACATATCGGATTACAAGAATAACCGTATATTTGAGTGGAGGGAGTCCAAAGAGAAAAAGACATATAAGAATCCCACTATCCATAATAACAATGCCAAAACCCCTATCTATAGGGCAGACAAGGGCAAAAATAAAAGTAGAAACAAGAAAACATTTAATAAATATAAGGGAGGGTCCCAAACAGGTCCTCTACCAGTTCAATGTCCCCCCCATTCAGGGCCGAAATTGGATCCCAAGACTGCATTTGCAGCATTGAGAACCCTTGAGCCTATTGTTATTAAAGATGTGAGTGACGAAACACCTTCCCAACAGCCCCCATCAAATACTATAACAGCCATTTCTACTTCTCCAATAAATAGTAGCATTCGCATCTCTATACCTATTCGAAACCGCTATAGCCCATTGGCCAGGGACCTTGACGGTTTCATTAGGGAAGGTGGGCGACCCAAATTAACAGGTACCATCACCATGGACCCTATATCCAGCTCTGATAACAACAACACAGAACTGGATTTTCAAATGCGGGCTCCAAGGGGAGCACCAATAGAAAAAAGAAAAATAGAAGAGGTAGAAGAGGAGGATGTCGGATTAGGGAACAACAAGAAAGAAAGAACAGAGTTAATATAGACCATGGTACCATCAAAATTTATAATCTATCATCCCATGTGTTGACCGAAGTAGAAACATCGGTCCTTAGGAAAGGTCTAGGTTTTTCACCGTCCACAGGGCCAAATGAATTTAACTTATTTAAAGATTTGAATAGATTTGTCCGCCAGTTAACAATAAAAAGGCATTTTGCCAACAACCAGGCCAATGGGTTATTAGCCAATTCAGTTGAGGTTACTTCACCCCAACTGACGGGAATTGACCTTCCGACCATACTTGATGAGGAAGCGTTACATATATTAGAAGAATTATGGACGGGTGATTCTTCCTTAGAATTATCAGAATTATTATTGATGGATCCTGAAGTACGCTTTAGTAGCCTTAGACCTAGCTCGTCCTTCAATCCAGTCCACTCAAAGGGTCCATATATTGAGACCTACTACCAGGCGGTATACAGAGATCTTATCAAACTCTGTAAATCCCCTAGGGACACATTTCACAGTAATCTCAGTAAAACGGAGAAGTTAGCTTTGAAAGCCCTCACTAGTAACGAGGGCATCATTGTGAAGCAGGCTGATAAGGGAGGTAGTCTGGTTGTACAGAATAAAATTGATTATCTCAGTGAGGCCAATCGACTATTGGCCGACACTGAGACTTATATCAAGCTACCCAGTGATCCACTTCCCAAGTATAAACTTGAACTCAAATCTCTGGTCGAGAGTGCGTGGCACCAAGGTGTCATTAATGACAAAGAGAAAAAAATTTTACTTCCAGGAGAAGTCAGTACTCCGTATTTTTATCATTTGCCAAAGGTACACAAGTCTTTAATACAGCCACCAGGGAGACCGATCGTGGCAAGTACCAATAGCTTCACAAGCGGCATTTCAAAATATATAGACTTCTTCCTTCAACCCTTGGTGTGTCAACTGCCCTCATATATCAGAGACTCTTCACAAGTACTTGATGCTTTAAAACCTTACATATGGGAAGATAATTATATGTGGGCCTCTCTTGACGTTACGTCATTATATACTTCCATACCACACGAAGTAGGACTTCAGGCCGTTACATATTTTTTGAGTCACTCTGGTTCCTTCAATTCATTGCAGTCCATATTTTTAGTGGACTGTATTGAATTTTGCTTACGTCACAATTATTTTTCATTTTTGGACCAGTTTTATTTACAGATCAAGGGTACCGCCATGGGGGCCAACTTTGCTCCAGTATATGCCAATCTGACCATGGGCCTATGGGAAGAGCACCACGTCTGGCATAACAATCCTTTTGCCCAATATGTCGTCTTTTACGGACGATATATTGATGATGTTATCCTCATTTGGAGTGGCGACAAGGCAATGTTTGAGGCATTTGTGGCACATTGCAATGCCAACTCGTTGGGGTTGTCCTTTACATCCGTCATCGACCCCAATGAGTTGGTTTTTCTAGATTTGGTGCTATCCCATGAAGGCCCAAACATTATTAGTAAGAACCACAGAAAATCCACCAGTGGCAATTCATACTTACATTATGCAAGTTGTCATCACCCCGCCTGGAAACGTAACATCCCAGGGGGTCAATTTCATAGACTCCGGCGTAACTGTTCCAAATTAACGGATTATTGTGATCAAGGAACCAGAATGAAGGAATGCTTCCTAGACAAGGGGTTTCCATTAACCCTTGTTGAGCAGGCTTTTAGATCACATTTGGAGCCTAAATCGACTCAGATACGCAACCAAGCCGACAATAACAAAAATACAGTTAGGTTCATAACTGGCTACAATGATCAACATAGGGCCATTTCACACATTATCAAGAAGCATTTTAATATTCTTCATCTTGACAGTAGATTAGGTCCCAATTTACCTTCAGTACCACAGGTTACTTTCAAAAGGGCACGCACAATTAAAAACATCTTAGCCCCAAGTAAACTTAAACCCCAGGTGCGAGCTTCCAATGACATCAGGTTTTATTTTGATAACCGCATTGGCACCTATCAGTGCAAGAAACGCGGTTGCCTGACTTGTCAATCCATAGTGCAAGCTTGCACCTCCATCAAAAACGGGGATGACATCTTTTACACCAAGCAATTCATCACATGCTCTACTGAATTTGTGATATATGTATTAAGATGTCCATGCCAATTGATTTATGTGGGTCGCACTATGCGGACATTACGTAAAAGAATAGGAGAACATCGCCGATTCATCCACAAGGGATGCGACAAGCATAGTGTCCCACGTCATTTCTTAAAGTTCCACAACAAGGATTTTAGGAAATTAGAGGTCATGGCAATAGAAAGTATTCCGAAAGGTACTTTGACCGAAAATGAGCGTTTCTCTCTTTTATGCAAAAGAGAGACTTATTGGATTTATAAATTCAATTGCCTAGCGCCCCAAGGCCTCAATGAAGAATTAGAGGTTAATTGTCTTGTCTAAATGTAGGTTTTAACCTTTTAATCTGCCGGTGTAATATTTTTAATATTTTTATTTTATATATACTTTTTGGTATTTTAATATTAAGCCTGCGAATATACGGTAAGACCCAGGTGGTCATGGAGAGTTTTTTATGTTAGGGTATACACCCATTTATTTATTATTTTATTTCTAGGTCATATTGATAGCCACATATTTCTCTATGATGTCCCTTATGGTCTGTTAATGACGGTAGAAGGGCTATGTGTATATCATCATATGGGTATACAATTTGGTATGTTGAGTGGATTATTTATTTATACATATGACAATGTTTGTATTAACAAGCTCCTACCTCCATGAAGCATTCTGTGTTTCCAACATGCCCAACACTAATATTTATAAGATTTAAAACTTTTTATTCATCATTTTCCAAAAATTTTTTTTTTTTTTTTTTTTTTTTTTATATATATAATTTTTGTTTTTATATATTTTTTTATATATTTTTTTCATATTTTTTTCACATTTATTATTATAATTATTACATATATCTTCCTTCTTTTGTTTCATTTTTCTATCAGCACTTTGTAGTTTCATTAACATATAGTGGGGCTTTTTCTCATTGGCTAATTAGCCTACCCCACCCACCATTTGGCTTCTTAGAGCCCCTGATTGCCTCCTGCCACAACTTGACAAAGCTACTAATGTAGCGAAACATGTCGTTGTGGCAATCGGGAGGCTCTGTAGAAGCGAGCGAGCATCTTCCTCCAAGCTCCCCGTCCTTCAGGTGATTCCCCCGCCGGCCGCGGACACACACTCGGCTGACAGCGCTGATAGCGGTGACGTCATCAGTGTGCGATCCCTCGGCGCTCACAGCGGGCATCAGCGTAGCACAGCGTGGGCTCCGGTCCAGGAAGCGGCCGCACACCGGACCGTGTGAGCCCCTATCTCCGCTGGGACCCGCTTCTCTATGCCATCTCCATCTGCCAGCTTTCTCCTTTCCCTGGGATTCACATCAGGGAGTCGTGCTGAGGCAGCAGTGATATACAGAGACTTCATGGACTGGTAGGAGGAATCACTCATTTAACACATTGCTTTTTATCTTTGGATTCATGGAATAAACTTTTATTGGATCATTTATCTATGTCTCCTTTGGGGTAATTATCAGCTATTAACACACCTGAGCGCCATCCTTTAATTTCTCCTCATACTTTTCAGTAAGTCAACTTTTATGTTCTAATATTCTGAAACACTGAATATTGGGTTTTCACTAGCTGTAAGCCATAATCATCAAAATTAAAAGAAAGAAATGCTTGAACTAAATCACTCTGTGTGTAATGAATCTATACAATATATTGAGTTTCACTTTTTGAATTTAATTACTGAAATCAATTAACTTTTTTTTTTCTAATTGTTTGAGATGCACCTGTATATACAGACAGTCCCCGGGATACAAACAAGATAGGTTCTGTAGGTTTGTTCTTAAGTTGAATTTGTATGTAAGTCGGAACAGGTACATTTTCTAAGGGTAACTCCAGCCAAAAAATTATTTTTAAGTTTTTTGGATAGCATGGGGAAGGGTGAACACCCCTGTTTGTTTTCCTGTCTGTGCCCCTGTAAAAATTGGATTTTGAAAATTGTGGGTTGTTGTGGAAACAAGGATTGGTGATAAAGCTTCAATGGAGACACCTTTTTTCCCCATGGTAACTCTTTCAGGAGTGAATTTCCCTTCCTAGGGGTAGATTTCCTCTTACTTCCTGTTTTCTCCCTCCATTTGTAAGTATGGGTCATATGTAAGTCGGAGGTTTGTAACTGCCTGTACATAGAGTGCTTAAATACATTACTAGAAATACTACTCTGGGCACCCTTAACCACTTGCCGACTGCTCACAGTATATTTACTGCGGCAGTCAGCCCCTCACAGGCAGAGCGACGTAGTACTACGTCGCTAGCCTGTGAGGGTCTAGGGAGCGAGCGCGCGCCCCGGAGACGTGCTCCCACTCCCGCGCGGTCATGGACCCCCCGCGCGTGTGACCGGCGGACCCGGTGTCCGCCGGTCACTCGGCGATCGTCGGTGCAGAGGGAGAAAAGCAGGCGGCTGATGTAAACAAGCCGCCTGTCATTCTCCCCTGTGTAGGAATAGTGATTATACGGTTCTACTATGTAGGACCGTTGATCACTGTTCCTACACCTCAAGCCACAGCCAATCACAGTTAGAATCACGCCCCTAGGGACACACATAACCCCTCCCTCTCAAAAAAAAGTTAACCCCTTCACTGCCAGTGTAATTTTACAGTAACAGTGCATATGTATAGCACTGATTACTGTAGAAGTGTCACTGGTAACCCCAAAAGTGTCAAAAATGTCAGTCAAGGGTCCGATCTGTCCGCCGCAATGTCGCAGTACCGCAAACAAAATCGCAGATCTCCGCCATTACGCGTTAAAAAAAAACAACAAAACTGCAAAAATCTTTCCCTTTGTTAGTAAACGCAATAACTTTTGCGCAAACCAATAAATTTTGATTTTTACATTTTTTGGGGGGGAATTTCATATAAAAAAATTTGAAAAATATTGTTATTTTTGCAAAATTGGCGCTTTTTTTTTGTTTATAGCGCATGATCAAAAAATTGCACAGGTGATCAAATACCACCAAAAGAAAGCTCTGTTTGTGGGTAAAAAAAGGACGTCAAATTCGTTTAGGTATAGCGTCGCACAACCGCGCAATTGTCCGTTAAAGTCACGCAGTGCCGAATCGCAAAATAGGCCCTGGTCAGGAAGGGGGTAAAATCTTCCGGGGCTTAAGTGGTTAATGCAACAGTCATGTGACCAAAACATATGATCATTGCAAACAAGAGGAAATGATTACCAGTTGACAGTATCAGATATTCCCAAAATGGCTCTGTACGTGGGTATACCTTGGTTCATTAGAGCCCGAGTCACACAAACTACAATAACAGTATAGAATGAAGTTATTTATTGCCCCATGTGTCCAAAAATACAGCACGTCTTGTTTTTGGCAAGCTGATTTCTAGGAATATTCAATGGTCAACACAGAACATTTATTCAAATCAAAATGTTGAGGTCGTTGTCTTGAGATTTCCAGTCTCTTTAACTTCATTACCAATGTTTATGGTCCCTTAACAGTGGTGATATCATTAAATTTATCAAACTTTATAAAAGGCTATTTTGATTTGATCTTCTACAATTTAAAGTTCCACAAACTTTTATTCATTGTTTATAACATAGTTGTATGCTGAACCACAACTAAAGATACTACAAAGAGTTCTTAGCCAATGGATTGTAACTATTGTCACATCTGTGGCTACATCTATGGTCATAAAGTATGGGCACTTAAATGATGTTAATAATGATGTACGCAGGTCTTAATTTGTAAACCTGAGTTTTCCACTATAAAATGGCAAACAAATTCAAAGTATAAAAAGAACTTCAGACAGAACGTGCATACCTACTGCCCAGGTAAATGAAGCATGTCCAATTTACAGTACAGTCCTTTACCTACATCCACGTTTCAGTAGAAGTAAGATTCCAAACACCGTCTATGCACATACCCGTAAGACCTGCCAGGCAGGCTAATTAATTTCAGAATAAATAAAAGGCTATACGGCAAAGACATGAAAAGGTCATTGAGGATTTATTTACACAATAATCCCCCTGATTATAAACCACTTTGACATTTCAAAATGAGAGTTAATTATTTTCAATTATATTTATCAAATAAATCAATATATTTTTATATAATACAAAAAAAATGACGAACACAATCCCCATTCATAATACTACAATTTTCATTTTAGATTTTAGTAATACTGCAAGCCAACAAATATATTGCATGCTACATAAGATTTTCCATATAAATCAGTAGTTTTCTGTAACTAGACCTCAATGGAGACTTACCCAATATTTCCCAGGTAGCAGGACAGGTTCTGTGCAGCCAGCACGTCACTTCTACTGTCTGCAGCTTCAAATAGCATTGTAAAAGTGTTTGCAGCTTAAACTGCCTGTGAGCAGTCAATGTATTTTCCATGTGGACCAGATTCTTCTATCCAGAGAATACAGGGCAACTTAACTTATTCCAAAAAAAAACTTCTTTTTTTTTTTCTCGCTTGATGCATTGATTGAAAGAAAGACTAATGCCATGCCAAAAGGGTTATCTTTGTAAACTGACTTCATATTATTCAAGCTAACAAAGCAGTTCACAAGTAAACTGAATCATTATTCTTATGCCTTTCCTTCCAGTACCTTTTGATTCTGCAACAAACTATATACACTATTCTATACATGACTGCCCTCTTGTGGTCACTTTAGAGAACTGTATTTGACAAGCGCTGCGTCTTCAGACCTATGGAAAGCAGAGTTTTATGCTGCATAGCATCATTTGACGCCTTTTACATAGAATATATTTATATATTCCTTTGTGCAATTTAAGTATTGACTTGCTTAAATAAGGGAAAAGAAAACCAAAGCAGATATTTTTGTTCATGGAAAACCTTTTGTTATTTGAAATTGGTTGTTTATGTTGTTATTGTCATTATAAACAAGCATAGTATACAATGATGGTTTAGTAAGGTTACACTGCATACAAATTGTACTTTTTGTTAAATAAATGTAAACAGGCTGGTGTTTCAAGTCCTAAAAAAAAAAGCAAAAAATGCATTTATTGTTAGAAGAAAAAAAATTCATAATAACAATTACAGTAGCTAAATGGGTGCTAGCAACTAGAATTGATTCCCACCTGGGCTGCCATGTGCACAGAGTAGGCATACCTTACTGAAGTCTAAAAGCTTAGCTATAGGTTCAATGGTAAATAAGGAAAAAAAAATTGGACTTTAGATGAGGTGCGTGAGAACAACCAGCCCTAAGTAAACCATACTCCTTTTTTCCTTAACCCCTTTAAGACCGGAAGGATTTGCCCCCTTAATGAGCAGGCCCTATTTTGCGATTCGACACTGTGTTACTTTGACGGACAATTACGCGGTCATGTGACACTGTACCCAAATTAAATGTACATCCTTTTTTCCCACAAATAGAGCTTTCTCTTGGTGGTATTTGATCACCTGTGCGATTTTTATTTTTTGCGCTATAAACAAAAAAAAAAAAAAAAAACAATATTTTTCACATTCTACTATATGACATTCTTAACCACTTTACCACCAGAGGATTTTCCTGCTGTACGCCCAGGCCACTTTTTGCGATTCGGCACTGTGCGACTTTAACTGACAACTGCGCGGTCATGCAACGCCGTACCCAAACAAAATTTACGTCCTTTTTTTCCCACAAACAGAGCTTTCTTTTGGCGGTATTTGATCACCTCTGCGCTTTTCATTTTTTGCAATATTAATAAAAAAATGTGACAATATTGAAAAGTTAAAAAATATCCAATATATTCAATTTTTGTCATATATTTAGGCCAAAATGTATTTAGCTACATGTCTTTGACAAAAAAATTCTCAATGAGCGTATTTTTACCGCTTTAAGACCGGAAGATTTTACCCCATTCCTGACCAGGCCATATTTTGTGATTCGGCACTGCGTTATTTTAACAGACAATTGCGCAGTCGTGCGATGCTGTACCCAAATTAAATTTATGTCCTTTTTCCCCACAAATAGAGCTTTCTTTTGGTGGTATTTGATCCCCTGTGCGATTTTTACTTTTTGCGCTATAAACAAAAAAAGAGCGACAATTTTGAAAAAATAACAACAATATTTTTCACATTTTTTTATATGAGATTTCCCCCCCCCCCCCCCCCCCCCCCAAAAAATGTAAAAATCAAAATTTTTTAACATTTTAGGCCAATTTGTTTTCTGATACATATTTTTGGTAAAAAAAATTGCAATAAGCGTATTTTGATTGCAGCTACTAACTACTGGAAATTTATGTCATTTTTATTGTTTTTTTTTTTAACTAGTAATGGCGGCGATCTGCGATTTTTTTTGAGCGACTGCGACATTGCGGCGGACAGATCGGACCCTTGACTGACATTTTTGACACTTTTTGGGGTACCAGTGACATTACTACAGTAATCAGTGCTATAAATATGCACTGTTACTGTAAAAATGACACTGGCAGGGAAGGGGTTAACTTTTATTGGTGATCAAGGGGTTAATGTATGCCTGGTGCTTACTAACGTGTGTGGGGGGAGGGGACTGTGTGACACAGGCACAGATCACAGGTTCAGCTATGCTGAATCCTGCAATCTGTCACTGTTTGTCACTTAGGAGATCCGCCCGCTTTGTTTACACAAGCGGGCGGATCTCCACACTCGATCCCCGACAATCGGGGAAGAGCGGCGGTAATCACCGCCGCTCCTCCCCTGGCCCGACTCCTGCTGTGACTGAATACAGCGGGAGCGAGCCTCCGGCGGCATGCGCGCGCCGCCCACAAGGGGAGGAGTCCAGCAACGTAGGTCTACGTCGCTGGACGGAATCGAGCCACTTTGCCGCAGTACCAGCTCAGTGAGCGGTCGGCAAGTGGTTAAAATTTTTTTTTATAAATACACTTCTAGCATATCACAATATACAGTGCATCCGGAAAGTATTTACAGCGCTTCACTTTTTGAACATTTTTTTACGTTACAGCCTTATTCCAAAATGGATTCATTATTTTCCTCAAAATTCTGCAAACAATACCCCTAATGACAGTATGAAAGAAGTTTGTTTTAAATCTTTGCAAATTAAAAAAAAACAAAAAAAAAACAAATGACAGGTACATAGGTATTCACAGCCTTTCCTCAATACTATGTTGAAGCACCATTGGCACCAATTACAGCCTAAAGTCTTTTTGAGTATGATGCTACAAGCTTGGCACACCTATTTTTGGGCGGTTTCTCCCATTCTTCTTTGCAGGACCTCTCAAGTTTAATCAGGTTGGATGGGGTGTGTGGGTGCACAACCATTTTCAAAACTGTCCAGAGCAGTGTTGCCAACCGCCCGTAGATTTACGGACAGCCCGTAAAAAAAGGGCACTTTTCTCCTGCCCGTAAATGCCCGTAGCAGGAGAAAAGTGCCCGTAAATCTACTGCGGCGGCGGCACTGTCAGAACTGCGCATGCGCGGCGCGCAGTTCCGGAGATCCCCGAGTTCTTCTCTCGACTCTCGCACTCGCAGCGATGCAGACTGCCAGACTCGCACTGTTCGTTGGACGAGTGTCACTGCACTGCCCGCCTGCGCCCGCCCCTAAGTCCGCCCCCGCCCCTGCCATAATTTAAGTTTTCCCGCCGCCGCAGCCGGCCGCCAGCGACAATGCAGAGTCACTCTATCTGGAGTGGACTAGGAGATGCTGCCGCTAAATGGATGCCTGGTGGAGTGGACAGAGCAGTCGCAGACTGACAGCCGAGGCAGAGGACTGGTAAGTGCTGCTGGCTGAGTCACTCACTCTCTGTCTGTGGACTGGAGTGGAGTGAACTAGGAGATGCTGAATGGATGGTGGAGTGGACAGAGCAGTCGCAGACTGTGACAGCCGAGGCAGAGGACTGGTAAGTGCTGGGGCTCCGAGCCTCCGACAACTAGCAGGAGCAGACTGGAGTAGAGAGATGAGTCAGGGGGCAGAGGACATCAGTGTCCTGCTCCTGTGCCCCCTTCACCTCTCCACAGGCAGTGTCACAGCTTCACTCTGCACTAGTAATGTCACTGATGTTTGTGGCTGTGGAGAGGTGAAGGGGACTTAGGAGGAGGACACTCATGTGGAGAGCTCTGACCACCCCTCTGTACCATGTCCGCAGTCCCTGACCCCCCTCTGTACCATGTCCGCAGTCCCGGACCCCCCCTCTGTACCATGTACACAGTCCCTGACCACCCCTCTGTACCATGTCCGCAGTCCCTGACCCCCCCTCTGTACCATGTCCGCAGTCCCTGACCCCCCCTCTGTACCATGTCCGCAGTCCCTGACCCCCCCCTCTGTACCATGTCCGCAGTCCCTGACCCCCCCTCTGTACCATGTCCGCAGTCCCGGACCCCCCCTCTGTACCATGTACACAGTCCCTGACCACCCCTCTGTACCATGTACACAGTCCCTGACCCCCCCTCTGTACCATGTCCGCAGTCCCTGACCCCCCCTCTGTACCATGTCCGCAGTCCCTGACCCCCCCTCTGTACCATGTCCGCAGTCCCTGACCCCCCCCCCCTCTGTACCATGTCCGCAGTCCCTGACCCCCCCTCTGTACCATGTCCGCAGTCTCTGACCACCCCCTGTACCATGTCCGCAGTCTCTGACCACCTCCTGTACCATGTCCGCAGTCTCTGACCACCTCCTGTACCATGTCCGCAGTCTCTGACCACCTCCTGTACCATGTCCGCAGTCTCTGTCCACCTCCTGTACCATGTCCGCAGTCTCTGACCACCTCCTGTACCATGTCCGCAGTCTCTGACCACCTCCTGTACCATGTCCGCAGTCTCTGACCACCTCCTGTACCATGTCCGCAGTCTCTGACCACCTCCTGTACCATTTCCGCAGTCTCTGACCACCTCCTGTACCATGTCCGCAGTCTTTGACCATCTCTTGTCTTTTATCATGTCTGCAGGGGAGTCTGGACTCTGGAGAGGAGTCAAGAGTGAGAGCGCTGCCAGGATGGGGGGTCACAGGAGAAGTCAGATGTGCGGGGCCTGCGGAGTGGAGACAGGGGCCATCTGACTGAGCCCTGCACAGTGCACCTGAGAGGAGGTCAGTGACAGAGCCGCCAGACCAGTCTGATGGGGGGGGGGGTCACTGATGTAAGGGGGCACTGATATAAAGATCCCTCTATATTAGTAACCTCCCCCCCCCATATCTTAATGTATTCACTCTGTGTAAGGTGGTCTCTGGTCACAAGATTGCCCCCCACATCAGAGTTCCTGGCGTTCCCCTTTACATCAGAGTCTGCAGGATTCTCCCCTTACAGTGCGAAGAGGGAACTCTGCGGACCCTGATTTAAAAGGGAACTCTGATGTAAAGGAAAATGCAGTGAACTCTGATATATGGTGGAACGCTGTGCTGGCTGGGTTATATTAACCTGATCTTCATGTTAATGGAGAAATATGGTTTTTGACTTTTGTTTAACCTAAACACGTTGCTAATAGCTCTATCTACATGTTTATAGTTTAAGTATTGATATTTGCACGGTTTAGCACTGAAAACAGCCTGTTTCTGTACATTTTTGCACTGCCAGTAAAAAATTGGTGCCGTCCGTAAATTTTGGACGTTCTGCCAGTAAATTTCCCTCTCGGGGGTTGGCAACACTGGTCCAGAGATGTTCAATGGGTTCAAGTCTGGGCTCTGGCTTGACCACTCAATTACATTCATTGTTATATTGGCTGTGTGCTTAAGGTTGTTGCCCTGTTGGAAGATGAACCTTCGCCCCAGCCTGAGGTCCAGAGCGCTCTGGAGCAGGTTTTCATCAAGGATGTCTCTGTACATTGCTGAAGTCCTCTTTCTCTCGATCCTGACTAGTCTTCCAGTTCCTGCCACTGAAAAACATCCCCACAGCATGCCACCACCATGCTTCACTGTAGGGATGGTATTGGCCAGGTGATGAGCGCTGCTTGGTTTCCTTCAGACATGGCGCTTGCTATTCAAGTCAAAGAGTTCCATCTTAGCTTCATCAGACCAGAAAATTTTGTTTCTCGTGGTCTGAGAGTCCTTCAGGTGACTTTTAGCAAACTTCAGACCTTTTACTGAGGAGTGACTTCCGTCTGGCCACTCCACCATACAGGTCTGATTGGTGGAGTGCTGCAGAGATGGTTGTTCTTCTGGAAGGTTCTCCTCTCTCCACAGAGAAATGCTGGAGCTCTGTCAGAGTGACCATCGGGTTCCTTCTTCCCCCGATTGCGCAGTTTGGCCAGACAGCCCGCTCTAGGAAGAGTCCTAGTGGTTTCAAACTCCTTCCATTTACAGATGATAGAGGCCAGTGTGCTCATTGAGACCTTCAATGCTGCAGAAATTTTCTGTACCCTTCCCCAGATTTGTGCCATCCTGTCTAATCGAGGTCTACAGACAATTCGTTTGACTTCCTGGCTTGGTTTATGCTCTGGTATGTACTGTTAACTGTGGGACCTTAAATAGACTGGTGTGTGCCTTTCCAAATCATGTCCATTCAACTGAGTTTACCACAGATGGAGTCCAATCAAGTTGTAGAAACATCTCAAGGATGATCAGTGGAAACAGGATACACCTGAGCTCAATTTTGAGTGTCATGGCAAAGGCTGTAAATACTTATGTATTTGTGATATTTTCTTTTTTTAATTTTTAATAAATTTGCCTAATAAAAGGTTTTAAACAAACTTTTTCCACGTTGTCATTATGGGGTATTGTTTGTAGAATTTTGTAGAAAATAATGAATTTATTCAATTTTGGAATAAGGCTGTAACAAAACAAAATGTGGAAAAAGTGAAGCGCTGTGAATACTTTCAGGATGCACTGTAAAGAAATGGTTTACATTTTCAAATACTGTAGGTGTGCCTAAACAAAAAAAAAAAAAGGTCTTTGTGCTTGACTCAAATAACTTTGCAATGGCTGAACAGTCTGTTGTAGGCAATTTCTTAGTCTCCTCTACCACAGTGATCAGGGTGCATCAGGGTACAGACATGAGTTATACATTTGTGAACAGAGCCAGGTGACAGGATTTACCTGACTGTAATTATCTTTGAGAGAGAGTACTTTGCTCCCTGGGAGAGGTAGAAAATATGTAAAATTGCTACACTGCTTAGCCTGTATGCTTTTAACATAAAAAGAAGATTTGGACTTAGCTCTGTGCTGACCCCTGGTTGGAAACCAGAGGTGTAACTACAGGGGTTGCAGGGGTTGCAATTGCAACCGGGACCCATGCTCCGGGAGGCCTGTGCAGCTCCCCTTTACATCTTAATAGGAGGGGGGGGCAGGGACAGCAGGTGGAGAAATCACTTGCCTCCTTTTTCCCCCTGTAGCTACAGGAGGAAAATGGAGGAGATTGGTTCCTCTGTATGCTGCCCCCGCCACTCTTCCGATCCAGTTCACTTGTGTTCTGCTGTCTCTGGGTCCCTATGTGCTCCCCTGGTCCCCCCCCCACTGTGCTCCCTTCCTTCTCCTGCTGGCTGCTGCAGGGGATGTATCACATTCGAGAACCAGGAAGGGGTCGGTAAATATGTAATTTACCAGCTCATTCCTTTTCTGAATGGACAGAGTCATAGTCAGTGACGTAAAAAAAAAAAAAAAAACAAATTAAATTATAAAAAATGATACAATTAAAATACCAAAAAATAAAAACTACTGACACCAGTGGGTGAACTTCCAGGATCGCAAAGGTCACACTTGCGACCGGGCCCTGACATTCCACCACCGTGGGGAGACCCACAGATGGCAGGAAGGGAGCACACTGCAGAATTTGGGAAAGGGTCCTGCAACGAGAGTAAAGGGCCCCAGGATCAGTGGGAAGAGCCCCAGGCTTGAAGGGAAGGGCCCTGGCCAGGGGTCCGGGGGCCCTTCATGGTTTCTTGCACCAGGGCCCTGAAGGTTCTAGTTATGCCTCTGTTGGAAACTGTAGATTTTAAGGAGTGGAAACTGCAGGTTGCACCCTATTAGGTTTTAATGTGCCTAAACTAACCTGTATTTGCAGAAATGGTGAGCACAGGAGTGGACCACAGGCAGCAGCTTAGGCAGAAACCATGCAATGGAGATAGATTGTGGACCACACTGAAGGAGGCTGAAACATGAGCCTAGAGCATATGGGACAAACAGTGGACTGGAACCAAGCAATAGGAATACAGACAACTGCACCTTCAGTGTCACTTACAGTTCAACCACCTCCTCTCCTCTTCCTTTTTCCACTGGGGTCCCCCAAGGTTCTGTTCTTGGACCTCTGTTAATATTGATCTACAGTACACCTTCTCCCTGTGCGTTGCCCCTTATATTGGTGGTCATTTTAAAGGAACCCCTCTTACACTGGTGGTCAGTGTAAAATTGCCCCTCTTACATTGGTGGTTAGTGAGAGAAGACCCCTTAACACAATGAAAAGAATGTCCTGTTATATCGGTGATCAATATAGTGGATCAATAAAAATAATGGATATTGTGGGTCAATAAAAAAAATGATCAGTTACTTGGGAGTCAGGAACAATGTGTTCAATTGGAAGAATGCCTTCCTTACAAACAGCTAAAAGGTCATTGGTGTCATTGCATACTTACCTGATATATTAGAGGAGAAGCGCCACTAATCTCACACTGTTGGCTATGCAGGTACCGTCATGGAGGAGATTAATCCATCACTGCTCAAGGAACTCCTACGGTGTGTACTCCTACGGTGTGTGGTGTCTTTAGGATTTGAAGGTGGAAGGATACAGATTCACCCTATTGACATGTGCAACCAGTCAAGCTTAAAGTTGACCTAATCCCATCAATTTACTGTTTAAAAAAATTGTTACGGCATGTGACAAGAATGTAACTGTCACATTGGTTGTGTTCTCAACCAAACTGTCAAACTATCAAATGGCTGGTGTTATAACTGATCATATGTGCAGCACCACAATAGAAAATACATAGGTCATGGGACTTTAGATGGGGCAACACTCAAAATAAACTTTTTTAGTACTATTATTACATGGTAGAAAAAACAGATTTAATGGTACAATCAAATAACAGACATAACATTTTTATATATCCACAATCTAATCCACAATCAATAAATAGGTATAAAAATATAATTTCACTTTCATCGCAGTTTAGGCATTAATGTTATCGCATTGTATAAAGTTGCTTGTCATCCTAACACTCTATGCGTGTATATGTACAGCCCCGTGGCTGTTGAAGATCAAGCAAAAGGCCAAGATAGCAGCTTCCTTTGCTGAAACTGATAGGAATGGCAAGCGGGACGCAGTACGTGCCCGCTACATGGGATTGTGGCTGCCGTAATGTTTAAAAAAATAATAAAGTTTTTGTTTAAAAAAAAAAAAAAAATTTTGAATATGTCTTTAAGCCGCGCGGCGCGCACGGGGCTCTCAGGCAGGAAAAACGTGTCTTCGCGTCATAGGGCTGACACGTGACCTTCTAGATCTTTCGGTCACGTGGTCAAATAGGCCTTTATAAATGGCTGCGTGAGGGCTCCGGGCACATTTGGCCAAGTACGGCGCAGCGAGCTCGAGCTATAATACAGAGCTATAATACTGAGCTCGCTCGCCGGAAAAGCCATGAAGACGATGATCCGAAGAGTCCTGGAGAAGGCAGCGGAAGACGGCGGAGAAGACTGGCTGAGAAGATGCCTCGGCATGTCGGGCGAAGACTCCGGCGAAGAAGTGGTCGGGGCTCCGGCGAGAGAGGAAGCGGTGGACCCGGCGCTGGAGCATGAAGGAAGACTGGAGGAAGCCCGGACATCGGAGCGGAGGCCGCCGGCGGGATCAAGACAGGATCGGGTGCCGGAAGTGGAGGCAAGGGACCCTTCAAGTCTGAGGATCCGGCCTCAAGCAAGCGGCACGCCTGAAGGGGTCCGAAGTCTTCCATCAAGTCCGCCAAGGAGTCGGCTTCAATCAAGCAGGAAGATACAGCGGAGCATCCCGCCCGCCAGGCCAGCAGCGGAGCCCGAGGAGTCCTTCCGGAGCCCGGAGGCGGAGGGTGCCGCTAGGACGGGCCGGCGCGGATGCAGAAGACCCCAGAAGAGGAGAAGGAGGGCGTCACCTTCCCCGGCTCGGAGCAGCGACAGGAGGGAGAGAGCGCAAGGGAGCAGCGCGGCTGGGCAGAGTGCATCCCCCCGGGTGAGTGCTGGCCGTGGGCGGCCCTCCAGTGAGGCGCGGTCATTATCAGGACCCAGGCCGCTGCAAGGGGATGTTGGTTTTCCCTCTGTGCTGCAGGAGGCCCCGCCCACCGCCCTCTCCAGATTGGAGGCCCTTGGGGAGCATCACTTGCCCACGCCTGCTGCTGTCCAGCCCTCTCAAGCTGGTGAGTTATCACAGCAATTGCTGTCACAACTGTTGTCAGCAATTTCAAATATTAATGAGAAGTTAGCTTTAAATGTTCCTCAAGTACCTCCGGTGGCAAGAGTTTGGTCAGATCCAGTGGCTAGCAACTCTATATGTAATGTTGCTGATACGGTTGATACTACTCTTGCAAAGGAAGGGTCAGTGCTTAGTATGCCTGCTACTTGTTATAAGGAAGCTTTGCCGTGTGAAATCTCTCCTTTGGGATTTCACTTGACCAATGTAACTAAGGAAAAGATATGGAGAGGTGAATTTATAGACTTATTCTCTTTACTACCTAATTCAAAATCTGAGAAAAGAGATGATCCTGATGACAGACGCAAATCTCCTCCTAAATCATTTTATAACTGGCTGCAAGCCTTTTGTATATTTTCAGCAGTACTGGGAGAGAAACAGCCAGATAAGTGTAGTGGTTTGTTTCAACATCTGGAGAACATCCTTGAGGCCTACAGAAATTTTGGGGGCTTCGGTTGGTTCTGATATGATGAGTCATTCCGCCAGAAGATGGCTGTTTATCCCAGCCTTAAATGGGGGATGAAAGATGTTGGCTTATGGCTGAACCTTATATCTCCGCAGAAGCCAGTCTTTACAAAACAGCCAGGAACAGCGCCTGTCAGCAGTACAGTCTCAGTTTATAAAAAAGGTGTATGCTATGCCTTCAATGAATCGTCATGCAAATGGTCAACATCATGCCGTTACAGGCATGAATGTACTTTTTGTTTCGGCAGCCATTCGGTTGTGAAGTGTTTTAAAAGATCTTTCACTCAATCTAAGGATAATCCCAAAGGCATCCACTCCAGTGAAACTGGAAAGAATGCATCAGTGGTTACTCCTGTATCCAAACAAGGAGAAAGCTAAATTGTTGTTGGATGGTTTTGCCAACGGTTTCAAAATTCCTCGTTTTTTAGGTACTGGCTGTACGGCGGTAAGTCATTTAAAATCAGTTATGACACATAAGGAGGTGGTTCGGGAGAAATTGTTAAAAGAGATCTCAGCTGGAAGGATTGCAGGTCCTTTTCTTTCCCCACCTTTTAAGGATTTTAGGGTTTCACCTTTGGGATTGGTACCAAAAAAGGAGCCAAACTCCTATCGCTTGATCCATCATTTATCCTTTCCCAAAGGTGATTCCTTGAATGATGAAATTGATCCCGAATTGGCTACAGTTACGTATGCCACTTTTGATGAGGCTATCCGTTTGATTAGAAGATTTGGTCAAGGAGCATTGTTAGCTAAATCGGATATCCAGTCTGCATTTAGGCTCCTGCCCATCTCTTCGGAGTCATTCAATTCTTTAGGTTTTTGCTTTGAGGAATTGTTCTTTTATGACATGTGTCTTCCGATGGGATGTTCGTTGTCCTGCAGATACTTCGAAGCATTTGCAACATTCCTTCAGTGGGTGGTTGTCTATGAGTCTGGATTTGATGGAATTATCCATTATCTGGATGACTTCCTTTTTGTCGGTCCTCCAGATTCTCCAATATGTTTTTGGATGTTGCAGCTGTTTTTGAGGATTATGCAGGGCTTCGGAATTCCGATTGCGCAAGAAAAGACATGTCTTCCTTCTACTAGGGTGGAGTTTTTAGGTATAGGCATTGATACCGTGAAATTACAGTTTCAAATTCCAGCAGATAAGATATCCCGTTTGTTATCAACAATATCTAACTTTCTCCGTAGAAAAAAAATTTTGCTTAAAGAAATCCAATCTTTTCTTGGTTTGTTAGCTTTTGCGTCTAGAGTCATGCCGGTTGGCAGGATTTTTTCTAGGCGAATGGCATTAGCAACCTCTGGTTTAAAATCCCCGTTTTCCCATATTAGGGTTTCTGCTGATATAAAAGCAGACCTGTTAGTGTGGTCTCAATTTTTATTTGACTTTAATGGCATGTCTTTTTTCCAGGATGATTTTGTCTTCTCAGCAGATATGGAGCTGTTCACAGATGCAGCAGGATCGCGAGGTTTTGCGGCCATTTGGAAGACACACTGGTGCTGTGGTTCCTGGCCACCGGCGTGGTTTGTTAACAAAATTACTAAAAATATTGTTCTTCTTGAACTATTTCCAATCCTGGTAGCATTTGAGCTTTGGGGTTTTCAATTTGCTAATAGGCGGATTTTGATCCATTCTGATAACAAAGGGGTTATCTTCGCTGTGAACTGTCTAGCTTCTAAATCAATATTGGTTATTAAATTGCTGCGACATTTTGTTTTACTCTGTCTAAGACTTAACATCTGGGTAAAAGCTAGGCATGTCCAAGGAAAAGACAATGTTTCGTTTCCAGATGACGCGTTTCCGTCAGCTCTTACCAGAAGCGGACCCGGAAGGGTTTGTGTGCCCGAGTCACCTTTGGGATTTGATCTAACTTTAATCTCTAATGCAATTAAAAAATCCATTGCACCAAAAGCATGGATTGATTATTCAATGGCATGGAAAAGGTGGTTGGATTTCAATGATAACATTGGACTGTCAGGTTTCTCCCCGTCAGAGCAGACAATTTTAGCTTTTCTTTGCACACTTTTTCAATCTGGGCATTCGCAGATAATTTTCACATAAATAAAATTTTGGCGGGTGTGTCGTTTTTCTTTAAACTTTATCATTTTCCTGCATGTAATACTTACTTTACTGTACGACAAGCTTTGAAGGGCTATAAGTTGGGAAATCTCAGACCAGATGCTCGTAGGCCGATAACGGTGGACATTCTAAGGAAGGTGTGTCTTGCAACTTCTATGGTTTGTTCATCTGATTATGAGGCACTACTGTTCCATACAGCTTTTATTTTAATGTTTTTTGGTGCATTACGTATTTCGGAGCTGTTACCTGACAATAAGTTAGGCCTTTCTGGTCTGGGTTTTCCAGAAGTTGTTCTTTCAGATACATGTGCAAATATTTTTATTAGTAGTTCAAAAACAGATGTTGCTGGTAAGGGTCAATGGCTCAGCTTGCAGGCTTGTGGTGACTCCATTATTTGCCCAGTTATTATCCTGACAAAATATCTTTCCAAAAGGTCTTTGGTTAATGGTAATTTTTTGGTTCATATTAATGGGGTTCCTTTGACTAAATTTCAATTTTCAGCAATTTTCAAGCGCTGTTTATCAATTCTGGGTCTAGCTCAATTCAAATTTTCATCCCATTCCTTCCGTATTGGAGCCGCCACAGAAGCTGCCAGGTTGGGTCTTGATGTTTCCCTCATTAAGCGTTTGGGTAGATGGGACTCGCATAAGTTTGGCCTGTATATCCAACCTAATTTATCTCTTTAAATCCTCTCAGGTTCTAGGCAGTACATTTGGATCGTTGGACACTCATTTATTTATTGGGCCCATAAGAGAGCGAGCCAACGGTGCTATACAGCTAATTTATCTTTACCTTCTTCATCATTTAAGATTCTTTGGATGGGCGTGAGAGGTCTACAATGGTCTAGTCTTTTTACACATATTTCTAGGTTATCTCAGCTATGGCCGTCACCTGCATTAATAATTATTCATATGGGTGGTAATGATGTCGGTAAACTTAAAACGTTAGAGTTGATGCTGATGATAAAACGTGATTTGGTTTTATTAAAATCTTTATTTCCTGGTGCTTCTGTGGTATTCTCAGAAATGGTGCCTCGATTGATATGGTTGGTATCGCCTGAACTTCGTTCACTAGAGAAGATTCGGAGAAGAATTAATCATTCAATTGCAAAATTTGCTCCATCGGTTAAAATTTTTTCGTATCGTCACGTGGACCTCAAAGGCGGTTTTTCGGGTTTATACAGACAAGACGGCGTTCACTTGTCGGAAGTTGGCCTCGATATTTTTAATTTAAGCTTACAAAATATGATTGAATTGGCTGCGGTGCTGGGTTAGGCCGCATTTTGTTTGCAACAAAATACGGCTGGTGGGGACTTCTGATTTATTTATTTATTTAATTATTTATTTACTTATTTATTTATTTATTGATTCGCTTGAGTTTTTTATGACTAAGCGATAATTTTATTTACATATTTATTTGGATTTTGGATTATTCAATATTTATTCATATTTTGATTAATAAAGATATTTGAGTAGTTATTTATTTATTCAATTATTTATTCATTAAATTATTTATTTATTTTAATGCCAATAAAAGTGCCGTGGCCATTTTAATTACCAATAAATTGTGTTGGTTTTATTTATTGGTTGTATTTAGATGATAAGTGCAGTCTACATTCCCATGGCAAGCGGGGCGCAGTACGCACCCGCTACATGGGATTGTGGCTGCCGTAATGTTTAAAAAAATAATAAAGTTTTTGTTTAAAAAAATAAAAATAAATCTGAATATGTCTTTAAGCCGCGCGGCACGCACGGGGCTCTCAGGCGGGAAAAACGTGTCTTCGCGTCATAGGGCTGACACGTGACCTTCTAGATCTTTCGGTCACGTGGTCAAATAGGCCTTTATAAACGGCTGCGTGAGAGCTCCGGGCACATTTGGCCAAGTACGGCGCAGCGAGCTCCCCTCCCCCCCACCCGTCGTTGCACTTTTATGTGGCTTGTCACTCTCATGATGAGGGGGGACTTCTGATTTATTTATTTATTTAATTATTTATTTACTTATTTATTTATTGATTCGCTTGAGTTTTTTATGACTAAGCGATAATTTTATTTACATATTTATTTGGATTTTGGATTATTCAATATTTATTCGTATTTTGATTAATAAAGATATTTGAGTATTTATTTATTTATTCAATTATTTATTCATTAAATTATTTATTTATTTTAATGCCAATAAAAGTGCCGCGGCCATTTTAATTACCAATAAATTGTGTTGGTTTTATTTATTGGTTGTATTTAGATGATAAGTGCAGTCTACATTCCCATGTTTAGTTCCGCTTTAAAGGGTAACTATGGGCAAAATAATATGACATATACACGACACAGTCTGTCAAAATAGCAATATTTATTATTATTATACAGGATATATATAGCGCCAACAATTTGTTTAGCACACAACAACATGAGGGCATTTCCAATAAAATTCAATACAAGAGGAATCAAAGGGCCCTGCGCATTAGAGCTTACAATCTAAAAGGGAGGGTCAAGTGATACAAATTATAAAAACTGTGGGGGATGGATGAGCTGACAGAGAAAATAAAAATACAGTTTTTAGGTGGAGGCAGGATAGGCTTCTCTAAAGAGAAGGATCACCTAAAAGTAGACAAAGTAGGGGATAGTCAGACAGTTAGGAGTTGGGAGTTAAAGAGGATAGGAGAGGCTCTGGAGAAGTCCTGGAGTTGAACATTGGAGGGGTTGACAAGGGAGATAGAGAGCATGAGGATCTTCAAAGGGAACGATTTGGTTGTACCGGTCAGTGATGTAGATGGGGGTAGAGCTGTGGATGGCTTTGTAATTTTTTTGTTAGTATTTTGAATTTTATTTGTCGGAAAGAGAGTGCCCACATTTGTATCTCAAGCATTACAATCAGTGAGGACCAGTAGCTGCTAACTTTTATAATTAGAACACTTACCTGTAGAGGAATTCAGCAATGTCGGCACCCCAGCTGATGTTTCCATCGGCTGTCAGGTGCTGCCGCCTCCATTGCCGGTAAGGGAACCCAGCAGTGAAGCCTGGCAGCACCACAGCCAGTTCCCTGCTGCGCATGCGCAAAGCGTGCTGTGCTCTCTTACTGGCCCAGCAGCAGGGGAAGGAAGAGGAGGGGTGCTGGACTGGTGATGTTCTTTGCCGTGGCTAGATCGGACCGAAGTCGGGACAGGGTACCTGTCAAAAACCGGTACCTGCACCCCCCTGAAAGATGCCAGATGTGGCACCAGAGGGGGAGGAATCCCATAAGCATAAGTTCCTCTTGTGGGTGGAACATCGCTTTAACCTCCCTGGCGGTATTGCCGAGTGTGGCTCGGGGTGGAATTTCAGTACCATTAGCAGTAACCTCGAGCCACTCTCGGAGATACCGCCAGGGAGGATTGATGGATCCTATAAGAGGTTACTTACCTTGTCCCCGGGATCCCACAATGTATTCCGGCAGTGTACGTTGGGCGGATCTTCTGCCTGATGCTGTGTGCCCTGGCTTACATTCCCTGCGAGCGTTGCGTCGCGGGGGGGGGGGGGCGGCGGCAAATTCAAAAAGTAAAAATTACAAACACACTGATACATTGTAATCCTACTGTATTACGTTACTAAATAAAATAAATTGGCCTTAGTTTGCCCACCCCGGTACTTTCTCCAGTGCCCTTGCCTGCAGTTTTACTGTACTTTGTGTCTGGAAACTGCAGAACGTCCATGGCATTAAAAAAGTGTGCCGCCACCTTAAAAGCGGTATATGACCTGCTGTAAAACAGCGACAGTGATACAGAATCGCTTGCAGAATTGAGTGATAGCGATTAGTGGGGAAGTTCGTCATCGGACACAGAAAGCGATTTCAGCAATGATCCTGTGACTGTGCCCGGTGGACTTGGTGCTCGATTGACTGCGGTACGGAGCACATAGCGCCCCCAAGATTCCCGTTTACTGGAGCACCTGGTATCAAAGTGGATGTTGAGGATGACAACCCCTTGGCATACCTCCAACTCTTTTTGACCGATGAGGTTATTGAAAAAATTGTTACGGAAACAAATCGGTACCAGGAGCAACAAGCTGCAGCGTATCAGAGGTTTTCAAGGAGCAGAAAGTGGGAACCAGTGACCAAAGAGGACATCTGGAAGTTTTTGGGCCTTATAATTCTTCAGGGAGTGGTGGGGAAACCCCTGCAGAAGTGGTATTGGACAACCAACAAATTACTGGCCACTCCTTTTTTTGGCACGGTCATGTCGGAATACAAATTTTCTCTCATAATGAAATATTTGCACTTTGCAAATAATGAAGAATTTGATGAGACTTCTCATCCAGCTCCAAAACTCAAAAAGAGTTTCCAACCAGATCCTAAAGGCGATTTCTGTGCGAGACATGCTGTTTTATCTGCTACGAAATGTGAGTTGCCAATTTTTATACTAGTGCATCAATAAACACACTCGTGACTGTACTTCACTATGGGAGTTGTCCCTCTTTCTTCACATATGTACCTATACCTGTGCCTTCAATGATTGGAGCTGATTTGGATATCGCTATGAGCCGGGTACTGTCTACAAGGGCCATATAGATGTGTGAATTGAGCTGGATCTGATCTCTGTAGTGGGGATCCATACATTGCGGTAAGGGGCCATCTTTTCTCTTGGTGGTGGTCTCTCTGCACAGATCTGTTGGAGTGTGAAGTAACTGGCTACACCTTTGGGAGCACGTCTTTCTGAATTGTGTGTGGGATACTGTGGATTTTCTTACGGCATACTCCTCTGCCTTTTTTAGCAGTTCCTGAATATTCTCATCAGCCACATCAAGGTTTCACAGACCATAGTGTTGACAAAACAAAGTGGTGAGAACATTTCATGAGTTGGATCTAAGAATGTAGAAAGACACTGGAGTTCCTTAAAGTCAATTTTGTGTTTTGAAGCACTTAAAAGACCTGTGCAAATAGTTTGCTGTGATGTACTGGCTTGACCTGGCCCGTCATTGGACGATTTTTGTATCCGTGGGGTTTAATTAGGGGAAAAAATCAAGTTATTCAGATTTTTGTTTTGTCTCTCACCCATCCGCACAGCTCCAAGTTGTCTCTCTATAAGATACTACATTTATGCCCCTTCCCAGGGCCAGCCTTTGGCCTTTAGGCACCCTATGTGAAAATTCCTCACAGTGCCCCCTCCCTGACCACATCCCTCTATATCCACTTCAGCTTTCACACCTATTTACCCTCTGGATCAGACCATATTTTCACATTTCTGCTATGTGTCTATTCATGTCTATTCAACTTTGTAATTAATTATGATACAGAACTGATACATACAGTATATCATGTTTGGGGGGACAAATATGGCGTTCTTTTCGGCCTTCTGAGATTTTTATTATAATTGATTTGCTTTTTGAGGGGAAAAAGAAGTAAAAATTTAAAAAAAATATTTTTCAAGTTTTATCAGCAATATTTTGAACACAAGTAGCATCACAGTGCATAAAATATATACATTTTATTCTGCTACTTGTCCTAGTTACCTTAAGGCTGCTTTCACATTGATCTATTTTTTTCTGCTTTGTATTCCTATGGAGCTCTTCACACTGATCAATTGTGGGTTTGCTGCCTATGTAAAAATACTGCTTGCTGCATTATTAGTGCAGGTTTGGGGCAGTAAAAAAAAGTGCATCAAAAAACACACCTCTGCATTGAAATCAATAAAACATGCTTCAGAAACGCACCCGTGGTGCGTTTTTGCTGTGGATTTTGAGTCACATGTCCTGTAAGATGAGGTAAAAATGTGGCAAGGAATCAGTGTGAAAGTAGCCTAACACTAAAATACACTACATTTTAGTACAAAAAATATTACATTTGCAGCTCTCTCACACATAGATTGTTGCCTTTGAAAGAGCTGAGGTAAACAGACAGTTACTTTTGTAAACATTTGCATAAGTTACACAGAATGATCATTGTGATTTGCTGTCACAGTGATCATTGGCTAGGATTGGCAGCTTCTTTCTCCTGACAGCTGGTCTCATGGGGGCATGCACAGGAGCATGCAGAGAAAGTGAGAGATTACAGGCAGTCTCCTGGATGTACTGGAGACGCCTTGTGTACTGTGGAGGGGTTTCATGGTCGTGTCTAACACGCCTAAAGTAGGCAACTGGATATATATACAGTATCTCACAAAAGTGAGCACACTCCTCACATTTTTGTAAAAATGTTATTATATCTTTTCATGTCACTGAAGAAATGACACTTTGCTACAATGTAAAGCAGTGAGTGTACAGATTGTATACCAGTGTAAATTTGCTGTCCCCTCAAAATAACTCAACACACAGCCATTAATGCCACATCTCTGGCAACAAAAGTGAGTACACCCCTAAGTAAAAATTTCATAATTGGACCCAATTAGCCATTTTCCCTCCCGGATTGTCATGTGACCCGTTATTGTTACAAGGTCTCAGGTGTGAATGGGGAGCACGTGTGTTAAATATGGTGTTATCGCTCTCACTCACTCACACTGGTCACTGGAAGTTCAACACGGCACCTCATGGCAAAGAACTCTCTAAGGATCTGAAACAAACAGTTGTTGCTTTACATAAAGATGGCCTAGGCTATAAGAAGATTGCCAAAACCCTTAAACTGAACTGCAGCATGGTGTCCAAGGCCATACATCGGTTTAACAGGACAGGTTCCACTGAGAACAGGCCTCGCCCTGGTCGACCAAAGAAGCATGTGCTAAGCGTCATATCCAGAGGACGTCTTTGGGAAATAGACGTATGAGTGCTGCCAGCATTGCTGCAGAGGTTAAAGGGGTGCGGGGTCAGCCTGTCAGTACTCAGACCATACGTCGCACAATGCATCAAATTGGTCTGCATGGCTGTCATCCCAGAAGAAAGCCTTTTTTAAAGATAATGCACAAGAAAGCCTACAAACAGTTTGCTGAAGACAAGCAGATTAAGGACATCGATTACTGGAACCATGTCCTATAGTCTGATGAGACCAAGATAAACTTATTTGGTTCAGATGGTGCCAAGCGTGTGTGGCGGCAACCAGGTAAGGAGTACAAAGACAAGTGTGTCTTGCCTACAGTCAAGCATGGTGGTGGGAGTGGCATGATCTGGGGCTGCATGAGTGCTGCTGGCACTGGGGAGCTGCAGTTCATTGAGGGAATAATGAATGCCAACATGTACTGTGACATACTGAAGCAGAGCATGATCCCCTCCCTTCAGAGACTTGGCCGCAGGGCAGTATTTCATGATTTACATGATTCTCACCCCAAACACACCTCCAAGACAAACTTTGCCTTGCTAAAGAAGCTGAGGGTAAAGGTGATGGATTGGCCAAGCATGTCTCCAGACCTAAACCCTATTGAGCATCTGTGAGGCATCATTAAACGGAAGGTGGAGGAGCGCAAGGTCTCTAACATCCACCTGCTCCATGGCAGGGCTGCTGCTAGAAATCCTGGGGCCCCATACAGCCTACCTGACAGGGCCCCCCCCCCTTCCATTGAAAATATCAAAATTATATTATCACCCCCTCCCCCAATCCCTCTTGCTAGCGGGAAATCCCTCCCAATCACCCCTCACGGCGCAACCATCAAATCCCTCCACAAATTCACAACCCCATCCCCGTACAGAGCGCCGGGGTCAGGAATGCATTACGTACAGAGTGCAGCAGTCAGGAATACGTTCAGGAGAATGCTAGATACAGAATGCAGGGTTCTGGAGTGCATTATGCACAGGGTTCAGGAGAGTGCTAGATAGGGAGTAGCGCCTTACTAAGCTGACCAAGATTTCCCATAGATGCAAATGTTAGACAGGGAGCAGTGCCATACCAAGTTGACCAAGATTCTCCATTGAGGCCAATGTTAAAAATCGGGAGTAGTGCTATACCAAGTTGACCAAGATTCTCCATTGAGGATAATGTTAAAAATTCGGGAGTAGTGCTATACCAAGGTGACCAAGATTTCCCATTTAGGCCAATGTTAAAAATCGGGAGTAGTGCGATACCAAGCTGTACATAGTAGCGAATGTACGTAAATAGTCTAAAAAGCAATGTAATAAATATTAAAATTGAAAGATGTTCAGCATTGATTAAACTCAGCAGTGCTCAATATGTATTGCCATATTGGAAATCAACCAGTCCTCATAAAAGGGTAAAAACTATATTGTAAAAGATCAAGTCCTCATAAAAGAATAAAATCCACACTCAATACAGTCTTTTTGTTAGAAAAACCACATAAAATTTCCATAAAACTTTGGTACTCCCAGTGTTCAGTATTCAGTGTTCTGATCCGGCGTATACCTTCACCACACCAAAAAGTGATCCCCTTAGGAATGGACACTCACCAGAGTTACAATGATCATGCACCTATAAGCATAGGTTGCTTGCACCCTTTGGGAGTCTGGACCACCTCTGCTGACACCTGGACGACCACTGTGCTTGGATATCCCTCAGGGACCAAACGGTACCAAAAAAATGGAATGGGAGGCACAATAGTGTAATACTGTCTTGCAATCTTTTATTCAACACAACACACCAAAGCAAACCCCCCAAATCCAATATGCTTACATCAGATAAAAATTCCCAAGCATTAAATGATAATCAGGACGTTATGGCCAGCTCACCACTGCTGAATAGTTCTCTTTCAGCCTAGTCCTCAAGGACGCAGGCACGCTGTCTCCTTGATGGTCATAGACGTCCTGGCTGGAATCCGGATCTCGCCATCTGACTAGGCTGAAAGAGAACTATTCAGCAGCGGTGAGCTGGCCATAATGTCCTGATTATCATTTAATGCTTGGAAATTTTTATCTGATGTAAGCATATTGGATTTGGGGGGTTTGCTTTGGTGTGTTGTGTTGAATAAAAGACTGCAAAACAGTATTACACTATTGTGCCTCCCATTCCATTTTTTTGGTACCGTTTGGTCCCTGAGGGATATCCAAGCACAGTGGTCGTCCAGCTGTGAGCAGAGGTGGTCCAGACTCCCAAAGGGTGCAAGCAACCTATGCTTATAGGCGCATGATCATTGTAACTCTGGTGAGTGTCCATTCCTAAGGGGATCACTTTTTGGTGTGGTGAAGGTATACACCGGATCAGAACACTGAATACTGAACACTGGGAGTACCAACGTTTTATGGAAATTTTATGTGGTTTTTCTAACAAAAAGACTGTATTGAGTGTGGATTTTATTCTTTTATGAGGACTTGATCTTTTACAATATAGTTTTTACCCTTTTATGAGGACTGGTTGATTTCCAATATGGCAATACATATTGAGCGCTGCTGAGTGTAATCAATGCTGAACATCTTTCAATTTTAGTATTTATTACATTGCTTTTTAGACTGTTTTAAAATAACAGTAGCTGCTATCAGGAAATTTTATGAAATTTATGCATGATTTTAATATCCAACTGTATGTTATATCCCTTATAACTGTAAGCGCTGGGCGAGTGTTTGGAATTTTCCCTCTTTTCGACCACTTTTTTTACGAATGTACGTAAATGCCTCTGTACTGCACCTTTTCCCAGCTGCTACAACCTCTGCAACACACACACCTCTCCTCTGCCCTTATCTTTCCCAAAGGTCCTCCATCTTCCACATGATTACCTTTCTAAAATACCTTTCTGTTGCTGGCTGCCATATCTTCCTTCTCCTTCTTCCCTATGCACGGTGTTGCTTGACACAGGGGGCGAATCTGAGTAGCAGTCCCGCCCATTACCGACATCACAGCATGAATTTGACAGGTGCAGTCTCTCATTGTGGCTGCATAGTGCACACCCAGCTGGTTTGTTAGCCAATCCCTGGCTGTTCTAAATGTTCCCACTGCTGCAGGTCCTTCTGAGCTAGAAGGTAACATTTTTACCAGAATTATGCTGGACAAAGCCTCTGTACAGCGGGACAGTCCTGCCCAGGTTGGGAGGTATGCTGTCATCCTACCGATCTTCCTGCCGGGGCCCCATACAGGAGTACTGGCTGTACCCCCCTGATGGCGGCCCTTCTCCGTGGTGTCGTCATGGAGGAGTGGAAGAGGACTCCAGTGGCAACCTGTGAAGCTCTGGTGAACTCCATGCACAAGAGGGTTAAGGCAGTGCTGGAAAATAATGGTGCCCACAAAAAATATTGACACTTTGGGCCCGATTTGGACATTTCTACTGGGGGTGTACTCACTTTTGTTGCCAGTTTTTTAGACATTATTGGCTGTGTGTTGAGTTATTTTGAGGGGACAGCAAATTTACACTGTTATACAAACTGAACACTCACTACTTTACATTGTAGCAAAGTGTAATTTCTTCAGTGTTGTCACAAGAAAAGATATAATAAAATATTTACAAAAATGTGAGGGGTGTACTCACTTTTGTGAGATACTGTATAAGAGTGTGTGAGACACTGTGTGATGAGTACGTAAAACACATAGAATATGGACTAATTTCCTGCTTGTGTGACTGGCTTACTGATTTTCTGAGAAGTCTGCAATTACCACTTGCCTACTTGCCACTTGTACTCCCTTCCTGCCCAGGCCAATTTTCATCTTCCAGCGCTGAAACATTTTGAATGACAATTGCGCGGTCATGCTACACTGTACCCATATGACATTTTTATTTATTTTTTCACACAAATAGAGCTTTCTTTTGGTAGTATTGATTCAAAGCTGGGTTTTTTAATTTTTTGCTAAACAAACAAAAAAAATAAATTGATGAGATGGCACTAATAGGAGGCACTAAAGGGCACTGAGAGGTGGCACTGATAGGCAGCACTAATGGGCACTAATAGATGGCACTGATAGGCAGCACTGATAGATGATGAGGAGGCACCGATGAGCATGGATTGGCAGCACTGGTGGAACTGCACTGATAATCAGTGCCCTGATTATCAATGCTGATGTCCTTTTAACATAAGGTGATCAAATAATATCATTTTTGGTGAGATACCAAGGGAACGCACATCTAAAGGGATGCAAACCCTGACATTGTCCTCATTAGAGTCCTGCAGGTGCAGCAGCTGATATATAATTATAAAACCACTTCTTTACAGATTCAGTGACTGCACATGGACACAGACAAACAAAGAGCTATTACTTCAGAATAACAAAAGGTAGGAAATGTGACTGCAACAAAGTTTGGTAAAATCCCTGCAATGTACATAGATAAGATCACTCAAAGGAATGTTTTTTTTCTCAACAAAAGTGTATGTAGCGGGGTTAAACATGCCTAAAGACACTGTTTGATATGTGGGAAGGAACTAGGCTCCCTCTAGTGGTAGCTGCATGGAATTTCCCGGGCTGTGACTTCCTTTTCACAAGATGAAGAAACTACATCTCCCAGGCTGCTTTGCAAGATCCAGGAACTAGGCTCCCTCTAGTGGTAGCTGCATGGAATTTCCCGGGCTGTGACTTCCTTTTCACAAGATGAAGAAACTACATCTCCCAGGCTGCTTTGCAAGATCCAGGGTGCACGGCTGCACCGCACGGCACTATGGGGGAGGTTATTTAAAGGAGAGAGAAGCGCGCGAAGGGGGGCCTTTCTGCGCTGGACTCTGAGGAACCAGCGAGCGAGAGTGAAGGACTGACACTGGATATTGGGCCAGAGCCTTTTAGCCTGGAGGGACGACGTGGAACCGTCCCATCTCAAGCACGAGGCACATTCCTGGAGGTCATACTGCTGTTTGCCGAGACCGGAAGTCATCCGCCAGAAGGACCCCGCGCGGCTGGCATATAGCCAAAGGACTGAGACTGCAGTGGAAGCGCGCGAAGGAGAAACTTCTGTTGGTGAGAGGGCACATGCCCAATAACTGACTTTATCTGCTGAAGAGACAGTTTTATCTACAGATAGCGGTAGCGCAGCAGGAGGTGATAAAACCCCGGGGTTTATCACCATACTCTCTCAGGAGACTCATAGACAAACAATAAGGTCTGTAAAGGAGTCGCCAGAGGCTTATCTCTCTCGCAGAAGTTATTGCTCAGTTACGCAGACACCCTGCGGTGACAACTAACAGCTCGTTGTTTTCTCTCTCTTGATCTTTATTCCTAATCTGGATTACAAATGAGCTCTATTCAATAACCTTGCTAGCGAAGATCAACAAGAAAGAAGAGAACTCTGGGGGAGGGACTCAGATAGGCCCACCTACCTGGTACTGTGTCTAGCCTTAATGCAGGAGGAGTGTGGGGGTATTCTTTTACCTTTTTAAAGCTGTTTTAAATAACCTTTTATGGACTTGTATTGTATTGTATTGTATCTCCCCTATTCAATTTGATATATAGTAAACTAAGTTTGGTTAATTACAATCCTGTGCGTTGTTCCATTGTGTCACCCAGAAGGACTACCATTCAAGAAGGTAACAAGGTATTGTTGCATAGTGAAGTATTGTATTCCAATCTGTGTATCCATTTGATAGTCCAGTCCTATTCTGGGTCAGTTGTGCCTGAGGAGGGATCGAGCCAATTTGATTGGGTTGTTAGGCAGGGTGTAGACCCAATAATATAATCAGCAGCTCCTGCGGGGGTGGTGCTACACGTGGGGGCTCGTCCGGGATTTCTACAGTCCTGTAACACAACCCTCTCAGCCCCAGAATCCCCTCCCACGCAGAAATGGATCCTGTCGCTGCTGCTGAGTGGTGCAAGGAAGAGAATGTCATAGTGGAAAATGGCCTGGTGGTTGAAATCAAGGGAGAAGCCTGGACTGAAGAAAAGCTCCTCCCTGTTTTAAGGGCACTATCCACAGACAGGAAATTCTGGGTGATTGACATAAAAACTGACACCACTGCCCCACACACGTATGCACTGTGTGAGTGGAGAAAAGGGGTCCCTGATTATTTCAATGGAAACAGTGTAAAAACTATTGACCAAACAGAACTTTTCCTGATACATCCAGGAGTTCCTACTGCGGGTCCCTCATCCACCACCCCTGGGGTATCCAGCCAAGAAAAAGGTGTCCAAGAAGGGCATCCTGAGTCATCACCTTTGTCGACTTTTAGCTCAGAACTGTGTGCTGTTCTTGGGGAGATTGTGGCAAAATGTAGCAGGGACTCCTCGAGCTATCTGATGACTGGATATAGGAAGCTCCGGACATTCTCTGGGAAACAGCCTGTGCCTTCAGCAGAAGATGGGTTCGAAGAGTGGCTAGATACCGCCACTCAGGCTTTGGAGGAATGGGAGGTACCAGAACAGCACAAGAAGCAGAGGATCACAGAGAGTTTAAGGGGACCTGCATTAGAGGCTGTACGTAATCTAAAGCTTAGCAAGAAGAACTGCACTGCACAGGATTATTTGGACATTCTGCAAGATGTGTTTGGTCGGACGGAGAACGCGGCTGAACTTCTCTACCAGTTGGAACACTGTTATCAAGAAGAGGGGGAGAAGTTGTCCGAATTCATTAAACGTCTGGATAGGATTATCCACCAGATTCTGTTAAAGAAAGGAATAGACCCCCGGAAAATAGATGAGACTCGTGCACGACAGGTTCTGAAAGGGGCTCAACCTTTAGATCCCATTGCCATACTGTTACGAACTCGTCGAGATGGCGGCATTCTAGAATACCCCGATCTGATTCGAATGGTCAGAGAGGAAGAGGTCATGTTGGGCAACAAGAAGAAAAGTCGGCAGTTTGACTCAACTGCCCGGGTTGGAGTGATAAGTGTGGAAGAGGGTGACTCTCAAGTTGAACTCCTAAAGACCCAAGTGTCTCAGTTGATAGAAATGGTGTCCATCCTGACTGGTCAGGTATCCACTCTACCCAAGGGGAGTATATCGGAGAGGCCAGATGAACCTGTTAGTCTCAGCACAGATCCAGAGCCACGGCCTGCAAGATTGTTAACTTGTTTCAACTGCGGGGGAGTTGGGCATGTTAGAAGGGTATGTCCCAGCTCAGGAAATGCTGCCGCGAAACCTCGCGAGCCAGCGGGAAACTTCAGAGGACACAGGGTGAAGGAGTCAACCGGGTGTCCGCCAGTCTTAAGGGACTCCAGAAGTGGTGCAGGATCAGGGAAACTGAGTCAGGGGGTCAGACCCAAATATAACACCCCCAGTTCTAGACTCCGGGTTACTGAGGGAAGGAAAGTCAATGCACACCGGATTCGGCGGGGGCCTAGATCAAGGAAGAAAAAGGAGAAGAGGGCCAGGGTACAGAGAACTGAATCAGATAACAAGGCTACATCAAGAGAATTCCCAACTAACTTGGTCGGGCCCTCCCCAGTGGTCTCGGTTCAGGTGGAAGGAATTTACACAAGAGCCCTCCTTGACACAGGGGCCCAGGTGACTCTTTTGTATAGAGACTTCTATGATAAATATCTTACCCATCTACCTTTGCAGAAGTTGGAAGATCTGGAGATATGGGGTATTGGGACCCAAAGTTTTCCCTATGACGGGTATCTGCCAATCAAGTTGACCTTTGATCCATCAGTGGCTGGTGAAGCGGAAACCTTCGACACCTTAGCGGTGGTCTGTCCTCGTCCACCAGGGGCCAACAAAAGCTCTCTCATCGTAGGAACAAACACTGACCTGGTAAGGCGCCTTCTGATACAACTGGTCCAGGGACAAGATGCTCAGGCGCCAAGGATCCATCCCATGCTACGGCAGGCCTACCAACGATTAGTGTTGGAGCAAGAGACCCCCGCAGAAGGAGTTGGACGACTCTGGAAGCTGGATAGAGCAGAAAAGGTCTTACAGCCAGGAGAGGTGGCCTGTTTTAAGGCTTCTGTTAAACTCACATGGCAACAGCCGGGTCCCTTCATTATCTTTGAATCAGGTCAAAAGGAGAGACAGAGAGGGATAGAAGTGATCCCTGAGGTGATCCCTTTGAAGGTGTTACAGGAAAACCGTGGAAGGGTTTTAGTGAGTGTCAGAAACACCTCTATTACACCAGTGAAGGTACCGGCCAGAGTGCTCCTGGGCCAAGTCAACCCGGCTACCCCAGTTGCCCCCATTGATTTCAAAGAAAAGGAACAGGGTGAAGCGGTTATAGAGGAGCTTTGCTCTGGAAACGCTGCCCTCCCGCCGGAATGGGTGAAGAGGGCCAAGGCACAACTTGCTCGATGGAGGGAAATATTCTCTAAGGACGAGTTTGACGTGGGATGTGCCAGGAGCGCCACTCATAAGATCCGCCTGAGTGAGGACAAGCCTTTCAGGGAGAGAGTCCCGCGAGTCCCCTTAGGTGACTTAGAAGATCTACGTCAACAGCTGGCAGAGCTCAAAAAGATCGGGATTATCCGAGAATCCAGGAGCCCGTATGCTTCCCCGATAGTGGTAGTCCGGAAGAAAAATGGATCTTTGAGGCTTTGTATCGACTACCGAACGCTGAACAGAAGAACCATCCCAGACCAGTATACCACTCCTCGAATCGAAGATGCCCTACAGAGTCTGTCAGGGGCGAAGTGGTTCAGTGTGATGGACTTAAAGAGTGGGTATTATCAGATCCCCATGCACCCTGAAGATCGGGAGAAAACAGCCTTCATCACCCCTGTGGGGTTCTTTGAGTTCAATCGCATGCCTCAGGGGTTGTCCGGGGCCCCTGCTACCTTCCAAAGGCTGATGGAGAGGACCGTTGGAGATATGAATTTGATAGAGGTACTGGTATACTTGGATGATGTTATCGTGTTTGGCAGAACTTTAGAAGAACATGAGGAGAGGTTGGAAAAGGTCTTGAAGAGGCTACATGAAGAAGGTCTGAAACTTTCTCCTGAGAAGTGCCAATTCTATCAGTCCTCGGTCCATTACCTGGGCCATATCGTGTCTGAAGAAGGGGTGGCCACTGACCCGGACAAGCTGGATGCTGTTGCTTCCTGGCCGAGACCCACAAATGTGACCGAACTCCGGTCATTCTTGGGCTTTTGCTCCTATTACAGGAGGTTTGTGGAGGGGTTCGCCCAGATTGCCCGACCCCTAAATGAGCTCCTGAAGAATGAAGAAGATGATGTCCCTGAGTTGGTAAAGCCGGCGAAGTCCACCATAGGCCCCCGGAAGGCTAAGGAATCCATCCAGGATCAGTGGACCCCGGAATGCGAAGGGGCCTTTGTCCAGCTGAAGGAAACCCTAACCACTGCCCCTGTGTTGGCCTATGCGGACCCCACAAAACCATATGAACTGCATGTTGATGCCAGCCGAGATGGGCTGGGGGGGGTACTTTATCAGGAGCATGAGGGTCATCTGCGACCTGTTGCCTATGTGAGCAGAAGCCTACTGCCTGCTGAAAGGAATTATCCTACTCACAAACTTGAATTCTTGGCCTTGAAGTGGGCAGTGGTTGACAAATTGAAAGACTACCTGTACGGAGCTGAATTCATTGTCAAGACAGATAATAATCCCCTCACCTATCTGTTGACTACGGCCAAGCTGGATGCAACAGGACATCGATGGTTGGCTGCCCTCTCTAGCTTCAATTTTAGCCTGAAGTATCGGCCAGGAATCGGAAATAGGGATGCAGATGCCCTATCCAGAAGGTTGCATGTTCCACAGGAACCTGCGGAAGAATGGACTCATTTGGCTCCCGAAGGGGTGCGTGCCCTATATCAGGGAACTGAATTTCGATCCCGAGGAGGGTCAAGAGCAGAAGAGATTGGGGTTTCGGCTATCGGAGTACCCAAATGCTACTGCCAGGTGACCCAAGTTGAAGGGGAGGGTTTGCCCCGGCTGTCCAAAAGGGACTTGCGGAAGGAGCAGTTGGAAGACCCTTTGGGAAAACTTCTCTTGGAAGCCCTGGAGATCCAGAGCCCTGAGTTGCTTCTAACTGACTCCCCTCAGGGGGCCCGTCTGTTGCATAGAGAGTGGACCCGGTTACAGATCAGAGAAGGAGTGGCCTACCGGAGAGGTCCATCTGAAGATCTGGAGGAGAAGTGGCAACTGTTCTTACCAGCTAAATACAGAGAGGGAGTTCTGGCCGCTCTTCATGATAATCATGGCCATCTGGGGCCCGAAAGAACCTTTCAGCTTGTCAGGGACAGGTTCTACTGGCCTTGTATGAGGGCCGAAGTTGAAGGATACTGTCATTCTTGTGTCCGGTGTATACAGAGGAAGACTCTGCCACGTCAAGCAGCCCCAATGGGCCATCTACAAAGTCAGGGACCCATGGAGCTGGTGTGCATTGATTTCCTTTGCTTAGAGCCTGATCTGAGTGGCCAGGGGAATGTCCTTGTGGTAACAGACCATTTTACCAGATATGCTCAAGCATTCCCAACAAGGGATCAGAAGGCCTCAACGGTAGCCAAAGTTCTTGTAGAGAAGTTCTTTGTACATTATGGGTTACCACAGCGCCTCCATTCTGATCAGGGAAGGGACTTTGAAAGCAGACTGATCAAGAGACTGTTAGATATGTTAGGCATTCAAAAGACTAGAACCACTCCCTACCATCCACAGGGGGATGCCCAGCCTGAACGATTTAACAGGACTCTTTTGGATATGTTGGGGACTTTGAGCTCAGAGAAGAAACAGCATTGGGGCAGGCACGTAGCTGCCATTGTGCATGCCTACAACAGCACTGTCAGTGATGCTACTGGATATTCCCCTTATCGGCTGATGTTTGGAAGGGAGGCTCGGTTGCCAGTGGATTTGGCCTTTGGCATTTCGCCTGATCATACCTCTTCAGCATCGCATAGAGGATATGTGGACCGACTGCGGAAGAGTCTGAAAGCGGCCTATGACAAGGCTCAGGCCACATCTGATCAACGTGGACTGCGGAATAAAAAAAATTTCGACCTAAAAGTTCGGATCCATGACCTGCAACCAGGGGACAGGGTTTTGTTGAGAAACTTGGGTGTCCCCGGAAAACACAAGTTGGCAGACCGCTGGAAGTCCCAACCTTATGTTATCTGTAAGCAACTGCCAAACCTTCCTGTGTACCAAATTCGGCCTGAGGGAAGTGTGGGTCCATTGAAGGCTTGGCATCGGAACCATTTGCTGCCTCTCTCTGAAGCGGTTCGTATGCCCCCTGTGGAAGACTTGTCAGCGGCCCCTTCGACTTCTCGCCGGTCCAGACCAGTTACCAGATCTCAGACGATGCTCCCAGATGAGGGAGAGGGAAGTTCTCCATCTGAAGATTTGGAAGATGAAGAGGAGGTACCCGACTGGTTGTGGTCATCTCAGTTGCCAGAACCCACACCTGCCTCCCTGTCTTCGTCTGACTTGGCTGATAGTGGAGCCCTTCGGGCAGAAGCCCCTGAATTCATACCCTTTCATATGCTTCCAGAAGAAGCAGCTGAGGATGAAGATCCTGAGGAGGAGGTTGCACCCTTCTCTGAAGAAGAACTGACCTCTCTTGAACCATCAGGTGCCTCTGTGTTGGAACATGAGGAGGGGGACATGGAAGAATCCTCAGAAGCGCCTGATCCTAGTACCTCTGAGAGCATGCCTCCACGGGAACAGAGGGAAAGGAGAGTCATTCACCCACCTAAGAGACTGACCTATGATCAATTGGGTGAATGTTCGGAAGAAGCTGTTTTTATCTCCAAAAGGTCTCCTGACCAGCCTAGTTCCTCCACTGTAGATTTGGTGGGGGACAACCTTAGCTCACCCCCAGGCACAACTGTACAAGCCACCCAAGTTTTGGGGGGTCTGTGAGAGATCATGAGAACAAAGTATTGAAGTAGAAAACGTTTGCATTTAAGTTTGTACATAAGGATATTGGGTTTGGCCATTATAATAAGCACAGTTTTTGATGTTCACAATTTGGTTTACTTTGTGAGTTAATGTTTGCGCACATTTTGTTGCTCTGACCTCACTATATGTTTTTTTCTCTTTCTCACCTTTTGATGTTTTTTTTTCAACACAAACTTTAAGATGTAAGTGTTTAAGAAATTGCAAAGGCACATGTGCTTTTTAAAGGAGCACTATATAAAAGCACTAGAAATCAGCACTATATTAACACTGTAGAAATCACTTATTTGCTTATTAATTGCACTTTATCGTTTTACTGTTGCACTGCTATTAGAATACAAAATTGGATGTATTCAGATTGACTTATTTCAGCAAAATGTTAATGTTTTTGTTGTATAATGCCAACCTATGCACTAGGGTACATACTGTTGACCTCTTTGGGGACCAAAGTTTCTCAAGTGGGGGGAGTGTGTAGCGGGGTTAAACATGCCTAAAGACACTGTTTGATATGTGGGAAGGAACTAGGCTCCCTCTAGTGGTAGCTGCATGGAATTTCCCGGGCTGTGACTTCCTTTTCACAAGATGAAGAAACTACATCTCCCAGGCTGCTTTGCAAGATCCAGGAACTAGGCTCCCTCTAGTGGTAGCTGCATGGAATTTCCCGGGCTGTGACTTCCTTTTCACAAGATGAAGAAACTACATCTCCCAGGCTGCTTTGCAAGATCCAGGGTGCACGGCTGCACCGCACGGCACTATGGGGGAGGTTATTTAAAGGAGAGAGAAGCGCGCGAAGGGGGGCCTTTCTGCGCTGGACTCTGAGGAACCAGCGAGCGAGAGTGAAGGACTGACACTGGATATTGGGCCAGAGCCTTTTAGCCTGGAGGGACGACGTGGAACCGTCCCATCTCAAGCACGAGGCACATTCCTGGAGGTCATACTGCTGTTTGCCGAGACCGGAAGTCATCCGCCAGAAGGACCCCGCGCGGCTGGCATATAGCCAAAGGACTGAGACTGCAGTGGAAGCGCGCGAAGGAGAAACTTCTGTTGGTGAGAGGGCACATGCCCAATAACTGACTTTATCTGCTGAAGAGACAGTTTTATCTACAGATAGCGGTAGCGCAGCAGGAGGTGATAAAACCCCGGGGTTTATCACCATACTCTCTCAGGAGACTCATAGACAAACAATAAGGTCTGTAAAGGAGTCGCCAGAGGCTTATCTCTCTCGCAGAAGTTATTGCTCAGTTACGCAGACACCCTGCGGTGACAACTAACAGCTCGTTGTTTTCTCTCTCTTGATCTTTATTCCTAATCTGGATTACAAATGAGCTCTATTCAATAACCTTGCTAGCGAAGATCAACAAGAAAGAAGAGAACTCTGGGGGAGGGACTCAGATAGGCCCACCTACCTGGTACTGTGTCTAGCCTTAATGCAGGAGGAGTGTGGGGGTATTCTTTTACCTTTTTAAAGCTGTTTTAAATAACCTTTTATGGACTTGTATTGTATTGTATTGTATCTCCCCTATTCAATTTGATATATAGTAAACTAAGTTTGGTTAATTACAATCCTGTGCGTTGTTCCATTGTGTCACCCAGAAGGACTACCATTCAAGAAGGTAACAAGGTATTGTTGCATAGTGAAGTATTGTATTCCAATCTGTGTATCCATTTGATAGTCCAGTCCTATTCTGGGTCAGTTGTGCCTGAGGAGGGATCGAGCCAATTTGATTGGGTTGTTAGGCAGGGTGTAGACCCAATAATATAATCAGCAGCTCCTGCGGGGGTGGTGCTACATGTAGTTAAGAATGCTTAGCTTTGCATGAATTTCAGGATGACTAGTTGGCAAATGATGCTTTAAGTTTGTTGTATTTTTACCAGCGATTGTCACTCAACATGGTTTGTAAAGGGTCTTGTTCTCCTTAGCATCATACGAAAATGCATCCATACATCTTCTGTACTCTTTCTCCCAGTCCCAATTGCCAACATTTTTGAACAGTTTGTGCAGCAAGTGGGGATGGGAAGTAAATGGGAGTGAAAGGTCTGGATGGTCTGAGGAGGTGTGTAATGCACAGTAGTGCATACAATATATACAAAGAAAAAGAATTACAAAAAGACATACATGATAGGCTATTCACTTTAAAAATAAAAAGGGATAAAAATAGAAATACATTTTACCAAAGTTTATCCTTTAACCACTTAAGCCCCGGAGGATTTGGCTGCTAAACGACCAGGGGGTATTTTGCGATTCGGCACTGCGTGACTTTAACGGACAATTGCGCGGTCGTGCAACGCTGTACCTAAACAAATTTGACGTCCTTTTTTTCCCACAAACAGAGCTTTCTTTTGGTGGTATTTGATCACCTGTGCGATTTTTTGATCATGCGCTATAAACAAAAAAAGAGCGTCAATTTTGCAAAAATAACAATATTTTTCACATTTTGTTATATGAAATTCCCCAAAAAAAAAATGTAAAAATCAAAATTTTTTAACATTTTCGGCCAATTTGTTTTATGCTACCTATGTTCGGTAAAAAAAATCGCAAAAAGCGTATTTTTATTGTTTTGCGCAAAAGTTATCGCGTTTACTAACAAAGGGAAAGATTTATGTCATTTTTGTTGTTTTTTTTTTAACGCGTAATGGAGGCGATCTGCGATTTTTTTTGCGGTACTGCGACATTGCGGCGAACAGATCGGACCCTTGACTGAAATTTTTGACACTTTTGGGGTTACCAGTGACATTACTGCAGTAATCAGTGCTATACATATGCACTGTTACTGTAAAAATACACTGGCAGTGAAGGGGTTAACTTTTTTTGAAAGGGAGGGGCTATGTGTGTCCCTAGGGGCGTGCTTTCTACTGTGATTGGCTGTGGCTTCAGATGTATGAACAGTGATCAACGGTTCTACATAGTAGAACCGTATGATCATCCTTCATACACAGGGGAGAATGACAGGCAGCTTGTTTACACAAGCCGCCTGACTTTCTCCCTCTCCCCCGACAATCGCCGAGTGACCGGCGGACATCGGGTCCGCCGGTCACACGCGCGGGGGGGTCCGTGACCGCGCGGGAGCGGGAGCGCGCCTCCGCGGGTGCGCGCTCGCTCGCTCCCCAGAGCCTCACAGGCTAGCGACGTAGACCTACGTCGCTCTGCCTGTGAGGGGCTGACTGCCGCAGTAAATATACTGTGAGCAGTCGGCAAGCGGTTAACAGAAGCATGTCAGAAACATCCGTAACTCCCCAGTTGAACCGGCTTCATGTGAATTACTCCATCCATATCCCACGCTCCACAATTTCTTGGAATATGGATGTGGGCTGGACTTCGCCAATCAACCCTGGTGGATGTTCCCATCTCAGCCCACAGGATGTTCTGTGTTCTGAAGTGACCAGGATTAAATGAGCCCTGGATGGTTCCGATGGCTGGGTCACAGACAGGATTTCCGACACTAGCACGTCCATCTGATCGCGTCAGTACTAATTACAGCCTGTGCCTGGGTGCTGCAATCAGGCGCCATATAACGATTTTGTGTATTTCTCCGGGATGCTACATAAGCTACAAATACATATACAACATGTGTACAATAAGAATGAATTATTTTCATCTCTCAGCAACTAATATTTTAGCTTTTATGAGAGATAAAAATATATTTCTCAGATCTGATGATATAAATCAAAGCTGGCAGACAGTTTGGGGCTCCCTGACTGCCCCCCTGCTGGTTCTTGTAGCCAAAATGACTAGGACTTTCTTTGAGGCTTCAGGAAAGTGAGACTACATGGAAGAGATGATTTTTATTGGCATCTAGGTGTCAAGCCTTGAAGCTTGCTCTGTCCTTTCAAATGCTTATTGAAGAACACGTCTATGACTAATTACAGAATACTGTATCTTTATTAACACAGAATTAGGCCCCATTCACAATGAATCTCAATGTCGCATGACAAGTTGCACCCTATGTTTTCCAATGAGTACCGTTCATATCTGTGAAGCTACCTGCACTATTTCGGTCTGACTTTCACGCAACCTGAGAGCCATAGACTTCCATACCAGGCTCCTATCCTAGCATGCAGCCCTGCAATTTAGGAAAGGAAGGGGATGAGTCCCCCCCTCCCCAATCATACCAGGCCACATTCCGTCAACATGGGGGGGTGGTGCTTTGGGCCCCCCCAAAGCACCTTTCCCCATATTGATAGGGACAAGGGCTTCTTCCCCACAACCCTGGCCGGTGGTTGTCTATGGGCGGGGGGCTTATCAGAATCTGGAAGCCCCCTTTAAGAAGGGGGCACCCAGATCCAGACCCCCCTCCCCCTTGTGAGTACATAGTACCCCCTGCTCAGTTACCCAAAAAAAGTGTAGTGTAAGAAATAACAGTAGGCAGTTTTTGACAAGTCCTTTATTTAAAAATAAATAAATAAAAATTCCCCTGGTGCAGATCCATTGTCAATCATTTCATGGCCCTTGAACTAAGCCATAAAGTAAGGCATATGGATGTACAATGTAAAATACTGTATGTCTGCTATTTTGGCACCCAAGAGACACAGCTATGGTGTATTTTTGCTCATAGGACTACATTACAGAAAATGCTGTGCATGCGTAATCATACACACATAAGCACATATTTATCAAAATGTTATATTTGATCCATGCTTGATACATCCATACGTGTGCATGAATAGAAGTCAGTACCATCGGTTATGTTCGCACAGTGTTTTCTGTAAAGCAGTCATATTAGCAAAAATATGTTGCAGCTGTGGCCTCAGGGCACCACAACAACAGAGGTATTTTACACTGTACACCCACACGATGTACTTTATGACTACGTTAAAGAGACCTAACAGGGTAGGGGCGGGGCAGAAAGCAGGGGGTGTGAAGTTCCTCTTTAAAAGAGAAGTATGGCCAATGTTTTTTTTTGTCCATACTTAACTTTTGGGTCACAGAACACATTTCCTGTAACCTAGACTCACCTGACAATGGGCTTAATATCACACAACCAGTCCTAGCTCTGCAAGGACCCCAACAATAATGTCCAGATCCACCCAGATGCCTTACTAGCAGGTGGCTTAGCCTCTCAGTCTGAACCAACTGCTCCCACCCCCTCCGTGGCCTAGCGTTCCAGTGAGTGCTGGAGGGACAGGACAGAGAGCCGATGACTGACGATCACTGCTCTCTGCTCAGTGAAAACTGTCAACTGAACATTTAGTGGACTTGTGATCACTCAGTTTTTGGTCTTGGAGCCAGCCAGGGATAGCTGCAGCAACAGACTAATGCTGCAGCCATTTATTTGAGAATAGATGTTTATTTCTTTTTGCTATCCCACACTTCTTTAACCACTTAGCAACCGCCCACAATGTACTGTGGATGAGCGGCCGTTGTAGGCAAAGCAAAGTACCCGTATATTGCTGCCTACTTCCTGGGTTAGGGTGCGCGCATATGCAACCCCCCCTTGCCGGTACCCACATGGTAAAAAGGGAGCCTGTCAGCAAGTCCCAGCCAATGATTCATGGCTGGGACCTGCTGATCAGCTGTGCACAGCCCAGAGCTCTGTTTTGAATGTACATAGAGAATGATATCTGTGTTTTTTAGAGATCAGTTAGTAAAAGCAGCACACTTTACACATAGTTAGACACATATTTTACCTAGATGTTAACCTCTTTCCAGCCAGTGTCATTAGTACAGTGAGAGTGTATAGTATTATCACTGATCACTGTATTAATGTCACTGGCAGTTGGTGAGTTTCCACCAGCGTCAGTTAGGGTCCTCTCACACAGGCTTTACGCCCCGGCGGATTTCGTTTTGCTCAGCGGGGAATCGATCTGCAGATCTCCGCTGAGCAGGCAGACGACAGCTCTGTCTCTGCTTACTTTACAGAGACAGACCTGTCAGATCCCCGCTCTCCCCTAAGGGGGATTGGATGAAAATGGAACGCCTGCCCATTTTCATCCAATCCGATCCTCTAGACGGATGGAAAATAGGGTTTTCATCCATCTGGATTTCACAGACCACATCGGATCGGATAGCAGTGGGTGTTAGCGGACATGTTACTGCTGACATCTGCTGCTCCATAGTATTGCATGGAGCATCTGATCAGGTCTGCCTAAAAAACTGACAGGCGGACCTGATCGGAAAGCCCGTGTGAAAGGACCCTAAAGCCTAGTACACACGCAACGATTTTCCGCCGACCGGTCGTCCGTCTTTTGTCCAGAGTGGTGTTTTGTTGGTTGGAATGTGCCTAGACTGCACTGGACTTTTGTCGACTGACAAAATTCTACTTCAGAAGTGATGTCATGTGTTGGTTTGCTCTCTTTGTGTTCTTTCTTCTCTGAGCATGCCCAGTCTTGCTCATTAGATTTTTCGAAATTTTCCGAAAATCGGACGTGTTTTGACGGAGGACAAAAATTTTATAGTCTGCACACCAGATTTTTTTTGGTCGAAAAGTCGGAGTCGGTTCTTGGAAGCATCATACTAACAAGCCGAAAATCGGCAGATCGGTCATCGGACGAAAATTCCCTGCCGAATTTCGACTAGTGTGTATGAGGCTTTAGGCTACATGTACACGGGACGTTTTAAAAAGTCCCTTGAACGCTGGAATTAAAAAAGGACGTTTAAATGTCCGTTGTGTCACGTTTGCAGCCGTGTTTAGAAGGTGTTTGCGCTCAGAATAGTTTCTAGAGGTCAAAAAATCATTCCCCTTTAAAATGGAAAAACGCGAGCGCTAAACGCGGGTGATCGCGTTTTTTTGTGCTTGAAACACACACGTTCTGAACATCCTGAACGCAAATAATTGCTTTCCAAAAAACGACACTGAACTCAACTCCCTCTAAATGACCGTAAACAACCCTGTGTACATGGACAGATAAGATAACATAGAGGAGGGTTCAGGGGCTTCTGAAAAAAAAGCCCAACTGCTCAAAAACGTCCGTTTACAAGTTGCAGTGTACATGAGGCCTTAGTGTCCATTATAAGGCGTTGATTTCCGCCATTAGTAATAAAAAAAAAAAATCCCAGCATATGCTGTATACTATAGTTTGTAGGCACTATAACTTTGGATATTTGGGATTGGGATTTTTTTTTTTAATATCAAAAACATGTAGCAGAATACGTTTGGCCAAATTGTATTAAGAAATTTGATTTTAAAATGTAGAATTTAAAAAATATTTTTTTAAATATGTTTTATAGCACAATGTAAAATATGTATATATTTTTACATTTTTGGTCCATTTTCATTTATATCACAAAAAAATAAAAAACCCAATAGTAATCAAATACCACCAAAATAAAGCTTTTTGTGTGGAAAAAAAATGGTATAAATTTTGTTTGGGTACAGCGTCGCATGACCGCGCAATCGCCAGTTAAAGTAGCGCAGTGCAGAATTGAAAAAATGGCCTGGTCATGAAGGGGGTAAAATCTTTGTGAGCTGAAGTGGTTAACAAATTGTATTGGGACAGATCCATCAATGTTACGCAACAAACATTATGATTATTATTACAATGTAAGTTCACAATAACTTCTAGCTAGTTAGCATATACTAATAGTTATTTTTAAATATTTGTTCTTTTAAGGAAAGCTTACAAATAAAAATGTGATCCCATAAAGACATTTGAGATCAGAGCCTCATATAGAGCACCTGCGCTGTATGTAACTAAACACACACTTTGTCCCAGCGAACTACAAACCAAAACAGGAAACAGCTGCAGAGTCCAAACTGCTCATTGGTTTAAACTGGCCACGTGATAGTGACGTCGTGTAAGGTCCTATAATCTGGAGCTCCAAGTGTTTCGGTATTAGTATCGGAAAAGACCATGACTGAAAAGTTCCTAAGGAAAGCGGCTGTGGTGGTGAAAGATTTCTGCCCGGGGCTGTCTCGGCATCTCCTGTGAGTTCATAGTGTGCGAGCTTTGTCCGTTTTTTTTTTTTTATGACAGTGTGGGTAAAGCTGTGCGTGGTCACAGGACTTGCCATTGCCACGTGCTACGTTCACGTCGGTGTGTGGGGATTGTAGCAGTTTGTCAATAATGCTGCAGCGAGGTGACAGAGGCTGGTTTATAGCAGCTGTTCTTTCCTACACACTGTACTTTTATTATGTTAACCCCTTCATGATAAAAAGTAAAATAAATCCTAATCCCTTTATGAGCTAACAACACATATGCTTTGATGGGCGGTGTTCCGTGAAAAAAACAGGGGCCGATGTTTATGTGGACGGTGCTCAGTCTGGATTAAAAAGTGGTAGTTGGTGGGAAACCGCTTCTGATCATGTGACCACATTAGGGTTGCCACCTCATCCCTATTAAACCATGACACACCATAATTACGCAGGTTCTGTGGCTGAATAAGGTGGGAATTAAAAACTCATTTGCCGCCTTATGTCCCTTTTATATCAGCCTCAGAACCTGTGTAATTAACCACTTTACCACCGGAGGATTTTGCTGTCTTACGTCCAAGCCACTTTTTGCGATTCGGCGCTGTGCGACTTTAACTGACAATTGCGCGGTTGTGCGACTCCGTACACAAACGAAATTTACGTCCTTTTTTTCTCACAAACAGAGCTTTCTTTTGGTGGTATTTGATCACCTGTGCGATTTTTACTTTTTGCGCTATAAACAAAAAAAGAGCGTAAATTTTGAAAAAATAACAATATTTTTCACAAATTTGTTGTATGAAATTCCCCCCAAAAAAATGTAAAAATCAAATTTTTTTTTTTTTTTTTTTTTTTTTTTTTTTTTTACATTTTTGGCCAATTTGTTTTCTGCTACCTATGTTTGGTAAAAGAATTCACAATAAGCGTATTTTGATTGGTTTGTGCAAAAGTTATTGCGTTTACTAACTAAGGGAAAGATTTCTGTCATTTTGGTGTTTTTTTTTTTTTTTTTTTTTGCGGACAGATCGGACCCTTGACTGACATTTTTAACACTTTCGGGGGTACCAGTGACATTACTACAGTAATCAGTGCTATAAATATGCACTGTTACTGTAAAAATGACACTGGCAGGGAAGGGGTGAATTTTATTGGAGAGGGAGGGGTTAATGTATGCCTGGTGCTTACTGACATGTGTGGGGGGAGGTGACTGAGTGACACAGGGACAGATCGCATGTTCAGCTATGCTGAACACTGCAATCTGTCACTCCTTGTCGCTTAGGAGATCCGCCCGCTTTGTTTACACAAGCGGGCGGATCTCCACACTCGATTCCCCGACGATCGGGGAAGAGCAGCAGCGATCACCGCTGCTCCTCCCCTGGCCCGACTCCCGCTGTGACTGAATACAGCGGGAGCGAGCCACTGGCGGCGCGCGCGCGCCGCCCACAAGGGAAGGAGTCCAGTGAGGTAGGTCTACGTCACTGGACGGGAACGAGCCACTTTGCCGCAGTACAGTCAACGTGACCGGTCGGCAAGTGGTTAATATGTGTCCTGGATTAAAGGGATGAGGTAGCAACCCTAGACCACGTGTTAACCACTTCAGCATCGGAAGGATTTGCCCCCTTAATGATCAGGCCATTTTTTGCGATTCGGCACAGCGTTACTTTAACTGACATTAGCGCGGCCGTGCGACACTGTACCCAAATAAAATTGATGTCCTTTTTTCCCACAAATAGAGCTTTCTTTTGGTGGTATTTGATCACCTGTGCAATTTTTATTTATTGCGCTATAAATAAAAAAGGAGCGACAATTCTAAAAAAAAAAAAAAAAAACATTTTTCACTCTGCTATACAACATTCCCAAAAAAAAAAAAAAAACGTAACTAACGAAAATCCATTTTTTTTCATCCTTTCAGGCCAATTTGTATTCTGCTACATATTTTTGTTAAAAAAAATCCTAATAAGCGTATTTTGATTGGTTTGCACAAAAGTTATCGCCTCTACAAACTAGGGGAAAGATTTGTCATTTTTATTTATACATTTTTTTTATTTTTTTTGCGGGACTGCGACTTTGTGGTGGACAGATTGGACCCCTAACTGACACTTTTGGGGGAACCAGTGACATTACTACAGTAATCAGTGCTAAAAATATGCACTGTTACTGTACTAAGGACACTGGCAGGGAAGGGGTTAACCCAGGGGCAATCAAAGGGGTTGAGTGTGAGCCTAGGGGGTGTTTTCTAACTGTATGGGGAGGGACTTGTGGAATCAACACAGAGACCTGTGATCCTAAATAGGAGGATCACAGGCGCTCTGTGTTCATTCCAGAGAGAACAATGGTCTGCTGTGTTTACAACAGCTGACTGTTCTCTCTCCACGGGGAGCGATCACGGGTGCCCAGCGGCAATCGCGGCCGTGGCTTCCCTGCTGCCGGTGTTTCACGCAGCCAAGCCAGCTGCAAGTGGTTAAAGTGGTCACATCTTGTGCAAAATAAGGTGAATACAATATATAAAGAAAATAAGGTGAATACAATATATAAAGAAAATAAGGTGAATACAATATATAAAGTGCTTTAAAATGTGCAAAAACCAATATATAATAATTTAATTAGATATGAATAACATTTTTATAAAGTGCATTAGCAGTAAACGCCATTAAAGTGCTGTAGCCCCCCAAACGCCGAGCGATGTTGCCGCGATTTCCGCCTGCCGAATCGCGGCAACATCGCGCAAACAAAATCTCGGGACGCAATACGCTCCAAAGAAGTACAAGAGCTTCTTTGGAGCGTATTGCGTCCCGCGATTTTGTTTGCGCGATGTTGCCGCGATTCGGCAGGCGGAAATCGCGGCAACATCGCTCGGCGTTTGGGGGGCTATTGCAAATCAACGGGCAACGCTAGGCGTCCCGCGATTTGCAATAATCTCCGGATCGCGGGCGGAACCGCGGCGGTTCTGCCCGCGATCCAAACGCTGACATGTGAATGCAGCCTTAAGGAGACTTCACCAGCAGTCTATATGACCTAAAGGAACGGCTCTGGATACTGTGGAGTGGCCCTTATTATTATCCCCTCAGGGGAATAGCGCATGAGACCTTGTGGTAAAACACAGGTCTAACCTTGAGGTGAGAGGCCATCTTTGCGTGGTGGAGGGATCAAGAGCACCAGAGCACTTTATTACTAAGTTTTTTCACCATTTGGATGTGAAGAAGCCATTATGAACTTTTGAACTTTTGATTGTTTCTATGGACATTTTTTTGAGTGTGCTTTTATTAGTGATGTGTATTTAAATTGATTTCACGCATTCAGCGCTTTTGCACTTTAATGGCGTTTACTGCTAATGCACTTTATAATTGTATTCATATCTAATTATTATATATGGGTTATTGCACATTTTAAAGCACTTTATATATTGTATACACCTTATTTTGTTTATATATTGAATGCACCTTATTTTGCTAATTTGCACAAGATTTACTTTTTTGGTACTAGTAGCGCTGTATCCTTTATTATAGTGTCTATTAATTGGAACGCATAGCGGCTTGGAACACATAGCGTAAAAGCAGTAAGTATTTTTGGGTTGGAACGTCACTTCTGTTACTTGATTGTTACCCCCCTTCCCCTCGGGTCTGGTATGGATTATGAGTGGAACCCCCATGCCAAAATAAAACAAAAAAAATCTATACCAGACCATTATCAGAGCATGCAAGCATACAGGTCAGGAAGGGGGAGGGGGGCAGTGCTTGGGGACAAGGACCTCTTTCCCACAACCTTGCCCAGTGGTTGTGGAGGTCTGCAGGCAGGGCTCTTATCAGAATCTGGAAGCCCCTTTTAACAAGAAGCCCCCAGATCCCACCCTCTCCCTATGTAAATGAGTATGGGGGACATAGTACCCCTACCCATTCACCAAAAAATGTGTAGTGTAAAAGAGTCTTTATTTTAAAGAATGAAATTTAAAAAAAAAAGTGTCCCCGGTGTAGATCCAGCGTCAATTGCAATGCCCGCCGCCACCGCCAACACGAAAAAAGAAAAAAAAGATCAGAATGTTTTGTTTTTTTTTCCCATGCCGTGCTGGGCGATTTTTTAAAAAAAAAAAAAAAAAAAATCTTTGATTTTTAAAGAAAAATTCGAGTTTCGATTCGATTTTCGATTTTTTTTTTTTTTTCCAATGCACTTAAAAAATGATATAGTGTCAAAAGTGCAACTTTTTTGCTATTTTAACTCCTCAAGAGTTAAAATGCGTAGAATCCCAAAACAATAGACTACTAGACATTAGACCACCCGAAACCAATGCTAAGGAAAAAAGAGGAGGGACCTTGCCTGTCACATGGCCCCATAAAACACAGTTGAAAATGAGGCATATATGCTTTGCATTTTTTTAAATAGGTTTGTAGCGCTACCCCCTTGAGGGCTACTAGTTTTAAAAAAAGGTTCACCTTGTGTCTGCAGCCAGGCGGGTGGCATTCCAGCCCGGCAGCCAAGCAACCAGCATTTGTAACAGTCAACAGCAGTCAGAAAACAGTCAATGTAATTGTTTTTATTTTTATTGGGGGATTTAAACTTTGATGGAATATGGGAAACGTCCAGGTTGCCAATAGTCCATTAACTTTATACATTGAGGACCCTGTCTCTTTAGGTAATCCTTAGACTACCCAAGAGAAACCTCTCTTATGTGGCGCTGTCTCTTTAACAGTAAATCGTCACATACACTGCATCAACTGTATTTCCACTCCTCTTCTCACCCCACAGTCTCTAAATACAGAATCTCACAGTCCTAGGGGTGTAATCCCTTCTGGGATCTCTGGAAACTAGCTGGGCCCTGTGCCTGGCTGCTTCTTTCCCTTTGTCTGCCTATAGAGCTTTAAACGTACAGATGCCCCACTACCTCTGATCCTTGTTTCTAAGGGGAATGGTTGCTCACAGTACAGCTCACTGGGGTGCTTGCGCTTCACTAGCTTTAGGAATGCCAGCAACCAGTACTGACTGTGGCGAAGGAACACACACCTCAACCACACAGCCAGCCAGAGGCAGCACCCCCCTCCACCTGGGGGCCCCCTCCTGGCTCAGCACTCCATCTTTCCACATGACTCCCCAGCAAATGGCAGCCCCAGCAGTATTTCTGTTGTAAACAATATATACACAGCGGCGCCACCTACTAGCCACCGAACTCCCCACCACCGCACCTGGATGTGACATCAGCTGCGGGGTGGGCGGTGCGTCTGTACAGGCCGGGGCTGCGGCGCGCTGTGATAGGTAAAGTCTCCCCGGCCTGGATGTGACGTCAGCTGCCGGGAGAGGAAGCGGGCGGTGCGTCTGTACAGGCGCACCGCCCGCTTCCTCTCCCGGCAGCTGACGTCACATCCAGGCCGGGGAGACTTTACCTATCACAACGCGCCGCAGCCCCGGCCTGTACAGACGCACCGCCCGCCCCGCAGCTGACGTCACATCCAGGCGCGGCGGTGCGGAGTTCGGCTGCAAGGGAGAAAAAAGTATTATACAAAAAAACTCGAGTTTCCAAAAAAAAAACGTTTCTAACTAAAAAATCGATAAATCGATTTATCGCCCAGCCCTACCGTGATTACTTATTACAGGGATGATTACTGTAAAAGCAATTATTTTAAATGGCATGAATGGCTTTCATACATATTCATTGTTTACTATTATGATTTATGTGATTGGCCACAGCTATCACATGGTACAGGGCACTGTGATTGGCCCTGTACCATGTGATCACTGTGACCAATCATAGAGATCACAATCGTAAACCGTGCTATCATGAACAGTGTTTTTTTTCTAGTGAACATGGAGTCGCTGTGATTGGTCACAGTGAACACATGGTACCTGGAACAGTCACAGCAGCCTGGTACCAAGAACTGTGATCCGCTTTGTCCAATAGTCACAGATTGTGCTAATGCACACCATCAAGGACGGTGACAGAGAGAGGCGGGGGAGAGGAGAACTGCGGATGACAGAGGCACTTTAACTGACCATGGTGTCAGGGCTCAGCAGCCATTATAAACTGTTGTCAGTTTACAGGGGGAGGGCAGAAACTGGGTGGATCAGTCGGCTTTTTTACGGCTTCCAGTGGGGCAGGTTAGACAGCACAAGCACTGTGCTGTTTAACCTGCTATAAGGGAATAGGATATCCTTTTTTTTTTTTTATTTGGGTTACAAACACTTTAAATTTACTATTTTTAGAAGTGCAGTATTTTTACAACACACTGCTGGGTTGTGGTGTGAGGCAATGGTTTTTCTTTGTGCCCTAGTAGTGTTCTGCATTTTTCTTGTGCAGGAAAACACAGTTTACAGCCTATAGTTTGAATGCAGTCTTGCTGTATGCAGTTGGCTTTTTTATTCATGTTCTATATATAATTATATATTTTTTTTCCAGGTCTCTTTGTCCTATTTCAAAAAGTGATTCAAAAAGTGAGTATGTTTTGAGAAGTGAAATTATTCATTCCACAACCAAGTTATGGAAAGATTTCTGCAAATAGTGTGGCTGCAAGTGGCAAACTTCCATGTTTATTCATTTGTTGAAGGAAGTTCAAACCAACAGCCACTTTAGCATTGCTATACTGTAGTTTGTCCCATTACCTGGCATTGTTACCTTTGCTTCATCCTGGTTTGCTATTTGAACACATAATAAAACATTTTGAAAATGTGTTTTATAATAATCGTCAAAATATATTGGCCTTATGTTAGCTAATTAACACTAAAAGTTGGTGTGGCTGAACTCTGCGATCCTACTACCCCCATACACACGCGCGCGCTTTCCTATTGGCCAGTAAATTGGCCCAGCGAAATTGGTAGCCATTAGAGACATTTGTGGTGGGAATAAGCCAAAACATGACAATGCTAGCACTTAGAGTACTTTATCTAATTAAAAAAAAAAAACTACTTGTCCAAGGGACTAAATTGGGGTTCCAATTGACCTGTCCCTCGTGACAATCTACTTGTCCTTATATAAAAAAAAAAAAAAAAAATTAGGTTTTAGGATTGCGTTGTTTGTCTCCCACTCACCTCCCCGCTTGTCTCCAGCACCACACCCGGGGACTAGCAGGGAAGGGAGAGACCTTGCACTGTGACAAGCACAGATTTGTTTTTTTTTTTTTCAATGAATTGTGTGTCCAGTCAAAATCCTTTTTTTATTTTAGTTAGAATAGAATGGGATAGGACTTGAACCCTGTCAGGTTTGACTGCTCCTCAGGGCCTTATTAGAGGCTACTTGGAAAAGCATCCCTTATGCTAAAAAGAATATGACCACTATTAACTACTTCAGCCCCAGAAGGTTTCCCCCCCCCCCCTTTTCATGACTAAGCCATTTTTTGTGGTACGGCATTGCATTACTTAGACAGCTGTGCAGTTGTGCTTCACTGTACCCAAATAAAATGGATGCCCCCCCCCCCCCACAAATAGAGCTTTCCTTGGTGGTATTTGATCACCTTTTTAGAAAAAAAAAAATTTTTACTTTATGCTATAAAACAGGAGTTCTCAAACTGCGGGTCGGGACCCACTGGTGGGTCACGAGCTGTGTTTGAGTGGGTCACGCTGAGCAGGAAATCGCTGAGGGCGGGCCCGCTTAAATTGTGCTGTGCGAGCCCACGCAAATTACAGAGAGCCAGAGCAGTCAAATCGTAATGGATGCAGGACCCAGCCCACGCAGTTTATGTAGGCTGGTCTGCATTTCCCGCGAGGAGGATACTTGCATCAGTGAGTATGTATTTTGGCTGTTATGTAGTGCAGAGCCAGCTCCTGGGTTCTGCTGGCGGCAGCAGTGATGGCTAGACTGGCGGTGGGATTCTCTCAGCTATAGCGGGCAGAGACGGCAGCCTCTGTGTCATAGGAGGACCAGGTGTCAGGAGTTCATGGCGGCTTCTGTGACCCCAGTAGAGGATCTGAAGGAGAAGAGCCAGGACACCAAGACCAGCAGAGAGCTCCTCATCATGGAGACTCTGGGTGAGGTGTGCTGGGCCCTGGAGAGGGCAAACAGGGGCTTCTCCTTCACTGTGGACCGCTGGGAGAGGAAGGAGGGTGAGTGCCATATAGCCTGCTGATCACTGTCCTGGGGTGGTTGATTTCTGTCCACTGCCTGCCCTGTACTGTCTATGAGGGTGCTGATTTCTTACAACTCCGCCTATATGCCACACATGCCACAGGTTTCTGACCCCTCCCTTAGAACATCTGGCAAGTGTATTCAATAATAAATGGAAAAGTAGTACACTTTTATATTTTTAATTTAACATCCCCTTCCCTTTAAAATATGCATTATTATTATTATTTGCATTTATATAGCGCCAACAAATTCTGTAGCGCTTTACAATATTCAATTACAAGCAAGTGGGACCCGAAAAATTAACTGTATTCAGAAGTAGGTCTTGGCCTAAAAAGGTTTGGGAAGCCCGGTTATAAAACATACCTAACAAAAAATCAAATTTATTTATCAACTTAGGCCAATATGTATTCTGCTACATATAAAAAATCCCCGTAAGGGTATATCGATTTGGTTTGCGCAAACGTTATGGCTACTACAAACTATGGGATATATTTATATTTTTATTTATTTTTACTAGTAATGGCGGCAATCGGCTATTTTTTATCGGGACTGTGACATTGTGGCGGACAAATCTGACATCTGACACTTTTTGGGAACCAGTGACATTATTACAGTGAACAGTGCTAAAAAAATGCACTGCCACTGTACTAATGACACTGGAAAGGAAGGAGTTAACATCAGGGGTGATCAAAGGGTTACGTGTGCTCCTAGGGAGTGTTTTTATCGGTGTGGGCGAGGCTTTAACTGGAGGAAGACAAAGATCCGTGTTTCTGTTTAGCAGAAACACAAGATCTGTATTCCCCTCTCACAGAACGGTGGTCTGCCTTGTTTACATAGGCAGGCTGCCGATCTGCCTCTCCTGAGAACGAACGGTGGGTTTCAGCAGACATCGAGTCCACTGGACCTGCTGATTGGCTTTTGCTGTGCCCCCCCCCCCACTACTGATGTTATCCCTATCTCACCACGGCCACCACTGTCGTTCCTATCTCACCACGGCCACCACTGTCGTTCCTATCTCACCACGGCCACCACTGTCGTTCCTATCTCACCACGGCCACCACTGTCGTTCCTATCTCACCACGGCCACCACTGTCGTTCCTATCTCACCACGGCCACCACTGTCGTTCCTATCTCACCACGGCCACCACTGTCGTTCCTATCTCACCACGGCCACCACTGTCGTCCCTATCTCACCACGGCCACCACTGTCGTCCCTATCTCACCACGGCCACCACTGTCGTCCCTATCTCACCACGGCCACCACTGTCGTCCCTATTCCACCACCACCACTGTCGTCCCTATCCCACCACCACCACCACTGATGTCGTCCCTATCCCACCACCACCACCACTGATGTCGTCCCTATCCCACCACAACCGCTGTCTTTTCTCATCTCCTGTACCATGCCCGCAGCCCCTGTTTTGTGTCTCGTGTTCCAGTTGGGTCCAGTAGCTGCTGCATTTCCCAACCTAGGCTTATACTTGAGTCAACAAGTTTTCCCACTATCAGTTTTTTCATCTGAATATGTTCTAATTTATAATATAGTGCTTTTTACAATTTTACTTTTATAATTACCACCTCTTTATGTACTCTTGCAGCAGTAAAACGTAAAAAAAAAGGAATATGCCCATTCTGCTTCCAGATCTTTACACCTGATAATCATAAAGTTCGTTTGAGGCCAAAAATGAAAACAACACCATGCGTTGAAATCTTATTAAAGAAAGAAGCAAAATGCCACAGATTAAACCTTAAGCAAACTAAACTCCTTAGGAAATACAAATGTTCGAGGAGTGTCCTGGTAAGATATTTGTTAGAGTACATTTATTAATATGTGTGTTTGACAGTTTTTGTATTGTATGAGAAGGTAAATGAACTATAGATCTAAATGTATGCATTAAATTCTGGTATTTGTGGTGGTGATAAATAAATAAAAAGTTATTTTTCAACCAGTTCATTTAAAGTGTTAATAAACCCACAACAGTAAAATCAGTCTGTAAATGCAGTACAGCATGTTTAGTTATACTCGCTGTGGAACCTAAGGGGGTTAATCCTCTATATTGTGTAAAAAGGCTGTTTGATCCAATAACCTGTCCGTATAAGACAGAGTTTCGGGAGTCAGGCTGCACATGCTCAGTTTGGTGTGTATTGCTAGAGAAATGTGGTGGTGTGATTTTTTTTTTTTTTTTTTTTTTTTTTATTTTCTTTTTTTTTTTTTCTCTCTAGGGAGAATGCATGTGATCAGCACAAGGTCAATCAGCACTGTCTAGACATAGGATCAGGGGTCCTGCATCCTGATAGCCAGTGTAATTTGAAACTACTGGCTATCAGCTTTAACCAGGCACTGATAGAAGTCACAAGACTGCTATATAATGCTAATGAGAAAAGGTATTTAGCAGTTTATTTTTACTGTGACAATTGCATTTCCATGTTCTGTGTACTGTGGGAGACCAGATATAGTGAATGCAGGGTCCGGGATTTAGTAACTTTAACTAGATGTAAACACTAAACCTAATGACAGTTTGCAAAAGCTGTGTGTACCATAAAATTTGCATATTTTTAAAATAAAATATTACTTTCTCAAGTTGTCTTCTAGGACAGCCCATGATACCTTGGGCTCCTCCTACCAGGACAGGAAACGCATTAACCCCTCCAAATAAAAGGCAGTCCTCCTGGGCCTCATCCTTCAGTATTAGTGTTTCCTTCAGACAGGGGGTTAACATGTTCCTGGAACCTTGTTCTTTGGGTCTCATGGTCTGTCCTATGGAGACTTGGTAGAGAATCCTATGCAGCCTTCTCCTGCCCAGTGTGATACCTCATACCTACAGTGTTTGTGGTGGCTGCTTATCTCCTATTCTCAGTGCCTGGGGAGGGCCAAGACCACTGGTGATGTCAAGGGAGCAGGAGTGATGGCCTCTGTCCGGCTTACATGGATGGGCACATCCCGGAATGGTAGCGTCCTCGCCGGCAGCGTGGCTGGCCGAGCAGGGAGGAGGAGAGCGCATTTGCCGATTCCCGGCATGTAGGGCGAAAGGGGCAGAGCTCCTGCGTTCCATGCTGGCCCAGAGGAAGTGCTTAGCGCCATTTCTGGTCACGATGACGTCATCAGTGGGCACCGGAGACACTGGTTCCAGTCTCTTTAAAGGCGTGAACAGGGATTACTGGACGGCTGGTGTAGATTGTGACACCCAGCAGAGACTGTGGAACACAGAGCAGGATGGACTGCTCTGCAGCTACTGCTCAGGCAGTGAACATGCAGGCTCTGGCACCAGCACTTCTCAGGTAAGCCTGGGGACTCTTCCCTCATGCATATCTTATGGGGCTTTTTTTTTTTCTTCTCCATCATAAGCTTTGTGGAGCTTGGTGAAGGGGCACCTTTCCTCTCTCCTACACTGGGGTATGTTTGGAGAACTGGGTGGCCTGATTCTCCAACTGGGTCTTTTTTGTGTTCTGATTGCAGGTCAAGGTCCAGGCGCAACCATCCAAGGAGAAATGTGCAGTTTGCGGGGCAAAGCTAAGCTCCTCATGGAGTAAAGTGGTTTGACGCACGTGCATAGACAGTTTAGTGAAAGATGACCCAGCTGTATCCTATCAAAAGATGCTCACTTCAGTTAGAGATAAGCTTTCCTCTACCTTTTTTTTAGTTCTTTCAAGACCCTGATTGACCAGATGCAGACTCACACTCATTTCGGCTGGAGCTCTGCCGCAGTGTGCTGAAAGTGAGGATCCAGAAGAGGAGACTAGGTCTCCCCATTCCTCACATGAAGAATCTGGATCAGGAGAAGAGCCTAAGAATAGGGAATACATCAGTGGCTCTAGGTATGAGTTATCACTAGAATATGTTGAAGATTTGTTAAAAGCGATCTATGTCACCCTTGAAATTGAAGAGGAGACGGTGCAATTGTCAAAACACGATCTTATGTATGAAGGAATGCATAAGAGAAAGGCCAGAGTTTTTCCTGTGCACTGCTCCCTTCTAGATACAATTTATATTAGAATGGGAGAATCCTGAAAGGAGACCATTTTTTTTTTCCAGCAACCTGAAAGGAGGTTTCCTTTTGATGAGGACATTGCGCAGTCTTGGAACAAGTATCCTAGGTTGGACGTGCCTTTCAAAAATTTCCAAGAATATGGATCTAGCCTTTGATGACAAGGGTACGCTTGGAGACCCCATGGATAAGAGAGGGGATATCCTTTTGCACAGGGCCTGGGAGGCATGCATTATCGGTCTTAAACCGGCCTTAGTGTCTACTTGTGTAGCCAGAAACCTTGAGTTATGGCTTTCACAGATACAGACTCACCTGTCTGCTGGGACAGCAAGGGATCACATCAATAAATCTTTCCCACTTCTTTTCCGGATGGTAGGTTTTCTGGCCAATTCCTCCACGGAGTTGGTTAGGATGGCAGCTAGGACCTCAGCTTTGATCAATTTGGCCAGAAGAAGCCACTGGCTTAAGACATGGTTAGGAGACTGCTCTTCTAAGTTGCGCCTGTGTGGTCTTTCCCTACCAGGCGACCATCTCTTTGGCCCCAGGTTACAAGAAGCTCTGGAGTGTATGGCTGACAAAATAGTAGTTCCCAGACAAGGAAAATAATCAGACTCCCTGAAAAATTTTTCTAGGGCAGGGGGGCAGACAACCGAGTCTGCGGGAGAAGGAGGCCAGACCCAACAAGCATTGGACAGGCCACAAAGGCAGAGGTGGGGGGCTTGTTTAACCCTCCTCAACAGCCCGCCAAACTACAATGACTCCTGTCGCAGAGTGGGAGGAAGAGGGAAGAGTAAGGGCCTTCTTCCCACAGTGAACGGGGATCACTTCAAGCCCTTTCATTTTGGATCTGGTGACCAGGGGACACAGACTGGAATTCGATTCCTAGCCACCAGAGAGATTGTTACTCACCAGCCTGCCCAGAGATCGAGTAAAAGCAACTGCCTTGGGTCTCCAGATAGGAGACTTGGTAGCTCAGAACGTTCTTTTCCCAGTTCCAAGGGCAAAGCAGGGCAAAGGTTTTTTACTCCCATATCTTTGTGTTAAAAGCCCTCTGGGAAATACCACCTGATATTGAACCTCCTTTTCTCTAAATTACGCGATCAAATACAAACCCTTTCACATGGAGTCAATATTTTCCATAAGGAATCTGCTTTACCCAGGGTGCTTTATGGCAACGCTGGACTTAAAGGATGCCTTTTTGCACCTTTCTATTCACCCAGCATACCAAAGATTTTTCACGACTAGCAGTAAAATTGGGATCAGAGATCTGTCATTTTCAGTTCTAAGTGCTGCCCTTAGGATTGTCATCGTCCCCACTCATCTTTACAAAGGTCCTGAGGGAAGCGTTGGCCCCATTAAGACAAAAATGTATTATGGTCATCCCCCCTACGTGGACAACCTCCTAGTAGTGGCAGAGTCCCGTCATAAACTAGAGAGGGATCTCCAGATGATTCAGGAGTTCCTCTAGTCTGGATAATCAACAATGAGAAGTCTTCTCTGAATCCTTCCCAAAGAGTGACATATCTTGGGTACGAGATTTCCTCACTGGATCAAAAGATTTTTCTTCCAGGGGAAAAGGTTTCAAAAACAATTCAAATAATGGCGTCCTTGCAAACCAACCAGTGGGTCTCGCTCAGATGTTTCAAGAGCTGTAGGCCTTAAGACCTCTTGCTTTCCGGCTGTGCCTTTGGGGAGATTCCACCACCATCCTCTTTAGTTGTTCCTTCTAAGGAACTGGGACGGGTCTAAAATTTCTTTAGACCTAAAGGTACGAATTCCCTCCAATGTAAAGAGAACCCTGTGAAGGTATAGGTCGCCACTTCACCTGATCAGAGGGCTGGAATGAGTCATTCCAATATCTCGGAGAATAACGACCGATGCAAGCGCTTACGGATGGGGAGCCCGTCTACACAACGAGATAGCGCAGGGAAAATTGTCCCCCGGTGGAAGCAAGAGCATTCTCAAATTAAAGGGAGCTTCTGGCAGTGCAGAAGGCTTTAGATGTTTTTCATTCAGAGGTCACCATATGCAGATTCGATCCGACAGCATTGCAACAGTAGCGTACCTCAACAAACGGGGACTTTTAATAGCCCAAAAGATTCTATCTTGGGCCGAGGTAAATCTAGCCTCCCATTTTAGCACTTCACCTGAAAGGGACTCAGAATTGTTTGGCAGATTACCTCAGCCGCTACCAGGTGTGTTGGGACAATTGGTCCCTCAACCCGGAAATTTTTGCGGAGATTGCCAGCATGTGGGGTTCCCCTTTTTACAACCCAAGCCACAAAACAGATTATTTTCCCTGAATCCAAGGGATCAGTCTCTTGGGCTCTACGCTTTTGCGAATCCCTGGTCATTCAGCCTCTGCTACGCCTTCCCTTTTATCAGACTAATTCCACAAAGCCCCAAGTTTCTTCTGGAAAGAACCAATTTGATCATAAGCCTCCTTTTGGGCCAAAAGGCCATTGTTTTCACTTCTGCAGGCCCTAGCCTCGAAACCTCCATTGACTCTCGCTCTAAGACAAGCCCTTTTGTCCCGGGTCCGGTATCCCATCCTTGGGTGGCATCATTAAACTTAACAGCTTGGTATCTGAAGAGCAGATACTAAGCTCCCAGGAGTTCTCCTATTTAATTCCTGGAAGCCTGTCACAAGAGCTATATACTCCAAGATTTGGAAGAAATTTAACTCTTTGTTTTCTGAAAATCAAAGATTTTCTCCCTATTTATTATTTATTTTTTTTCCCCATCTATTTTGGAATTTTTTCAAAAGGGTGCCGACAAGGGTCTGTCCCTTTTTAGTACTTTAAAGGTTCAGGCTGCGGCCATTAGTGTTTTCCTCCAGTACTCCCTTTTGGAAAAGCCTGTTATAGCAAGGTTTTTCAAGGCAATCGCCAGGTCAAAACCACTAGTTGTCAGAGCATGTCCTACTTAAGACCTGTCTCTAGTCCTTCAAGCTTTAGTGACTGTTCCCTTCGAGCCCCTGAGGGATTTGTCAGTGAAATTGCTCACACTAAAACCACATTCCCGGTTGCAGTTACGTCAGCTCGCAGGGTCCGCAAATTGCAGGCTGTCAGTTAGGGAGCCTTTCCTCACAATTTTTGACGATAGAGTGGTGTTAAAAACCAACCCGGGGTTTTTGCCAAAGGTAGCCACTTCCTTTCATAGATAACAGGATATTGTGCTACCAACTGTTTGTAATTTTCCTAAAAATGAGAAAGAGAGGGATTTTAGTTTTTTGGATGTCAGAAGGGTTCTTTTCTCATACCAAGAGGTTATCAAAACGTTTAGGAAATCTGAGGCCTTATTTTGTACTTTTTTCAGGGACACACAAGGGTAATGGAGACTCTAAAGGCTACCATAGCCAAATGAATAAAGCAGACCATTGCTGAAGCCTATAGAGTTATGAATGTTTCTCCGTCATTTGTCAATGCACATTCAACAAGAGCCTTGTCTGCATCTTGGGCCTGAAAGGGCTGGAGCCTCACAAGAACAAATATGTTTGTTAAACATGATCGCCTGGATCTCCTCTCTTACCAGGAGCAGGCGTTTGGTCGAAAGGTCCTCCAGGCAGTAGTCCCTCCCTGGACTGGTAAGTTCTGGCTCATCGTCTAATGGGCTGTCCTGGAAGATGACTTGAGAAAAGCTGAGTTAGATTTACCGGTAACTCCTTTTCTGAGAGTCTTCCAGGACAGCCGGATTCCCACCCAGTAATGTCTTCTAATATGCATATGTTTTGCAGGGATGTCCTACGGTTCTTGAGAAATACTGAAGGGGAGGCCTAGAGGACCCCCTTTTATTTGGTGGGGTTAACATGTTTTCCTGTCCTGGTAGGAGGAGCCCTATGTCTCATTGGCTGTCCTGGAAGATTCTTAGAAAAGGAGTTGCATCTCTTTCGTTCATTGACAGATGCCGCTCCTGATCTTCTTGACCATTGGGTTATAGTGCCCCCTACAGGAGTAGGACACTAGACAGAAAAAGAAATTGACTACATCTGTCCCAGGAGGTATGCCCCCCCCTCTCTCTGCTATAGGTACTTTTTTTTTCTGTCTAGTCTGGAGTAAGGACCTAGTTCCTTGCTGGGATCTCTGGTCCTGGTAATTTTTTCTCTTTTTTTTTTTTTTTTTTTCCCTGTGAGATCTACAATCGACTGCCGAGCTGGGCGTAGGGCAAGATAATCTGGATCCAGTGGTCACCCCAGTCTGGCCAGCAAGCGCACGCAGACAACAGCTCCTCCCTAGGTCGGCTGTGACAAAGCCCCACCGGACGGGGGCTGGCCCGTGAGTTAAACTTCATATGAGGTCGCATACGTCAGGGCTTCAGCCAACGTCGCAACGTTTCTCCTGGCCAACAGCCCCCCCATTTCAGTGCCTGCCTGGTTGCTGGTATGGTGAGCAACTGTCCCGTGGGGGTGGACGCAGGCACCTCCCTGGGACGGACGGTACCTCGGGGGGGTTCCCCTCCTTCCCGTTGGGTGCTGTACTGGCAATGGGGGGGGTGTGCCAAAATCTGCGACCAGGCGATCGGCGTGTTGGGGGGGGGGGCTGTACCTGGTGGGGGCTCCTGCCACAGCCCCCTCTTCCGGATATGTGCCTTGACTGGGCCACATGGAACCACCATTTTGTTGTAGCCTATATTCTGTATAGGCTGGTGGCCTTGTTTGTGTAGCCGTGGCGGTCATTTTGCATTAGTCTGGCACTGAAATCAATTGCGGCAATTACGGTTGAGCCTTCTGGATGGCGATTTTAGCTGTTGGAGCCCCTCCTTATCACCTGGTGCTGACTCCTGGGCCCCTCTTTTCTTCCTGGACCCTGCACGTGGAGTGCTTTAATCCTGGTGGGCGTTCTCTCCCCCTTTCTGCTGTAGGATCAGGGAGGGGCTCTGTGGCTGGCAACCGGGTGGTGTTACCAGCACGGTGGGGGTGTCCCTTAGCAGTGTTTTTTTGCACATTTGTGAGGTACCCTTCTTCCTCATCAAGTCTTTGGAGCACATTTCCTCACCTGTAGTAAAATGGGGAATTAACCGCGCTAAAGGAATAAAACAAACAAGCAGCAACTTCAAGTGTGACCACACCCTAAAGAATATATGTAAATCAAGTTGCGCTAATATGATCTATGGAGGTATAAAGTCCACAAAGTCCCAATATTGATGACAGATAGAAAATATCTTGGGTAAGATCCTGAACCCGACTCCCTTAAGAGTGTACGCTTACCAGATTGAGGTAAGAATGAAGCGGATATGCTTAATCTTGTCACTTTGATAGATGATCCAGGCCCGTGTGAGCAGTGAACTCGGAGGTCATTGGATCATGTAAAAAATACAAACAAACGCAATAGCGTAAAACCCAACAACTAATTATAGTATCCCCTTGAGTGTGACTTAAAGTGGAGATTGGGGAACGTGTAAAAAGCTGCCACCAAGATAGCAGAGTAAAACAAAAAAATGAGGGGTAAATACCCCTACCAAAACAGATGCAGGATAAGGTGCAAAAAATAATCCAGTTGGAGTTGCCTCTTACCAGACAAAATTAACTTATAAGCCCAAGTGAAAGATAAAGTGTTGAAGATATGTGTTTGGACCATCACCAGCTAAATCAGCCTCTTACCAAAAACAAGTTAAAGCAAGTGTGTAGAAATCAATCCAAGTGACACAGGATGCAATACCAGATAAGCACCAGTAGGGGTCGCCTCTTACCAGATGTTAAACTCAGTCAAGCTTGTATGGAAATCAATAGTCAGGGTCCAAACATGAATTCTGGGATAAATCCTCGCTTTCAACCATAGATTTGCCCAATCAAAAAAGAAAAGAGGCTCCCATAGCGTAAAACCGTACAATTTATTGATAATAAAAAGGAGTAACACTTACAGTGTAGCACGAAAAGTCAGGCAGAAAATGTACAGCCGCCGGCCGGACGGCTTCGCTCGCCCGCACTCTCTAGGTCGCTGTTAGATGACGTCAGTACGCCGTGCCCTGACGACATTTCGTCACAGATGACGAAATTCAAAGGTACGGACGGCGTACTGACGCCACCTATTTATGCAGAACGATGGACCCAAAAACCGGAAACAAGCGAGCACCGCTCCGCCATCTTAAGTGGGGGAATCCAGACCCGAGCGGTAACAAGCATGCAACCGGAGATTGGCACCAAAAAACTTATTAAAAAACAATCTGAGAGTTGTGATACCCCACAGATGGCTAAACATATAAAATGCTTAAATCAAAAAACAACAAAATATCACGAAACAACAAAATATCACGATACACATGACCACTTATGGGGCATCCGGTAGATCACCATCTAGTGGCCAAAAAACAATATAGCAGTGATATAAACTTTAGGATCACATCAGAACAGCGGCTTATTTGACATGCCAAATTAATGAATAACTATAACCAAATAAGTATGAATTACAATTGTAATTAATCTTATATCGAACCAGTTGAACATACTTCAATGATTACTGAACACATAGGTATCCAGTAGAGTAAATCTGAACCCATATGGTACCGATAGGGTCCTAAAGAGTACAAACCCATATAGATTGACTAGGTGCGGTTATAGCTGTTCTGTGGTGATAGAAGTATGTTATAAAACAATGATCATTAAAAAAGAGAATAAAAGATAAAAATAAAACTGGGAACCCAAACAAACTGAATATGTTTATGCATTATCAATAAACGCATTTGTTTCGATATCTACATTGAGTCCAAACGGTACGTATGTTTTAACCCGATGTATCCAGGTCATCTCCAGCTTTGAGATACCTCTGACCAGAGGTTCACCTCTCCAATGGGGTACAAATTTATCTATCCCAAGGAATAAAGTATTCTTGGGATTTTTGTCATGGACAAGGGCATAATGTCTGGACACTGAGTGTTTAGGGAAACCTTTTAAGTATATTGGATATATGTTCATTAAGTCTCACCTGTAGTAGTCTTTTGGTTCGTCCAATATATTGAAGCCCGCATGGGCACTGGAGCAGATAAACAATACCAGTGCTCATGCAGGATATGAATGGCTTTATAGCATATGCCCTACCTGTACTTGTAGATGTAAATTCTTTTACTGTCCTACATTCATTAGAGCTAAAAGAACAAACCCGGCATCTCTTACATTTATAGAATCCTGTTAACTGGCTCAAAAAGGTGGGTTTAGGGCCAGGGGGTTCTAAAACATTAGGTGCCACTTTGTCTTTCAAAGTGGGGGCCCCTTTGAATACCACACGTGGTTTAACAGGCAGGGAACTACCCAAAACTGGGTCATTACCCAGAATGTGCCAATGACGACTTACAATATTTTTTACACTCATGTGTTGAGTTGAAAAAGGGGTAACAAAAGGTAAATTATATGAGGAGTCTTGATTAACAACTTTCGGCCTATTAGATAGTAACTGAGTTCTATCCAATCTGCTAACTTCCATAAGTGTTTCTTCAAGAAATTGCTTATTGTATCCTTTGTCGAGAAACCTCTCGGTAAGGATACAAGCCTGAGATTGAAACTCTTGGAAGTCGCTGCAGTTACGCCTAATACGAAGGTATTGGCCTTTGGGTATAGCCCTAAGCCATGGTGCGTAATGACAACTATCAACAGGAATATATGAATTCCTGTCGGTTGTCTTGAAATATGTGCAAGTGGAGAAGTGGCCATCCTTAATGCTGATAGTAAGGTCAAGAAAGTTAATAGATGACTGGCTACACTCATAATTTAGCTGGATACCCCAATCATTAGAATTCAAAAAGTCCAAAAAAGATATAAGGTCACCACAGTGAGGGCTTATAAGTTAATTTTGTCTGGTAAGAGGCAACTCCAACTGGATTATTTTTTGCACCTTATCCTGCATCTGTTTTGGTTGGGGTATTTACCCCTCATTTTTTTGTTTTACTCTGCTATCTTGGTGGCAGCTTTTTACACGTTCCCCAATCTCCACTTTAAGTCACACTCAAGGTGATACTATAATTAGTCGTTGGGTTTTACGCTATTGCGTTTGTTTGTATTTTTTACATGATCCAATGACCTCCGAGTTCACTGCTCACACGGGCCTGGATCATCTATCAAAGTGACAAGATTAAGCATATCCGCTTCATTCTTACCTCAATCTGGTAAGCGTACACTCTTAAGGGAGTCGGGTTCAGGATCTTACCCAAGATATTTTCTATCTGTCATCAATATTGGGACTTTGTGGACTTTATACCTCCATAGATCATATTAGCGCAACTTGATTTACATACACACATTTCCTCACCTGACCCCCCTCTGAGCCTGCGGGGCCCTCCATTGATGCACTGACAGCGGTCCTGGAGTCCTCTGTGTCCTGGGTGGAGGTGGCTTTTAGGCGGTGGGGTAGTAAAAAGCACCCCCTTCCCCTGCTTCATCTATCTCCTCAGATCCTGAATCTGATCTGGCCGCCGCAGACTGGGCCCGCCCTGAGAGGTCTGCGGCCAGTTCTCAGATAGTGAGGATGACTGGGCCCGCCCTGAGAGGTCTGCGGCCAGTTCTCAGATAGTGAGGATGATTTCTCCCACTTCTGGAGCCACGCATAAAAAGGTGCTAGTGGACGCACTGATTGTGTCTGTGCATGAGACTTAAAAAATGCAGGACACAGCTGAAGCTGTGGTGGAGGCAGTGGTTCCCTTTGGCACTCGTAAGCCGCCTAGAGCGGCAAAGGTATTTTAGTTTCCTTCCTATTTTGACAGATTTTTCGCAAAAGGGTGAAAACATCCAAAATGTCCCTTTTGTGGTCCCTAAGCGATTCACAATGAGGTACCTCTTTGAAGAGTCCCTCCTTAAGTGGATTGTTCCACTTGTGGTGGATCCTCCGGTTTCCAGGTTGAATAAGGCAACCATTATTCCAGTAGAAGAATCGCCGGCTTTGAAGGATCCAGCTGACAGAAAGGTGGAGGCTGTGGCCGGCAGTATGTTACTGTGGCTGGCTCAACACTCAGACCAGTCTTCACCATTGCCCTGGTGTCACAAACTCTGACTGCGTGGGCTAAGCTTTTATGCTGTGACATGGAGGGTGAGGAGCTCCCCCCCCCCCCCCCCTGCCTTTGCTGACCTGGTGGACCAGATGTTCCAGGGGCTACAGTTTGTCTGTGATGCCTCTTCAGATGCGACTCCCCTGATTTCTAGAATGCCTGTTTCGGCAGTGGTCCTTAGGTGTGTTTTGTGGCTCAAATGTTGGTCTGCGGACCAGACCTCTAAAAAAAAAAAAAAAAAAAAAAAGTCTTAACAGATCTTCCTTTTCAAGGAGATCGCCTGTTTGGAGCTACCCTGGATGACCTCATTAAGAATCTCACGGGGAAGGAGATCACCTTTTTTTTTTTTATTTTTTTTTTTTTTTTTTTTTTCTGCAGGATAGTAAGGGTAAGGAACCTCGTTGCAGACTTGGTCTGCCCTCCTCGGCTCACAGGAAGTTTTTTTTTTTTTTTTTTTTCCGGCCCTTTCCGCCGTACACCTTTCAGGGGTGGAAAATCGGCAGGCGTTGGACCAAGGGGAGTGGTCCTTTTACCCAGAGGTGTTTCATTAGCTGCGTCTCCAGTGGGGCACCCCCCTAGGTGGATCTGTTGGCGTCTCGGCTCAACAGGTAGGTGCAAAGGTTTGTGGCACTGTCACGGGATCTGCTAGCAGACTCCACAGACGCGCTCGTGGCCCCCTGGGGCCAGTATAGTCTGATTTACGCCCCCCCCCCCCCCCTCAAGCTTCTGCCAAAACTCTTGTGCAGGATCGAGGCAGAAGGAATTCCGGTCATTCTAGTGGCTCCAGATTGGCCTTGCCGGTCTTGGTGCACCGAACTGGTGCCGCTGGTCCCCGAAGCCCCTTGGAGACTACCTCTCAGGGAGGATCTCCTGTCTCCCAAGGGCCAATCTTCCATCCTGCTTTACAGTTGCTGGCTTTGATGGCTTGGCTGTTGAAAGCCAGGTGCTGAAGGATAGATGTTTGTCTGGGTCATTGATTCCTACACTCCTAAAAGCTAGGAAGTCTACTTCTAGCAAGATCTACCATCGTACGTGGAAAGCGTACATTTCGTGGTGTGAGTCGCTTGGTGTTCACCCTCACTCTTTTTCCTTGGCTCGGGTCTTGACCTTCCTTCAACGGGTCGTTAAGCAGAAATTGGTCTTGAGTACCATTAAGGGCCAGGTGTCGTCCTTGGCGGTCTTCTTTCAATGGTCACGCACTCTCTGGTGCATACTTTTATTCAAGAGGTTCAACATTTGACTCCACCAGTGTGGTCCCCGCTACCATCTTGGGATCTCAACTTGGTGCTTTCAGCTCTACAGAAGCCTCCCTTTGAAAATATTCGGGAGATTCCCCTACTTACACTGTGCCAGAAGGTGGCCATCACCTCTGCATGCAGGTTGTCGGAATTGGCGACGTTGTCCTGTCCTCATTTGGTGGTCCACAAAGATAAGGTGGTTCTTCGCCCCTTCCATCGTTTCTTCCCAAGGTTGTATCTTATTTCCATCTGAATGAGGACATTGTGTTGGCATCCCTGTATCCCAGGACAAAACATCCTAAGGAAATTGCGTTGCATTCCCTGGATGTGGTTTGGGCTATTTGGGTGTACCTGGCAGCTACCGAGTCTTTTAGGAAGTCAGACTCACTATTTGTGCTTACAGCTGGGCCTCAAATGGACTATCAACTTTATCTGCAACCATTTATAGATGGATCAGACAGACGGTAACTCAAGCCTATTCGATTAAGGGTCAGGTTCTTCCTTTCCCTGTGAAGGCGCACTCTACGCGGGCGCTCAGTGCTTTTTGGACCTTCCGTCATCAGGCGTCAGTAACGCAGGTGTGCAAGGTGGCTACTTAGTCGTCGGTGCACACTTTTACAAAATTTTATAAGTGGATGTGTTGGCATCTGTGGATGCCACAAGGTTTTGCAGGCTGCTGTTTAGGGGGCTTGTTCCCTCTTTGGGGGGTGTAATGTTTTTCTGGTGGGCTCCAGTTATTTTGGTTGCGCTCCTGGTTACCTGGTTGGCTACGGTTTAGCCTTGAGAATTTTTTATTGCTGTTCCCACCCCTCATGTTTTGACACTGCTTTGGGATGTCCCATTGGTCAAGAAAATCAGGAGCTGTGTCCGTCAATGAACGAAAGAGAAAATGGGATTTTTGACTTACCGTTAAATCCATTTCTCTGATGTTCATTGACAGGCACAGCAGCCACCCCTTTATGGAGTTGTAATACTTCTGACACTGCTTGTAACAAAACTGAGTACCTATAGCAGAGAGGGAGTCTGCCCATAGGCGTAGTCAAGTTCTCTTACTACCTAGTGTCTTACTCCTGTAGGGGGCAGTATAACCCAATAGTCAAGAAGATCAGGAGCTGTGTCCGTCAAACATCAGAGAAATTGATTTCACGGTAAGTCAAGCAGCTTGAAAAAGCTCAGTACAGCTTTTTTATTTATTATTTTTTTACTGAGCTAAAATACAGCCCATTAATTGCAATGTAAACAAGCAAAAAATTGGGGGAGCAAGCCCTGAACATGTATATCTAAAGCCGGTGCAGCTATGGACCAAGCAACATGTATATTAAAAAAGAATAGCGCAACCAAGCAAAAGAAATGACTATTAAATATGGAAACAATCCATTAATAAAAATGGGGGTTTAGTCCCACCAAATGGCCATATCGTGCTCAAGCCCACCACTGCGTCAAAGTACCCCATTATCAGTGGGTCCTACACTATCCATAGAAAAGGGGTGAATCCAGCCTCTCCAACCCTTGAGGGGATTTAAACCTATCGGAAATTAAACTAAATCTAATAAATTCCGTGATAAAAAATAAAGTGTTAGGGTGCAGAGAATGTGTAAGCGAGTGTATACACCAATAATAACTTCAAAAAAATGCAAATAATATAGCTAAAAAGTATAACTATGAACCAAAAACACATCAATAAAATGACAAAGTGTAAAAAGGTGACATCTGTGCAAAAAGTGAATAACAATACGTATAAAATGTATTTGATAAAAAATGTAATTAAAACTAAAATACTTGTAAAATTATCCAGGTGACATCTGTGCAAAAAGTGAATAATATAAAATATATGAATGTGTAAATCAATGAGGTTTGCAAAATGAATTAAGTCCACAATAAAAATAAAATTAAAAAAAGTCCATATGAATGATTATTAATGTTGCCAGTGGTAAATCAATCTTCAAGGTGAAAATCTCCATTTTTTTTTTTTTTTTTTTTTTGCCTAGTCAGGAGTAAGGACTTGGCTCCTTTCTGGGATCTTTGGTCCTGGCATTTTTTTTCCCCTTTTTTAAACTCACTTTTTTTTTCCTTTTTGTTGTTTTTTTCTTCTAAAATCAAGTCTGTTCCTGTGAGAACTACAATCAGCTGCCGAACTGGGTGACGCACTGGATATCCTAGATCCTTACGGTCTCCCCAGTCTGGCCAAAAGTGTTGGCCTTGGTGTTAGCCTTACTCAGGCAGTGGGGGGATCTCGGTGCTGGGGTACCTGGACAATCTTCTTCTGAGAGCAGAGTCTTCGTCTGTTCTGAAGGAAGATCTAGACATCACTGTGCAAACTCTGCAGGAGTTCAGCTTCAAAAGTCATCCTTGACACCGTCCAACTAGCTCGACTACCCGGGTCTGACTCTGGATTCAGCCTCAGCCCGGGTGTTTCTTCCAGAAACAAAACTGTTGAAATTGTAGCATGCGATTCGGCTCCTGTTATCCAATCACCGGTCGTCTCTCAGGACTTGCATGCAGTGCTGGGCATGATGGTCTCCACCTTCGAGGTGGTTCCATTTGCTCAGTTCCATACCAGACCTCTGCAAAAAGAAATTCTAGCCAAATGGAACAAGAATCCACGATCCCTGGACAATCTAAATCTGTTGAGCTGGGGTACGAGAGGATCCCTAATATGGTGGCTTCATTTCCCGGTGCTTCGGCAGGCAAAGTATATTCTTCCCCTGTACTGGACTGGTGGTTTCCACGGATGCCAGCCTGTATGGGTAGGGAGGTGTCTTTGGCACGGAATCAGCCCAGGGGTTCTTGTCTTGGGAGGAGTCCAGTCTGCCAATCAACAACCTGGAAATTTGGGTGATCAGGCTTTGCCTGTCCCAGTGGACGGGTCGTCTACAGGGGTGTCCGGTAAGGATTCAATCGAACAACGCCAAGGCTGTGGCATATGCCAATCACCAAGGGGGGACCAAAAGTGCCCTAGCGGGCAAAGAAGTGACCGAAATTCTAAGGTGGGCAGAATGCTTTTTGTTCCAGCTCTCTTTGCTGTGCAAATTCCAGGGGTGGAAAATTGGCAGGCGGACTATCTCAGTCGACAGGCACTGAGTCTGGGCGAATGGTCCCTTCACCCGGAAGTGTTTCAACAACTGTGTCCCCGGTGGGGGACCCCTGATGTGGACCTGTTAGTCACTGGCGTCAACCGGAAGGTTCCAAGGTTTGTGGCAAGGGCTCGAGACCCTCTGGCAGATGCCACAGACACTCTGGTGGCCATTATCGTCAAATTTATACCTTTCCTCCACTACAGCTTCTGCCGAGACTTCTGCGCAGAATCGAGGCAGAAGGGATTCCAGTATTTCTGGAGGCCCCAGACTGGCCTCCTCGGGCTTGGCAGGCGGGCCTGGTAAGACTGGTAGCCGATGCCCCCTGGTGGCTTCCTCTCAGAGAAGATCTTTTGTCTCAAGGGCCAATCTTCCATCCTTTTTACATTTATCCTTTAGCTTTCCATGCTTTACAGTTGCTGGCTTTACCGGCCTGGCTATTGGAAGCCAGGTATTGAAGCATAGGGGGTTGTCAGATTCGGTGATTCCTACTGTTAAAAGCTAGGAAATCCCTACTTTTCGTAAGATATACTAATCGAGTTTGAAAGGCGTACACTTCTTGGTGTGAGTCTCTGGGGGTTCCCCCCCCCCATACCTTTTTGGTATCGCGTCTGCTGGAGTTTCTACAAAGAGGTGTAGATCAGCGTTTGGCCCTGGGCACCATTAAGGGCCAGATTTCAGACTTGGCAATTGTCTTCCAAAGGCCGTTGGCCACAAATTTCTTGGTTCACACCTTCGTGCAGGGAGTTCGCCACTTGGCTCCTCTGGTACAGTTCCTGGTGCCCCTATGGGATATTAATATGGTACTGTCGGTTCTTCAGAAACCCCCCTTTGAAAATATTTGTGAAATTCCTCCGCTTGCCCTGTCACAGAAAGTGACTTTCTTGATGGCTATTACTTCTGCACACGGGGTCTCTGAGCTGGCTGCATTGTCCTGTCAGTTACCTTACCTGGTGGTTCACAGGGACAAAGTGGTGCAACGTTCTGTCAGTCGTTCCTTCCTAAGGTCATTTTGGGGTTCCACTTAATGAAGACATTATTATATTGCATTTGTTGTTTCCGAAGCCAAAACATCCAAAAAAAATTGCCTTGCATTCCTTAGATGTGGTTGGGGCCATTGGGGTGTACGAGTCAATTCGCAGATCAGATTCCTTGTTTATCCTTATGGATGGACCCCGTACGGAGCAGGCTGCATCTGCTGCTACCATTTCCAGATGGATCAGGCAGACGGTGGTGCAGGCCTATTTAATTAAGGGTCAGGTTCCTCCTTCCCTGTTAAGGCGCATTCTACGAGGGCGATTAGTGCCTCTTGGGCCTTCCATCATGAGGTGTCAGTGGTCCAGGTTTACAAAGCGGCCACCTGGTCGTCTGTACACACATTCACCAAGTTTTTCAGGGTGGGTATTTTCACATCTGCAGATACTGCAATTGGCCACAAAGTCTTGCAGGCCGCTGTGGCAGAAACTTCTGCCTCCCGAGGGTGTTTTTTTTTTTTCTGGTAGGTGAGCTCCAGTTGTTCCTGGTTGAGCTCCTGGTTTACCTGGTTGGCTAAGTTTAGCTCTTTTTGGGAAATATGTTTTATTGCTGTGGCTTTTTTTTTTTTCCCCACCAATCATGCTGACGCTGCTTTGGGACGTCCTATCGGTCAAAGAAGATATGAAGCCGTGTCTGTCAATGCACATCAGAGAAAAGGATTTTATGGTAAGACAAAAATCCATTTGTTTTTCAGACGGGGCTCATGTGACCCGGTTAAGGCTCCTGTGTCCTGGTTAAGAACTCTTATGTTTAGCCTTGGGTTATTTTCCCCACCCCTCATTTTCCGTTTGGCACTGCTTTTGGACGTCCCGCTAGTTATGATTTATGGAGCGATGTGTTCGTCGATGAAGGAAATCGAAAATTGGATTTTTGTACTTGCCATAAAATTCATTTCTCTGAGTTCATCAATGGACACAGCACCCACCTCTCTGTGGAGTTCTGATACTTCTAATACTGCTTGCTACTAAACTGATTACCTAGAGCAGAGAGTGGGGGTTGTATACTAGCTGTGGATGGCCCATGGGCGTAGCTAGGTATTTTTTCTTCTGCATAGTCCTACTCCTGGTGGAGGCAATATAACCCACTAGTTATGGTTTATAGAGTGCGGTGTCCGTCGATGAACTCAGAGAAATGGATTTTATGGTAAGTACAAAAATCCAATTTTTTTTGGCTTCTAAGCTGTATTCATAGATCACACCCACTTCTTTATGTAAATAAAAAGTGTATTTTATCTAAGCTTAGATTTATCCTGGTTTTGAGACCATAATATATTTTAGTTTGCCACCAAGGCCAAACAATTACAATAATATTGAACACCATATTCACCTTTTATAAAGTATCGCTGGTGATGAAAAGTCTTTCAATTGAGACCCCTTTGTACTACACGCTTTATTTGTGGTAACTTCTTTCTTATATGCCAAGATGTCTCTCTTATTGACTATACTTTTGTTACATTTTTAATATGAGTGTTTTAACCACTACACAGGACAGGCCATCATAGCTTAACAGCCAGGCACTGTTCCTGAGTGGCTAATACATATATAATTTTATTTTTTAATATTATTATTTGACAGTCGGGTCCATAAATATAGGGACATTGACACAATTCTAATATTTTTGGCTTTATACACCACCACAATGGATTTGAAATGAAACAAACAAGATGTGCTTTAACTGCAGACTTTCGGCTTTAATTTGAGGGTATTTACATCCAAATCAGGTGAAAGGTGTAGGAATTACAACAGTTTGTATATGGGCCTCCCACTTTTTTAGGGACCAAAAGTAATGGGACAATTGGCTGCTCAGCTGTTCCATGGCCAGTTGTGTGTTATTCCCTCATTCCCTCATTATCCCATTTACAAGGAGCAGATAAAAGGTCCAGAGTTCATTAAGTGTGCTATTTGCATTTGGAATCTGTTGCTGTCAACTCTCAATATGAGATCCAAAGAGCTGTCACTATCAGTGAAGCAAGCCATCATTGGGCTGAAAAAACAAAACAAACCCATCAGAGAGATAGCAAAAACATTAGGTGTGGCCAAATCAACTGTTTGGAACATCCTTAAAAAGAGAGAAAGCACCGGTGAGCTCAGCAACACCAAAAGACCCAGAAGACCACGGAAAACAACTGTGGTGGATGACCGAATAATTATTTACCTTGTGAATAAAACACCCTTCACAACAGTTGGCCAGATCAAGAACACTCTCCAGGAGGTAGGTGTATGTTTGTCAAAGTCAACAATCAAGAGAAGACTTCACCAGAGTGAATACAGAGGGTTCACCACAAGATGTAAACCATTGCTGAGCCTCAAAAATAGGAAGGCCAGATTAGAGTGCCAAACAACATCTAAAAAAGCCTTCACAGTTCTGGAACAAAATCCTATGGACAGATGAGACCAAGATCAACTTGTACCAGAGTGATGGGAAGAGAAGAGTATGGAGAAGGAAAGGAACTGCTCATGATCCAAAGCATACCACCTCATCAGTGAAGCATGTTGGTGGTAGTGTCATGGCGTGGGCATGTATGGCTGCCAATGGAACTGGTTCTCTTGTATTTATTGATGATGTGACTGCTGACAAAAGCAGCAGGATGAATTCTGAAGTGTTTCGGGCAATGTTATCTGCTCATATTCAGCCAAATGCTTCAGAACTCATTGGACAGTGCTTCACAGTGCAGATAGACAATGACCCAAAGCATTCTGTAAAAACAACCAAAGAGTTTTTTAAGGGAAAGAAGTGGAAAGTTATGCAATGGCCAAGTCAATCACCTGACCTGAATCCGATTGAGCATGCATTTCACTTGCTGAAGAAAAAACTGTAGGGGAAAATGCCCCAAAAACAAGCAGGAACTGAAGACCGTTGCAGTAGAGGCCTGGCAGAGCATCACCAGGGATGAAACCCAGCATCTGGTGATGTCTATGCGTTCCAGACTTCAGGCTGTAATTGACTGCAAAGGATATGCAACCAAGTATTAAAAAGTGAAAGTTTGATTTATGATTGTTAATCTGTCCCATTACTTTTGGTCCCTTTTAAAAAGTGAGAGGCACATATACAAACTGTTGTAATTCCTACACTGTTCACCTGATTTGGATGTAAATACCCTCAAATTAAAGCTGAAAGTCTGCAGTTAAAGCACATCCTGTTTGCTTCATTTCAAATCCATTGTGGTGGTGTATAGAGCCAAAAGGATTAGAATTGTGTCAATGTCCCAATATTTATGGACCTGTGTGTGTATGTATGTATGTATGTATGTATGTATGTGTATGTATATATGTGTATATATATATATATATAATATAATCTCTCTTAATCTCTATCTATAATTTTTATTTTTTTCAGTTACTGTGATCGCATTGTCATTGGACAGTATAGGGCTAGTAAAAGGAGCAGTACTGTAAACAACACCTGTCATCACTTAAAAAAAAAGCACTAATCACAGGCAGAAAGTACAGTTAAGTGTCTCTGTACCTTGTGATTACTGTGACTATCAATCACAGCGATCACTAGTGTAAACACTAGCTGCAACGAGCAATCATTTCCTGTCACACAGACTCACTGTGGGAGAGAGGGAATGTGCCACTTTCAGCCAGTGTTACAGTGCTTATAGCAGTGCCCCTTGTCTGATCATAGCCAGTGTTTCCAGTTTACTGATCACAGCCAGTGCTAGTGTTTTCAGTACTGTCCTGGCATTTTTTGAGGCCTTAAGAAATGTGATAGGCAGTCCAGTACATCAGGATTGAGACGACGATGGATGAAGACTATAACTTTCAATAACTTTGGAAAGGACTATTTGTTAGGTTATATACTAGAAAATAAGGAAAAGCCTTTTTTGTTAAAATTTTCAGTATTTTTTCTTCTATAGTGCAAAAAAAATACCAACCACTCACCGCAATAAAAGACTGGCCTGTTAATGAAAAAGTGTAACATGATGATATTAAAATTGTTAAGGTTTAGATTTCTCTTGAGCTGAATCAGGGAATTCACTGGATTTCTCTTCCCTGACAGTTATTCTATTCAGACTGAATACCCGAACAGTAGCTGCATCTGACTGGATGCAGTCATTTCTTCGGACAATCATTTTGTGCCTGACTCTGTTTTTTTTGTTACCTTTTGTAAAACCAGATGGTGCCTACAAGGCCACTCATGATTTAACTTTTTAAATTCTGCCCAATTAGCAGGAGTCAGCTGAAACTTTGTATGGCCAGCTTTTCTCTCAGGAGACACTGCAGGTCAGATTGTTAAACATGTTAGCATGGTATTAGTACATCATGAATTTGCTAGTCAGAATTTTCTATGTGCAGTACCATTTTTTTTATCTAGTGTTCTTCTCTGTGAACCGTGAGATGGAAGGTTATCACAGTAGTGGCTTCTTATCAGATCAATTTATATTAAACTGACAGCTTGACAATAGGAGCTTCCTGTACATCTAAGTAGGATCTACACATTTGAAGGTCATTCATGCCTAGAGGTAAGGGTCAGTTTTGCTTTCATAACATCACTATTCATGCTAATGGGTGATTCAGTACTTATCTATAATATTGTCAATATTGTCTGTCAGCTGCTTGACCTTCTTCTCATAGATGCGCAATGAAAACTACACTGGCTAACGGCATTAGGTTCAATTACATCACAGCATGTTCTGGCTTGTAATGACCTTATGTAGTTGCACATGGGAAGATCAATAAATGATGTCTGAGTACCAGAGATTGTAATCTGTTGAAATTTGTAATGAAAATTGATTATTAGAGTAGATATGCAAGCATAGCTGTGGATGGCTTAAAGCAGGGGTTGTCCAAACTCTTTTTTTTCAAAGGGGCCAGATTTGATGAAGTGAACATGCGTGAGGGCTGACCATTTTGCCTGACATTCTTTGGACCATTAAAATTAAATGCAAATTAACTATTTTATGCATAGTTTATTGCAAACGGCATACTTTTATATTTCGTCACATGGATGACAAATCTAAACGGATGTTAAATCACTCTGCCTTTTATATCTGAAGACCAGATGAAAAAAAAAAAATCCAGGAAGCTGAAATATATGTCAGGAACATTGTAAAGTACATTACATATAATAAAAGTTGTCTGTCAACTTTTTTTAAGTTTAAAAAAAAAAAAATGAACAGGAACATAACACCAAGTATACATGTTGTGTCCAAATATATTTATAACTGATTTAGACTAACTGAGATTTTACAATGTATTCATCTCAGTTCGGAGCATGCGTGCTTCCTAATCGGTCACACAAGGATTAACCACATATAAGCGCTATATGAACCCACTGATGATGATTAATGATGGCAGTCATGATGAATAGTCATGAATGATGCCAATGTAGTAAACAGAACATTGAAAAGTTTTATTCAAAATCCGTTCCGTGCATGTATGTATAAAACAGCAATACACCTTGTACTATGACCCCCCGCTGGATCGGCAATGGTGAAGTCAAAATAAGGGGTTAACTCACTCAAGTGTGTGTGAAGGCATAAAACCAGCCAGGAACAATGCAGCAGTGAGGCCTAAATTTACCACAGGTGGACTCCACGTTGAAGAAACATCTCTGGGATGATCAGTGGAAAATAGTGAATTTAATCCATTTTGGAATAAAGCTGTAACCTAGCAACATGTGGAAAAAGTGAAGTGCTGTGAATACTTTCCGGATGCACTGTATATACATTTTTTAATAAGGGAGAGTTATGTTCACCTCCCATATCCAAGACTCAAGTGTGGGATGAGTCATTTCCATCCAATTTCTTGCCAACAACATGCGGGCCATAAATAATGTTTCATGTAACAATGTAGTTTTGAAATTTGTATCAGGGTCTGGTAAGAGACCTAGCAGACAGGAATTTGGGTCTAAGGATAAGGGGGAACCCATATGGTCATGCAAGAAATGAACGATTTGAATCCCAGTACGTTTTTAAAATAGGTCAGGGCCATATGCAATGATAAAAGGTACCTGTTTAAGTCTTTTGCATAGAGGGGAATGAGAAGATTTATAACGGGATACCCAGACTGGGGTCAATTAAGCCTTATGTAGTATATACAGTTGGGTCAGGCGATCGGACATCTTTGGGGACACCATTTTGAAGTTATCTAGAATTTCCTCCCAGTCTGCTTCTTCAACTCCAAGTCCCATTCCCACTTTTAACATGGAATGTCAACATGGTAGCAGATGGAGTTAGCAGAGTAGTGTAGTGATTCAGATAGATGGGGGTTAAAACCACAAGGGGTTGTGTGAATGGAATGCGGTGCTGCCTAGCCTAGTCAGAGCCAGTTCCCATAATGCCTTGGTGATGGAATAGTCTGCTAGATCTAGTAAGTTGGGAACTGTCGCTTCGTGCTCCCCAAAAAATAGATTGCAGGGTGTATGGGTTGGGTGTAGAGGTTGACCACCACATATTGTTATTTTTAAAGAACTCCAGGAATTGCAGAATTTTTCATTTAAAAATGTACTGGTTTTTCAAGGGGTTAAGTCATGCCACCTCATGGACTTCTCTTTTTTATTTTTTATTGCCTATTTACATTTCTGTGGCGCACCTGGAGTATATCTGTTGCTAAAACACTGGCTCCCTGACAGACAGCACCTTCGCTGCCCTGCTCCCCCCTTTGCCATCCATTCACGGAATACTTTTTGGTTCATATAATACATAATTGGGCAAGAGGAGAGGAGGGGTGGCTGCAAATGTCTCCAGTGTCAGAGCGCCTAAAATTTAGCAATAGCTGTACCCAAGTGTTAAGCAAACAAACATGTAAATGGTAAATAGGCAGGAGAAGTCCATGAGGTGCCATACACCTTCTTGGCATTAACTGTTTATAAGCCAGCCCATTTTTAAAAGTGCAGCAGTTCCTGGCATCCTTCATTTTAAATACAATTTAAAAATATTTTACCAGTCTTATCAGTGCCCCTACCTCATATCCTGAACTACAGAACATTTACTCCTATGTTGTAATGATAAGGAGAGTGAAATGCATTTTGTAGTTTAGCAAAAGACAACTCTTAGAAAAGGAAACTTTGTCAGCCCATAATAAGAACTTATGAGCCAAGTGCATTTCTACCATAATCAACTAGTATTTTTGTGTATGTGCAGAGATGTAAAGAGATAAACATGTGGAAATGTGCATGTATTACAGAGCTGTACGTAATTTATTTCTTATTTTTTGTCTTGCCATACACTTTTAGAAGATCACGAATTTGTTGCTGTTCCTGCCAAATACTTATGAATTTTGCAGGGACAAAAATATAACATATTTGATTTTACAACTTGGCATGGTAGCAGTAATGATTTTAGAGGAACGACCACAGATTAGGCATTCCCTCGGTTATTATTGATGTTGGATTTGCATCACTAGTGCTGTATAAATACATTGATCTCTGTGTCTGAGTACCATTTGATTTTACTTTCTGAACGAGTTGTACCTGGTCTCCTTTTTCTGTACAGGATGGCAGCTTTTACTTCGGTAGTGAGTTTTTTTTTATTCTCTATTACTTTTGAACACATGTTGGATGTAGCATGTGTGCATTAGTTGATGCAAACAGACTAGAACAGTGTGTCAATTTCTAAAAAATGAATAATAATTTGAGGGGTTTTTTTTTTTCATAGCCGGTTTGCTCACTTTGTCACATTTGTCCAGCTGTCCAGTTATTACTTTTATCTCTGGAATAGCTGTATTGTTTTTATTATGTATTGAACAAAATTCTTATTGTAACTTACTGGTAGCAATGATTGTTTATGTGGATATCTACTTGTATTCCCTTTTTCCAGGTGGTTACATGCAACACATGCAAAATGGTTTCCAAATATCCTGGGGAGAGCAGAAATGGTCTTGCTAACGGTCCAGGTACACCTAAAACAAAGAGGAATTTTGGGTCTCCTGACCTGAGGACACCTGGATCGAATAGGAAGGTGAACCTCTCTTACAGCGAAGAGAAGCTCAGCTCGAAAAGCAAAAGCCCAGTACTAACACCCAGGTATAGTATAATCTAGGATACGTGTGTTGTCAGCCACCACTGTGCTTCCTTTTTTAGGACTCGTTACTAGCATGCATATCATTAGAAATCTTTTGAGCTCAAACACTGCCAATTTATCATTTGATCGCAGTGTACATTAGAGAAACTGAGAATTCTGATACTTGGCCAGTATGTTAATATTGTCCACCAGTTTTATTTTATAATAGATTGGCAGATACAGTATGTTCTTGCTCTCCTGTGTGACCTTAACGATGGTTTTAAGGCTACAAGAAAAATGTCTGTTACTTAACCACTTGAGCTCCGAAAGTTTTCATGACCAGGCCATTTTTTATGCAGTCATGCAAAGCTGTACCCAAACAAAGTTTATATCCTCCTTTTTTATATATTTTTTTATATAAAATGTATGAGCCGACCTGCCGCAGTAAACGTACTGCTGAGGGTCGGCAAGCAGTTCAAAAGGAATCAAGCTGCAAGACTTAATTCTACATTTTGGGCCCCCAGGAGGTTGTTGCCATAATGTGTAGATATGCAAAGTGTGATACAATTACCTAACAAAGCGATGCCTTCCAGCATTGCAGTGTCCGTACTCTCCTTTGTAGCTGCCACCTTCATCTTTTTGCAAATTTAGTGTCTTGAGCCTCTCGATAGGCTAAGCTCTGATGACATAACTTTCACGCATGCACTTGGGAGTTACTTCGACACAGTGCAGAATCTTTCCAAAACTGTACACCTGAGTTTTGCATATGTAATTTAGTTTAACCTATGGAGAAAGTGCTAACAGGTAGGTAGAAGCATTTGTCACGATAGGCAACACAGTTGATTCTGTTATTATAATAGCCTTTCTGTCAGCACTGAAAAAAAAGGCCTTACTTCCACCAATGTTACTAAAAAAAATATAGTATTCTGTAAGTAATGCAATGTATACACATACAATTTTAATGTAATAGTAATAATGAAGCTCTCTTACATGTCAGAGTTGGCTGTCTCACTGAAAACAATGCACTTGTCTTATTGAAGAAGTAAAAAAAAAAAACTCCTTATTTCATGGATTGATATTTCTGATTTACATGAAGTTGTGTGTGCTTTTGTTTATACTGTGCATCATCAAAGAGACCTGTTAGTTATATCTGCAATAATGTCTTTTGTAGGACGTGTGTTTCTGCTCATTCTTCACCTGCCACAATAGCGAAGTCTGCAAAGAAGGGCAAATTTCAATTTTCCAGATTAAAAATGCTTCTTAGCCAAGATGAAAAGGAAACCAGTAAGAAGGGAGATTTACAAAATTTCCTCACATCACTTAGTTGATGAATATTACATGTATTTCTGTCTCTTGAAATATTGGACATACAAAAACATGTACCTTCAGCTAAAGGAACTTTCAAGATGAGTATTGTTTTGCAAAAGTATTGATGTACACTCATTCGGAATATTGATTGCCTTTAAAACATTTTAGATATATTCTCTGTGTACTTGTAAGGTTTGATTCTGTTACTTTATTGTGAGAGGTTTATCTAAAAAAAGATTTTCCTTTTGTGTTCTTCATGATGGAGTAATATGGTGAAGAAACAATAAGAATAAAGATTTTCATATTTAAAGCTGAGCTTCATTTTACAGTCTGAAAAAAACTATAGTTTGTTACAACCAGATTTTCTTTTTCATTGTCTCAGTGTAAAGCTAAATTGATATGTTGTAGGCAGCAAGAACTCTTTTTATGCACAAGGCTCAATGTTTTAGCAAACCATTCCAATAAGTTGTTTGTCCCAGTTAGCCAAACACTGGATGGAGTTTTCCTGATCATAACACAATTTGCAGATGAATATAGGATCCATGCTAGCAGCATACAGTATGTTCAGTTTGTTGAATTGCATATAAAGTAGAAGTCCACCGAAACACTAAAATCCCTGCATCTACAGACATCAATGATCTAACACTAGAGCTCTGTAAAGAAGAAATCCGTATACCTTTTTTGAAGCTGATCGGACCCAATCCCATGCTGAGCAGTTAGCCACGGCTTGGCTGTGGAGCCAGGTGCAGAGGACACAACCGAAGCCCCATAGTAAGGCCCCTTTCACACACGTCCGTTCTGCCGACGGACTCCATTTTTCTCAGCGGGGATCGATCCCCTCTGTGTGCGGAGACGGAGGTGTCAGATCCCTGCTGTTCTCTATGGCGGAATCGGATGAGAACGGACCGCCTGTCCGTTCTCATCCGATCTGCCAGACGGATGGAAAATAGGGTTTCCATCCATTTGGATTTGACAGACAGGATCGGATGTCAACGGAAATGTGTCCGCTGCCATCCGCTGCCCCATAGAGATGCATGGGGCATCGGTTCAGATCCGCCTGAAAAACAGACAGGCAGATTTGAACGGACCATATTTGTGAAAGGGGCCTAAGTCTATGGGTGAAGTCACTCCCTATTCATTTCACAGCCGTTGTCGGCTCTGTCCTCTGCAGAGCTTCCACCAGCTGGAGACAGGATCAGACTGGGTTAAAAAAATGTATGTACACTGATTTCTTCTTTACAGACCTAGATAGGTTAGTGTTAGATAGTGGATGTCTATAGATGTAGGTATTTTAGTTTTAGGGTGGACTTACACTTTCAAAATGAAATGAGACGAGTACTAGAATTTTGTAATATCTGACAATGTGTTACATAGGATTGGTAACAAATACTTAATAAAATGGCAGCTGTTGATCTTCTTTATACCTTTTTTATAGAGTAGGGGGAAGGATTTGAACAAGTTTTATTGTGTCCCCACTTGGACAATTCGTCCTATTTGTCCTGGTGGCAATTATTTGAAAAAAGAAAATGCTATGGATATTACTGGAATAGGAGCCAACGGAAAAACTTCTGATAAAACACAGTCCCATGACCTCTTTTAAGGGGGTGAAGTTTCTACAAAAAGGCACCACAAAAAAATAAAATAAACATCAGAGGATTTAAAGTGATTGTAAAGTGTGTTTGCTTTTTTTCCTATGAAAATATCAAACATGTTATACTTGCATTTGTGGATTTGCACAGAGCAGCCCAGCTCCTCCTCTTCTCGGGACCTTCTCCTGTGCTCCTCCCTCCTGTTGAGTGCCTCCACAGGAAGCAGCTTGCTTTGGGGGCACCCAAACTGAATCACAGCTCCCTATGTCCATTCAGACACAGAGCCTCGACTTGGCTCCACCCCCTTTCTCCTGATTGGCTAGCTGACTTTGACAGCAGCCAATGGTGCTGCTGCTGTGTCTCAGCCAATCAGAAGGGAGAATCACAGACGGCTGAGACACTTGTAAACAGAGAGGGACCTCAGGTAAGTGTTAGAGGGGCTGCTGCACACAGAAGGCTTTATGTCTTAATGCATAGAATACATTAAGGTAAAAAAACCTTCTGACTTTACAACCCTTTTACCCATTCCACAACTAGAGAAAAAAAAAAAAGTGATTTGGGTCAATTTTATTTCAGGTTTTTGAACTGTTTGTTTTTTTCCTAATTTTTTTTTTTTTACTTTAAAACCTTTGTTAAATAAACAATACTTCATCATGCACCTATAACTAATGCAAACTCAAGTCATAAGGCATTAGACCCGGTTCACACTACTCAAGTAGCTCCAAGTCGCTTGTCATTACAAATTCAATGTAAATGAATGAGAGCCGTCTTAATATTCACTACTGAAGTCACTCAAACTTCAGAAAAGGTTCCTGTACAACTCCTTTAAGGTGACCTATAATCGACTTGTGCCCATAGACTTCAATGGGAGTCGCCTCTAAGTCGGATCCTAATCTATTTTCAAGGGACTGTGATCAGACTTTCCAGGAAGAAGAAAAAGATTATCCAGGCATTCCCCACAGACAAAGTCGCCTATCATTTAAGTCTCTTCAAAAGTCTCTTTAAAGTCACGCTAAAAAGTCGCTCCTTCATGGGGCGACTTTCTGGTCGAGGTAGTGTGAACCTGCTCTTAGGGGTTTTGTAAACTGAGAGCACGGTAATAGTGGTTTGCTTTCAGACAACATATCAACATGGGTGTGTAAAAGCAGAAAAGGAGTGAAAGCGGATAACTATCTCCCTTCATCATTGGCGTGTGCGTGCTTGCATAATTTGAAATTGAGATCTGTAAACCCGTTTTTAAACAAAGCAATGTATGTAAACCCTAATAATTCATATATTTCCTTCCTTTTATCTGTTCTAATGAAACACTTTTACTTGTATATGTATCTGTTCCATAAGTGTAAAAAAGAAAATACTGATCATGTCAGAAATTCAAAGCCATGTTGTCTCCTCTGCACACTTTTTTTTTTTTTTTGTATTTTTTTTTTTTTTTTTAGAATCCATGTAGTCCTGTGATGTAGAGATGAAGGGAAGGGGAAAGATTCTGTGGACAGCCAGGCAGGGGGTGACACCATTCAGGCCTCAAAACTGCTGCCTGTTAGCCCAAAACAGAAAATTAGGGGCTGAGTGTGTTTCACGGCCGATCAAGAGGTAGTTTTCTGTTGATCTGCTGCTCTTAAAGTTTATTTCAACCTTTTGCAGCCAAATTGGGATTACACATTTTTCTATATTTCTTACAGCTTCCCATTCACAAAGTCTATATATATATATATATATATATATATATAATTTTTTATTTTTTTTTGCTTGATTAAAATCCTACCTAGCTTTCCCCTTCTATGTAATGTTATGGTATGGAGTTAAGTTTGCCATAATTACCCCCACTGTATGGTATTGGCAGATCCCTTTATTGGTTGTAAACTGGATTTTTACACTGTCTGTCCCAGAAAAGGGTTAAAGATCTCAAGGCTTGAGTGGAACATTGTGTGTTAATGCACCTGAAAAGATGTTAAAATGGTTCTAAAGCATTCCCTGAATTAAGGTGAAAAAACCCCTCACTATTTTCCCTCCTCTTTCCCTGAACACTTTTCTAGGTCTTTCAGCTATCCAGCACTGTGCCCGGTTGCAGTTTTCTCTTCCCTATCTACCTCTTCTCACAGGGCTCCTGTTGGTGTCAGTCAAATCCTGTGAGTATAGAGAGGGGGGCAGGGCTGAACTGCACTATACGTGTCTTTAGACACACCTAGCACGGCTCAGAATCGAACCTGCAGGTTTGCCACAATAGGAAGCGGCTTCTTATGGTGGCACACAGGTAAGAGATGGAGCCTGGAGTGCTGACGGGGCTCCCCAGAAGAGGAAGAACAGGGCTGCTCTGTGTACAACCATTGCACAGAGCATGTAAGTATAACATGTTTATTATTTTAAGAGGAAAACATTGGGAGCGTTTACAGTCACTTTAAACCCAAAAGCAAACATTTAATACATTGCAGCTTAGCAAATTTTAGACATGATGGCTGGGTTGAAGTGGCGATATCTGGATGATGCCTTTAGCCACAGGCATCATCCAGATATCTTTCTTTTCAGCCAGCGATTCCCTGTAGTGTAAAAGCTGCTGGATTGCTTTTACAGGCAGCGAAAGGAGACGTCCCCCCACTGCCCATCGGCACCTTTCTGGGCACTCGCTTGCGATCAGAGAGCCCGAGATCCTGGTGGCAGCGCCTGGGTTATCACAGTGCTGGTTGAGAACCGAATGGTCCCCCGTCCATCTCTGAGGCTGGAAGCGACATCATGATGTCCCTTCCTGCTCTGGCAGATGTAAACACTGCCATTTTTTCCCCCTAGAAAGCTGAGATTTTTCTCATGCTTTTTAGGGTAGAGGAGATATCTGGGGTCTTATAGAGCGTGTACAATGGTATCTGGGGTCTTATAGAGCGTGTACAATGGTAAAGTGTGACCTATTGGGTATCTTTTTACTTAGCATACCATCATCTTTTAGATTTTACCCAAAAAATTGGGTTATATATTGTTTTTTTGTTTTGCTTGTTTTTTTGCATTAAAATTCATTAAAGTATATATTTTCAAACAAAATTGCGTTTTGAAAAATTGCAAATACTGTGTGATATAACAAGTTGCAATGACCACTATTTTATGCTCTTTTCTAAAAAAATATAATATATATTGTTTGGGGTTCTGAATAATTTTCTAGAAAAAAAATACTGATTTTTACATGTAGGAGAGGAATATCAGAATTGGCCTGGATGGGAACTAGTTAAAGTGGTTGTAAATGCTCTCTCCTATACCCAGTGAATGGAGGAGCCTCAGATGATAGACAGAAATGAAACAAAGTTTCAAAAGTTTTACATGTATATGTGCTGTCTTTCCCTTTCTACACTCTTAGATTTTTAACATGATCTGCACTTTTTCTTCCTCATTCAGCAGTGCGTGTAGAGTCTGGGCTTACACTGTGTGACAACTGATTAGAGGAAAGGCACACACCTTCATTCCACATAGGCAGCGCATCGAAGGAACATGCAGAGCTGTAGTCTGAATAGATAAGCTCTCTGCTTATCTACCACTAAGCTCCCTTCCCCGACACAAATTTTCAGCTGCTGTTCTCTCATGTGTTGAAGAGTTTGTCAGAAGATAAGTCTGATAAAAGAAGAATGGAGCAGCAGAAAGACACGGCGCTTAGAGCTTTGGAGAGGGATAAGTAAACATTACAGCTATACAGTATCTTACAAAAGTGAGTACACCCCTCAAATTTTTGTAAATACTTTATTATATCTTTTCATGTAACACTGAAGAAATGACACTTTGCTACAGTGTAAAGTAGTGAGTGTACAGCTTGTATAACAGTGTAAATTTGCTGTCCCCTCAAAATAATCCAACACACAGCCATTGATGTCTAAACAACTGGCAACAAAAGTTAATACACCCCTAAGTAGGCAAGGCACGCTTGTCTTTGTACTCCTCACCTGGTTGCCGCCGCACATGCTTAACACCATCTGAACCAAATAAGTTTATCTTGGTCTCATCAGAGAGTGTGGGCTTTCTTGTACATCATCTTTAGAAGAGGCTTCCTTCTGGGATGACAGCAATGCAGACCAATTTGATGCAGTGTGCGGCGTATGGTTTGAGCACTGACAGGCAGACCCCCCCCATCCCTCTTAGACCTCAGAGCTTGTCACATGAAACCAGGGAGGGAAAATGGCTAATTGGGCCCAATTTGGACATGTTCACTTAGGGGTTTATTCACTTTTGTTGCCAGCGGTTTAGACATGAATGGCTTTGTGTTTAGATTTTCTGAGGGGACACCAAATTTACACTGTTATACAAGCTGTACACTCGCTACTTTACATTTACAAAAATGTGAGGGGTGTACTCACTTTTGTGAGATACTGTGTGTGTGTGTGTGTGTATATAATTGCATAGTTACATAATTAGGTTGAAAAAAGACACAAGTCCATCTGGCTCAACCAATAAAAAACAAACAAAACAAAAAAAAACAGTAAAGAAAACCCAACCATACAATCCTAATCCTATCCTCCCTGTTGATCCAGAGGAAGGCAAAAAAACCCCAGGAAAGCATGATCCAATTTGCTACAGCAGGGGAAAGAAATTCCTTCCTGATCCCCCGAGAGGCAATTGGCTATTCCCTGGATCAACTTTACCTATAAATATTAGTACCCATTTATATTATGTACACCCAGGAAAGAATCCAGGCCTTTTTTAAAGCAATCTAGTGAGCTAGCCAGAACCACCTCTGTAGGGAGTCTTTTCCACATTTTCACAGCTCTTACGGTTAAGAACCCTTTCCGTATTTAGAGACTAAATCGGTTTTCCTCTAGACGTAAAGAGTGCCCCCTTGTACTCGGTGTTGACCTTAAAGTGAATAACTCCACAAGTTCACTATATGGACCCCTTATGTATTTATACATGTTGATCATATCCCCCCTTAATCTCCTCTTCTCAAGAGAGAATAAATTCAGTTCCTCTAATCTTTTCTCATAGCTGAGCTCCTCCATGCCTCTTATCAGTTTGGTTGCCCTTCTCTGCACTTTCTCAGTTCCCCGATATCCTTTCTAAGAACTGGTGCCCAAAACTGAACTGCATATTCCAGATGAGGTCTTACTAATAATTTGTACAGGGGCAAAATTATATCTCATTCTCTGGAGTCCATGCCTCTGTTAATACAAGAAAGGGCTTTGCTTTGAAAGAATTGAAAATTGATCAATTCTGATGTACTAACTGCCTATATCGACCATACAGATACCCCCAAATTTTTTTTTTTAACAAGACTTTTTGGAAAATGAAGAAATGCTGTGATGGTTTGCTTTGCAGCCCAAGAACAAGAATCATTTCCAAAATTTTGACAAAACTGAGTTTTATAGAACATTTGTTTAGCTTGTTATATAAAAATAAGATTCATATTTTGTGAGTATATGTAGATATTTTCGAGGTAATGTGTTACCATAATCCCGTTTTAAAGTTGTAAAGGCAAAAACCCCCCTAAAATGGGTGGGACTTTAGAGGTAACCGTAGAGATCTCTCAAGAGAAAGATTCAATTTAAGTAAAACGTGAAATTTATTAGAAAGAAGTGAGTATTGGCAAAAATATCATACAAGATTAGCATGTATTCAAAAATATGAGTTATCATTATAATACAATACAGTCACAGGTAAATAGCAGAGTCCAACGCGTTTCAAAATGTTGTCTAATACAGAAATCTTCCTCAGGGAATCTGCATGTATTCCTGAAAAGCATAACCACATGCAAAATATAAGTCCCAGGAAAGGACAAACAAATACATATTTAAACAACTGTCATTTACACAAATAACTTTGCAGCTGCGACAACATATTACCCCAAATTGCCATGGAAATCTCTGCTGGTTTGCCCAGGAAGTCACCAAACCAGCCCTGAAGGTGCCACCCCATGGGGAAATAGAGACCCCTCAACAGTTGAAAACAAAGCTGAAAAAGAAGAGTAGAAAAAGAAAGAAGAAAAACTTCCAGATGAAATGCCACTTGTGTAGGGGTCACCTACCTGCAAGAAATTGGAGCCTCATAAAATTGCCCTTCAGGGGATGTAATAATTCTCCCACAAGACGAGAGCTAGAGTCAGGTGTATTTGGTAACAATCTTCACCTGAAAATAGTCATTAATGACTGTCAGGGAGCCTAGAAAGATATATTTATAATTAATCATACAATATAAGGAGTATAAGGAGAAGATATTCAGATCAATTCACCTGTTGTGATGATTTGCCATATATAAAAATATATGAAGAGAGGGTTTTCTTAGGATAAAAAAGAGAAGAAGAAAAAATTCCTAAAGAATTCCAAATAGTTATCCTCCGATATGAATATCTCCAAGGCTTACTGAATTGATGGTCCTATTGGGAAGAGGAATCGGAGCCATGAATGTATCTCATGACAAAATAGACAATAACGGAATTTATTCAAGTTGGGGTATTTTACCTCACTGTTCTAGTGGACAGTCCATAGTGTCCTATCGACCTCAATGGATGTGGTGCCCACAAAAAAAATATTTTTTATGAGAGTGTTCAAGGTTGCGACCACAAACACATTACATGTGGATCTCGCAATATTTCCCGCGAGATCACGGGCCAACTATTAGGATATAAGGGAACGCCGAGAGTCAGTACGGAGAGTTACCTCTCCGAGTCACTACAGAACCGTTGTCCCTCCTATGCTTCACCGGCACTAAACAGTAAATACCCTTCAGGGGACCTGGATCCCTATACTTATGCCTTATTTATACCTAAGGGGGTCTTCTCTCCTCTTTTGCCATTAGGACCTTTATGGTGGACGCTACTGAGGCCATATTATATAGCCTTAGGATTGAATGCTGCTATCCTTTGTGAACATTGGGACCCCACGGATGTCGCTTGTTGCATCTTGAACGGTACCTTTCTATTTATCTGGGAGACCCATTCACTTTAGATATATATCTATGTACCCAATTGTATAGATGTATACATTGTCTTTATATTTATTTTAGGCAAGTAGTGGCACCCATACCAGAAACCTTGAACACTCTCATAAAAAATATTTTTTTTGTGGGCACCACATCCATTGAGGTCGATAGGACACTATGGACTGTCCACTAGAACAGTGAGGTAAGATACCCCAACTTGAATAAATTCCGTTATTGTCTATTTTTCATAAGGGTCATAAGATACATTCATGGCTCCGATTCCTCTTCCCAATAGGACCAACAATTCAGTAAGCCTTGGAGATATTCATATCGGAGGATAACTATTTGGAATTCTTTAGGAATTTTTTCTTCTTCTCTTTTTTATCCTAAGAAAACCCTCTCTTCATATATTTTCATATATGGCAAATCATCACAACAGGTGAATTGATCTGAATATCTTCTCCTTATATTGTATGATTAATTATAAATATATCTTTCTAGGCTCCCTGACAGTCATTAATTACTATTTTCAGGTGAAGATTGTTACCAAATACACCTGACTCTAGCTCTCGTCTTGTGGGAGAATTATTACATCCCCTGAAGGGCAATTTTATGGGGCTCCAATTTCTTGCAGGTAGGTGACCCCTACACAAGTGGCATTTCATCTGGAAGTTTTTCTTCTTTCTTTCTTTCTTTCTTTTTCTACTCTTCTTTTTCAGCTTTGTTTTCAACTGTTGAGGGGTCTCTATTTCCCCATGGGGTGGCACCTTCAGGGCTGGTTTGGTGACTTCCTAGGCAAACCAGCAGAGATTTCCATGGCAATTTGGGGTAATATGTTGTCGCAGCTGCAAAGTTATTTGTGTAAATGACAATTGTTTAAATATGTATTTGTTTGTCCTTTCCTGGGACTTATATTTTGCATGTGGTTATGCTTTTCAGGAATACATGCAGATTCCCTGAGGAAGATTTCTGTATTAGACAACATTTTGAAACGCATTGGACTCTGCTATTTACCTGTGACTGTATTGTATTATAATGATAACTCATATTTTTGAATACATGCTAATCTTATGATATTTTTGCCAATACTCACTTCTTTCTAATAAATTTCACGTTTTACTTAAATTGAATCTTTCTCTTGAGAGATCTCTACGGTTACCTCTAAAGTCCCACCCATTTTAGGGGGGTTTTGTCCTTTATAAGATTCATATTTTAACTTTGATTACAAAATCTTATTCAAATTAGTTGATGCAAAAATGAATACACCCCACAACAAAAACTACTGCATCTAGTATTTTTTATGACCTCCATGATTTGTAAGGACAGCACCAAGTCTTCTAGGCATGGAAAGAACAAGTTGGCGATATATTGCAACATCTATCTTTTCCCATTCTTCAAGAACGACCTCTTAGAGCCTGGATACTGGATGGAAAGTGATGCTCAACTTGTCTCTTCAGCATTCCCCATAGGTGTTTGATTGGGTTCAGGTAAGGAGACATACTTGGCCACTAAATACTAAATCACTTTCACCCTGTTCTTCTTCAGAAATGCAACAGTGGCCTTAGGTGTGTGTTTTGGATCATTGTCATGTTGGAAAAGTGCACGACGACCAAGGGCACGGAGTGGTGGTAGCATCTTCTTTTTTTTTTTTTTTTTTCAGCATGGGCCATGGCAAATTTTAGGCGAGCTTTTATGTGCATGGAATTTAGGAGAGGCTTCCTTCGTGACGACACCCATGCATCATCCCAGTTTGGCTTTCTACTTTTTTAGCTAACTGCAGTGAACTTGCATGGCAATTTTCTTCAACCCTTCTAATCAGATGCTCCTGTTGAGGTGTTAGCTTCCGTGGACAGTCTGGACGTCTCTAGGAGACGGTTGCAATTCCATCTTTTTTTCAATTTGTGTATCTCTTTTCTACAGTTTTCTGACTGATAAGTAAAGCTTTCCTCATCTTCTTGTAGCCTTCACCTTTATTGTGTAAAGAAATGATTTCCTTTCTCAGGCCTTACGACATTTCTCTTCCATGTGGTGACATTGCTGACAGCATGAAATGGTAAGGGGTTTTCTTTAAGAAATGCCCTTTTATAATCAACTGTCTGCTGGACTCCCGTTTAATGAATATTTAGATTCACCTATAGTTGCTGTTAAAGAGGAAGTAAACCCTCATAAAAAAAAACGAGAAAAAAAAACCTGTAAAGACAAAGGCATAATGAGCTAGTATGCATCGCATACTAGCTCATTATGAACTACTTACCTTAAAACGAATCCCCCGCAGTGTCGCCCACTCAGCAACAGGGCGGCCGACATGTCCAGCCGTCCTGCTTCCTGGTTCGCGTCCTCCGGCCATCTGATTGGCCGGAGGCGCGATTACATCACTCCCGCGCATGCGCGCAGGAGTCGGCATTCGCGGCATAGGGTTCTGAAGGATCGGCACGGGTGGCCGTTCTTTCAGAGCGCATGCACCAATGACGTCATCGGCTGCATGCACTGTAAATATCTCCTAAACGGTGCAAGTTTAGGAGATATTTATAGCACCTACAGGTAAGCCTTAATATAGGCTTACCTATAGGTAAAAGTCTTTAAAGTGGGTTTACAACCACTTTAATTAGGATTTTGTTGGCTAAAAGCTTTACTCCTAAGACTTTCATTGGGGTCTATTCATTTTTGCAACATGGTCTTTAATTAATTGGTTAGGAAAAAATACATTTCTCTTTCGTTCATTGACGGACACATCTCCTGATATTCAAAACCATTGGGTGTTACTGCCCCCTGCAAGGATAGGACACTAGGCAGAAAATAATTCTTGCTACACCCGTGGGCAGTCTCAGGGGGTATTCTCTCTCTCTCCTCAGTTTTTTTCTGCCTAGTCAGAAGTAAGGACCTAGTTCCTTGCTGGGATCTTTGGTCCTGGCAACATTTTTTCCTGTCAGATCTACAATCAATTGCCGGACTGGGCAATCTAGATCCAGTAGTCACTCCATTCTGGCCAGCGAGCACGCGCAGACCCCAGCTCCGCGCTAGGTCGGCTGTGACATAGCCCGGTGCACATGGGCTGGCCTGCGAGTTAAACACCTCGGGAGGTCGCATACGACCCGGTCTCGTCCTGTGATACAGCGTTCCTCCTGGCCAACAGCCCCCCCATTTTGATGAAGAGTGGTTCTGTCTGGAGCAATGCCAGCCTGGTTCCTGGTACGGTGAGTAGCTGTTCCCCCCTCTCCCCCTGTAGAGTCCTGGGGTGGATGTGGGTCCCTCCTTGGGATGGTCGGACCCCCGGGATCCCCTCCTTCCCTCAGGCACCTCCCCTTGCCAAGTCCCTTATCCTGCCCCCCTCTCCGCGCTGGGGCTGTTTGGGTGGTCTGGCCACTTTCCTGGGATGAGGGCCAGGGGGTGTGCTGCCGGCAACCGGAAGATGGACTGCTACCTGAACCTGTCCTTGAGGCTTGGTCTCCCTCCTGGGTCCCGGTAAGCCTTGTGGTGCTGCCATTTTGTCGTAGCCTGTGTGTTTCTATACACGGCGGCCATGTTTGTGTAGTCCAGCAGCCATTTTGTTGTGGTTCGCCATTGGAAAAAGCGGCGGCTATTAAAGTGGAGTCCTATGGGCGGCGATTTCGGTGGTGAGAGCCCCTCCTCATCCCCTGGTGCTGATGCCTGGATAATTTTACTTCCTGATCGCTGCACATGTAGTGCAGATTCTCCTGGTGGCTGCAGGTGCCTTTTTTTGTGGGTGGTGAGTTTGGTGGGGTCCTCTGCCTTTCTGTTGAGGATCCCTTGGTGCTTTTGGTCTGGCGACCATGTGGTGCTACCAGCGTGGTGAGGGTTGTCCCTTAGCAATGTTTTACACTTTTTGTGGGGTCCCCTTGGTGACTGATGGAGTCTTTGGTGCAGATTTCCCCACCTGATCCCCTCTCTGAGACTGCGGTACCCTCCGGGTCCCAACCATCCATCCATGCACTGACGGCGGTCCTGGAGTCCCTTGTGTACCGGGTGGAGGTGGCTTGAGGGTGATGGGCTTGCAGAAAGTGCTCCCTGCCTCATCAGATCCTGAATCTGATTTGGCCGCTGCGGATGTGGGTCACCCTGTTAGGTCTGCAACCACGTGCCTGGAATCCTCTGATAGTGAGGATGATGCCTCCACGTCTGCGACTGCGCAGGAAAAGATGCTGGTGGATGGACTGATAGTATCTGTGCTTAGACCCTGAAGATGGAGGATGCACCTGAAGCAGCGACGGGGTCGCAGGTACCCTTTGGCAATCACAAGCCATCCAAAGTGGCAAAGGTGTTCCCTTCCTTGCCTATTTTGACAGAATTGTCGCTAAAGAGTGGGGGACAACCAAAGCATCCTCGTGGGTCCCCAAACATTTTACTAGGCATTACCCCTATGAGAAGTCCCTTCCTAAGAAGTGGACTGTGCCACCGGTTTATTAAACAAGGCAACCATGATTCTGGTTGAAGAGTCCCCGGCCTTTAAGAATCCGGCTGTCTGGAAGGTGGAGGCTGTGGCCCGCACTATGTACACTCTGGCTGGTTCGGCAATGAGGCCGGTGTTCACCATTGTCCTAGTGTCGCAAACTCTGACCGAGTTGGCTAAGCTCCGTGACCTGCAGGGGGAACAGCTCCCCCCTTCCTTTGCAAAGCTGGCAGACCAGCTGGTCCAGGGGCTGCAGTTTAACTGTGATGCCTTTTTGTATACAGCTCCCCTGGTGGCTCGCCTCTCTGTTTTGGCAGTGGTCCTTCGGCGTGTCTTTTGGCTCTGCATCTGCGGTTCAGACTTCAAAAAAGGCCTCGACTGATCTTCCTTTTGAAGGAGATCGCCTGTTTGGAGCTACCCTGGATGACATCATTAAAGGTCTCACGGGGGGAAGAGTACCTTTCTTCTGCAGGCTACTAAGGGAAAGGAACCTCATCGTAGACTTGGGCCTTCCTTCTCAGCTCATACGTTTTTTTGTCCCTCAGGGTTGACGGACAATGGCTCGAAGCCTTTCATTGGCCTCTTCTGGAGGATCCAAACAAACCTAGTCTGGCAAGCCAAGATCGGGCTTCTCCAGACCCGTGGACAAGGCTCTTTCTGCATGAAGGTGTGCCCATATGGGGTGGGGGGACATCTTCCCTGGTTTCCGGACCTGTGGACTTCCCTGGTGTAAGTCAAGGGGGTCTACAAAGTCATTTGGTCTGGCTACAAGATCGAGTTTCGCTCTTGTCCCTCGGCAAGGTTTTTTTTCCTTCCAACTTGCTCCTGTCCCCAGACCGCTTACAGGGCCTGTTTGGGGATGTACAAGACCTGTTCCTTCAAGGGGTGATTGTCCCAGGTTCCTATCACAGAAAGTTTTTAGGGTTTTTACTCGAACCTGTTCACAGTTCCCAGAAAGGAAGGTAAAGTGCGTCCAGTCCTGGACCTCCAGGCGCTAAACTGCTTTGTGCGGGTATATAAGTTCAGAATGGAGTCCTTTCGAATGGTGGTGGCAATCCCTGCCTCAGGAAATTCCTCTCCTCTATCGATATCAAGGATGCCTACCTTCACATTCCAATATGTGCCAGTCACCACCATTTTCTCCGCTTTGCTGTGGGAGAGGAGCATTATCAGTTTGTGGCGTTACCCTTTGGTCTCTCATCTGCTCCTCGGGTCTTCACAAAAAGTGTTAGTCCCGGTGCTAGCTTTGCTACTCCAATGGGGGATCGCGGTGCTGGGCCACTTGGACAATCTTTTGCGAGCAGAGTCTCCCTCTGCTCTGGTGGAGAACCTGGAGATCACAATACGAACTCTGCGGGAGTTCAGCTGAATTCTGAATTTTCAGTAGTCTGCTCTGGTTCCATCCACAAAGCTGGACTATCCTGGCCTGATTCTGGACTCGGCCTTGGCCAGAGTGCTCCTTCCTCTGGACAAACTCCAGAAATTGCAGGCTGCAATTCGCCTCCTGCTGTCCAACAAATGGTTATCCCTCTGGACTTGCATGCGGGTGCTGGGCCTGATGTGTCTACCTTCCAGGAGGTCCCTGCAAGGGGAAATTCTGACCAAATGGGACAAGACTCCACAGTCTCTGGACAATCGGATCCAGCATTTTCTGACAAATCGAGTCAGGGCTCGATGGAGTCCCTGATATGGTGGCTTAGTTCTCTGGCGCTTCAGCTGGGAAATTCCTTCCTCCCCATTGTATTGAGCAGTGGTCACCACGGATGCCAGCCTGTCAAGGCTGGGGAGGTATCCTCAGCAAGCATTCTGCTCAGGGCATCTGGACGCTTGAAGAGTCTAGACTCCTGATCAATGTCTTGGAACTCCGAGCGATCAGACTGTGTTTGGATCATTGGACCGATCATCTTCAGGGTTGGCTAGTGCGCATTCAATCAGGCAATGCCACGGCCGTGGCTTATGTCAATCACCAAGGGGGCACAAGAAGTGTCCTGGTGGATCTGGAGATAGCTGGGATTCTAAGGTGGGAAGAACGGTTCGTTCCAGCCCTCTCCATCGTACACATTCCTGAGGTGGAAAATTGCCAGACGGATTACGTCAGTTGGCAGGCTTTGGACCACGGGGGTGGTCTCTTCAACTTGAGCTGTTTCATCAGCTGTGTCTCTGGTGGGGCACCTCCGAGATGGATCTGTTGGGGTCTCAGCTCAATAGAAAGGTGCAGAGGTTGTAAGCTCCGTCAAGGGATCCTCTGGCAGACGCCACAGACGCGCTGGTGCCCCCGTGGGGTCAGTATCATCTGATTTACGCCTTTCCTCCCCTCAAGCTTCTGCCAAGACTTCTACGCAGGATCGAGACAGAAGGGATTCCGATCATCTCAGTGGCTCCAAACTGGCCTCACCATGCTTGGTGTGCTAATCTGGTGTGGCTGGTCACTGACGTTCCTTGGCAGCTCCCTCTCAGGGAGGATCTGCTGTCCCAAAGACCGATCTTCCATCCTGCTTTACAGTCACTGGCTTTGATGGCTTGGCTGTTGAATGCCAGGTGCTGAAGGATAAGGGTTTATCTGAGTCAGTGATTCCTACACTGTTGAAAGTTTGGAATCTACCTCTAGGAAGATCTACCATCGTACGTGGAAGACGTACAGTGTGTGGTGTGAGTTTCTTGGGGTTCTTCCTCGCTCCTTCTTGGTGGCTTGGACCTTCTTTCAACAGGTGGTTGAAATTGGCCTTCAGTACCATCAAGGTTTAGGTGTCTTCTTCCAATGACCTTTGGCCACACCCTCCCTGGTGTGTACCTTTCTTCAGGGTGTCTGACATATGGTTCCTCCAGTGCGGGCTCCATTGCCGCCTTGGGATCTTAAATTGGTGCTTTCAGCTCTATCGTATGTGGAAAGTGTACATTTTGTGGTGTGAGTCGTTTGGTGTTCACGGGTATTCTTTCAATGACCCCTAGCCACGCACTCCCTGGTGCATACCTTTATTTAGGGGGTTCGACATTTGACTCCACCAATGCGGTCTCCGCTACCGCTTTAGGATCTCAACTTGATGCTTTCAGTCTTCCAGAAGTCTCACTTTGAAAATATTCGGGAGATTTACCTGCTTACGCTGTCCCAGATAGTGGCCTTTTAAGTGGCTATCACCTCTACACGCAGGGTGTCGGAACTGGCGGCGTTATCCTGTCGTTATACTTACCTGGTGATTCACAGAGATAAGGAGGTTCTTCGCCCCTGTCCATCGTTCCTTCTAAAGGTTGTCTCTGATTTTCATTTGAATGAAGACATTGTTGCCTTCCCTGTTTCCCAGGCCAAAAGATCCAAAGGAAATTGCCTTGCATGCCTTGGATGTGGTCTGGGCAATTAGGGTGGACCTGGTAGCTACGGAGTCATTCAGGAAGTCAGACTCTGTGCTCACGGATGGACCTTGAAAATTGTTGTCCACTTCCTCTACCACCATTTCCAGATAGATAAGACAAATGGTGGTTCAGGCCTATTCCATCAGTGGTCAAGTTCTTCCTTTCCCTGTCAAGGCACACTCTACTAGGGCACTTAGTGCCTCCTGGGCTTTCCGCCATCAGGTGGCGTTGATGCAGGTTTGCAAGACGGCCACCTGGTTGTCGGTGCACACTTTTACAAAGTTTTATATAGTGAATGTGTTGGCATCTGCGGATGCTTCCTTTGGTCGAAAGGTTTAGCAGGCTGCTGTTTAAGAGGGCCTGATCCTTTTAAAGGGTGTGTTGTTGTTTTTTTTTCAGGTGGGCTCTAGTTGTCTGGTTGAGCTCCTGTTGCCCGGTTGGCTAATGTTTAGCCTTGGGAATTTTTTTGTTGTTCCCACCCCTCATGTTTAACACTGCTTTGGGACGTCCCAATGGTTATGAATATCAGGAGCTGTGTCCGTCAATGAATGAAATAGAAAATGGGATTTTTGACCTACCGTAAAATCCCTTTCTCTAATGTTCATCGATGGATACAGAGCACCCCTCTCTGGAGTTATACTTCTCCTGACACTGCGTGTAACAAAACTGAGTGGCTGTAGCAGAGAGAGGGAGTATACCCACCTGGGCCTGCCCATGGGTGTAGCCAGAATTCCTTTCTGCCTAGTGTCCTACTCCTGTAGGGGGGCAGAATAGCCCAATGGTTATGAATATCAGGAGCTGTGTCTGTCCAATGAACATAAGAGAAATAGATTTTAAGGTAAGTCAAAAATCCCATTTTTGTCCATGCAAATTGACAAATCTTGGCTGTAATCAATGGCCCGCATTTGTGGGAGTATTTTGTAGTATAGTGTCCCATAGAAAATGTTTTCTGACAAATCTGTTGGGGTGTACTTATTTATGCTGCACATGGCGTGTGCATGCATGCGTGTGTGTATATGTATATATATATGTGTGTGTGTATATGTGTATATATATATATATATATACACAAACACACACACACAGTATCTCACAAAAGTAAGTACAGCCCTGACATTTTTGTAAATATTTTATTATAACTTTTCATGTAACAACACTGAAGAAATTACACTTTGCTACAATGTAAAGTAATAAGTGTACAGCTTGTATAACAGTGTAAATTGGCTGTCCCCTCAAAATAACGCAACACACAGCCATTACTGTCTGTTACCGCTGGCAACAAAAGTGAGTACACCCCTAAGTGAAAATGTCCAAATTGGGCCCAATTAGCCATTTTCCCTACCCATGGTCTTGTGACTTGTTAGTGTCACAAAGTCTCAGGGGTGAATGGGGAGCAGGTGTGTTAAATTTGATATTATGCTCTCACTCTCTCATATCACTGGAAGTTCAACATGGCGCCTCATGGCAAAGAACTCTGAGGATCTGAAAAAAAAGATTTGTTACTCTACATGAAGGTGGTCTAGGCTATAAGAAGATTGCCCAGACCCTGAAAATGAGCTGCAGCATGGTAGCCAAGACCATACAGCAGTTTACCAGGACAGGTTATGCTCAGAACAGGCCTTGCCATGGTCGACCAAAAAAGTTGAGTGCACGTGCTCTGCGTCATATCCAGAGGTTGTCTTTGGGAAATAGATGTATGAGTGCTGCTAGCATTGCTGCAGAGGTTGAATGGGGTGGGGGGTTAGCCTGTCAGTGCTCAGACCCTACGCCGCACACTGCAACAAATTGGTCTGCATGGCTGTCATCCCAGAAGGAAGCCTCTTCTAAAGATGATGCACAGGAAAGCCCGCAAACAGTTTGCTGAAGACAAGCAGACTAAGGACATGAATTACTGGAAACATGTCCTGTGGTCTGATGAGACCAAGATATACATATTTGGTTCAGATGATGTCAACCATGTGTGGGGTGGCAACCAGGTGAGGAGTACAAAGACAAGTGTGTCTTGCCTACAGTCAAGCATGGTGGTGGGAGTATCATGGCCTGGGGCTGCATGAGTGCTGCCGCCACTGGGGAGCTACAGTTTATTGAGGGAACCATGAATGTCAACATGTACTGTGACATACTGAAACAGAGCATGATCCCCTCCCTTCGGAGACTCACAGCAGTATTCCAACATAACGGCCTTAAACACACCTCCAGGGCAACCACTGCCTTGCTAAAGAAGCTAAGGGTAAAGGTGATGGACTGGCCAAGCATGTCTTCAGACCTAAAACCTATTAAGCATCTGTGGGGCAATCTCCAAACAGAAGGTGGAAGAGCGCAAGGTCTCTAACATCCACCAGCTCCGTGATGGCGTCATATTTAACCACATAACGACCTCCCACCGCAGACTTACTGCGGCAGGCAGCCGCTCCTGGGCAAACCGACGTAGTACTACGTCGCTCGCTCAGGTGACTCTAGTGGGCGAGCACGCGCCACTGACGGTGCGCTCCCACCCCTGCTCGTCAGCCAGGGAGCCAGTGCGTGTGACAGGTGGCCACTCGCGATCTCCCGCAGCTGAGAGAGAGAAGGACAGACGGCTGATGTAAACACAGCCATCTGTCATTCTCCCTGAAGTGATCACAGAGGCTATGTGATCCTGCTATATAGGATCGCATGTCTCTGTGATGACTTCACAAGCCAGGCCCCCTGACAGTTAGAATCACGCCCCTAGGGACACATTTAACCCCTTGATCACCCATACTGTTAACCCCTTCCCTGCCAGTGTCATTTTTACAGTAACAGTGCATATTTTTAGCACTGATTACTGTAGTAATGTCACTGGTATCCCCAAAAGTGTCAGTTAGGGGTCCAATCTGTCTGCCGCAATGTCGCAGTCCCACAAAAAATCGCAGATCACCGCCATTACTAGTAAAAAAAACAAAAAAAACCTATAAAAATGACATAAATCTTTCCCGTAGTCAGTAGACGTGATAACTTTTGCGCAAACCAATCAAAATACACTTATTGCGATTTTTTTTAACAAAAATATGTAGCAGAAAACAAATTGGTCTAAAATGTTAAAAAATTTTGATTTTTTAATTTTTTTTTATTGGGAATGTTATATAGCAGAATGTGAAAAAACGGAAAATTGATATCAAATACTTACCGTAATTTTCTTTTCCTGATGGACTCCATGGCAGCATACGTTTGGGTAGGCCCTGCCTCCTCTCCTACCTCATAGATCTTTGCTCCCTTTCAGCATCAGTGTTCTGTAACTAGCCTACTCAGGAATTGGGAGGGGACTCCTGCTGCCATGGAGTCCATCAGGAAAGGAAAATTACGGTAAGTATTTGATATCAATTTTCCGTTTTCCTGACAGACTCCATGGCAGCATACGTTTGGGAAATAACTCGCTATACACTCCCGGGTGGGAAGATGCTGAACAAAGAAACTTTAATTGGCACTGTCAACTGACAAGACTTGAACGCCAAAATTAACGGAAGATAAAGCAGCAGGTTCAAAACAATAATGGGAAAGAAAAGTATTAACAGATGACCAAGATGCTGCCTTTCAGATCACGTCAGGTGCGACGTGCTTGGAAGCTGCCCAAGACGTAGCGACGCTTCTTGTAGAGTTAGCTGTAATCGCCTCTGGAGGAGCCAAGCCCTTTGCTCTATACGCCCATTGGATAGCCTGAACGATCCACGCAGCCACTGCTCTGGAAGATGCACGCATTCCTTTCTTTTTGCCATGTAGCAGAACGAAAAGGAAATCCGATTGGCGGAAGGAGGATGTGGCCTCCAAATATTGACTTAGAGTGTTGCCCACGTCTAGAGGATGGATTGAAGAATTCTCATCAGTTCTGAAGGTGGGAAGAACTATCTCAGCATTTTCGTGGAAGACAGAGGTCACTTTTGGATTTGACCCTAGCATAGGGATAAGGACCACCCTGTCTTGAAAAAAGGTCAAAAAAGGTTCCTTGTGACCCAGATTGTGTATCTCGGAGACCCTCTTAGCAGAGGAAATGGCCACCAAAAATGCTGTCTTCAACGTAAGTTCCTTGACAGACATGGAAGCAACATCCTTTGAAGAAAAAAAGTCCAAAACTAAAGGAAGATCCCATTTTGGGAATCTTGGCCTTCTCTGAGGCCTAAGCCTGACTGCTCCCTTAAAAAATTGCTGAATCAGATGATGACTTACCCACTGAATTCCGGTAAAGGCTGAAATGGCGGATACTTGCACCCGGAGAGAACTAACCGAGAGGGACAGATCCAGACCAGATTGCAAGAAACTTAAAATCTGCTGAACAGTAGGTGTACCTACTGGACCTGACCCCTGGGCCTGAAGACTCATGAACCTGGCCCATATCCTTTCATATACCCTGTTGGTGCTGGGCCTTCTTGAACTCATGAGAGTCGGAATCACCTCCTCTGGACATCCGAGAGCTTCCAACCTCCCCCTCTCAAAAACCAAGCCCTGAGGTGCAGCCGTGCAGGGCATGGGTGCAGAGTAGGACCCTGAGACAGAAAGTCCGACCTGAGAGGTAGAGGGATTGGATCCCTGAAGCTCAGAAGGGACAGCAGGGGAAACCATGGCCTGTTGGGCCAGAAGGGGATTATTGCCACGATCTCTACTTCCTCCATCTTCAGTCTCCGCAGGAATTGGAGTACTATTCGCACTGGTGGAAAGGCATAAGCAGACTGGAAGTTCCACCTGTCCGTGAGGGCATCCACTCCGAAAGCTTGAGGATCTCTGAATCTCGTGTAGTACTTCCGAAGCTTCCTGTTGCGTGGACTCGCAAACAGATCCACTTCGGGCGAAATCCCCAGGGACAGCACCCAGTTGAACACCTCTTGGTGGAGGGACCACTCGTTGTTGTCTAGTTGGAAACGAGATAGGAAGTCTGCCTCCACATTCAACACTCCCGGGACAAAGACCGCTGAAAGATTGGCCAGATGATGCTGAGCCCATGTCATGATCGGTTCTGTTTCTTGGAGGAGAGACATACTGCGTGTACCTCCCTGCCTCTTGACATAAGTCAGTGCCATGGTGTTGTCCATCCTTAACAGCACTGAAGCCCCCTGTGTTAGATGGTGAAAAGCCTGGAGTGCTTTGAGAGCGGCTCGAAGTTCTAGAACGTTGGACACTACTCCGTGACCTGGGAAGTTCCATCTGCCTTGTGCCACTTCGGTCAGACAGTGGGCTCCCCAACCGGTATTGCTGGCATCGGAGGTTATCGTTATCCAGGAAATCGGAGCGATTGAGTGGCAGTTGGTCAGATTTGTACGGTGTAACCACCAGGGAAGGCATACCTTCATGAATGGAGTCAGGTGAATAACTTGTGACAAATTCTCCGTCGTCCACTGTTGGAGAAACCCCTTCTGGAAGGGTCTCAGCTTCCACATAGCCCACTTCACCATAGGCGAGGTGGCTACAAGCGTCCCTACTACCTTTAGACACTGACGAGCAGTGAGACGAGAGGCAGCGAGAGCGTGAGACACCCTGCTCTGGACTACAGGAATTTTCTCTTCTGGCAGGGAAATGGTGCACTTCACCGTGTTGAACAGTGCCCCGAGAAACACCAGCGACTGCGTAGGCACCAGATGGCTCTTTTCTAGATTCAGAATCCAACCAAATTCCTGAAGCGTAGATGTCCCTTGCTCCAGATGTAAGAGTAACTGATGCTTGTCCTGGGACAGAAGGAGGAGATCGTCCAGATAATGATGCAATCTGATGCCTCTGGTCCTGATGAGAGCAACAACTGCCAGCAAGGTTTTCGAGAACGTGCGAGGCGAAGTTGAGAGCCCGAAGGGAAGACACGTAAATTGCATGTGAGCATGACCTACAGCAAACCGGAGGAACTGATGGTACTCTTTTGCCACAGGAACGTGGAAGTACGCGTCTTTTAGGTCGATCGATGCCAACCAATCTCCTGGGAGAATCGAATGTTGTATGGTGACTAGGGACTCCATTTTGAACCTTTCTTGATGGATCGACCTGTTGAGATAAGTGAGGTCTATTACCGGACGCCAGGTGCCGTTCTTCTTCTGGACGAGAAACAGAGGTGAATAGACTCCCAAACCTCGTTCTGCCTCGGGAACTGGCACAACAGCTCGCTGAACCAGTAAGGAGTCCACGTAGGCCAGAAGAATCTTCTTTTTCTCTGCCGAAGGAGGAAGTGAGGTTGCGACAAACCTGGGTTTGGGAGCGTTGTCGAACGCCCACGAATGTCCCTGGGACACGATGTTTAACACCCAGGGATCCTGAATCGAGGCCGCCCAGACATCCCGAAATTGGAGCAACCTGGCCCCTACCGGGAAGGCCTGGACGGGCCCAACCTCAAAAGGATTTGGTGGCCTCCCGGTCACCGGACGAAGAGCCTTTAGAGCCTTTCTGGAAGGTGGATTGCCTTGACTTCCAACCTCTTCCGAAGGACTTGCCTGGCTTGTAGCTGCGTGCTTCCCTGGCACGATTGGCAGATTGTCTTCTCGGGAAAGAGCGCTTCTGAGCGCCTGGGCGTTTATCCTGAGGGAGGAAACCAGATTTTCCACCCGTGGCCCGAGTTATGGCTGCATCCAACTTGTTCCCAAAGAGGGAAGAACCCTCAAAGGGAATTCGGCACCATGCCTGTTTGGAAGCAGCATCAGCAACCCAAGGCCTAAGCCAAAGGGCGCGTTTAGCTGTAACCAAAGCCAGCATAACTCGAGCCAAAAGGCGAATGGTGTCTAGAGACGCCTCCCCCAGAAAACCCACAGCCATCTTCAGCTCCTGGATTGGGGAGCTCTGGAGCACTTCCTCCGAAACTCCTCCAAGGGTGCCCTCGAGGGCATTAATCCAGACTTCCATGGCCTTTGAAATCGTAGCCAAAGCCAAAGCTGGCTTACAGGCCATGCCGGCCGAAAGATATGCTCGTTTAAGATCAGCGTCGATCCTCCTATCCAACGGATCCCTAAAAGAGGCTGTATCCTCCATTGGAAGGGTGACATGCTTGACCAAACGCATCACAGCTGCATCCACACTTGGGGAAGATTCCAGGTACTTCACCTTATCTTGTTTAAATGGATACAGCTTCGCCATTTTTGTGGTCAGAGAATTTTTCCTTTCCACTTTGCTCCACTCTTCTGTAATTATATCTCCCAGTTCCCCTAGAAATGAGAAGTCCAAGCGCTCTTTGCATAGCTGCTTGAAATATTTTCGCTGTTTTGGGGAGGAGACAGCTGGGTCCTCCCATTCAAGAGCTTCTCTCACCGCCTTCACAAGAGGGGAGACCTGGCTGAACTCAAATCCTGAACCGGAGTCATCTGAATCAGATTCGGACTCTGACGGAAGGATAGAAGGATGGCTGGGTTGAGAGGACTCAAAAGGATCCTGAACCAGAAGATCTCTTTCCGGAGAGCGGGATGGCCCTGCAGAAGTACTCGGCCTCTGTAACTCAGCTAGGGAGTCTTTGAGGACTCTGCGCACCACTTCCTCAATATGATGGTCCGACTTCTCCCTTTCACCCGTGGCTTGGGCATAACAGGGTTTACACAGAGAGAAACCATCCTTTACTATGGTACCACATCCCTAGCATTTCTTCCCGTGCGGGTGCTCAGAACGGCCATGATGTGTTGAACCAGAAGTTTTGCCATCACGTCCCCTATTATGGGGGGAGTTACGCCTGGACCTAGATGAGGAGTGTCGGTGATGCGACTTTGAACGTCTGTCATCGCTGCGTGCGCTAGGCTGCTGATCAGACCTAGAAGAGCTGGAGAGAGACATATGTAGCGATATATAAGAGAAAACAGAGAGACCTACTCCCCCCCCCCTTAAATGCCCAGCACATACCTGGTATGAGCGGGCTGGCCACTAGGGGGCGGAGAGGCGTCCATGATCAGTATAACAGAAGGCGAAAGAAAAACTCTTCCACAGCTAGATATAAAGGAACACACATTGTACCAAGTCTTTCAAAATGGAGCAAAAACCACCAATAAATCCTTTTAAAATAAGGTTCTTACCTTTGTAAACGCCAGTCAGAGTCTGGGGGAGGCTGTATGTATGTGCCGACCTTCCCACCAGCTCTGACATACAACAGGCTTTAAATATGCCGCCTCGCGGCCGCCGATCGCAACTGCGCATGCGCGAGTGACGTCACGCGTCATCCCCGCGCATGCGCACCGAATCCTGTGACCGACGGCTACCGCGCATGCGCAGAAGCGCCGCGCAACCCGGAAGCGGCGGCCGCAGACGCGGCCGCGGCGAGACCGGGAGTCGCCGGACACCAATAGCAGAGGAACAAAGCGGACTGCAAGAGATGTAAAACCCAGCTAAAAACCGCACTCAACAAGACACAGTGAGTAAACATACTAAAGAAACCCTGACACATAGGAATAAACAATAAATGAAAAAATGAAGTAAAAAAGAGGTCCCATAACAGGGCTTACCACCCTGCCCAGAGCAGAGAAGGGTCCCAGAGGCGCACCACCGATCTGCATCTTCAGGCAAAATTAGGCCACCCGCGGCAGCAGGGCTCTCTCGGCCAGACCCCCAAGCTCCTGCAAGGGGTCTCTTCTATTGCCCCCTCCATACCCTGCTAATAGCCAGGGCTTAGCGGAGACTCCACGACCCCTCCTGCTTCAGAGTATAGGACTGAAATAGTAGGAACATAACACCGTATGTATGAGGAGGACGAAAAAAGAACACTGATGCTGAAAGGGAGCAAAGATTTATGGGAGTGGGGTCCTATGAGGTAGGAGAGGAGGCGGGGCCTACCCAAACGTATGCTGCCATGGAGTCTGTCAGGAAATATTGTTTTTTTTTTTTTTTTTTTTTCAGAATTGTCACCCTTTTTTTGTTTATAGCGCAAAAAAATAAAAATCGCACAGGTGATCAAATACCACCAAAAGAAAGCTCTATTTGTGGGAAAAAAAGGACATCAGTTTTATTTAGGTACAGCATCGCATGACCAAGCAATTGTCCGTTAAAGTAACGCAGTGCCGAATCGCAAAATATGGCCGGGTCATTAAGGGGGCAAATCCTTCCAGTCCAGAAGTGGATATCTTAAAGCGGTGTTCCAGCCTCACCCCCTCCCAAAAATTAAAAGTCAGCAACTACACATACTGTAGCTGCTGACTTTTAATATAAGGACACTTACCTGTCCTGGAGTCCAGCGATGTCGGCACCGCTGCCGATGTTTCCATCGGCTGTCAAGTGCTGCCGCAGCCATTGCCTGTGAGGGAACCCGGCAGTGAAGCCTTGCTTTTCAATCTGCAGCCATTGTAATTTTCCCTAATGTACATGCGCGAAGCGCGCTGCGCATTTGGATTGGCTCGGCTGTGGGGGAAGGAGGAGGGGGGCGTCTCCCGAAAGTGGGGAAGAGTACCTGTCAAAAACAGGTTGAGGTCAGTGTTTGCAGCGCTGCTAAAAAATATATAAATACTGGTGATAAATTTAATGTGCCCTTAAAAGCTCATCTGTGCTGCTTAAGTAAAGTGCCGATATAGTGTGAAGTCTGTGCAAAACCGCAATCTAATGTGCAGATATTACCATGTAAAACTCATACAATGAAAAAACATAAATTAAAGTGCATCCTTAATGCATAATGAACAGTCCATATAACAGTCCTTCAGTGGAAAACAGAAGCTTGATGCTTGTTCCTTGCTGCTTTGGGGTCTCCCCCTTTGGGTATCTACTTACCACTATGTGGTTTGATTGAAGCAGAATGTGCTGATGCTGGATTCCTATGACTCCTGTAGGGCTGTTATGCTGTAGGTTGGAAGCAGTCCTGTCTCATGGTGGAGTAATCCCTGGTGTCCTCATGAAAATAAAATACTCAACATAGTGAGGACCGTTTAAAATTCATTTATTTCATTAAAAACATATGGGATACTCACAAACATAGAACAATAAAAGCCTGTATCGTAGTTTCTATCCTCGGTATGGTGGTAAGCTGCTCCACAGCGTTCACTTCACCGACCGGAAGTCACGTGGCTGCCTCTCGGCCAATGGCTAGACGCGTTTCGCTGTGGACACAGCGTCATCTGTAGCTGGCTAGTTGAGGGTGCCACTGGTGTTATGAAGCCGTACTGTGTAGCTCTTCCGGTGTTCCGGATATTAGAGTACATTTCTAAATCTATTTAAATCTTAATGGTTGTTTCCTTTTGCTATTTGGGTGGGGTGTCTTCTTACAATTAAATATATTTGTATTTTTAGAATTGTCAATCATTACGATTAGTGCTGTACGTCCTGGATATTTGGTATAGCCCCCTAGTGGTGCCTTTGGGAAATGTCTGTCTCGGTAACCTCCCTATGATGGAAGAATTTGTTACTGATCCCAAAAACAGGTACCCGTTCCCCCCTCCCCCCGAAAGATGCCAAATGTGACACCAGAGGAGGGGAAGGGGGGAGCAAATGAGCGGAAGTTCCACTTTTGGGTGGAACTCCGCTTTAAGTTACTGTAGTTTTACAATCTGAGCGGTCAGCTCATCATTTTCGATATTCAAACAAGTCTCATTGCTCTGAAACCTCTACAATCCAGAGACCAATGCCATTACTAACAAAAATTGAGGCTTCCTGAAGATACAACAGTTTCATTTGTATATCAATCTCTCGCCCAATTTATCAAACAAAATCGCAAGCCGGTGTCCAGTCGTGAGCACCAAAACAAAAATCGGCTTGCATCTGATCACCTAAATGCATCTCAAATAAGACAGCTAAGTATCTGAAACATTTCCTATGCTTTCTGAATGTGCCATGGCTTAAATTACAAGAACACAACATTAAACCCAGCACAATCTAGCACAATTCTGCATCATATTTGTATCTCTTGTATACGCAAATCAAACACCCCACTTTTCTGGTACCAAGTGTTTTGTCATGTTTTTGGGTTTGTGTTCGATATGTGCAAAAAGAGTTCACAGAAATACTTTAAAGTATACACTTTTTGAAATATAATGACAGATACAGATAATATTAGAAAATATACAGATAATATTAGAAAATATAACAAGAATACCTAAAAGGCAACTCCATTTTCGTGGGAAAAAAAAGAGCAAATAAAGAAAAAACAATATCGCGTATACGATTGCGGCACAAATCATATTGTAATTGAATGTTAATAAAAATTACCTTTACTTTTTAATCTGCAGCCATTGTAATTTTCTGAAAATGCAATGCAATATGGCTACCTGGAGCTGTTCTGTACACAGAATGTGTACCGACCACACCCCAGAAACATTGTTTCCTGCTTGTGTAATTGGCTCACCGATTTCTCGTCCTCTGACAGACGCAGCCACTTCATAGTTTCCTCACAAATGGGTAATGCTCCATCTACAGGAGTAAGATTAGGCAGTGAAACTATTAGAAAAACTTTTCACTAGACACACCCTTAGGGACTGTCCCCTCAAACATTACCCCAGACACATCATGCTTAATAATCAGTTTCTTGCTGCCTAGTGTTAGGAGTAGGACCTAGGTTTCCCTGCTGGGACTCCGGTCTCAGTTTTTATTTTCTTTGAGAAATGTTTCTGTTTAATTTTCTTTACTCACTATCGCTAGCTAGTGTCAGGGGGATCCTCCTGGTGTACTACAAGCGACAGCTGGGCTGGGGTTTCGCATTGGATAATCTAGAGCCTTATGGTCTCCCAGCCTGGCCAATGAGCGTGAGCAGGTTGTGGTCCGCCCAGGCCTCGCCACAACGGTGCCCCGACGGATGGTAACAAGCCTGCAAACAGAGGTTTTTGCTGGGACGCATCACCCTGGAACGCCCTGAGTTGCAGCATACCCTTCTTGGCTGGCAGCATCCCCACTACGGGTGGGAGGCGAGCTGCTTCAGTGTGAGTGATACTGCCGCCCTGTGTCCCTGGGACAGTCATCAGATCTGCGGCCTCTGTAAGATCCCCCTGGCCTGTCAGGACAGGTCTGGCCCCCCCTGCTCCTAATGGGGCACTATAGCGGCATCTAATGCCTGGGGGGGGGGGGGTGTATGGCTACTACCTTGTCCTGGGGGGTTCTCTGTGGTGGATTCCCACGTTGGCCTTGTTCCCTGGGCTCCTGATCGCTGACGCGGTGTTCGGCCACCATTTTGGGTGTAGGCAGCCAGGCTACATCAATGTAAGGGCAGCAGCCAATTTCGGCATTGCTGTTTGGCGCCGTTTTCGGTTGCCATCTTGGATGTGGGCAGGCCGCATTGTATGGGTGGCGGCCATTTTCCCTGTGCTTTTCCTATACTTTCCTATGGCACCATGTTATTGTGGCTCAGGGGGGTTCGGCCTCTAGTCATATTTAGTCACTTCCTCCAAGGAGTTTTCACTTGCTTCAGATGGCGTGGAGAGCGGTTGCTGATCCAGTTCTGGAACAGTAAAGGGGTCTTTAGTCCTTTTGGGCATTCTTCAGACACATTTAGCTCTTATCAGTTTGGCTACTAGCTAAAGGGGGACTCCTGCAGTAGCGCGGTTTAGCGGTGCGGACCGCTATCAAGGATTTAAAGGACCAGTGTTCCTTTTTTTTGTCTAATTGCCAACATGGAGTCCCAGAGTGATAATTTCCCTGCTGATCTTGTGTGTGTATCCGGGACATCCGGATTGCCTTCCCTAGCATCTCTGTCTGCAGCCATTGAAACTCTGGCGTCCAAAGTTGATCTTGTCATGTCACAAGTTCCTATTCAAAAATGGCGGATGCCCTCTCAATTTTATGATTCAGAGTTTGAAGTGGTTGCCATGGACACTGCCCTCCCTGAGGGATCCCTGTCCTCACACTTGGACGGCAAGGAGGAGGAGTCCTCCTCAGCTGCAGCGCGGGACCGTGCTTTGGTGGAAGCACTGGTTCGCTCCGTCAGGGAGAATTTGCATATTGATGATGAGCCTGCAAAGCCCAGAAGTCAGGTCAGGTTTTCTCTTGCCCCAGGGGTTCACGAGATCATGAATGAGCAATGACGGTGCATTAAGCACATGCTGGCGGTGCCTGTTACCCTTTTGCTGACTCAGTTTCCAATTGCTGGACAGTGTCCCAGTGTTAATTTTGGCAGCAAATTTCAATTTAGTTTTAGTCTTAGTCTTAGGACTAAAATGGCATTTTAGTTTTAGTCCCATTTTAGTCTTCTGCAAGTGTTTTAGTTTTAGTCGTATTTAGTCGACTAAAACTCCAGTACATTTTAGCGACTAAAACATCTTACATTTTAGTCGACTAAAACGCCCTACATTTTAGTCGACTAAAACTCATTTTAGTCATCTAAATGGTCATGGTCAGGTCAGAGAGGAGGCCTGTAATGCTGCTGCCTGCAGTCAGTGCAGTGAGTGCACACAGTGCTGCTCAGAGTGCTGGATGGGGGTCTCCGGTTTAAGGGTGGTCTCTGGTCTGACTCTGAACTGAAGTTGTTGAACAGAATGGGCAGGGCGGGCCTCAGCGGCCTATATGCACGCACACAGTCCTGGATGGATGGCAGAATCGGATGCCAATGGTGACTGGTGAGTGGTCTGAGGGGACTCAGGGAGGCAGTAATAGCTGGCCTGGCTGTTAACTCACAGTGGGTGCTCTGCTCTGGATGTGGTGGTGGCCAGGTGCCAGTGCCGTGTGATGAGTCAGGCCTGGCGCGTCTGGCTGTAGTGCTGCAGCTGCAGTGCTCTGGTGAGGTCAGGTGACTGGTCTCGAGTCAACTCTCTTGTAGTAGTTCACTCCTCAGGTCGGACGTCACGGGGCACGCCACGCCAGACGACACACAGGCGGAGCAGTTGGGTAAACATCCCTGCCTCACATTCTCGTTTAGTTTTCGTTCGTCATCGAAAACGGATTTGATTTTCGTCATAGTTGTCGTCATTTGATGAAAATGGGCTATACTTTGCGTCTCGTTTTCGTCAGTTGAAAAATGCCGGTGACGAAAACGTTTTCGTTGACGAAATTAACACTGCTGTAAACTCCATTGGCTGTAATGTCATTGCACATATTACCTGAATATATTACCAATATTAAATAGTAGGGGAAAATATAAGAAAAGCCTTTTTCTTAATTGTTTAGTTTTCAGCAGCTCAGTAGATGCTCCTTACTTATGCGTATGCGGTGGTGCAATACATGTTTAAACTTTAATGTGCTATTATTACATGCTCTGGATGGAATTGTGTTGCCGATATAGAAATGGCCAGCAGAGGAGTGTTAATTTTGATGTCAATTTTTTATTTCGTTTTAGTTATGGTCTTATGACTAAAATGGCATTTTAGTTTTAGTCGTATTTTAGTCTTAAGACTAAAATGCCATTTTAGTTTTAGTCGTATTTTAGTCATCTGAATTGTTTTAGTTTAAGTCATATTTTAGTCGACTAAAATTGTGTTAATTTAGTCTACGAAAACGTTTTAGTCGGTTTTAGTCGACGAAATTAACACTGCAGTGTCCCCTAAGGTGGACCACACTGTTTCCCGGTTGAATAAATCCACGGTGGTTCCTGTGGAGGACTCCCCGGTGTTTAAGGACCCGGTGGACAGGCGCATGGAATCTCTTTCCCACCACCTACACTTGGTGGCGGGCTCGCTTCTCAAGCCTGTATTCGCCTCCGTGCTGGTTTCTCAGACAGTCACAGAATGGGTTTAGGTGCTTAAGAGCAACCTGCTGGCGGAGTCGGTTCCCATGACTCTCATCGAGCTCACGGATCAAATGGCCCAGGCCATGGTGTATCTGTGTGACAAGGCTCCCCTGGTCGCAAGAGTATCTGCGGTGGGGATTGCTTTTCACCGCATGGTATGGCTGAAGAGCTGGTCGGCGGACCAAGCTTCTAAGAAAACCGTGTCTGATCTCCCCTTTTTGGGGGAACGGCTTTTTGGTGACTCCTTGGATGAGCTAATCAAGGGTCTTACGGGGGGTAAGAGCACTCTACCCCAGCCCGCGAAGGGTAAGGCACCCCGCGGTAAGCGGGGTCCCTCCTTCAAGGCTCACCGGGGGCTTTTTTGTGCCACAGGGGCACAGGAAAAGGGTAAACCGTTCAAAACCTCTGGCAGAACTAAGAAGGCTTGGTCAGGTAAGCCCAAGGCTGGTCAGTCCGGTGCTGCGGCTAAGTCTTCCTCCGCATGAAGGGCGGCTCAGAGGTGGGGGCACGTCTGTGTTACTTTCAGGAACCCTGGACGTCTCTGATTCAGGACAAATGGGTTCACAAACTGATTCGTACAGGGCACAAGATCAAATTTAGATGTTGTCCAGCAGACAGGTTCTTTTACGTCAAATCTCTGTCCCCAAATCGTTTAAAGGATCTCAAGGGGGCTGTGCAAGATCTTCTCGCACAGGGCGTTATTGTCCTGGTTCCTCAGCGGGACAGGTTTTGAGGCTTCTACTCAGACCTGTTCACGGTACCCAGGAAGGAGGGCAAGGTGCATCCAATTCTGGACCTCAAATCTCTGAACCAGAGATTTGTACGGGTGCAGAAGTTTGGGATGGAATCCATCCGGTCGGTGGTGGCGTCTTTAAATCAAGGGGATTTTCTGGCCTCCATTGATTTGAAGGATGCGTATTTGCACATCCCTATCTATGAAGGTCACCAGTGGTTTCTCCGCTTTGCAGTAGTGGAGGAGAATTTTCAATTTGTGGCATTACCCTTTGGTCTAGCTTCGGCTCCCAGGGTCTTCACCAAGGTTTTGGCCCCAGTGCTCACTCTGCTGCGCAAGAAGGGGATTGCGGTCCTCGGTTATCTGGACGATCTCCTGCTACGAGCAAGTTCCTGTGCCACTCTGTCGGGCGATCTGACGGTCACGGTTCAGACGCTCAGGGAGTTTGGGTGGACCATCAACGTCCAGAAGTCGGCACTGACCCCGTCAGTACGTCTAAATGATCTGGGCATGGTCTTGGACTCCGCTCAAGCAAAGGTTTTTCTTCCAGAGGAAAAACTTCAGACCTTGCAGGGCGAGATCATGGCCCTCAGGGACAGCAATCTCTCCTCCCTGCGGACCTGCATGAGGTCCCTGGGGCTGATAGTGCCGGCCTTCGAGGCGATCCCGTTTTCCCAGTTTAACACAAGGACTCTGCAAGCAGAGATTCTTGCCAAATGGAACAAGGACCCTTGGTCCTTGGACAGGATGGTTTCTTTGAGCCGTCTCACGAGGTCAGAGCTTTCGTGGTGGCTTCTGTCGCCACTCTGAACCAGAGCAAGTCTTTTCTACCGCTGTTGTGGACGGCGATAACCACGGATGACAGCCTGATGAGCTGGGGTGGAGTATCTGCGGTGGAGATTGCTTTTCACCGCATAGTATGGCTGAAGAGCTGGTCGGCGGACCAAGCTTCTAAGTAAACCGTGTCTGATCCCCCCTTTTTGGGGGAACGGCTTTTTGGTGACTCCTTGGATGAGCTAATCAAGGGTCTTACGGGGGATAAGAGCACTCTACCCCAGCCCGCGAAGGGTGAGGCACCCCGCGGTAAGCGGGGTCCCTCCTTCAAGGCTCACCGGGGGCTTTTTTGTGCCACACTCTTTGTGCCAAGGGACGTGGTCAAGGGAGGATTCTTCCTTGCCGATAAATGTCCTGGAGCTCAGGTCAATCAAACTCTGCCTGCTCCATTGGGCTTCTCGGCTGCACGGTCACCCGATTCGGGTTCAAACCGACAATGCCACGGCTGTGGCTTACATCAATCACCAAGGGGGCACCAGGAGTGCCCGAGTGGCCAAGGAAGTGGCCTGAGATTCTGACTTGGGCCGAGGCGCACGTTCCAGCTCTCTGTTCACATTCCTGGAGTGGAGAACTGGCAGGCGGACTACCTGTGTCGTCAGTTCTTGGATCAGGGGGAATGCTCCCTGCATCCGGAGGTGTTTCGTCTCCTGTGTGCCCGGTGGGGGACGCCGGACATGGATCTGTTCGCGTCTCGTCTCAACAGAAAGTTGGACAGGTTCGTGGCCAGGGCTCGAGATCCTCTGGCAGATGCCACAGACGCGTTCGTGGTGCCTTGGCACCGGTATCGGCTGATTTACGCTTTTCCCCCGATTCAAATGCTTTCCAAGTTCCTCTGCAGATTGGCATTGGAAAAGGTGCAGGTGATTCTGGTGACCCCAGACTGGCCTCGCTGGTCTTGGTACACAGACCTCGTGAAGATGGTCGCTCGAGCCTCCCTGGGGGCTGCCTCTGTGGGATGATCTGCTGTCTCAAGGGCCGATTTTCCATCCTGCTTTACTGTCTCTGGCTTTAACGGCTTGGCTGTTGAAGGCCAGGTGTTGAGAGACAGTCTCTCCGATGCTGTGATTCCTACCTTGTTGAGAACTCTACTTCCAGGAAGATTTACCATAGTACCTGGAAGGCGTACATTGCCTGGTGTGAGTCGCAAGGGTTGTATCATCGCTCCTTTTCAGTGGCGAGAGTCCTGGCTTTCTTACAGAAAGCTGTGGAGCAGTGTTTGGCCTTGAGCACGAATAAAGTTCAGGTGTCAGCCTTGGCCATTTACTTTCAAAGTCCCTTGGCGACAAATTCTCTGATTCGCACTTTATTAAGGGGGTGCATCATCTGATCATCTGGCTCCTCCGAGGAGATCGCCTTTGCCACCATGGGATCTGAATATGTTTTTGTTCTCCCTTTGAGAATATCAGAGATATCTCTCTGCCTTTGCTGTCTCAGAAAGTTGCTTTTCTGGTGGCTATCACCTCTGCTCGCAGGGTGTCTGAGTTGGCGGCTCTGCCTTGCTGTTCGCCTTATCTGGTCGTTAATGGGGTTAAGGTTGTTCTACGGCCCAACCAATCTTTTCTTCCTAAGGTGGTGTCTGCCTTCCACCTTAATGAAGACATTATTTTGCCTTCGCTTTGCGCGAAGCCCAAGCATCCCAAGGTATTTGCTCTGCATTCGCTGGATGTGGTTCGGGCAATCAAGGTTTACCTGTCGGCCACGGAATCTTTTTGGACGTCTGATTCCCTGTTTGTTCTTCCTGAGGGACCTCGTAAGGGTTCGCCTGCGTCTTCTGCAACCATTTCCAAATGGATCAGACAGACGATTGTTCAGGCCTATTCACTAAAGGGTCAGGTGCCTCCTTTCCCTGTGAAGGCGCATTCTACTAGAGCTCTGAGTAACATGGGCTTTTTGCCATCAGGCTTCGGTTGCTCAGGTGTGTAAAGCAGCGACCTGGTCGTCTGTGCACACCTTTACAAAATTCTACAAGATTGATTTGATGGCATCCTGGGATGCTTCCGCAAGGTTTTGCAGGCTGCTGTTTGCTGAAGAGACATGGTCTTCTCTTCATGGGGTGAATTTTCGTTTTGGGGTTATCTGGCCTTGAGGGATCGTTACCGTTTTGTTGGTTGCGTTCTTCCCACCCCTCATGCCTACACTGTTTGGGACATCCCATTTGTGAGGAAACTATGAAGTGGCTGCGTCTGTCAGAGGACATAAGAGAAAACAGAATTTTTGTAAGAACTTACCATAAAATTCTTTTCTCTGAGTCCTCTGGCAGACGCAGCCCCCGCCCCTCTATTTTGGGGTTGGTTGTCTTTTTCCTTCACTGCTTGCTACGAAATTGATTGATTAGTAAGCATGATGTGTCTGGGGTAATGTCTGAGGGTATAGCCCCTAAGGGTGTGTCTAGTGAAAAGTTTTTCTAATAGTTTCACTGCCTAGTCTTACTCCTGTAGAGGGCGCATTACTCATTTGTGAGGAAACTATGAAGTGGCTGCGTCTGTCAGAGGACTCAGAGAAAATAATTTTACGGTAAGTTCTTACAAAAATTCTATTTTTCCCAGAAGTCTGCCTAAGATACAAGTCAGATTTCTGGCATCCCCTGAAACAAAAATGTCATTTTTTTGTGAGATACTCCCAATAGGAACACATCTAAAGGGATGCAGACCCAGCAGCTTTCCTCATTAGTGCTCAGCAACTGCCACAGCTGATTGATAATTATGAAACCACTCCCATTGGACCCCCTTTAGCACAGGAGAACAGATGAACAAACATGCTAAAGCAGAAGGTCTCCCAAAATCTTTGTCTGTACTCACGAGGTCCAAAGACAGATGGAGTCCCCTTTCAATCTTCCAAGTAATGCCACCTAGTGATACCCGACCAATCTATGGCAGATATCTCCCCTCAGTCAGCTTGTTCCAAGTACCCGAGTCTCAACATTCTACCCTCAGGTCAACCACCTGAGACTTTCTCATGGCAGACTGTGCCTGAAATGGCAGCATGTCCCCCTCAGGCTTGACTCCTCCACTCTTGGACAAGACCCAGAGCTCTGGGCTCTCTCAGAATGAATACAGTCTCCCAGAATGTCTTCAGAGCCTGCCTCTGGGATTGGCTGGGGCTGTATCAATATTCATGCTGCCATCTGCATAGCTCCACACCTATCATCCAGAAACTTCTCAAGTTGCTTCGATACAGAGGGAGCTATCCAACAGACTCGCAACAGCAGAGCACACAGATCAGGCCTAACTAAACAATCACAGCTTACTGTATACACTGCCTACAGTGTGGCAACTATATTTACCTATTAAAAACACACTGCAACACATATCTAACTATCCCAGCACCTACCTAGGAGGGTGCTACAGCTGTATGTAAATATAACTAGGTGCTATTTTTTTTTTCTAGAAATGTTTTTGGGACAATAGGTCTCAGCATGACTGTTAGCTCAAACTCTGTGAACTGTTTGTGTCACCTCACTTTATTGGCTGCTATTGGATTGTGGGAAGGAGACACTGCAGAGGAAAGTTAGATGAGAGGCACAGTTCCTGGATTGGTGGAAACACTGCTTCACCCCCAAAAGAGAACTACAGCTCTCATAGGGCTATACAGTAGTGGTAGGGGAAACAACAAGGGACTCTAGAAAGTTCAGAGTGAAGCATGAAACAAGTGGAGGGAGAGGACATGCTGGACATGCTGACCTAGAGCTCTGAATTTGTGGGGACCTTCTATCCCCAGTGTGGCCTGCCTCTCTGAAGAGGGAGTCTTCAGCTCCTCTGAGCGAAACTGCCAGCCATTTAGAAAGATCTATAATATAAGCCGTTTACCACAGACAAGTCTTTGGTTGGTTACCTCAGACAAATGTTCCACCGGTCACCTCAGACAAGACTTTGACTGATTGCCTCGGACAATCATTCTGCTAGCCACCTCAGATGGTTTGCAGCTACTGGCGGCCGCTTAAAACAGTCTATAGTATCCTATGGCAGGGTTGGCAGCCATTACTGCAGCTTACAGTAATGAATACTTTTATCAGCACCAGCATTCTCCCAAAGCTTCTCAGCTCATCAGAGTAACATCTCTAGTCATCTTACACTCCTGGTGTTTCAGCCTTAACTCAGGTAACCTAGCCTAAGTCATAAATTTATAAGGGGTCCCTCCATCGATGAAACCCTTTGTCAGGTGGTAAAGACTGACATTACATTTGTCCTTTCACTAAATATTAGGAAATATTTAACTCACTAGTCCTAGATCAACTTGCTGGAATAAAGTCATTTTTTTTCTACTTTCTCATCCCGTTGGAACCTTTTTCAACTTACCTCAGTTCAATATTCATCTTTTTTTTTCCTTCCTAAGATCATTTTTTTGAACACCCTTTCTTTTAAAGAGCTACTTACAGTATGTATTGAAAGCTGACAGAGATAATCAAACTTTACCAATAATATACCACCGGAAATGGCCCAAACTAAGCTAGCAAAAGAAAAAGTAAATATCTGGAGATTATTCCATCCTGTCTAATAATACTTTTTATTATTGGGGGTTGCTTTATTTCTTGCAACAAAGCCCTACAGGCAAATTTTGGCTTGATAGGACAGCCAAGTCTCTTGAATTTATATTTACTGTATATTTTATTTTCTGTTGCTTTGCTGCTTTGTCTATTTCTGTGTATATGTGGTGAGATCTGAGCCTAGTCACCTTTAGTTGTCAGGTTTATTATTTGACAATATTGTATTGCAGTGGTGTGTTATACTGTAAGTTCAATATTGAAAATTTTTTATAACTTTACCATTATTGTCCGAATTTGATTCATAATATACTCTAGGTAAATGTAACCTGGTGTGGTTTATTTTGTCATAAGGGTGTTTCGGAGTGGTAGACGTATTCCGCCACTTAGCCCTGGTTCACACTGGTGCGGCTTTGAAATTGTGCTGAAGTAGATCCGCAGATCAGTGTGAGATTTGCACTGCCAATTTCATTGCAGCTGGTGACTTTGTTTAACAGAAGTCTATGCAAGTCGCAATGAAATTTAAAAAAAAAGCAGTGCAGGAACTATTTTCATAATCGCTGTGAATCATATGAATGGTTCCATTGCCGCCCATGGGGTGCGACTTGTCAGTCGATTTGAAACTGTCAAATCGCACACCAAATAGCACCAGTGTAAATGGGGGCTTAAGCTCAGTGAAAGAAATCAAGCTTTAAAGGGATTACCAAACTAGCGGCTCGTGCAGGGGTGTGCTACAAAAGCACATAGGGATTTCCCCACAATGACTAAGCATATGCTCATTAGTTATTGAAGACTTTTATCCTTAGATAGAGGATGATGTACACCTAACCAAATAAAACATTGGTAAGTGCATGGTATGGCTGCTGCTTAATATATTAATACAGTGTACTTAGCAATTTTATGCAAACCAACAACTCCAAAAATAAACCAGGAAATGGAATGCTATTTCTATACATAAAACCGTTTAGTGCACTTACAAGTTAACCTTAGCTCCCCCCCATCAAAAAATCTCTCCCCCCAACCTCGTAAAAGTTAATTTGACAACATTTAATGGGAAAAAGCTGCGCTAAGTGACATAGACCATATATGATAAGATCTATTAAATAAATGTTGTGAGTCCCAGAAAGCAATAGTCCAAAGCATTCAATAATGGATAAACTGCTGAGGTCCAATCCAACAAGGCACAAATAAATTCAATGTAAATAGGTACTGCTTACCATATGTAGCAGTAAAGTGAGCGTTGATATACACAAAAACCGAATCAATGGAACTCTGCAGATGACTCCTTACAGATGATATCCGCTCAGAATTGTGGATCGGTAGATATGGTAATGAAACAAAAAATATACATAGCGTGATACTGTATAAAAATTCTCATCTCCCGTGTGAATGAAGGAAATAATAGGTGTGCACCACCACCAACACAGGCTGCTTACCAGAAGTAAGAAGAAAGTGAGCATAACATATCTCAGTAAAAGAATGGAAATGAAGAACCACCTCCGTGCTCCCAGAATAATTACCAGAAATTGGTAGGCAGATTGTGCGACATGAATCACTCAAATGGATAGAGCCACCACCAGAAATTCCTGCTTACCAGATGTCAGCAACCAAATGCATGTAACAATCAGGGAAAGCTGATGTATGGCAGTCCACAGGTGAATAGGCATAGACACTCCCTTGACAATAAAGCTGGTCCACACAGATACTCTGCGATATTACATAGAATAAATGATAGGGGGAGAGCCCATAGCGTAAAACCGTTTATTAAAAGTAAATAAAACAAAAGATTTGCACTTACAAAAGTACACAGGAATAGCGCTGAATTGGAGCCGCCGGCCAGTCGGCTTCAAACACCCGCCTGAGTATCGTCTCATCTCATAGAGGTGACGTCAGCACGCCGTGACGAGACGATACTCAGGCGGGTGTTTGAAGCCGACTCCAATTCAGCGCTATTCCTGTGTACTTTTGTAAGTGCAAATCTTTTGTTTTATTTACTTTTAATAAACGGTTTTACGCTATGGGTTCTCCCCCTATCATTTATTCTATGTAATATCGCGGAGTATCTGTGTGGACCAGCTTTATTGTCAAGGGAGTGTCTATGCCTATTCACCTGTGGACTGCCATACATCAGCTTTCCCTGATTGTTACATGCATTTGGTTGCTGACATCTGGTAAGCAGGAATTTCTGGTGGTGGCTCTATCCATTTGAGTGATTCATGTCGCACAATCTGCCTACCAATTTCTGGTAATTATTCTGGGAGCACGGAGGTGGTTCTTCATTTCCATTCTTTTACTGAGATATGTTATGCTCACTTTCTTCTTACTTCTGGTAAGCAGCCTGTGTTGGTGGTGGTGCACACCTATTATTTCCTTCATTCACACGGGAGATGAGAATTTTTATACAGTATCACGCTATGTATATTTTTTGTTTCATTACCATATCTACCGATCCACAATTCTGAGCGGATATCATCTGTAAGGAGTCATCTGCAGAGTTCCATTGATTCGGTTTTTGTGTATATCAACGCTCACTTTACTGCTACATATGGTAAGCAGTACCTATTTACATTGAATTTATTTGTGCCTTGTTGGATTGGACCTCAGCAGTTTATCCATTATTGAATGCTTTGGACTATTGCTTTCTGGGACTCACAACATTTATTTAATAGATCTTATCATATATGGTCTATGTCACTTAGCGCAGCTTTTTCCCATTATTTGTTATACATATGTTTGTCACATTTAAGTTGCAGCTATCATGGTTTTGATATTTAGCGCAGTTTTTCTTTTTCCTTTTCAATATGACAACATTGTCATCCGATCCTCCAACACACATATCACACATAATCACCACAGTGGTACCAGTAAATAATGTACTAAACAAACTGCTTCTGATGATCTTATCACTGCCTGAGGCTGCCTAGGAACTTAACTAACAACATGCAATTATAAAGCTGGATGCACAGCATTTTCACAGCAAATATTACATAGTCCTCAAGCAGCAGCACAGAGGCAGCAGGCTCATAAATTGCTAACAGTGTAACAGACAGCAGCTTGATCAGTGGAACGGACTTAACATAAGTAACAGTAGGTATCTCCTTTATAGTCCATGTGTGCACAGCGGTAACAGCTGAACCATAAGGCCAAATTGATGATACTGACAGCAGCAGAATAGCAATGTATCAGTTCATAAAACTGCAGATCTAAACGGTATCTTTACTTTAAAAACCAGCCAGGGCTTGTTGTAGCCCGTAAATCATATGGGCATTCGAAAGCAGGCAAAGCAACACTGTGGCAGGACACCAGCTGGCTGCACAGCAGAACAGTCTCCTCAGTATTTACCCTTAAAGCAGTAGTATACTCCGCTTTTTAACTTTTGCCTACAGGTAAGCCTATAATAAGGCTTACCTGTAGATAAAATTAATATCTCCTAAAGCTGCACGGTTTAGGAGATATTCGCCCTGCATGCAGCCTCTGACACCAGCAGCGCATGCACTCTGAAGGTCCGGCGGAAAGTAAACTCCCGCGTGCATGTGCAGGAGTGACGTCATCGTGGCTCCAGCCACTCACAGCGCCGAAGCCACCGAACCTAGAGGAGACGCAGAGGGAAGATGTCAGCTCAGCGGTGTCCAGGAGACCATGTCAGGGCTTCATTCTAAGGTAAGTATTTCATAATGAGCTAGTATGCGATGCATACTAGCTCATTATGCCTTTGTCCTGCAGAGGTTTTTTTGAGGATACAACCGCTTTAAACAGCACATTTTGAGTCAATTTAATCATGCAGCCAAGCACACTAGCATGGAAGTACAGGAGTAGACAGGTACTGGGGTGTGTGGAGGTGATAAGAGGGTCAGTAAACATTGGATACAAATAAAAAGTATACTTTTGGTTTGTACTTATATTATTTAGTTTTGGAAAATCCAAAGGAGTTTTTGTTTGTTGTGTACAGGCCATTTGATTAGATGCTTTTAAGGGCAGAGGAGAGATCTGGGGTCTAAATTAATAAAAAGTGTGAAATTAATAAAATCCTCTCCAGTTTTCACAATCCCCCCTCCCCCCAGTCTGCATAATCCCCTCAAGTCTGCACTATTCCTTCTCCCTCCTCCCATTCTGCACAATTCTCCCCAGTCTGCCCAATCCCTCCTACCCCCAGTCTGCACCAACCCCCCTATTCTGCACAATCCCCTCCAGTTTGCGCAATCCGCCCTCCAGTCTGCACAATCCCCTCCCCCCCAGTCTGAACAATCCCTTTTTCCTCAAGTCTGCATACTCCCCAGTCTGCACAACCCCCTCCTAATAATCTGCATAATCCCCCCTCCCCCCAGTTTGCACAATTACCCCTCCCCTAGTCTGCAAAATCCCCCCAGTTTGCACAATTACCCCTCCCCTAGTCTGCAGAATCCCCCCTCCCCCCAGTTTGCACAATTACCCCTCCTAATAGTCTGCATAATCCCCCCTCCCCCCAGTTTGCACAATTACCCCTCCCCTAGTCTGCACAACCCCCCCACTTTGCACAACCCCCCTCCCCCTAGTCTGCACAATCCTCCCTAGTTGGACAACCCCCCAGTTTACACAATCCCCCCACCCCCTAAGTGGCACAATCCCCCATTTTGCACAACCTCCCCCCTCCCAAGTTTGCACAACCCCCCCAGTGTGCACAATCCCCCTCCCCCAGTGTGCACAACCCCCTCCAGTTTGCACAATCCCCCCCTTCCCTTAGTCTCTACAATCCCCCTCCCAGTCTGCACAAATCCCCCCCCAGTCTGAATCCTCCCAATTTTCACAATCCCCCCTCTCTCAGTCTGCACAACCCCCCCAGTCTGCACAACCCCCCCCCCCCAGTTTGCACAATTCCCAAAAGCTTGCTCAATCCCCCCTTCCCTAGTCTGCATAACCCCCCCCCCCCCGCCAGTATGTACAACTCCCTCAGTTTGCACAATCCCTCCCCACCAGTCTGTACAATACCCTCCAGTTTGCACAACCCCTCTTCGTCTGCACAATCCTCCCTCTCCCCAGTCTGCACATGTTCCCCCCTAGTCTGCACAATCCCCCCTCCCCCCAGTTTGCACAATTACCCCTCCCCTAGTCTGCACAACCCCCCCCCCCCCCAGTTTGCACAATTACCCCTCCCCTAGTCTGCAAAATACTCCCCAGTTTGCACAAACCCCCCCCCAGTTTACAAAATCCTCCTGCCCCTTAATCTGCATAATTCCCCCAGTTTTCACAATTCCCACTCCCCCAGTCCGCAAAATCCCCCCAAGCTTGCACAATCCCCCCTCCCTAGTCTGTACAATCCAGCCCAGTTTGCACAATCCCCCTCCCCCTGTCTGCACAATCCCCCCTTCCCCTAGTTTGCACAATCCCTCCCTCCCCTAGTCTGCTAAATGCCCCCCTCAACACTAGTCTGCACAATCCCCCTCCTCCTATCCTCCTAATCTGCACTATCCCCCCTACCCCCAGTTTTCACAATTACCCCTCCCCCTAGTCTGCACAACCCTCCCTAGTTTGCACAATCCCACCCCCCCAGTTTACACAATCACCCTTCCCCTCCCCCTAATCTGCACAACCCCCCAGTTTGCACAATTCCCAAAAGCTTGCGCAATCCCCCCTCCCCTAGTATGCACAACCCCCCACCAATATGTTCAACCCCTCCAGTTTGCACAATCCCTCCCCCAAGTCTGCACAATCTCCCCCCAAGTCTGCACAATCCCCTCCAGTTTGCACAACCCCCCTTCGTCTGCACAATCCCCCCACTCCCCAGTTTGCACATTTCCCCCCCTAGTCTGCAGAATCCCCCCTCCCCCCAGATTGCACAATTACCCCTCCCCAAGTCTGCACAATCCCCTCCAGTTTGCACAACCCCCCTTCGTCTGCACAATCCCTCCACTCCCCAGTTTGCACATTTCCCCCCCTAGTCTGCACAATTACCCCTCCCCTAGTTTGCAAAATACTTCACAGTTTGCACAACCCCCCCCCCCCAGTTTACAAAATCCTCCTCCCCCTAATCTGCACAATTCCCCAGTTTGCACAATTACCACTCCCCTCAGTCCAAAAAATCCCCCCTCCCTAGTCTGTAAAATCCAGCCTAGTTTGCACAATTCCCCCTCCCCCTGTCTGCACAATCCCCCCTTCCCCTAGTTTGCACAATCTCCCCTTCCCTAGTCTGCTAAATCCCCCCTTCCCCCAGTCTGCACAATCCCCCCCCCCAGTCTGCATAATTCACCCTCCCCTGGTCTGCACAATTCCCCCTATCCTAGTCTGCACAACTACCCCCCAGTTTTCACAACCCCCCCTTCCCCCCAGTCGGCACACTCCCCCCCCCAGTTTACACAATCCCCCATTTCCCCTAGTCTTCAAAACTCCCCCCAGTTTGCACAAACTCCCCTGCCCTCAGTGGGCACAACCCCCCCAGTCTGCATGGATCCCCCCAGCTTGCACAACCCCCCCTCCCCCTAGTCTGCACAATCCCTCCTCCCCCAGTTTGCACAATCCCCCCCCCCAGTTTACACAACCCCCCTCCCCTCAGTCTGCACAATCTCCCCCCAAGTCTGCACAATCCCCTCCAGTTTGCACAACCCCCCTTCGTCTGCACAATCCCCCCACTCCCCAGTTTGCACATTTCCCCCCTAGTCTGCACAATCCCCCCTCCCCCCCAGATTGCACAATTACCCCTCCCCAAGTCTGCACAATCCCCTCCAGTTTGCACAACCCCCCTTCGTCTGCACAATCCCCCCACTCCCCAGTTTGCACATTTCCCTCCCTAGTCTGCACAATTACCCCTCCCCTAGTTTGCAAAATACTTAACAGTTTGCACAACCCCCCCCCCCCCAGTTTACAAAATCCTCCTCCCCCTAATCTGCACAATTCCCCAGTTTGCACAATTACCACTCCCCTCAGTGCGCAACCCCCCCCCTCCCTAGTCTGTAAAATCCAGCCTAGTTTGCACAATTCCCCCTCCCCCTGTCTGCACAATCCCCCCTTCCCCTAGTTTGCACAATCTCCCCTTCCCTAGTCTGCTAAATTCCCCCCTTCCCCAGTCTGCACAATCCCCCCCCCCCAGTCTGCATAATTCACCCTCCCCTGGTCTGCACAATTCCCCCCCATCCTAGTCTGCACAACTACCCCCCAGTTTTCACAACCCCCCCTCCCCCCCAGTCGGCACACCCCCCCCCCAGTTTACACAATCCCCCCATTTCCCCTAGTCTTCAAAACTCCCCCCAGTTTGCACAAATCCCCCTGCCCTCAGTGGGCACAACCCCCCCCAGTCTGCATGGATCCCCCCAGCTTGCACAACCCCCCCTCCCCCTAGTCTGCACAATCCCTCCTCCCCCAGTTTGCACAATCCCCCCCCCCAGTTTACACAACCCCCCTCCCTCCACCGCCTGAGGTTAAGCAGCCAAAAATAAAAAAATGAGAATGGTAGATACCCTCATGAGAGCACGGAAGAGCAGCATGAACAAAGTCTAATACAAAGTCTGGCTAAAATTCCAAGAATATGCTGTCAGAGTTTTCTCCAGGGAAGTGACTTTGTCATGTCTTTGGTTTTCTTCAGTGAGGTCTCAACATTGATCTAAATGTAAGCACACTCAAAGGACATGCCTCTGCCATCTTAGCCCTTACTAGGACCCAGAAGGTCCCTGATTCTTCAATTCTTAAGGCCGTAGTAAAGTTGAGGCCTCCCAGAGCTCCCACGTTTTTACATGGGACCCCAGAGTAGTACTCCTATTAAAACTACCTGGCTGCTCCAAAAAAACATGAGGGAGTTGTCTTTATGGGGATATGTGTATCAGGTGTGCTAATCAATAAGGTGATGATTGGAATAAAATCTTTTGCAAGGTGCAAACAAGGGAAGGATTTTGAAAAAACCAACCGTGTACTGTAAACATCAAAGGAAAATGAAGGTGTACAACAAAATGAGCTTATAACATTGAAAGGGATTCATAAAACACAAACATTAAACCACAGCAATCACAGTGAAAACACCAATGTGTGTCTCAGGTGTGCATGGTGATGTATAAAGTCCCAAATGATATACAAAAATAGTCCAATTGAAATTTGTTGTGATGAAGCCTTTAAACAAAAGAGGTGAAGATCACGTGACTAAATTCAATGTCCCACCACCAGCGTAGCTTCTTACCAGAAAGATGAGAATTTAGGGCATATACAGTATATAAGTGATTCCGCTCCAGAGATCAAACACCAAAAAGGTTGAGAAGATGTGACCCGTAACACCATCTAAGAGGAGTGGAGATGTTAAGCCTCTTACCAAATCAATGAGTGGGTAGAGCTATAAATCAACAGACACTTCTGCCCTCCAACACGGTAGGTGATGGGTCGGTCTCTGGTGGGTATTCGCTGTTCTTAGCCACAGTATAAGTGGGGAAAGAAAGGAACCGCCAATGGTGCATTATCTTATGACATTTTATTGAATGTAAAGAATCACACTTACATTTAGATGAGAAAATGCTCGCATTGAAATCACCCTATGCGGAACACAGATGACGGCGGCTGCCTGCAGTGCAAACCGCCGTGTGACGTTGTGTGTGATGACGCAGCGCCTCCTCTCTGACGCGTTTCCTCCCGATTGGGCATCAACTGAGATAGGAGGGGCTCTCCTATCTCAGTTGATGATAGGGCCCTTATAGGGTTTGTCTTGATGAACAAAGAGCTATTTCATCACAGCAACAATTGACGGGAATCTGCCACAAAGTTTGTTAAAGCCCGGTAATGTACAGTGTTTCTTTTTTCCTTAAAAGTGAAGTTAGTCTTTATATACTTTGTAGCTCATCAACTATTGATGAGAATTATTGATTTAATCTCACTCACAGAAAACATGGTCAATAGGAATAAGCAAAATTGAGAGTTTGGATTTCCCTTACATTTTGCTGAAGATCAGGCATAGGAGCAAAAGCTTAAATTAAGGTGGTTTTACCAGTGTAATTGAATGTAATAGCCTCCAAGAGTTACAGAAGCTTCCTGTGCCAAAATGTTTAAGTTTAATTGCTTTATGTTTTTCACAGAAAAAAAAACATGAAAAGAGTCAAACAATGCAATTAACTAGCACAAATAATAATCAAATACACACATACCAGAGAAAACACATATACAAAGAAAAAAACTAAAACTAAATAAAAAAAACTATCCTTAAAAAAAAAAAAAATTCCCTTCCTCAAACAAGGAAAAAAAAAAGATTTTAAATGAATTTTCCCAAGTAGTTCAACGAGCGAAACTAAGTTTCCACTTTGAAAATTATCGGTGAAAATGATAATTTTTGCAGAAATTACAGTGCTTGCAGCTGGTGGCTACTCTTTTGCTGCTGCTGCTGTACAGGGTTCACCTAAGAGAGCCATGGCCTTATGGTATAGGCCTCTTTCACACAGATATCATCCGTTCTGTTTTAAAAAAAAAAAAAAAATGGATTCAGTGTTTTTATCAGTTTTTACATCCACACACTGGTGTCCTTAACAACCATGACTCATACCTGCTGTCAGTGGGGGATTTCCCACTGACACCTAGATGTTAAAAAAAAATAGTCGACAGTAAAAATTAAAAAAAAAACAGGGTGCAGGTTTCATCTCCTCCCCACACCCGATTCATATCAGGCCCTTTGCTCCCATTGCTTGCCAATGCCAGTTGCCATTGCCAATTCTCCCCTCCTCTAAAGTAAAACAATGGGGCAGGGTCATCTGGTGACGACACCAGATGACCCTGCCCCTTAAGATGTCTTATATGGTCAATGATGTCATAAGGGACAGGGTCACCTAGTGACATCACGGGTTGACTCTGCCCCTTTGTTTAGTCCAAGGAACAGCGGAGCAGTCATTTAGACCTGCTTTTAAAATAAACAAACACTTATATTGTCATCAACCATTTGTGGATATGTTCCTGCCCCTGTGTTTACTTTATTAGTGGGGAGAATTGGCAATGTAATTCGGTGTTGGCAAGTGACGGAAGCAGTTGGATTTCAGCGGGTGGCTTTTTTTTTTCTGTGCGGGTTGGCAGCCGTTGTTCATTGTGATTGACGTGGACCTATTTTGCTGGATGACATGATTGATGATGATCTACATCGGGGGACTTTTTTTTTTTTTTATTATAAATTACTTATCAGAAAATTTTTGTGTGCTTATATACACTTGTCATGTTTTTGTGAATGAGTAGGGATACTATGTACCCCATACTCATTTACTGGGGGTGCAGTTTGGATCTGGGGGCTCCTTTGTTAAAGGGAGCTTCCAGATTTTTATAAGTCACCCCCCGCACCCACTCAACCACTAAGCCAGGGTTGTGGGGAAGAGGCTCACAGCATTTTATATATATATCTTTTTTGAATGAGCTCCCCCTTAAAATCTAAACCAGACCAGGAGCGCCTTTTTTTAAATTTTCAGCTCTTTTTTTTACCTTTGTGGCAGGTACTGGCTCCTAACAACTACTGCAAAAAATGGATGCAAGAATGGACTGGTGTTTGTTTACATCTGTTTAGGTCTGCTTCCATTGTTTTAAACGGAACAAAAATAGACTTGTTCCATTTGAAAAAACAGGCCAAAATGGATGTGGATGTAAACTGATCAATCAGTTTGGAATGCATTGCTGTCTGTATTTCATCAGCCAATAGACAGGTGAAAAATGGACAGATGGAACACCCTTGTGAAAGTGGCCATAGACTGCAATTATAAATAAATAGAGTAAGCTCACCACATCCAGAGAATGCTTTTGCAACAAAGTTATGTTCAGCATACAGTATGTAAGCACTACAGAACAAATAAGTATGACATACTGTACAGTACAACATCAAACATAATACAGTATGAGTATTTTCTACAATGTTAATTCCAAATGATATCCCCCTGTATGAAAGAGGTTCTTGAGAAATTATTTTATTTTATCACATCCGGAATTTGGGGTTTTTCCTCCTCTTCTCTCTTTTTGTCAAGGTCTGGCTCTGCTCTCTCTCTCTCTCTCTCATTGCTCTATTCTAAATACTAACTTCTCGTATGTATTTATCAGCTGCTATATGACTAAGTAGTGCTCAAGGTATCTATGTACATGAATGCATCACTTTGGATATAGATTGGAATAAACAGTACTCTATACTATATTATGCTCGATGATCTAAAGTATGGCATATTTGGATATTTGTACCAACTGTACAATAGTGTTACTATGAATACAAATTTTCTTACTCTACATGTTTACAATAATTGTACTAGCAGATTGATACACAATGTAGGGGGTTACACACCCAAATAAAACCTTTTATTGTTGGTTGTAAAATAATGTGGGTAATGGTGGTGTGAAGATCTGTATAGCTAATTATTAAATATACAGACTGTCTCCAAATAAATCCAGCACATTTTCTCCCATAGTGGTATAAGGTGAAATAGCAAGGAAACTTAGATGATATCACTCATAATTCCATGAATGCTGGATGAAGAAAGGGGATAGATACATAACAGTTACATGAACACACCAAATGTGTTTTCTATTTGACCAAATTAAAAATAGTTTTACCTTGACCAACAATATGTTTTATAAACACAAACTATAAAAATGTGAATTAAAGCAAAAGGTGGTTCAACAAAATACTAACACAAGGGGGTGGTCCTTTTTCCAACTCAGAGATTCTGTTTTTGATTTTTTTTTTGACATGTTGGTGTTCTATCTTTAACTTGGATGCTATTTAGTTGCACTGAGTAAATACAGCTGCATAAAGCAAAAACTGCGTCATTCTTCATTTCAGGCTGCAAAAATTATTTAAAGGGGATGATTCTTTTCTATACCCACTATAGGCAAGTCATTCATACATTATGGGACGTTCGAAAGCAATGAATACAAATCTGGGCAACAACTAGGCAACAGAACCGTACCAACAGAGTGCCGCTGCATGAAACTTGTGGCTGAAAGCTGAATCAGCAGAAGAATAAACATGCACCTGGAAAAATGTTTAAAAAATGTGAACAGAAGACCAGGTGGAAGCCTTACAGAGTTGGGCTAAACAGGTTTGGTGCCTAAAGGCCCAGGATGCTCCAACAGATCTGGTGGAGTGTGCACATAATAGTGCAGGAGGAAGTGTTTGTTTTACATCATAAACTCTAGTAATCTAATTCCTTATCCAACTAGCAATGATGAATTTTGATGGGGGGTGCCCCTTGCAAGGGAAGAAAGGACAAACAGGGAATCCTTTCAGAGTCAGATTTGCCAGTTTGAGGCTTAGGCCTGTTCTACTTGGGTAAATGTATACTTTTACCCCTAGAGCTGCTCTTCATGAAATTATCTAGTGAAGCACCAAAAAAATAGTTTGCCATCAAAATGCATTACCAACAAGGGTTTTTTACACTGCTGTTTTCCCGATTAACATTTTAGCCACAGTTATATCAACTAGACTGAGAAAAAAATAATGTAAGGCTGAGGGCAAAAACTCTAAGTGTTCTCCAGCTTTCCATTGATATCAGCTGAGCCCACTACCCTAAATTGTTAGAGACTGACATTGTGGCTATAGAAGGATGTATGGAAGGACCTGCTAGCAAAAATTAACAATTTGTAAAGGGCTTCCAAATATTTATCATCCAGATCACTGGAGCATGCTCACTAGCTACATTTACTTTTCCAAGGAAACTGAAAGCGTAAAGGAGTAATGGTGGCATATACTGTATACCAACCAGTGTAGTATCTTCCACTGCTCAGCCAAAACAGTGTGTGCTTATTAGTTTACAGAGACTGGGTCACACCAGAAGCTGTGCCAGAGCTCTGGATCTAAAAAAGCAATCTGCAGTTAATAGCACGGTTTCCAAAAGGTCTGAGATGCTCCACTCGTTCCTTGAAAGACACAGGCAGGTCCTGCAATCTTTGGTCTAGCGAGGTCTGGTTACTGCTTTCAAGGCATAGCCCAGGATTCACCAATCCAGAAAACTGCATAGCTGCTTGACTGAAGAAAAATTATCTTGATGAAATAAATAAATACTATAAATGGCTAGTAAAAAAGGGGTAAACTTTTCCCAGCAGAGAAGATGTCCATCCTCTAAGAACACCAAGAAAAATCTGAAGCATGGTGCCATTGGGTAACAGTATAACCCAATTGTCTCATATTAACTGATACCTGTGTCCCCTGATGAACGATAAAGACCATTTTGTTTTTTATATTTGTTCATTGGTCAACCAATAATGGAAAAAAAAGGAATTTTTTAAAACTGTGTACCAGATAAGTTCCTTATAGGATACCCAAAAGTATCTAGGATATAATGGCCTCTTGTCAAGAAAAGGTTAATAAACGTCAGGATGCCACTGCTCTATACACACAAAACAGATTGAAGCAAATACTGAACATTTTGTTCATCTGATTACTCACCTTTTTTTAAGACTGATCAGTTTGTCAAACAAAATACTGGTATTTAACCACTTGAGGACCTTTGACATAAGAGATACACTTTAAAAAAGGTCAAAAACGTTTCTAGGATGCATCTTCTGTGCCTAGCCTAACTTCTGCTATTACCAGCATTCTGGATGTTATTTTGACAGCCTGGACTTGCTATGTATCACATAGCTGAAACAGCTGTTATAATGAAGTATGTCTGGAAGTGTCATTAATTAAATATTTGTTATAATTATTCATTATTTTATTCATATGTAGATTAACTACTTGCCGACCAGCCGCCATAGTTATACTGCGGCAGGTCGGCTCTGTCCAGCGAAACAACGTACCTGTACGTCGCTTGGTGAGACAGCTAGTGGGGCCACAGGGAGCCAATCAGCGGGTTCGGCAGATACGATGTCCATCTCTCACAGTTGAAGAGTAACTATGATAAAAAATTACAGATCTCTACATGCTTTGTAAGTAGGAAAACCTGCAAAATCGGCAGTGTATCAAATACTTGTTCTCCCCACTGTAGGTGTCCAATGTGTCCGCTGCAATGTCACAGTCCTGCTAAAAATCGCTGATCGACACCATTACCAGTAAAAAAATAAATAATTAAATACAAATGACATAAATCTTTCCCCTAGTTTGTAGACACAATAACTCTTGTGCAAACCAATCAAAATACACTTAGGGCCCTTTCACACGGGTGCTCCGTATGTCCGCAAATCATCCTATTTTTTTGTGGATGATTTACGGACATAATGTACAGTATGTCAATGGCATTGCGGATGTCAGCAGATGACCATCCGCTGACATCCGATTTTCTTCCTTTCAGTTCTGTTCCGTTTTTTGGAACGGAACAGAACCCTATTTTTCCTCCGTTCAAAAAACGGAAAGGAAGCAAAATCGGATGTCAGCGGTGTCATCCGCTGACATCCGCAATGCCCATGGACTTACCTTATGTCCGTATATCATCCGCAAATGGATGGGATGATATGCGGACATACGGAGCGGATGACACAAGTGTCATCCGCTCCGTGAAAAAAAAAAAAAAAAAGGAGCGGAGCCAAAAAACTGATCGCCCATGTGAAAGAGCCCTTAGGCCCCTTTCACACATATGGTCCGTTCAGTTCAGTCACGTCAAAATGTATCAGTTTTTCATCTGTTTTTCATCTACTTTTTCATCCGTTTTTTGTCAGTTTTCATCCGTTCTTCATCTGTTTTTTTTACATCCACTACCAATGCAAAAACAGATGAAATAAACGGACCGTTTGTCCGTTTACATCCGTTTTTCGTCTGATCCATTTTTTTGACGGATGAAAAATAGGTATGTCATCCGTTCCAAAAAACGAACATTGACGGAAGCGGATTAAAACGGATGTTAACGGATGATCATCCGTTGTCATCCATTTTTACATAGAGATGCATTGATATCCGTTCTTCATCCATCAACGGATGGATGAAAAACGGACAAACGGACCGTATGTGTGAAAGGGGCTTTATTGGGATTTTTTTTACCAAAAATATGTAGCAGATTACATATTGGCCTAAAATTATGAAACATTTGATTTTAACTTTTTTTTTTATTGGGAATGTTTTATAGCAGAATGTAAAAAATATATATTTTTTTCAGAATTGTCTTTTTTTTTTTTTTGTTTATAGCGCAAAAAATAAAAATTACAGAGATGATCAAATGCCACCAAAAGAAAGCTCTATTTGTGGGGAAAAAAAGGACATCAGATTTATTTAGGCACAGCATCGCATGACCGCGCAATTGTCAGGTAAAATAACACAGTGCCGTATCACAAAAAATGGCCTGAAGTGGTTAAGAGTGTTACCTTTTATCTGCTTATGACTTCAGTTATAGCAACCTTACAAATAAAAAAGTTTTTCTTATTTGATCCCTAAAAACCTTATTTCTGGTAACTTTTTTTAGCGTTGCATTTTAATCACTTGCCTACTGGGCACTTTTACCCCTTTTCTGCCCAGGCCAATTTTCAGCTTTCAGCGCTGTCACATTTTGAATGACAATTGCATGATCATGCAACATTGTACCCATATGAAATTTGTATCATTTTTTTTCCACACAAGTAGAGTTTTCTTTTGGTGGTATTTAATAACCACTGGGTTTTTTATTTTTTGCTAAACCAAAAGAAAAATGATTGATAATTCTGAAAAAAAATCTAAATATTTTTCATAGTTTGCTATAAAATTTTGCAAACAGGTAATTTTTCTCCTTCACCGATGGGCACTGATGAGGTGGCCTTGATAGGCGGAACTGAGAGTTGACACTGATAGGCAGCACTGATAGGTGGCACTGATGGGCAACACTGATGAGGAGGCATTTATAGGTGGCATTGGTGGGCACTGATTGGCAGCACTGGTGGGCACTCTTGGGACTGCACTGTGAATCAGGACACTGATAATCAGTGCCCTGATTATCAGGGCACATGTCCCTAACACAAGCCTGTTACCGGCTCTCTTCTTCTCTCCCCATGCTGTCAGTGTCCATAAGTCCATATAAAAAATTATATTATAAACGTAATGGTGGCAGCAATCCTCAGAGAAAGCTGGGTTTTTTATTTTTTGCTAAACCAAAAGAAAAATGATTGATAATTCTGAAAAAAAATCTAAATATTTTTCATAGTTTGCTATAAAATTTTGCAAACAGGTAATTTTTCTCCTTCACCGATGGGCACTGATGAGGTGGCACTGATAGGTGGCCTTGATAGGCGGAACTGAGAGTTGACACTGATAGGCAGCACTGATAGGTGGCACTGATGGGCAACACTGATGAGGAGGCATTTATAGGTGGCATTGGTGGGCACTGATTGGCAGCACTGGTGGGCACTCTTGGGACTGCACTGTGAATCAGGACACTGATAATCAGTGCCCTGATTATCAGGGCACATGTCCCTAACACAAGCCTGTTACCGGCTCTCTTCTTCTCTCCCCATGCTGTCAGTGTCCATAAGTCCATATAAAAAATTATATTATAAACGTAATGGTGGCAGCAATCCTCAGAGAAAGCTGGCTCTGTGGGATAAAGCAAGAAAGGGAAAAGCAGAAAGCGTCACCTTAATGTAGTATTAGTGTAAATGGTTTGATAGCAAATTACATAACACTTACATGATAGAAGTTAAAAACAGCTCATCTTGTAAAATAGTGTCACTCTGGTCTCCTTCAAACTGCATCCACAAGCTTCCAGGGTGGAGAGGGGTCTGTAGCACGTCCTGTGGCCACCAGGAAGTTGATCGGAACCAGCGTGTAACACACTGAAATTTTGTCACAGGACTCTGGTAAGAGTGTCACTCTGATCTCCTTTCCGTGTGTCATCATTTGTTCCACGCTGGTTCCGATCAACTTCCTGATGGCCACAGGATGTGCTACGGACCCCTCTCCACCCCAGCAGCTTGTGGGTGCAGTTTGAAGGAGACCAGAGTGACACTATTTTATCAGATGAGCTGTTTTTAACTATCCTGTGAATGTTATGTAATTTGCTATTACACCATTTACACTAATATTACGCTCAGGAGGGTTTCCTGCTTTTCCCTTTCCTAAAGGCTTGCTGTGATTGGCTCTTTAACCCGATCTGTGATTTCTTAAGTCCGGAAGACTCGGCGATCACAGAGCGCGCCACCCCCGCGCTGCAGGGTGCATGCGTGCAGCGAGATCAGAGGAGGACGTCCATAAATGCCCTCCGGGCATTAGAAGCTGGGCGACAATGGTGGAACTACCAGGGTCACAGCAGTTGCACTTGCGACTGGGTGCTGGAGTTCTGCCTCTCTTGGGGGGCTCGTTCTGGCTGTGCAACTGGGGGGCCCGACCTCCCGCCTGCCCGTCCATTCCGCCGCGAGGGGGGGGTGGTTGCAGCCTGCGCTATCACTTTACTGGAGTCCGAACTGCCCCGTCTTTCCTCTCCACAGAGAGAAGCAATAGGGAGCTGGAGGTGGACACTGAAGAAGAAGAAAGCCAGCTGACACCAATAGAGTGAAGGCGGAGTAGCTCTCCCCTCTGTGAGGAGACCTTATGACACAGAGGCATCCCTGGAGGCATGTGAATACTGAGGGGGAATCGACTGACTGTCCAAATAGGTGATTAACTTCCAGATGACAGTGCACCTGATCCTATCCTTCACCCTTCCCTCCACCACCATCAGTAAAAGGCAGAGGTGGTGAGGGGGGGGGGGGGTGGGATCAGTGGCAGCGGTGGAGGAGGGGGGATGGGATCAGAAAGAGGCAGAGGTGGTGGTAGTGGGGGAGGATGGCACCACCGCTGCCACTGATTCCACCCCCTTCACCACCATCGCTGCCACTGATCCCAAACCCCTCACCACCACGGCTGTCACTGATCCCACCCCCCCTCACCTCCACCAATGATCCCACCCCCCTCACCACCACCTCTGCCACTGATTTCACCCCCCTCACCACCACCTCTGCCACTGATTTCACCCCCTCACCACCCCCGCTGCCACTGATCCCACCCCCCTCACCACCATCGCTGCCACTGATCCCACCCCCCTCACCACCGCCGCTGCCCCTAATCCCACCCCCATCACAGCTGCCACTGATTCCATCCCCCACCACAGATGCCACTGATCCCATCCCACCACCACCACCACTGCCACCCATCCCACTACCACCGTTGCCACCCCTCCCATCACCACCACCACCGCTGCCACTGATCCCATCCACACCACCTCTGCCACTTATCTCACCCCCTCTCACCACCACCACTGCTATCCACTGATCCCACCCTTCTCACCACCACTGCCACTGATAAACCCCACCATGGCCACTAATCACCCCTCTCACCACCATTGTTGCCACTGATCCCATCCCCCACCACAGCTGCCACTGATCCCATCCTGCCACCACCGCTGCCATTGATCCCATCCCCCCACCACCGCCGCCATTTACAGCATCCCATCTCACCCCACCACCATCACCACTCATCCCATCCCACCACCGCTGCCACTCATCCCATATCATCCCCTCACCACTACCACCACCACTTATCCCATCCCATCTACCCCACCACCACCGCTGCCACTCATCTCATCCCACCACCACTACCACTGATCCCATCCCTCCATCACTACCACCACCGCTGCGACTCATTCTAACCCCATACTCCAGGGGGCCCATGCGTCACCCTTGTACACCTGGATAGGAGGGATGGCAGGGGGTATATAGAGGAACCAATCCCCTCTTCGCTGTAGGAAGAAAATGGAGGGGATCAGTTCCTCTATATGCTGCCCCTTCTATCTAGGTGCACAGTGGTGATGCTTGGGGCTGTGTCGCCCGGGGGTCAGGGGGGGCCCTTCATGGTTTCTAGCACCAGGGCCCTGAAGGTTCTAGTTACGCCTCTGCAGGGCAGCAAGTAGTTCAAATGCACAAAATTGACAAGAGCACCCTTTTTAATTAACTTTGGCCTAGTACCAGAATGTCGATATACAACTGCAGATTTTTTTTGTCTGCAGTAACACTTCTTATTTTAAAACTACTACTAAATATTGGACAGAAAATCCTGCAAGGAGCAGAATAAAAAAACATTTTACAATGGCTGTAGATTGGATCTCAAATACAGTATATATATATTTTTTTTGCAAAACAATATTACCAAAAGAAAGCCATATTTATTCTGATAAAAAAAAACAATGTATGTATTACTTTGTTACCCTAACTTATTAAATAATTTCAATATCTTAAAATTTTTACATTTATTTCTGGATAAACAGGCTCATAGTAGCAGTTATCATTCCTTGCCCTGTAATGTACTAAAAGTAAACAGGTTAAGTAAAATTGGGCCTAAAATCAGCTATCTGTAATTCACAGTACCCGAACAGTTAGTGAAAAAGTACTCTGATAAACCTATATGTCACAAAATAGTTTAATAATTTACATTGAACAGTCAGTAAGACAAGTAATGTACAATGCACATCAGTATGTTTTTGTTAAATATGTGCTGTTACTATCCACATAATATCAATGTTTTACACAACAGTTAATTTATTCAGAGTCAAACCAATTTAAACAATATACATAGTAAACTCAATTTAAACAATTTACAAAATAATACTAATAAGCTTTTCATAGCTAAATGAGACAACTGTGGCTATCATGGAAATTTGACCTGATAACTTCCAGTTAATCATCATTGTAGATGTCACTTGCATATGGCAAATGGACTCGACTTCCTGTAACGTTTGGAAGACGTGATAGATCTGGCAGATTTTGGATTCGCAGCCTCAGCTCTTTCCGAACCTGGGATACTCTTGCTAATTTGCGCTTGTACTCCTGAAGAACAAATACAAACATCAATTTAAAATAATGCACAAAGATCTGAAGCTTAGGTATTTTTACATAAACATCAGCATCTGTATTCACAAAGTGGGCCCACTGTTCTGATCACATGTACACTGGTGCTTTAAAAGAGGTGATCATTTAAAGAAATAAATCATTTATCTATAAACTGTACGTATATATTTATCTATATATATGGTATTTCTATACAAGTCATTTTGTAATATATTATTACAAATTTTCATTTCACTTTCATTTTGTGTGCTAAGAGTCTCTAAAACTATAACAAAGGTAGAATAAACAACAAAGTGCAAAATACTGTCTCAAAAGTTCAAATTCACCACATAATCAACATCAAGTGAACAAAAGTTCATGATAAAAAAAAAAAGTGTTTAAATACTAAATTATATAGTGCAAAGTGAAAAAAATTTCCAAAAAAAATCAAAATGAATCCACCCCGTGCTATTCTGCTAAAAGAAAGTCCACAGTATTATTCAGTATTTCCACTTTGTGTTCTTTCCAAAATAAACACTTTCTGTGCACAAAAGGGATCCCTCTCCAAATAGACAGGAACTCATCAGAAACATATGCCTTCCATTCTCATGGTTGGCATATCAAAAGCAATATAATATTGAATCGGTTGACTCCTTATGCAAATCTCATGGTATTCCTCCGTAGGATGGATATATCATGGTATCCCATATAGAAAAGAAAGAAAATGCCTCCAAAGGTACAGTAACCAAATGATCAACAACTTTATTTAAAATTAGAAAACCACTCACATTTTAAAAAACATATATCGAGCAGTTTGATACATCTGTGTTAGGGATGCAGCACATAAGGTGCTGGTTTGTGTCTCACCACCTCCAGCTGACATTGTCAACATCCTGACAATATCCTCTGAATTGCCATTCAGCCACGCCCTTACGTGTTTCGTGACTTCCGACTTGGTCACATGGGGTTGGCTATACGGAATGACATCCTAGTTTAAAGTGGTTGTTAACCCACTTATACAACTTTATATAATCCTCTGTGTAGCCTGATTATAATTCCTCCTGTCTCTGCGTTTTATAAGAAAAATGCCGACTTTACCATATTTCAGAACGACTCCCGTCGATCACGTGAGCGGCCAGCTCTCTCCTTTCCCCGTCTGACAGATGCAGGGGGCGTGGCCGAGATTCCCTTGCTGACGACAGGCGGGCGAAAGGAGGAGAGGAGAGAGAGAGCTGGCCGGTCACGTGATCACCGGGAGGCACTCTGAAATACGGTAAAGGTGACATTTTTTTTATAAAACATTGAGACAGGAGGACTTGTAATTAGGCTACACAGAGGATTATATTGAACAAGAAAAGTTTTAAAAGCAGCAGGATAGGAGGGGAGGGGGTGGGCTCTGACACAGAAGCAATCAGGCAGGGAGGGGAGCGAAAGAGGAGCAGAGAGCTGCAGATGACGGAGACACATAAACGGACCATGGTGCCAGGGCTCAGCAGCAATGATATACCGTGGTCAGTTTACAGAGCAGAGGATAAAAACTGTCAGGATCAGCCAAATAACACAGCACAAGCACTGTGTTGCATAACGTGCTTTAGAAGAACAGGATCTTTATTTTTTTTTTTTGGGGGGGGGGTAACAAATGCTTTAAGTGTTCTCTGTCCTACTTGGACCTACTTGAATCAAGAACCAATTATTACGCACTGGGCTGGCTACAGGTTCCTATATCTTAGCATGAGTAAACCTCGTGTGTATGTGCTGCTAACCCATCCCCCGCCAAGTATCATTTCTTTATTGTATTGGCTCCCACTCGGTTTCATCGTGGCGGAAATTAACTCGTCCATGTGTGCTATTAACCCATTCTTCACCAATTGAAATTGATTTTGCTGTGCCTAGTCGGCTTTAACTGTATAGGGTTCGTACATGAGCACTTTTCATTGTCGCTCAAATACATTTTAAATGTTAAGAGTATGAGTGATACATGATTTGTTGTTTTTTTTTGTAAATTAGGAGTTGGGTACCCTCCCTCATACTAGTAAAAATCAGAGGAATAAATTTAATATCACAAGGTTGGTTGAATATTAGCGGCTTTACACCATTAAAGCTGATTCATTGCAGCTCTCGTCTAGGGTGTGGCAATTAATTACACATATAGATTACGAGCGACAATGAAAAGTGCTATTGTACAAAGCATTACAGCTAAAGTTGAATAGGCACAGCGAAATCAATCTCATTTGGTGAAGAATGGGTCAATAGCACACATGGATGAGTTCATATCTGCCACAATAAAACTGAGTGGGAACCAATCAAGTAATGATACTAGGCGGGGGACAGGTTAACAGAACATACAGATGGGGTATAACTACGTTAAGACATGGGAACCTGTAGCCAGGTTGCGTGATTATTGGTTTGTGATTGAATACCAAGTAGGAGGGAGAATACTTAAACTAGGTTGCCGTTCCATATAGCCAACCCCCTGTGACGAAGTCGTAAGTGACAAAATGCGCTGGGGCGTGGCTATATGACAATCCAGGATGATGACAATGGCAACTGGAGGTGGTGAGACACAAACCAGCACCTTATGTGATGCATCCCTAACACAGATGTATCAAAAGGCTTGATATATGTTTGCTAAAATGTGAGTGGTTTTCCAATTTTAAAATAAAGTCGTTGATCATTTGGTTACTGTACCATTGGAGGCATTTTCTTTCTTTTCTATATGGGATACCATGATATATCCATCCTACGGAGGAATATCATGAGATTTGCATTAGGAGCCAACCGATTCAATATTATATTGAGCTTGATATGCCAACCATGAGAATGGAAGGCATATGTTTCTGGTAAGTTTCTGTCTATTGGGAGAGGGATCATGTTTTTGCACAAAAGGTGTTTATTTTGGAAAGAACACAAAGTGAAAATACTGATGAATACAGTGGATTTTCTTTTACCACAATTGCACTGGGTGGATTAATTTTGATTTTTTTTTTGAATAATTTTACACTTTGGACGATATAATTTAGTTTTTTTCACAAACGTTTGTACACTTGATGTTGATTATTACAGCGCTACGGAAAGAGTGGTGAATTTTGCACTTTGTTGTTTATTTTTCATAGATTGAATCTTAAGATAGCAGTGGTGATTTTGAAACACTGTTTGCTTAATTTAAACATAAAGATTTAGATTGGAATATTTTTTTCCTCTATAGCGCGGAGAGATTTTTATTTATATCACAAAGATAGAATGTTACTTTTTGCCGTATGACAACTTAAGGACATTGTCTGTATAGAAAGCCCCAGACTTCTCATTTTTAAGTAATTGACTCATTGCTTTTCACAAAAGTCTGCTCAAAGGTGGAAATAAAACTGCAGACTCCCTGCAGTAAGAATTGCTTTCTTAGAATCCTGTATGTGTAAATTTAAGCATTTGCTCCTCATTTTCTTAATACAACACTGAGACTGTATAGATTCTGATAAAGAAGGTAACTCTTGGGCCTCATTTACATATGTGGTTAGGGGTGGAAAAAAAAAAAAAACCCCACCAAGCTGCAAAGGCAGCTGGCAGCTGGACAGGGTATACACATGTTTTAAGGGCTAAACTTATCCCGTCCCTGTCGTGTTTAGTGGATAGTACTGTGTTTAGTGGGTAGTACTGAAGGGTTAAAATAGGCAGTCTGGAGGCAACATAACGCCCGTCAAAACACACTCTGAAAAGCAATCCACAGAGCCCATGCAATTTGAATTCAGCAATTAAAGCTTTCAACTCGCTGTATGTGTTTGGCATAAAGGGGATTATTTACTTGAAGCTACAATTACACTTTATAGTAAACAATGGTGAGTATATGCGGTTAGGGTGGAGTCAAGTTTACTTTACTTGCCCTATCTGAGAAAAAGGTCTTATGTTCACTTTACATCCCATGCTGGTCTACCTATAGACACTCTAAACCAAATTTTTATTTAAAGCTTAAAGGAATCAACTTTAAAGCATACTTGTGCTTTGTTCATTTAGGATAAAGTAACAGAACTGTTTTAATCCCCCAATCCCTTTTTTTTCCCCTCTCTCTCCACTCCGTTTAACATCAGGAGCTGTAGGAAATACCTGGTACTTTGGTGTATGGAAGAGCTTGCAACCTGGCTAATGGACAACTCTGGGCCAATCACCTCTATCATATGAGAAGTCCATAGCAGGGTTGCCAACTGACAGTACATTTAGGAAAAGTTTGTAAAAAAAAAAAAAAAGCCAGCCAAATGGTGCTCAGGCGGGTTTGAGGTAACATCATGGCCCTTGGCACCTTTTCCGAAAATTTGAAGTTTGAATGCAAGAAAGGGGAGCGGAAGAGCAAGCCCGGGACTCAAAGTCGGGAGGAGAAGGTCAGTGTGACAGCTCCAGCCAGGTTCCCCCTTATATAAGTAAACCCCCCTTACCTTATTCACTCTGCAGAAGGTGGTCTATTGTCACTAGAGTCCCTCTGCCACATCAGAGTTCCTGGCATTCCCCCCCAAAATCAGTGTCCTCAGAGTTCCACTTTACATCAGAGACTACAGGATTCTTCCTTACAGTGCAAGGGGGAGTTCTGTGGACCCTGATGTAAAGGGGAAAACGGCGTAGTCTATATAGATTCCACTAAGGCATTTGATACAGTACCCCATAAACTATTTATTTACAAATAAGGATCTTTTGGAATTGATGAAATTGTATGTACCTGGGTAGAAAACAGGTTGCAGGAGCACATCCAGAAGGTGGTGATTTATGGCATATATTCTGAATGGTCTAAAGCAGTGGTCCCCAAACTATGGCCTGGGGGCTGAATGAGGCACTTTGCTTGCTTGTGTCTGGTCCTTGGGGCACTATTCCTCTCACTGACACCAATAGTAGGGTACCCTCCCACTGATACCAACAGTGGGGCATTATTCTTTCCACTGACACCAGTGATGGGGCACTATTCCTTTCTCAGATATCAATGATGGCGCACTATTCTTCTCACTGACAGTCACAATGGTTCACTATTTCTCCTACTACACCAATGATGGAGAACTATTCCTCCCACTGACAAAAATGATGGGGCACTATTCTTCCCACTAACACCAACGATGGGGCACTAATAATTCCATTAATACCCAAGATGAGAAAATGTTCACTTCCACTGATGGCAGGGCATTTTCTACTCCAACTGGCCAGGATCCAGCCCCCACTAAAGTCTAAAGCACTGTAAACTGTCCCTCTGTTTAGAAGGTTTGGAGAGAAGGGCTTGTTCCTGGGACCAATTCTGTATATTTTGTTCATAAACTATATAAAGTTTGAAATAAATAGTTCAGTCTCAGTGTTTGCTGATGATACAATAACAGGGCAATAAATTCATAACAGGATTTGAAAACTTTACAAGAAGACCTAGGTAAAATAAATTGGTGGGCAGATGAGGTTTATTGCTGAAATATGTAAAGTTATGCACCTGGGAGCTAAAAATAGGAATAAAAGTTACTCGCTGGGAGCAGAACCTTAGAGGGAAAACGAGATGGAAAGGGATCCTAGTAGAATACTGACTCAGCAAAAGCATGCAATGCTAAGCTGCAGCAAGTAAGACCAGCAGACTATCATTTTACTACTGCTAAAAAGGGGATATGATCTCAACATACAAATCTTTAACTAGGGACTCTTGAATTGGGATGAAACTATTTAACCTAAGGTCTCCAAAGAAGACGTGGCCATACAATGAAGTTGGCCAAGAAGCGGTTTAATCTTAACCACTTTAGCCTCAGAAGATTTGGCTGCTCAATGGACCAGGCCACTTTTTTCAACTTGGCACTGTGCGAATTTAACTGACAATTGTGCGGTCAAGCAATGCTGTACCCAAACAAAATTTACGTCCTTTTTTTCCCACAAGCAGAGCTTTCTTTTGGTGGTATTTGATCATCTCTGCACTTTTTATTTTTTGCGATATTAATAAAAAAAGAGCAAACATTTTGCAAAAAAATGACATTTTCTACTTTGACTGTTAAAAAATATCCAATATATTAAATTTTTGTCATATATTTAGGCCAAAACGTATTTAGCTACATGTCTTTGACAAAAAAATTCTCAATGAGCATATTTTTATCCACTTTAAGACCATAAGATTTTACTCCCTTCCTGACCAGGCCATATTTTGCGATTCGGCACTGCATTACTTTAATGGACAATTGCGCGGTCATGCGACGCTGTACCCAAATGAAATTTACTTCCTTTTCGTACCCACAAATAGAACTTTCTTTTGGTGGTATTTGATCACCTGTGCAATTTTGAAAAAAAAAAAAACAATATTTTCACATTCTGCTATATAACATTCCCAAAAAAATTTTATAAATCAAGATTTTTTAACATTTTAGGCCAATTTGTTTGCTGCTACATATATTTGGTAAAAAAACCCGCAATAAGCGTATTTTGATTGGTTTGCACAAAAGTTATCGCGTTTACTAACTGCGGTAAAAGATTTGTCATTTTTATTGTTTTTTTTTTTACTAGTAATGGCGCCGATCTGCGATTTTTTTTGCGGGACTGCGACATTGCGGCGGGCAGATCGGACCCCTAACTGACATTTTTGACACTTTTGGGGGGACCAGTGACAATACTACAGTAATCAGTGCTAAAAATATGCACTGTTACTGTAATAATGACACAGGCAGGGAAGGGGTTAACACTGTTGGTGATCAAGGGGTTACATGTATGCCTCATGCTTACTGACATGTGTGGGGGGAGGGGGTTCTGTGACAGAGACAGAGATCGCAGGTTCAGCTATGCTGAATCCTGTGATCTCTCCCTGTCTGTCACAGAGAAGATCTGCCTGCTTTGTTTACACAAGCGGGCAGATCTTCTCACCCTTTCCCCGACGATCGGGGAAGAGAGGCAGTGATCACCTTCTCTCCTCCTCCGGCCCGACTCCCGCTGTGTCTAAACAGCCCTACGTCGCTGAACCCAGGGCTGCCACTGTACCGCAGTAGCAGCACAGTGAGCAGTCCTAAAGTGGTCAAACTGCGTAAGTGGTTCTTTACTGTTTAACCACTTTCCGACCACCCACCGCCTTTTTACTGTGGCAGGGTGGCTCTCCTGCACAAACCGACGTAGATCTATGTTGGTCCCGCGCGGGAAGCTAGGGGGTGAGCACGCGCCACCGCTGGCGGCTTCCGCCCCCACTCAGCAGCAGGGAAGGCGATGCGCGGGTCAGGCGGCTCCGATTGCCGCCTGACACCCGCTATCACTCCCCGCTGAGAGAGGACGGTCGGCTGTTGTAAACACAACAGACCCTCCTTCTCCCTGGGATGATCACAGAGCTCATGTGATCCTGCTATATAGGATCACAAGTCTCTATGGTCATCTCAGAAGCCATGCCCCCCCACAGTTAGAATCACTCCCCTAGGGTCACATTTAACCCCTGGATCACCTATACTGTTAACCCTTTCCCTGCCAGTGTCATTATTACAGTAACAGTGCATATTTTTAGCACTGATTACTGTAGTAATGTCACTGGTACCCCCAAAAGTGTCAAAAATGTCAGTTAGGGGTCCGATCTGTCTGCCACAATGTGGCAGTCCCGCAAAAAAATGCAGATCGCCGCCATTACTAGTAAAAAAAAAAAAAAAAACAATAAAAATGACAAATCTTTCCCGCAGTAAGTTTTTTTTTTTTTCAAAATTGTCGCTTTTTTTGTTTATAGCGCAAAAAGTAAAAATCGCACATGTGATCAAATACCACCAAAAGAAAGCTCTATTTGTGGGGACAAAAAGGAAATACATTTAATTTGGGTACAGCGTTGCACGACCGCACAATTGTCCGTTAAAATAACACATTGCCGAATCGCAAACTATGGCCTGGTCAGGAATGGGGTAAAATATTCCGGTCTTAAAGCGATTAAAAATACGCTTATTGAGAATTTTTTTGTCAAAGACATGTAGCTAAATACATTTTGGCCTAAATATATGACAAAAATTGAATATATTGGATATTTTTTAACAGTCAAAGTAGAAAATGTCAATTTTTTCGCAAAATTCTCGCTTTTTTTATTAATATCGCAAAAAATGAAAAGCGCAGAGGTGATCAAATACCACCAAAAGGAAGCTCTGTTTGTGGGGGAAAAAAATACATACATTTTGTTTGGGTACGGTGTTGCATGACCACGCAATTGTCAGTGCCAAGTTGCAAAAAGTGGCCTGGACGTGAAGCAGGAAAATCCTGCGGTGGTAAAGTGGTTAAAGCTATGTTATGATTTCTGCTCTATGACCTCCGAGGAGAACAAAAAGATTTACTAATTGAGGCCATGGCCACCAAGTATACCAAGTATACCCTGACAGCCTTACTACATCCAAACAATGTAAGACAATGTTCTTCTAGTGTTTTGGAGCAGGGGAGAAGGATGAGAGGACAATGTTATCATTGAGGTGAAAAAAGAAAATGCCCTCTTAGGTAAAAAGGAAGGTTTTGTTCTCAAAACCAGCATGTCCTTATCAAAATAAGAAAAGACTCTTTACAAGAAAGAGCTGCCAACTGAAAAATACGCCTAATAGATGTGATGGGGACCAGGGAGGCAACATTACAAAGGTCGCCTTGTAAAGGAATGTCTAAAATCAGTTTGAAGAGACCGGCTAAGATTTAAACCATTTATGGGCAGGATGATTATATATGATGGTACAACCAGCATGTTGGACTTTTCATGCAATTATTGTCAGCAGCTATAGCTGCTAGCAATGATCACTGTAATATCTCCTGGTAGGGATGGCTCCCTGTTTCCCAGCCCCCCCACCGTGAGAACACAATAAGTTCGTGGGAGAAGTGTTGATGGGGGAATCAAGCTAATTTCTTTCCTGCAACCCATGGCTGTAGAAAAGAAAATCTCACCATCTATGACCAACTTAATCCTTTAATAAAAGGATTAAAATAGAAAAAATTGAAGAGTCCTAGTTTATAAAAGACACACATATATATATATATATATATATATATATATATATATATATATATTGATCTGGACGCAAATAAAAATAATGCTAAAATGATTCATTCACCAGAAATAATGACTTAATAATGTCATTAATTAAAAATAATGATGTTTGATTTTTGACGTTAATCTTCTTTGTACAGTACTAATAAGGTTTATTTAGAATATGTTACGTATTCTAAGTTATAAAAAAAAATATCTGACTTCAACATTTTATTGTCTCTATGTACAGTACTGTGCAAAAGTTTGAGCCAGGTGTGAAGAAATAATGTAAAGTAAGAATGCTTTCAAAAATATACACTCACTGGCCACTTTATTAGGCACACCTGTTCAATTGCTTGGTAACACAAATTGCTAATCAGCCAATCGCATCGCAGCAACTCAATGCATTTAGGCATCTAGACGTGGTGAAGACAACTTGCTGAAGTTCAAACCAAGCATCAGAATGGGGAAGATAGGGGATTTAACCACCTCCCACCCGCGCTATAGCCGAAAGAAGGCTACAGCGCGGGCTCTAATTTCCGGAAGGCCGTCTTTAAACGGCCTCCCAGTAACAGGCTCCCCGCGCGCTCCCGCGTGCGCGCATCGGGGAACATCTGTGTCAGCCATGTCCCTTGGACACAGCCATTCACAGATCGTGGTGAATGGCCAATCACAGCGGCCATTTGCCACGCGATCGGAACATCCAATGAGAGATGATCGTGTGAGGAAGAGGAGAGCCGATCAGCAGCTGTTCCTCATAGGGGACACAGAGAAATGTAATCAGGGCACTGATCACCAGTGCCCTGATTACACAAGAGGTAAATAAAATGCCATAACTGCCCACCATCAGTGCCCACAGTGCCTGCCATCAGTGCCACCCGTCAGTGTCCATCAGTGCCACCCATCAGTGTCCATCAGTGCCGCCTCTAAGTGCTCATCAGTGCCGCCTATCAGTGCTCATCAGTGCGGCATATTAGTACCTCCTCATCAGTGCTACCTCATCAGTGCCCATCAGTGCCGCCTCATCAGCGTACATCAGTGAAGGAGAAAAATGTATTTATTTTCAAAATTTGCTCACAGAAAATAAGAAAAACTTTTTTTTTTCAAAATTTTCTGTCTTTATTCTTTTTTTTTTGTAAGAAATAAAAAACCCAGAGGTGATTAAATACCACCAAAAGAAAGCTCTATATGTGTGAAAAAAATGATAAAAATGTCATATGGGTGCAGTGTAGCATGACCGCGCAATTGTCATTCAAAGTGTGAGAGCGCTGAAAGCTGAAAATTGGCCTGGGCAGGAAGGGGGTGAAAGTGCCCTGTAGGCAAGTGGTTAAGTGACTTTGAACATGGCATGGTTGTTGCTGTCAGATGGGCTGGTCTAAGTATTTCAAAACCTGATGATCTACTGGGATTTTCATGCACAACCATGTCCAGGGCTCACAGAGAATGGCCTGGAAAAGGGAAAATATCCAGTGAGCGGCAGTTGTGTGGACAAAAAAGCCTTATTGATATTAGAGGAGAATAGGCAGACTATTTTGAGATGATAGAAAGGCAACAGTAACTCAAATAACCACTTGTTACAACCAAGGTATGCAGAATACCATCTCTGAACGAACAACACATCGAACCTGGGCTACAGCAGCAGAAAACCACACGGGGTGCCACTCCTGTCTGCTAAGAACAGAAAACAAGTTGAATTTGAATAAGGCTACAATTCGTACAGGCTCAAACTGGACAATAGTAGATTGTAAAAACGCTGCCTGGTCTCCTTTTCAGCTGCGACATTCAGATGGCAAGGTTAGAATTTGGCGTAAACAATATGGATCCATTCCACCTTGTATTAATAGTTCAGGCTGGTGGTGTGGGGATATTTTCTTGGCACACTTTGGGCCCCTTACTACCAATTGAGCATCGATTAAACCCCACGGCCTACCTGAGTATTGTTGCTGGCCATGTCCATCCCTTTATGACTACAGGGTACCCATCTTCTGATGGCTGCTTTTAGCAGGATACTGCACCATGTCACAAAACTGGTTTCTTGAACATGACAATGAGTTCACTGTACTCCAATGGCATCCACAGTCACCAGATCTCAATTAAATAGAGCACCTTTGGGATGTGGTAAAACGGGAGATTCACATCATGGATGTGCAGCCAACAAATCTGCAATGTTATCATGTCAATATGGGCAAAAATCTCTGAAGAATGTTTCCAACACCTCGTTGAATCCATGCCATGAAGAAATAAGGCAGTTCTGATGACAAAAGTAGGTCCAACATGGTACTAGCAAGGTGTACCTAATAAAGTGGCAAGTGATTGTATATTTTATTTTTTATCAATTAAAAAATGCAGAGTGAGTGAACAGAAGAAAAATCTAAATTATATAAATATTTGAATACCCTTTGGTTTCAAAAGAGCATCAATTCTTTTAGGTACACCTGCAAAATTTCTGAAGGAAATCAGCAATGGTCAAGAAATTGTTTACATTTCAAATTAGTTTTTGAATTTGATTTAGAATGTGAACGAAATTTTGTGTATAACTTATTTCTAATTCATTTGTTGTTATTGTGATTTGGAGATTTGGATACATCCAAATTTCTGCATATCGAAAAAATTTGAACATATTTCAATTTGTAACGAAAGTAATCGCGCATGTCTACACAATGTTGAGATCCCAAGGTGGCACAGTAGATCTGATTGAGGGATTTATATAAGCAACACCCTTAAGTCTTGATTAGAGTTTGTAAGGCAAGAGATTTCTGAAAGAAAATTGATAAGGCTGAAAACTTGTCTTCAGACCAGACTGCAGAAAGGCCAAAATATGTGATAGAATACTCTCTAGGGTTCACCTACCTATGCACTAATCAAAAAAAGTTGTAAATCTTGCTGAAGTTATATTTCCTTGCTCTGAGTAAGATGGGAATAACAGCGTCAGGAAAAGCTCTATTCTTTGGGAATTGGGTTTCAACAGCCATGCTGTTAAAGCCAATGACTAAATAGTGAGATTTAACAGGGGCCTTGGGAAGTAAGTCTGGTTTGTTTATTGGAGGCCAAGGCTCACAGACAGAAGTCTCAGTATGTCTGTGTAACACATCTTCTGGGCCAATTTGGTGAGATGAATTTCAGTGGGACTCTTGATCCTCTTTTGTCTTGCACAGCAGTTGAGGAAGGATCTTCATAAAAATGAAGGCATAAACGAGTTGAAAGCGAGTGTAAGGAATAACCTATAACCAAGGCAGGATTGGAAATTCACCATGCCAGGGAGAGCTTTGTTTGGCTGTAAGAATTGAGTGTTCAGAGAATTGGATCTGCTTGTTTCACTTCATGAGTATGTTGGATTAAAGAGGTCTGGAGTGAAACTGGACAAAGGAAATTGCCTCAAAGGAGGCCACCATGAAGCCCATAATCCTCATGCAAAAATAAATTGTCAGGTACTGTTTTGATCTGAAGGAAACAATTTTCTCTTGAGGAAGGAAAATGCTGGCATTGGCTGTGTCCAAGATTAGAGCCATGTACTCCAGACAAAGGGAGGGCTGCAAACTAGACTTTGGAAAGTTGGATTTTCCAGCCAAAGGTTTGAAGGAACTGAATTATCCCTTGGATGTTGGCAGGTTTATGACTAAGGAGACTTTTAGTGAGCAAATCAGGTAGAATGCCACATAAATGCCCTGGGTTTGTAGAAGAGCCTGAAGCAGGGCAAGCACTTTTTTGAGAACTTGGGGTGCAAAGGAGAGCCTAAATTGTAGTTCTACAAATTGGAAGATATACGCAGAAGTGCTAAAGTGAGGGGGAAGATTGGGATCTTGTCTACTGATTTTAGAAATTCATCTTGTATGTCTACTGATGGCATCTTGTATGTATACTGATGTTAGAAATTTCCTTTGAGAAAAGAAATTACAGATTTCATCCAGTATTTTGGTAGACAAAGAAGGTTTATTAGAGGTTTTAAGTTCAATTTTGGACAAATGCCCCCATTCGGTTTTGGGACTCTGAATAGATTTGAAATCTTGAAACTGTTCTTCTGAAGCAACTCATACAACCCCTTGTGTCTGAAGTTGGTGAAAGGCAGTCATTAAAGTTGCCTTCTTTTGTTCTGAGAGTGGCCGATTGGAGGGTAAAAAGCAAGGAGGAGGTAGAGATAGCAAATCTATTTTGTACCCCTTTGAAAAGATAGACTGAACTCAGAGGTCTGGGACATCCCCCCCCCACCCCCAAAAATGGGAGTGTTCATTCATTGTGAGAAGGGCTTTTCGGTAAGCTTGGTGGACATAGTAAGAAAAGGAAGCGTTAAGCTTTGGTATTAAGGGTTGATGCCTGGAGAGAATAAAAAGATCCCTTTTGCTGAGTAAAAGTAGTAGCTGTAGGTAAAGAAGATCTAGGCTTTTCCCTATGGCGTTGAAGTAGTTTTCCCAAGTAACTTTCTTGATGAATTTATCAAGGGATTCCCAAAACAGGAGTTCACCATCAAAGGCAAGTGTAGAATACACTTTTTACCTACAGGTTCCGCAGACCAAGCTTTTAGTCATAAACATTTAAACATAAGTGCAATGAACATTTTTGAGACTTAGCAAATTACATTCTCGAAAGCATCACAACAAAACAATAAAGCTGAGCGCAGTAATTGTTCTAAGAGAGCAGAGTCATAAACAAGTGATGAGCCGAACATATCTAGGTCCAGTTTGAGCAGGGTTTGACAAAAATTACGAAAGTTTGGGTGCCAAATCAAAACCCTATTGAGGGATGTTCAAAAGAAGTCAAACTGGTGGGGGGGGGGGGGGGTGGTCTTACAGGCCCAACGTGAACACTGCACTGCTTGCAGCTCTATGATACACCCAAAAGGACCTTACACCCAAAGGTGGCATCAATTAGGATGAAACCTCCTGTTGGTAGAAAAAATGTGATGACCAGATTGCAGCTTTGCATTGGGAAACTGATGGCAGAAAGATCAGGAAATGCCCACATAACCAGGGAAGCATGTCTTGATAGATCGTTTGAACCATTTAAAAGGTAGAACCAAAAGCCAAATCCTACTACAAGGTCTATCTGCAATGACCAAAAAAGAGTAAGTAACTGAAAGATAGAGACTTACAGTATGACATTACAGCACAGTTAAACAAGTAAAAGGACCTACTCTTACGAGAACTAGAGCAGGAAAAGCACTTAAGAGTGATAAGGTAATAAACAGCCCAGCCGTAAGAAAGGCCTGGGCAAACCTGATCCCATTAGAGACCCAACAGAAATTGAGTTCTATGCATGGAAAGGCTGTCAGGTCACTCACCCCGCAAGGCGAGGACTACCTGGAAAGGACCCTTTGAGGGTGAATTACAGTAGAATGGCCTCCAAGGAGTTTAATCAAGGTTAACATACTTAACCAAAAATAGCAAAGACGATTCCTTGATTGATATTGCTTAGAGTTACGTTCTAGCCCAACTTATCTGCATTGAGGGGAAAAGAAAAAAAGAAAAAAAAAAACTTTGGTGACGTATTATACTGTAATAGACCTTGCTTGAATATGCTTCCTATTCTTGAGCATTGTACAAATCGCAGCTTTCAACATGCTCCTGACTCCCCAAATTCAATGATCTTTTAGAGCCCACGGAGCAATAGGTAGAAGCGTTATCAGGTATGCAAAGTACATTCACTTTGGTCAATCCGGAGCAAAGAAGATCATCAGAAAGCCCTCCATCTCGAGTCTGCATTGTAGTCAAGTACAAATCGCAGCTTTCAACATGCTCCTGACTCCCCAAATTCAATGATCTTTTAGAGCCCACGGAGCAATAGGTAGAAGCGTTATCAGGTATGCAAAGTACATTCACTTTGGTCAATCCGGAGCAAAGAAGATCATCAGAAAGCCCTCCATCTCGAGTCTGCATTGTAGTCAAGTACAAATCGCAGCTTTCAACATGCTCCTGACTCCCCAAATTCAATGATCTTTTAGAGCCCACGGAGCAATAGGTAGAAGCGTTCTCAGGTATGCAAAGTACATTCACTTTGGTCAATCCAGAGCAAAGAAGATCATCAGAAAGCCCTCCATCTCGAGTCTGCATTGTAGTGAAGGAAGAATTATTAAAGAAGAAACCCCTAAATCTGGGCCTATAGATCCCACAGAGGCCCCAAAGCCACTACTGTTACCACTAGAGGATTCCTGCACTTGGCTAAAAAACTGTTCAGCATCTATTTGAACCAGGATATCAGGGGTCCGCAATCCAACATCCTCAATCTGCAACACAGGTCCTGGAAGGCATTTGGGTATGTGGATCACTCCTCCTCATTCAGAAGTAACCAGCTGGAGAAATCTTTTCAACAACTGGCCACGCCTGGAATGCAAAGAACAGTAGTGCCCATGTCAGGCTCCAAACTACCTCTGTTATCGCAGCATGATCTGCCATTCTTTCTTAAAAGCTGAGGCATGCCATTGCTGTAGCATTGTCCAACTGGATCCAGACCAGATGACCAGGGGATGATCCAGTGTTGTAGAAGGAAACACATCCCCTGAAACTCAAGCCAGGGTGCCTATACCTCTTCTCCAGCCTAACAGGCTGATTTTTTATAATAGGATTTTCCAGAAGGTGGGGGAAGATAGATCATCCCTGATACCAGAGCTGGATGACTGATCTATTAGATCAGAAATTACTCGATCCTCAGGGGCAGACATTTCAGTCTGCTCAGAAACTCAGAGACAGTCTGGAAAGATTCTAGAGAAAGGGGGCTGCCACTCAGAGAGTTACCCACAGATTTACGACTCTAATACAACAACTGAGAGACAGGAAACTCCTTGATATAATACCAAGGACAAGATGGAAACATTCTGGTCTGTTACCTACAGACAATGAAAGTATTCCAGTGCCAAATCCTGAAGTTTCAGAATCCGGCATATTTGTTGAGACATCTGGAGAAGCAGGGACACATTGTCCAACTGAGCCTGCACCAGCACAGGAGGCCACTAAAGCACCAGGGCTAACCCTGGAAGTGCAGGGGTGAGACTATAAACTCAAGAGAACTGGAAGGACATGGACCAATAGGAATGCATCTTAGCTGACCACAGAAGTCAGAAAGTTCCAGTGGGAAAGGAAAATAATGGTAAATGGTGAATGGTGGATACCCTGCAAATTGTCTGGACTTGCAGGCCCCCCAAAGAGGCAGATGTTCTCTTTGAGAAAGAGAACAGTGACAATGTTGGAATACAACACCTGAAACCGATCTGACCCAATAGTTGGGACAATGATGCAAAGAGGGCAGGGGTAGGTCTGCTAATATGTGCAGTGACACAGGAAGGCTGAAGATGAGGAGCTAAAAAGGCATTTGAAGGCACTATGTATCCCTGGAATATTACTTGCTGCACTTTAAGCATCTGAACAGCAAGCTATCCAGGAGTCCGAAAAGATTAACAATCGCCCCCCCCCCCCCACACACTTTTAAATGTGGAGAGGAGACTTGATAGAACTTTCCCTAGGCTTCTTTAACTGAGACAGGTTGGTGCTCTTGCCTCTAATGACATCCTTGATAACGAGATAAAGGGTCAGTCTGAAGAGACATTGTCATTTGAAGTCCATGTAAATCAGGTGTTCCTTGGGGACAAGCCAAGATTCCTCCAGCAGGCCCTCACTTAAGTGCAAAGCTCCAGCCAGGTTTACATGCTCAGTAAAGGATCTACTGCCACAGTGGAGAAATTTCTTTAAAGGATATGTTTACTTTTAGCAACATAATACACCTTTTATTTAGGATGTAACATGTTCCTAAGGACTATTCCCCCCCTCCCCTCCCCAACTGTGACAGCAGGCAGAAGTTCTCCCCCCTGCAGCCGGTGTCACATCTAAAAACGGCAGTGGCTGCTGGCACACCCACGTCATACATTCACAGTGATTTGTGAGGGAATAAATTACAAATACCTTCTTCCACCATTGATCAGCACACTCGTAGTCCATTCATTCTTCCTCCAGCTTTAAAACTAAAACACGTACTGAGGTAAGGGCAGAAAGCTGAAAGGGGAGTGTACAGGAACCGGCCTGACATTGCACACATGATCAACTGATCGCAGGTACAATGCTTTGCAGGCTCTTAAAAGAAAAAAAAAAAAGGACGCACCAGTGAGAACTGAGTTTTAACCAATTAACGTCCATAGACGTGGTGGTAAAATATACTCAAGGCTGGCATGTCCTTCACTCTAGGAGAAAGAAAAATTATATATATTTTTTAAAAAATGCAGACAAATTGCTAAACATAATAAAAAATAGTTCTGCTCTCTGTGTGGAAGCAGCTGTCTATCATGCTGAGTCATAACTTTACTGTAGCTCTGCAATCAGCAGGGATTGTGAGCTTTGCTAATTGGAAAGCTCTAGCTGTTGCTTCCATGCCCAAGGACACAGAGAGTAGCAGTACACCATAGCCTGCTGGTCAGGGACAGGCTTCAAACTTTGTCTGTGCCTGCTTCAGAAAATCAATACAGAGTAAGACACTGCAGCCCCACCATCTTGTCTCATCCTTAATCTCACAATGTTGGGCTTTAAAGTGTTACTAAACCCAGAACCTGCATTCACTAGATCTGGCCTCCCACAGTACACAGAACATAGAAATGCAATTATTTTAATAAATATAAACTGCTAAATACCTTTTTCCATCAGCAGTATATAGCAGCCTTGTGACTTCTATCAGTTCCTAGTAAAGCTTGTAGGAAGAGTTTTCATTCTCCCCTGACCCTCCGTCTGGACATGCCTAATTGGCCCTGTGCTGATCACATGCACTCTCCCAAGAAAAAAAGAAAAAGTCTCCAGCAATACACACCAAACTGAGCATTGTCCCCAAGCTCTGTATTATCAGGAAATAATTAGGGAACAGTGGAAGTAGAGGAGGATAAGAGAGGCAGGATCACACAGCCTTTATATACAATGCAGAGGATTAACCCCTAGGTTCCACAGGGAGTATAACAAGCATGCTTTACTCCCTATGAAGACGGATTTTACTGTTGAGGATTTTAATAACACTTTAGGTAAATTCAGATAGTTTATTTTATTACCGCACCTGTTGCAAATTAATGCTTGAAACTCTAACATATGCTCTTTTCTATTGACACGCTAATAAAAAAGACAAAGAATTACTGTCTAAAACAGCACAGTACTATGAATATATTACGCTCCATCCATAGTTCCATCTTTTTATTAAAAAAAAAAAAAAAATTTTTTTTTTTCCACTTATTCTTGTATCTTATTGCTGATGATCTCCTGCAGTCACTTCCTGGCTGCATGGCATTTCCCAACACAAATTTAAACTATTGAAAATCACTTTTGAAAATGATTTAACACGCAAAAGCTTGAATGAACTGTTAGTGACTGTATTTATATATGTTAGGGCCTTAATCTAACTACTTTAATGTACTATTTTTAATCATGGGTATTTACTCCAATCTCTTCAACAACATCCTGAAAACAGGGAGGAAAAAAATGGGATTTTTGACTTACCGTAAAATAAATTTATCTGATGTTCCAAGGACACAGCTCCTGAATCTTCTTAACCATTGGGTTATACTGCCCCCTACAGGAGTAGGACACTAGGCAGGAAAAAGCTTGAGTACGCCTATGTGCAGTCCCAGGGGGTATAGGCACTCAGTTTTGTTACAAGCAGTGTCAGAAGAAAGTTAGCTCCACAGAGGGGTGGGTGCCATGTCCGTCAATGAACATCAGAGAAATGGATTTTATGGTAAGTCAAAATTCCCATTTTCTCTTTTGTTCATTGACAGACACAGCTCCTGATTCCTCTTAACCATTGGGATGTCCCAAAACAGTGCTAAACATGAGGAGTGGGAAAACATCAGAAAATATTTCCCAAGGTTAACCATAGCCAACCAGGTAACATAGAGCTCAACCATAAACAACTGGAGCTCACCTGAAAAACAATACACCTTCAAAGAGGACAAGGTTCTTCTAAACAGCAGCCAGCAAAACCTTGCGGCCAAAAGAAGCATCCGCAAATGCCAACACCACTACTTTACAAAAAACTTTGTAAAAGTGTGCATCGACAAACAAGGTGGCCGCCTTGCAAACCTGCGTCACTGACGCTTGAAGATGGAAAGCGCAGAAGACAGGAGGCACCCCAGTAGAGCGCTCCTAAACAGGTAAAGGAGTAACCTGACCTCTGATGCAATAGGCCTAAACCACCGTCTGATCCATATGGAAATGGTCGCCGAAGAAGCGGACAACCCTTTGTGAGGTCTGTCTGTGAGTGCAAATAGAGAGTCTGACTTCCTAAAAGACGCTTTAGCTGCCAGGTACACCCTAATTGCCAAGACCACATCCAAGACATGCAACGCAATTTCCTTCAGATGTTTAGGACTGGGACACAGGGAAGGCAACACAATGTCTTCATTCAAATGACAGACAGAGACCACCTTAGGAAGGAATGACGGACAGAGGCAAAGCACCACCTAGCACCATAAAGTGATAGGATAAAGTCATCAGTTTCCACACCCTGCATTCAGAGGTGATAGCCACCAAAAAAAGCCAGCGTAAGCAGGGAAACCTCCCGAATATTTTCAAAGAGGAGCTTCAGTACAATTGAAAGCACCGCATTAAGATTCCAGGGCGGCAACGGAATCTGCACTGAAAAAAACAAAAGTCGGACACCCTGAAGAAAAGGTACGTACCAGGGAGTATGTGACCAAAGGTCATTGAAAAAAGTCAGCCAAAACCCGATACCTGGCCCTTGATGGTACTCAAGGCCAATTTTTGTTCAACCCCCTGTCGAAGGAAGGTTAAAATCTGATCCACCGAGAAGGAGCGAGGATGAACCCCAAGAGACTCACACCATGGAATAGACCACGTACAATGGTAAATCTTCCCTGAAGCAGATTTCCTAGCTTTTACCAGCACAGGAAATACCAATTCAACAAACCTCCAACCTTCAGCACCTGGCATTTAACAGCCAAGCCGTTAAAGCCAACGACTGTAAAACAGGATGGAAGATTGGTCCTTGGGACAGCAGATCCTCCCTGAGAGGAAGTCCCCAAGGAGCATCGGCGACCAGCCGTATCAGTGCGGCGAGACCAGTCTGGAGCCACTAGAATGACCAGAATCCCTTCTGCCTGAATCCTGCACAGGAGTCGTGGCAGAAGTTTGTTAGGACTGGAAAGAATCAGTCAGGCCACCTTAGAATGCCGGCTACTTACCGAGCCACCAGGACACATCATATGCCCCCTTGGTGATTGACATAGACCACGGTCGTGGCATTGGCTAAATAAATTCGTACTGGACACCCCTGAAGGCAATTGTCCAATGAGCCAGACAAAGTCTGATCACTTGGAGTTCCAGTACACTAATCGGCAGTCTGGGCTCTGCCAGAGTCCAGACCCCTTGAACATGTCTGAGGACACCTCCCCACCCGGACAGGCTGGCATCCGCGGAGACAATCATCCAGTACAGGAAGAGAAGGATTTTCCCTCTCGAAGTGCCAGAGAGTGAAGCCACCTCTAGAGACTGTGGATCCTTGACCCATTTCACCAGTATCTCTTTAGCAGAGATCTTGTGTGAAACTATGCAAACAGACCGCCTCGAGGGTGGACACCATCAGGCCCAGCACAAACATGCAAGCCCGGAGGGATGGCTATCTGCTGAACAACAGAAGCTTAATTGCCTCCTGCAATGTCTGGAGTTTTTCCCATAGAAGAAACACTCTGGTTGAGCTTGAGTCCAGAGTCAGACCCAGATAGGCCATTTTTTGTGAACAGAACAAAAGCAGACTCCTGAATGTTCAGGATCCCACCGAACTCCCTCAGAGTTCGCAGAGCAATCGTCAGTAGTCCATCAGAGCAGTCAGAGATTCAGCTCGCAGAAGATCGTCCAGGTACCCCAGTACCACGATCCCCCGCTGACTCAAACAATGCCAACACCAGGGCCAACACTCCTGTGAAGACCTGAGGTGTGGAGGTGAGACCAAAGGTGAGCGCTACAAACTGATAATGCTTCTCGTCCATGGCAAAACGGAGGAAGCGCTGGCGACCAGCACATATTAGAATGTGCAAGTAGACATTCTTGATGTCGATAGATGCGAGAAGAAATCCCCCTGGTGTAGGGATGCCACTACTATGTGAATGGACTTCATGCGGAACTTCTGTACTCGCACAAAGCAGCTTAGCGCCTCGAGATCAAGAATAAAAAAGTACCTTGCCTTCCTTCCTGGAGACTGTAAAGAGGTTGGAGTAAAAAAAACCTTGAAAATGTTCCGAAGTCGGAACCGGAGCAATCACCCATTGAAATAAAAAAAGTCATGCACTGCCCCAAAGAGACCCTGTAAGTGATCTGGGGACAAGTACAGGTGGGAAGGGAAAAAAAAACTTTCCAGAGGACAAGATCAAACTTGAGGTCTCGTAGCCTGACCAAATAACTTTGTGAACCCACTTGTCCTATACCAGGGATGTCCATGGATCTGGAAACCAGCGAAGACATCCCCCAAACCCAGATATGGGTGAGGGCGCCCCTTCATGCAGAGGCAGCCTTGTCTGCAGGTCTGAAAGAACCCGCTCACGGCTTGCCAGACCAGGTTCTCCTGGAGCCTCTGGGGAGGCCCTGAATTTTGATCCCTTGTCTTGAGATCCTGATAAATGAAGAGGCTGCTTAGGAGCCGAGGAGAATGGCCCACGTCTACGACAGGGCTCCTTGCCCTTGGCAGCCTGTGGAAGAAGAGAACTCTGCCCCCCCCCCCCCGTGAGACCCTTAACGATGTCATCCAAGGAAGCTCCAAACAGGCAATCTCCTACAGGAGGGAGATCAGATAAAGCCTTCTTAGAAGTCTAGTCTGCAGACCAGCATTTTAGCCAGACAATACGTTGAAGGACCACTGCTAATACAGACAGCCTAGACAGCCACATCCAAAGAGGCATCACAGACAAACTGTAGCCCCTGGACCAACCAGTCCCCCAGCTCTGCAGACAGGGGGAAGCTATTCTCCCTCCAGGTCCCAGCGTAAAAGCTTAGCCCACTCGGTCAGAGTTTGCGACACAAGGGCAATAGTAATTACCGGCCTAATTACCGAACCAGCCACAGCGCACATATGGAGGGCCACAGTATCCGCCCTCCTATTAGCTGGACATGTAAAGGTCGGGGATGAAGGAAACTCAATTTGACCATGAAACCGGCGAGTCCACTACAGGTGGGACCGTCCGCAGTAAATCCTCATAAGGATACCGCAAGCAAAAAAATGTCTAGCAATCACTACGTTTTGGACAACCCCACCATTTTGTGACAATGTTGTCAAAGTAAGCAGAAAGAGGAACACCCTCGCCGCTTTGGAAGGTCTGTGGATGCCAAAGGGAACTGGTGCCTCCCACTATTTTTAAGGTTTCACGCACTGACACAAATAGTGCATCCACCAGCTCCTATTTAAGCACGGCTAGAGGAGCAGAGGAATCAACCTCACCATCTGAGCACTCGGGGTGCGTGGACGCAGAACCAGTAGTGTCGCTATATACTGAGCTCACCCCGAAAACATATCAGGGGAGGCCGCCGACTGCGATCCCGCAAAGGGGATGCCGGCCAAAGGTCCACAAATGGATTACCTATTGGACCCCGCAAAAAAAAAAAGGGGGCCCCCTGCCATGACGTGGATGTGCAGGCATGGTACCCTCGCTAAAACAAGGCAGGTGCTCCACACCATAATGACGGCGAAACTGTCATTTAAAATGAAGCGCCCCCACAGCGCCATCCGGTCCAAGGGAGGTGCCAAATTTTTGTGGAGGCCCAGCCGCAATTGCACGGATCCTCAGCCCGGCAGATGTCCAAAGGAAGAGTGGGGGTTTCAAATACACGCACTGGGGCCGCCCCCCCAACGGAGGCACCCGACTCCTAGTAGGCCGCAGCCTAAAATTTTGAGGGCACCCAGCCGCAAGCCCCAGCAAAGCCGACCACCCAGGGGCAGCAGAGGGGAAGGCAGATGCCTACTGGGAGGCAGTGGCTGCAGCCATCCTCACAGGGGCCACCTCACATAGGTTCTGGCGAGTAGGCAGCAAAGCCGCTGCATACATTTTTGGCCAGATCTAGCTGCGCGAGGCGCGTACCCGTGGATGGTAAAAACATCTCCCCCAGCCCAACAACTGCTGCAGGGAGTCCAGAGGACATCCCTGCCCTAGTCACCAGCCCCCCAGGTGGCAGGGAACCCTACTCAAACCCCTGTTGCGCACCCAGGAAAAAAACGGTCCGCAGCAAATACAACCAACCCCCTTAAGAGCATGTGGCAAAGCCAGCTCATCACCTCACTCGGGGGGGGGGGGGCATCCTGGGGGTATGACCATCCAAGGGAGGGGCCCACATCCACCCCAAAACCCTCCAGGGGTAATGGGGAAACAGCTACTTACCACATCAGGAACAGGGTGGGCGCCGCTCCAGACAGGACACGGCTCCATCATAACGTGGGTGCTGTCGGCCAGGAGGAAACGCTGTGACTCGAAGCCAGTTCGTATGTATCCTCGCAGTCCAGCCCCCCTCCAGTGGGGCTATGTCGCGGCTGATCTAGCGCGGAGCTGCGGTCTGCACGCGCTCGCTGGCCGGACTGGGGGGACCCCAGGGATCTTTATTATCCAGTTTGTTGCCCAGTACAGCACTTGATTGTAGTTTTCACAGAAACAAAATAATAAAAGAGGAAAAAAATTCAATTTGAAATGAAAATATTGCCAGGACCAGAGATCCCAGCAAGGAACTAGCTCCTTACTCCTGACTAGGTAGAAAAAAAGTGCCTATAGCCGAGAGTGAGTGTATACCCCCCTGGGACTGCTCATAGGCAAGCTTTTTTTCTGCCAAGTGTCCTACTCCTGTAGGGGGCAGTATACCCAATGGTTAAGAAGAATCAGGAGCGGTGTCCATCAGTGAATGAAAGAGAAATATTCTGTTTTGGTTTGTACTATTTTTTAATCGGTATATATTTATTAGCCTGGGGATCTAAAAAGTTTCCTTCCTGAATATATACAGAGAACACCACCACAGGATCAACTGGGAGAAGCCTGATGTCTGGCATCCCAACTTCCTTTAGAGACTGCCCCTCTGATAAGGTACAAGGTGGTAAAGACTTATTTCCAGATGTAGAGGCAAGAGTCCATCCATTGTAAAAGGATAAAGAGAGCACTGACGTCTAACTGGCTCTGGATACCAATGAAACTGGACAGATCCCAGTTTTACCCCATTTGATCCAGTGGTGGTGCTCTTTATACCTTTCTATAATGGATGGACCCTTGACTCTACATCTGGAATGAAGTCTTTACCACCTCAAATCTTATCAGAGCGAGCAGACTTTAATTTGTCTTTCTTTATATGGTTAATTACTGCAGCTCCCTTGGCCAATCTGGGAAGGATACACTCACATGCAGGAAAAAGCATTGATTGGGGTGCTGGAGCTAGTAGAATCACAAAGAAACTGTTTATATAAAAAAAAAGCACACTTACATATAGAAAAAACTGTGTCTATCTTCAGATGGATGGTGGATCACAATGAAGCATAGACGCATAAGAACATGGAAATCTGACCTATCACAGAGCAGCAGTAAATGGCACTTAAAATGATGCACTGCCAAAGTAATATAGTGGCAAGTCGAATGGTGGGCAGACTGGAGGCATCTATAGCCACAATCTGAGCGGCTGGCTGTCAAAGATCCACAATGATATCAGGTCTTGGCAGAGTGGTTGGCACGCTACGCATTTTAGGAGCCCCATCCTGTTTGTCAAACTGCTTGATCAGCCAGATGTTCTTAAGCATCTAGGCTTCTTCATGGTAAACCATCATCCATCTGAAGCTGGACACAGTTATTTTATATTTAAGTATGCTTTGTTTTAAAAGTGTTTCTTTATGATTCTACTAACTCCAGCACCCTAATCTGTGCTTTTCTGGTCGTTCCTATAGACACCTAAGCCATGCATATGTGGTCTTGGTGGTTCTAGTGCAAATTTGTCTGTTGACACCCCTTAACTATTAACCACAGGCTAAGCCCACTGGAGACCTTAAGGTCTTTTGAAAGCAGATATATCCTGTCCCGGTGGTCCCTGAATAAAAATTGTTGTATGATTATTTCTGTATTATTCATCACAGGTTAAATACACCTAGAGACCTCAAGTAACTGTATACCACTTATGCATGGTCTTGGTGGTCCCTGTAGAGGTCTAAGTGTGGATGTTTCCTTTTTTTCACAGATTACAGGCTAAATCCACCTTGAGATTTACTTTATTCTTCAACTATTTAAAGTTTTTGGATAACATCTTTATAGTACCTACATATCTGCTATGTCACCCCAACGCGCTGATTTCAGCACTTATGCAATTATTGTGCTTGGTCTGGAGGAGTTACAACCCCATTGTCCTTATCCTTATGAATGATATTGATGACCTAGTTTACTTTTGATTGATTGTTCTACAGTTGTTTTATTCACTCAAGGACTTATCATCCTATTTTTGTAAGCATTTTAGGAGCTTTTGTTTTTAAGAGAGTACCACCACTTTTCCTTTATGATTACTACATCTTTGTTAATTAATATGTTCTCTCTGAGTTAGATTATATACAAATTTACATTATAGGATGTATGTATGTATCCCTTTATTTAACCACTTGGCCTCTGGAAGGTTTTTTTTTTTCCCTTGATGACCAGGGAATTTTTTTGCTTTTCACCACTTTGCTACTTTAACTAGCAATTGTGCAATACAGTAAGCAAATTAAATGTATATCATTTTTTCACACAAATAGAACTTTCTTTTGGTGGTATTTGATCAGCACTGGGTTTTTGTTTATTATGTGAAAGAAAAAAAAAAGAAAGTTAAAAACAAAAAACATCCAATAAAATAAAATGTCTTCAATAATTTAGGCCAAAATGTATTCTGCTATATGTCTTTTGTAAAAACCGAGTGATTGGGGATACTTGTATAGTTCTGATCATGATAAAGGTAACAACCTGTCAATGATCAGCGACTTATAGTGTCACTGTGATAGTGTGGCAGAAAATCTTACGCTAACAGACACTTGAAATCTGCTGACAAGCAAGTTAAAGCAGTAAATATGCCTTGCTCAGTAGTACCTACAAATATGCTTGTATTAAAGCTTAGCTGTAGGTACAAGGAATGTCTCCTAAACGTGCACCGTTTAGGAGATATTCACTACTCCTGGAGCTGGTGATTTCGCCGATGCATGGGCAGTGTGCCTTGAACCCACAACTCAGAGTATGCTGTTCCTTCGGAGTGCAGCCTCCCACACGCATTTGCAGGAATGACGTCATGGCGGTTCAGCTATGTAAATGGCCGGAGCCCATGAACCTGGAAAGAAGACCGGGTGAAGATGGAAGCCCTGGCAGCACACCACTGGAGGGCTTCATATTACGGTAAGTCTTTCATAATGTGCTAGCACATTATGACATGACTTTGCAGGGAAATGTATATATTTTTTTTTTTCAAAATTTTACTACCGCTTTAAGAAATTAGTTGCATAAGAGAGATATGTGCTTTTTTCTTTGTTTCCTTTTTTTATATATTTGAACCTTCTGTGATACCCCTACAAGGTAGATATTCTATGAGTAGGTTTTCCACATTCTTCTTATTCAATATCTGAAAAATCTTAATGTCAAAATAAAGGCATCCCTGACAAGCTTTAATGGCATAGTTGTCAATGCTGCACATTTAAAGTAGTATTTCTCAAGCTAAGTCGCATGCACGAGTCAGGTTTTCCTAGCCCACTTCTTACACCCTACAGTAGAGGTTTTACCATTGGTGACAGTGAAAAGCTGCTGGGTAAAGGGTTTGCTAATATGGCATAATGCTGATACTGGCAGGACTAAGCATGGTGCCAAATTAACTAGCATGCTTATGACATGAGAAGTTAAACTTAATTTGTTATTTTGAACCTAAATAATTATGCAAATAGGAAATCGGCGTATAAGCCAAAACAGAAAAAAAAATCCCCTTCCTAAATCACTGCACTGTTAGTAGCCAGACCACCATTTTACTTATCAATGAAACTTTTGGACAAAAGTTGGGGGCACCCAGTGTGGATTTTAAGTTACCTTAACAGTGGGTTATTGGCATAATTCTGCCAGTGCCTTCATTCAGACTAGGTAGTGTAGCCTTTAGAATGTCTAGGGAGAGCCGAATGATGGGCAGTAGTTTTGACTAGTGCTGCAGATGCAGCTTGAACAAAGTAGTTTGAAAAATGACGTTATAAATAAAATAAGAATGAAGAAGTGTAAGGCGAAGATAAATTACCAAAATACAGAGGAGGTACTACTCTAAGATATCTAGCTAGTGACAGTGTTGTAACTGAATTGTAGTTTATTGTTATAGGGCCAGAAGATGTAGGACAAGATGGTCTACATACCCTGTGACTTGGTTGAACCACAAGCCACAGAACTTTGAGAACTACACATCTAAAAAAGATAAGGGGATAAAATGTTTCTTGATGCAAAAGAGGGACTGGTAATATGAATAATACAGGCAGACCTTCTCAATCTCTTCTTACTCAATCTTTGGAGTTTTGATAGAAACAAAACCTTTCCCAAAAGAAACAACAATGCCATTGAACTGCAGTTAGTGTGGGTTAGCGATAAAGAGGGTTAGCCTGAGGGCTACAATGACACCCGGGCAACTAAACTGCAGCAATGGTCTTTATTGTTATCCAAGAAAAAGTTTTATTTAGAATACTTGCTCAACATTTGATTTAAAGCTAGGTTCACTTATATGCAGCTCTGCGAGACACATTTTGAGCAGGCGCCGGGCAGTTCATTTGTTGGAATAGGCTGGTGTGTCTCCTGAAATGCAGGGAAAAGGTCCCTGCAGCATTTTGTAAACCGCAGCCTGTATGGGAGCCGCAAGTGCAGTGCAGTTTCCTATGCGTGTGGCATGCCATTAGGATTATTGGCACCCACACACATCCAGCATTTTTTTCTACGCGGGTAACTTGTGGCTGCAGGAACAGGTGCAGACATGCAACGGGAACCACCCGGACAGATGTAAACCTAGCTTATAGGAATCCAATAGCAAATCATTTTGACACTTACTTTCATTCAACTGGTCACCTTCCAACATGCAAATATGTTTATTGAAAATTAAACAAAACTAAACACCTCCCCTTTTTTGTGATCTCAGGTGGTAAAACACTTCATTGGCACTCTATAAACCGAAAGCAAGCACAACAATTCTTGTTGTCCCCTCATGTTACTTTAAATGACAGCTTATACACCCATCTCAATGTATTAGTTTTATCAATATGTATAGGCTTTTATTGGCAAACTCCTGACTCAGGTAAAAAAAAATATAAATATATGTAAAACTATAAAAGTGATAATATTTGTTTAATTTTTATGTTACACCGTGAGGTGCGATAGAATCATGGGTTAGATTGTGGTATATCATAAAATGTTTTTTGCTGGAATGTAGGGTGATAGAATGGCTTACATTGAAGGTCCTGTTTTTGCAAAATACCATCCAAAGAATAGCATTTTTTTCCCCCTTCAGTCCTGAAGCTAGCTGCCTGCCCTGTACTCTGAACATAAAATTTCACATCCAAAAATTTTATACACACAGCAAAAGAGGCAGCAAGACAGCTTGAGGTGGAAATGCAGGACAAAGACTTATTTTATCAGTGGGTCATTTAATTCCTATCTCTGAAACACGAGGCAAAGTAGGCAGCAAGTAAAATGTTTTAGATCTAATTTTATAAACGAGAGACAGTACAATAGTTTTGGATGTTATGTTTTATTGTTTTACAGCAGGGCTGGCGTGGTAATGAAGACATCCTTTTGGAAGATATGTCCATATCCTGAAATAAAATCTAGAGAAGGTTAAAAGTCCACAAGTTTAAGATCATTACGTTCATAATACTTACCAATTTTACTGCAAAATGCATACAATGAAGGAGATGAGTACAGGGCAATGGAGACTACTGGAGTAACAAGTATGAATATCTTACACAGACATCTTATAGCAGTAGTCAATATTATAGTACTATGCACACTATTATTGTCTATTCTACCCAAAATTAGTAGCCTCGAATGGCTTAAGCAACTGCTTTTTTTTTTTAAATGAGTGCTAATTTTTGTGACGACTTGAGAGGTCCTGTTTATAATGTATCCCATTATGTACTAAGGATGGTATGTCTTTTTGCTGATGACACAAAGGTGTGCAATAAGAGTTAATATTCCTGGAGGTGCCTTTAACACGGAACACGTTTTGGCATCACTGGAAGATTAGTCGAAGCAGTGGAAACTGCAGTTCAGTGATTCTACATATAAAATAATGCACACATGGTAAAAATAATCTGTTGATAAAAGTACAATATTGGGGTACAGTGTTGACCAGAGCTACAAAGGAAAAAGGCTTGTGGGCCTTTTTCAGATGGCTGCAAAATGAGCAGCGTGGTCAGGCAGATGGAAAAGCAAATAAAATTCTAGGATGTAAAACTAGAGGGACCACCAGCAGGAGGAAGGAGATGCTGCTAGATTTTTAGTTAGACTTAATTTAGAATACTGTGTCTGGTTCTGGAGACTTCACTTTCAAGATATTGATAAGACAGAATGAGTTCACACAAGGGCAACAACAATTATGAAAGATCTGGCCAATAAAACATCAGGTAGTATTGTTTTGCAGAAAGAGAAATTGATTCTTGGGAAAAATTTCCAGCAGAGGTAGCAAGTGAGTCAACAGTATGTGGATTCAAATATACTTAGGACAAACATAGATCTACATTCAAACAAAACTTGGGGCAAACTTGATGGACCACCTACTCTTTTTTTCTGCGGTTAATATTTTATGTTAGGTTTAAAGCATGTGAATCCAAAATCTATTTTCAATATGCTTAGCATCATGTCTCTCAGTTTTCTTAAAGCCTAGCATCATGTCTCTCAGTTTTCTTAAAGCCTATAAATGAGTAAATATCCTCCTGCAGTGGGGCTGCACTCGCACTGCAAGGGTTAAATGCTTGTTTATGTCTAGGAGACCAGTTTTACTTACCTGATTCTCCACCCGATCTTACCTAGAGATCCTGTCAAAAAATATAATTTTTGAAAGATCTTACCGTAAAATCTTTTTCTCTGAAGTCCATTGACAGACACAGCCTCATCTTCATTAGCTGAATGGGATGTCCCAAAGCAGTGTAGGTATGAGGGGTGGGAAGAACGCAACCAGAAAGTAATGTAAACTCCTTCTCCCCATTCAGCTAATGAAGATGAAGCTGCGTCTGTCAATGGACGATAGAGAAACCGAAACCTCCTGCCAACTCTTAAGCAAATGCCTCACATTTAGCAGCAGCATTGTCAGGCAGTGGCTAAGCTTGCATCAGGAAGAGCCGTCACTGGCAAGTTCTCTAAATACAAAACTGTAACAAATCCACTTCAAACTGTTTACTACAAAAAACTGTCTATAGTGAGAAATTATGCCAAACATGCTTAAAATAGATTTACAGAGTTGACATGCACTTTAAAGTGAGCCTATTAAATATAAAAGTGTAATATATTTTGAATGGTAGACATTCAACATGCTTGCAGAACAAGCCAAATGTTCCTGTAGTTCTGTGGAAACACTCTAAACCAAGGAGCTCTGATGTATAAAAAATAGCCAGTGGATCCACCAGGTGCCTTCTCGCCACTCTCAGAGCACTAAATAATGAGGTGTTTAAAATGCTGCAAATAACTTCCAGCTCCCATGGGTGTAAAAAACGTCAGACCTGATAATTTTGTAGCTTTAAGCTCAAAGCTTCATAACAACCAAGGTCCTGTGCGTTTAAATTGTGTCCGTAGCTCAAAAAGGTACACAATATACCTTTGAAACAGAATGGGGCATTGTTGGCTCTATAGACTTCAATGAAAGCACCCATAAAACACTTGAAAATGAGCAAATTGTAAGCCTAAACAACCAACTCCATCATTGTAGGTAACTTTTCAATGGCAAAAACAGAAACGGTCGAGCCTTAATATGCCTGAAATATTTTTTTGCAAAAATGCGCAGAAAAAAAAAACAGGTATAAATGCAGCTTAAGGCCCCTTTCATACTTGTGCAACTTGTCCTGCGACTTGTGACATATCTGTGCAACTTTAAGTCACAACGACTTCAAAGTAGTTTCTGCTCTACTTTGGTCTGACTTTGATTCATTTTGAGGTTCATAGACATGGGCATTGCTTCAAGTCCACTCAAAATCGTGGCAATAAAAACTGCAGCAAAAATCGCGCAACTTTAGATCGCACAAAGGTTAAAAATGGATTTTTGTAAAATCTTACCGTAAAATCCTTTTCTCTTAAGCTCATTGACAGACACAGTCCTCTTGATTAATAACACATTGGGTTATACTGCCCTCTACAGGAGTAGGACACTAGACGGAAGGAAAACGTTCTGGCCACACCTTAGGGGCAGTCCCAGAGGGTATATCCTCTCTCTCTCTGCTACAGGAAGTCAGTTATGTCACAAAGCAGTGTCAGAGAATTTAACCAAACCCCACTCAAAAAAAACCGAGGGGCGGGTACTGCGTCTGTCAATGAGCTTAAGAGAAAAGGATTTTACGGTAAGATTTTACAAAAATCCATTTTTCTCTGTCGCTCATTGACAGACGCAGTCCTCTTGATTAATAACACATTGGGACGTCCCAAAGCAGTGCCACAAATGAGGGGTGGGATAACAGAAAAATTAAAATCTAGAAGGCCCAACCGGTGCCGACTAGAAGTCTTAAAGTCTCATTTAAATCAAATAATGAGACTCAACTGAAAATCCAACGGAAAAAAACCCTCGAGGTAGACCACCGGTCTCCTCAAATTGCGGCCTGCAGAACCTTGCGGCCAAAAGAGGCATCCGACGATGCCATAACATCAACTTTATAAAATTTTGTAAAGGTATGAACCGACGACCAGGTAGCCGCCTTGCATACCTGGACCACTGACGCCTGATGGCGGAAGGCCCAGGAAGCACTAAGCGCCCGAGTGGAGTGCGCCTTGACAGGGAACGGAGGATCCCGATCCTTAATAGAATAAGCCTGCACCACCGTCTGTCTGATCCATTTGGAGATAGTCGTGGCAGAAGCAGGCAACCCCTTTTTGGGGCCATCCGTGATCACAAAAAGTGAATCCGTTTTACGAACGGGTCCGTAGTCTTCAGGTATACCCTGATTGTAATGCAAACTCCCGATGATGGCTGGGCTTAGGACACAGGGAAGGCAATACAATATCTTCATTCAAATGAAAGTCTGAAACCACTTTAGGAAGGAAGGATGGATTCGGACGAAGAACCACCTTATCCCTATGAACCACCAGATATGGGGAACGACAAGATAATGCAGCCAGTTCTGACACCCTGCGTGCAGAAGTGATAGCCACCAAGAAGGCCACCTTCTGGGATAAAGTAAGCAAGGGAATCTCCCTGATATCTTCAAAGGGAGGTTTCTGAAGAACCGACAACACCAGATTAAGATCCCAGGGCGGTAAGGGTGCGCGCACTGGCGGAGCCAGGTGTCGCACCCCCTGGATGAAATTCCGCACCAAGGAATGAGTAGCCAAAGGTTTCTGAAAGAAGATTGCTAACGCTGAAACCTGACCCTTGATAGTGCTCAAGGACAGCTTCTGCTCAACCCCCTGTTGCAGAAAAGCCAAGATTCGGGTCACCGAATAAGTACGTGGGGGAAATCCAAGCGATTCACACCACGCAATATAAGACCTCCATGTGCGATAATAGACTTTGCTGGAAGTCGCCTTCCTTGCTTTGATTAGAGTAGGAATAACCGAAGCTGACAAACCCTTGTCCTTCAGTACCTGAGTCTCAATGGCCAGGCCGTTGAAGCCAGCAATTGTAAAGCAAGATGGAAGACCGGTCCGTGAGACAGCAGATCCTCCTTGAGAGGAAGTCTCCAAGGAGCGTCCGCGACTAGCCCCACCAAGTCGGTGTCCCAGGCTCGACGAGGTCCATCTGGAGTTCCCAGGATAACTGGAATTCCCTCCACCTCTATTCTGCGGGGAAGTTCCCGCAGTAACCTGAGAGGATGGAAGGCATACCGTAGCTGATACTGCCCCCACGGGACGATCATCGCGCTTTTTGCGTCCACTAGAGGATCGCGGGCGCGTGCTACCAACCTCCGCACCTTCCTGTTGAGCCGAGATGCCAACAGATCCACACCCGGGGTGCCCCAATGAAGCCACCGCTGGTGAAATATCTCTGGATGAAGGGACCATTCCCCTTGATCCAGAGTCTGACGGCTGAGATAGTCTGCCTGCCAATCCCCTAGGTGATTGACCTAAGCCACAGCCGTGGCCAACTGGATCCGAACCGGGCAGTCCTGGAGCTGCTCGGTCCAGTAAATCAGACAAAGTCTCCCACACATTTATCGGAAACCTGGATTCTATCGGAAGGAGTAACTTCCCCTGGGTGAGCATTGGAGACCGAAGCCCCCAGACCAGAGACTCCCTGGTCCGTTCGCTCAACCGGATCCGATTGTCCAGGGAATCAGGATTCCGATTCCATTAGAAAAGAATCTCTTTTAGAAGAATTCTCCTGGAGGGAACTGAAAATGACCTTTGAAAAAAGTGAAGAAAATGTTCTGCTCAAGGAACGGGAACTACCGCTCCCTGTAGCATCCGAATGTTGGAAGGGAAGAATCGCACCGGTAGAAGTGATCGAAACTCTATCCTGTATCCCGACCGCACGGCCTCCTGAATCCCTTCGTCCGGGCTTTAGGAAGGTCCTGGATCTGGAAACCGGTGAAGACGTCCCCCCAACCCAGAGATGGGTGGGGGCGTACCTTCAGGCTGTATTGGTTTTATCTTCAGGTTTGGCTGAGCCGGACTTTTGTTTACCCGACCAGCATCCTTTGAAACCCCCTGAAGGAGTTTTGCCCTTCTTGCTCACCCCAGCGGAGCGAACAAACCTTTTATGAGCGGTAAAGGAAGGTCCTCGCCTGCTGCGAGGTCCTTTGCCCTTAGCAGTCTGTGGCAAAAAAGTGCTCTTGCCCCCAGTGACATCCTTTATAATCTCATCTAAGGTGGCCCCAAACAGGCGATCCCCCTGAAAAGGGAGATTAGTCAAAGTTTTCTTTGATCCGCCGACCAGCACTTTAACCACAATACATGTCTGAGGACCACTGCTGACATAGATGCATGCCCTAACAGGGGAGTGGCATCCAGGGCGGCGTCACAGATGAACTGTAGTCCTTGTATAATTTGCTCCATCAAATCAGATGCTGCCGAGGGGATACTTCTCCCCTTTAAGTCACGGCGTAACAATTTGGCCCATTCTGTTAATGTTTGTGAAACTAAACCAATGGCAACCACTGGCCTAAAGGTTGACCCTATCAGGGAAAAAATGGTGCGGGACTCCGCTTCTACCTTTCGATCCACTGGATCCTTAAAGGACGGAGCATCCTCCAATGGTACCGTCCATTTCTTAATGAGGGATTCCTCAAACGGATAGCGCCTAGCAATGCGTCTGGAAACAGCCAGAGCTCGTTTCGGATGATCCCATTCCTCTTTAATCTTATTGCCAAAACATTTGGGTAAAGGAAAAACCTTCGCCATTTTGGCACGTTTACTAGTACCGAAAGGAATTTCCATCTTGGTTACCTCTGCCGGTATAACCTCAAGCCTTAAGGTTTCCCAGACAGACACAACTAGTGCGTCCACCAACGCTTCTTCTTGTGCTATGGTGGAGGCAGGAACGTCCTCCTCACTGTCTGAGGAGACATTACCTGAGACCGCAGCCCCAGAAGAGGGACCTGCAGCTGCAGTGACCGGCTCCGAATCCGAAGTATCAGATGAAATAGGGGTAGGTGGGGGTCGCTTTCTTGACCCCCGTCCCTGACAGGCCACCTCCACCCGGGATACCAAAGACTCCAAAACTGTTGATAATGCATCAATTACAAGTGGGGTACTGGAGGGTCCTGCGGCCACCTCGAGGGGATCAGGTGGGGATACATGTGTGGCAGGGTCCATGATTATACAAGACACTTGCCAGCGACAAAAAAATTGCCAAATAGAAAAAAAACTTTTTTTTTTCTTTTTTCTTTGTAATCCCCCAGCGCAACAGGGCCCCTCAGTGTTACCTGCTTTTTTGGACCCCACAGAGAGAGAGAGAGACCCCAAGGCTCACCACCTGATGCACAGAAGCTCCGCCCCTTTACACGCCTTCCGGCGCCTCCCATGTCTCTCTACGAGGTGGCTGGTCATCTCCAAAATGGCCGCCCCCATGCTGGAGACACGAGGCTATGCCAAGATGGCGGCCCCGCGCGACCTGCGGGAAAATGGCGGTGGCCTGTGGAAGATGGCAGCGGCCTGCTGCGGCCTATGAACGAGCTATCGGCCTATGCGGCCTGCGGGAGCCTGTGGGAGGATGGCGCAGGAGAATGGCGGCCTGCGGGAGGATGGCGGCCTGCGGGAGGATGGCGGCATGCGGATGGCGGTAGTCCAGGCAGGCATCGGCCTGTCTTGCAATCTTATCAGGTAGGATGCTCTTTGTATATGGCCATCATCACAGTATTGCCACTGACCTTAGTCATAGTCCCTTAACAGTGCCCACTATACAGTGACTTTAGATAGTCAGCTCCCAAACCAAGCCTCCTGGTCTTTTATTCACACAATCACACTCAATTGGGGGATCTGTGACCTGTTCTAGGATAGAGGGGAGACCCAGGATCCTGAGCGTCCGACCATCCCAGGGAGGGGCCCGCGTTCACCAACAAACCCGTCAGGGGGAGAGGGGGAACATTCTACTCACCATACCGGAACCAGGTGGGCGCCAACTCTTGACAGAACTCCTCTCCACCGAAGTGGGGGGGGGGGGGGCTGTCGACCAATACGGATGCCGTGACTCAGTTTCCAACTTGTCGTTGGCGTCCAGGCGAGTTTAACTCGCAGGGTCAGTCCCCGTCCAGTGGGACTATGTCGCGGCTGACCCAGCGCGGAGCTAGGGCCTGCACGCGCTTGCAGGCTGACTGGGGTGACCACTGGATCTCAACATCCAGCCCGTCGCCCAGTTCAGCGTACTTGCTTGAAGATCTCACAGGAACAACTGGAGAAAAAAAGTCTTTCTAAAAAAAAAATCTTGCCAGGACCAAGGATCCCAGCAAGGAACTTAAGTCCTTACTCCTAACTAGACAGAAAAAACTGACTTCCTGTAGCAGAGAGAGAGAGGATATACCCTCTGGGACTGCCCCTAAGGTGTGGCCAGAACGTTTTCCTTCCGTCTAGTGTCCTACTCCTGTAGAGGGCAGTATAACCCAATGTGTTATTAATCAAGAGGACTGCGTCTGTCAATGAGCGACAGAGAAAGTGGCTTTATACTGATAGGTAGGGCACCCAGAGGTGCTGGCTATTCCACACAAGTGGCTTTTGGGCAACGTATGGTTACAGGTTTATTTTAAAGCAGAACTGAAGCCAAAAATAAGATAAAAATGAACAGTAACTAATAAAAGTAATATAGCAAAACCAGCTTTTGCTTCAATAATCACCTATAGTTCTACAGTACATTTATGCCACTAGATGTCCTTAATCATGCATCGGTGAACCCACTCCCCTCAAGTCCCGGTCATCATTGATCCACTCCAACCTTCATTTATCCTATTTCTATTTTGTGCAGGTCATTCTGGACCTACTCCAGGCTATGACTAGACAGTGAAAAGAGAAGCAGCACAGTGATAATCTGATCTCTCTGTCACTCTGCTTTCTATTGCTATCTGCATGCTTTTTGAATGAATGTGTGTGCTGCTTCTTCCACTCACAATCAAACTCTGCCATACAGGGACTGCAAGAGGGGGATGCCAGGTCAAATCTACATTCTTACACTGCTTTAATTAAAAAAAAATACATTAAATGATGTATAAATGTATGCATTTATGCATTAGGATGCATTAGGGTTGTGCCTTTTATATCTGCCCAGGGTTAGGCTTTAAGTTAAGGTCATAACCATCAGATTTTTATAGACTGGTTATATCTTTGCCTATGGTAAAAGAAAAAGAAAAAAGAATTCCCTGTACTACTTTTTTGAAGCAAAACATGCTGCTGTTGTCCCTCTGAATGAGTGGTTATACATGATAATGTATGTTAAACACTTGACCTCCAAGAAGGTTTTACCCCCTTCATGAACAGGGCATTTTTTGCTATTAAGCACTCCCCTATTTTACTGGCAATCGCGTGGTAATGAACACTGGTGTCCTTTTATGAAACGGAGATGAGCAGTGATCCTGCTGATCACAGCTCATTTCCGATCATTCTCAGTTTATGAAACAGAAATGATCAGCGGAGAACATGTTCTTCGCTGATCATCTCTTCACACAGGAATCTGTCATTGACAGACACAGAAACAGCCAGGCTATGAAGCTGCGATCTCCGCACTTCACTGGCGATCTGTGCCAGAATTCACACTCCCAGATTCACCAGCCTGGAGCTTGTGAAGCAGGGAGTGAAGACCAAATCGGGGGAGAACTGAGGGGGAAAAACGAAGATTATCGACTTCCTTCTTGCTCGTTCAGACCCCCCAAAACAGTGATCATGTCCCCCTGCCATATTTATGTATATATATATATATATATATATACACACACACACATACATGTAGATATATATTTAATGTGTATATATATATATATATATATATATATATATATATAATGTAGTGGGGATCGTGTACTCAGCAGTGATAATTTATCACTGCTTGTTAAAGAGCGCCAGTGATTTTCATACTACGGTAATCTCGCTTTGTCTCACGAGATTACAGGCTCCCATTCACTTCTACACAGATCTCGGCAGTTCTCCAAGAAAACAGTTCTCCTCTGATCACCCTGGGAGAACTGAAGTTCTCCGCTTCATAAAAAGGGTGCCAGAGGAGATAATTTTCCCCGGAGAACTGCAGAGAAGCGAACAGAGAAAAAAATTCACCCTTTCATAAACGTACACCACTGTGTGACAAAATGATATATTTAATTTGCATACAAATAGAGCTTTCTTTTTGAGGCATTTAATCACCACTGGGTTTTTTTTATTTATAAAAATGAAAAAACCTAAAAAAAACTTGTCTGAAATCTGCTGACAAACTCGTGCTGTGTTCAATCACAGCATGAATCAGCAGGAAGAAAGGGTGTGACGTACAGATGCGTCACCTAGCCTGGCTGTGCCACTGGCCTCAGTAAATGTACTGTGGGTGGGTGGGTGTCAAGCAGTTAAAGCCAAACTCCAGCACAGAGAATTTGCCAAGTTGATGTGTAGAAAAAAAAAAAGTTACCTTGATCGCTTCCCAGTACTTAAAAGTCAACATTTGTCTTTCTACTAGATAGTTCATCTCCCACTGTACTTTCAGCCCAATCCAGGCATAGGCCACAGCACTTGTGTTGTTTCTGCATCCCCTCTTCATCATTCACTAAAGACATGGCCGCAAATTGCAATATTTAAACAATTGAAGGGAGAAAGAGTGGAAAAACGACACCAGACCCGCATGGCTCATAACCGGAGTGAGCCAGAAGTACAGCAGGAGCTAAACTATGCGACAGAAGTATTGAATTTGCTCTGACAATGTATTATAACTGAGAGGTAACCTGTGTTTACACATCAAAATATCTGTCTAGAGTTGGACTGTAAGGCCCTTTTCACATGGGCGATCCAATCCGCCTGTCAGTTTTTCAGGCGGACCTGATCGGATGCTCCATGCATCCCTATGGGGCAGCAAGTGTCAGCGGAGACATCTCCGCTGACACCCACTGCTATCCGATCCTGTCCGTGAAATCCAGACGCATGGAAACCCTATTTTCCATCCATCTGGAGGATCGGATCGGATGAGAACGGACAGGCGGTCCATTCTCATCAGATCCCCCCCATAGAGGACAGCAGGGATCTGACAGCTCCGTCTCTGCACACAGAGCTGTCATCCACCTGCTCAGCGGGGATTGGCGGATCGATCCCCCGCTAAGCAGAACGGATTCCGTTGGGCAGTGCGCCCGTGTGAAAGGGGCCTAATACACATTGTCATGTACTTTATCCACTTGAGGAAGGAAAACATTTCGACACGCACCATGAACTGAAAATATATGCAGAAATCTAACAGACTGATCCCACTCCTACTAGGGACAACTGGCTGAATCTATAAAGACCTGTCCACGGATACAGTGGTGATCAAAAGTTTGGGCACCCCAGGTAAAAATTTGTATTAATGTGCATAAAGATGCCAAGGAAAGATGGAAAAATCTCCAAAAGGCATCAAATTACAGATTAGACATTCTTATAATACATCAACAAAAGTTAGATTTTATTTCCATCATTCACACTTTCAAAATAACAGAAAACAAAAAAATGGTGTCTGAAAAAGTTTGGGCACCCTGCAGAGTTAATATCTTGTACTGCCCCCTTTGGCAAGTATCACGGCTTGTAAACGCTTTTTGTAGCCAGCTAAGAGTCTTTCAATTCTTGTTTGAAGTATCTTTGCCCATTCTTCCTTACAAAAGTCTTCCAGTTCTTTGAGATTTCTGGGCTGTCTGTCACGCACTGCTCTTTTAAGGTCTATCCATAGATTTTCAATTATGTTGAGGCCAGGAGATTGTGAAGGCCATGGCAAAACCTTCAGTTTACGCATCTTGATGTAATCCCCCGTGGATTTCGAGGTGTGTTTAGGATCATTATCCATTTGTAGAAGCCATCCTCTCTTTAACTTCAGCCTTTTCACAGATGGCATCAAGTTACCATCCAAAATTTGCTGAAATTTTATTGAATCCATTTTTCCTTCTAGTCGTGAGATGTTCCCTGTGCCACTGGCTGCAATACAACCCCAAAGCATGATTGATCCACCCCCATGCTTAACAGTTGGACAGAGGTTCTGTTCATTAAATTCTGTGCTCCTTCTTCTCCAAACGTACCTTTGCTCATTCCGGCCAAAAAGTTAAATTTTAACCTCATCTGTCCACAGAACTTGTTTCCATAATGCATCAGGCTTGTCTATATGTTCATTTGCAAAGTTCAAATGCTGATTTTTGTGGTGAGGAAGTAGAAGAGGTTTTCTTCTGATGACTCTTCCACGAAGACCATATTTGTACAAGTATCTCTTTATAGTGGAATAGTGTACCACACCTCCAGTGTCTGCCAGATCTTTCTGGAGGGATCGTGCAGTCAAACGTGGGTTTTGAATATTTTTCTCACAATCCTGCGAGCTGTTCTGTCTGATATTTTTCTTGGTCTTCCAGATCTTGCTTTAACTTCCACTGTTCCTGATGACTTCCATTTCTTAATTACATTCCGAACAGAGGATATTGACATCTGAAAACGCTTTGCTATCTTCTTATAGCCTTCTCCAGCTTTGTGAGCGTCAACTATTTTCAGTTTCAGTTTTCTAGAACACTGCCTAGAAGATCCCATGGTGCTGATTGTTGGGCAAGGTCAGATGAGTCTGGGCATTTAAAACCTTTGAGATTGACATCACCTGGTCTTCTCAGACGATGATTGAGAACAATCCATGACACTGGCAGGTCTCAGCCTTGCAAAGGGGGCAGTGCATGCTATAAATTCTGCAGGGTGCCCAAACTTTTGCAGATGCCATTTTTTTGTTTTTTTAATTTTAAAAAGTGTAAACGATGGAAATAAAATCTAACTTTTGTTGTCATATTATAAGAATGTCTAATCTGTAATTTGATGCCTTTTGGAGATTTTTCCATCTTTCCTTGGCTTCTTTATGTACATTGAGTGAGGGAGAAGAAAGGTTTGAGTAGGGCGCTACCTGTTAGAGCAGTGTTATTAAAAATAAGGGGGTAAAAAACCCCATACAGATTGTATGTGCACAGAAGAAAGTTAGTCCCAGTGCTCAGTGAAGTGCTGTGTGAGACTAAGTGATAGGGGTAAACAATAAGTTTCCCTTAGAAATAAAGTGCTCGGTGCAAATGTATGGTGTAGATCACTGCTCATATAAAACCAGAAATAAAATTAGTGCACAGAATGTGATAAAACATTTAATGCCTATGGCAGTGCATTAAAACCACATATGGATAAAACAACTGGCCCGCTCCAGTAGACGTCTTGATGATGAAACGCATAGGGCGGAGCTACATACGCCATACGTCACTTCCGGTTTAGCGATTGTGGAGCCGTGGAACGCAGAAGCGGAAGCATCCCGGCGTCCCCGTTCTGTTTGACAAGCTGAAGTGATCGGTCCGACCGTAAGTCTCTACTTGTGCTTGCGTTCATTACATGATTGTATACTACGCCATTGGGGTCCTTGTCTCCTCTGTTTAAGCACCACAGATTGAAGCACTTTGGAGGGAGGTCGCTCCCAGTGTGTCCTGCTTAAAACTTGAAGGAACCCCGGCAATAATCCCTTCTGAGGCTCTTCACATACCTGGCCCAGAAAAGGGAACAGGGTGAGAGTGTTACCCATTGGTTTCACCATTTTAACACACCAACTCACCATCACCTCACCTTTTAAAAAACACTTATTCACGGTTTTTATAGCACTGGAAAAAGTGTTTTTATATTGTGTTTTGTTTATTGTCATTAAGGATTTTAAACAATCTTATGCACCACCGTTGTTTTAATGCACTGCCATAGGCATTAAATGTTTTATCACATTCTGTGCACTAATTTTATTTCTGGTTTTATATGAGCAGTGATCTACACCATACATTTGCACCGAGCACTTTATTTCTAAGGGAAACTTATTGTTTACCCCTATCACTTAGTCTCACACAGCACTTCACTGAGCACTGAGACTAACTTTCTTCTGTGCACATACAATCTGTATGGGGTTTTTTACCCCCTTATTTTTAATAACACTGCTCTAACAGGTAGCGCCCTACTCAAACCTTTCTTCTCCCTCACTCATATTGCACCCCTGTTTTTCAGGGGTGGGTTTGTGGCTGCTTACACCTGTTCATACGGTTAGCATTTTCCATATTTAAGATATTCCATAGCGCTGGTCACTTTCGTGTTTTCATTTATGCACATTAATACAAAATTTTACCTGGGGTGCCCAAACTTTCGATCACCACTGTACATATGGCTGATCCCACAGAGTCTATTTTTAAAAAAACACCACTCCCTGGGAATTCCCCAATCTACTTAAATTAGTTGGGTACAGCTCTCACAAAATAGGTATATTAGTCCTTCAGGGACAGAAAATGTATAGATAAAAAAAATGTAAATGTGTATAACGTGTACTTCTTTGCAAGTAAAGAAAAGGACAAGATGAAGAAAAAGATATGGAGAATAGGAGAAAGAGAATGGCGATAGAATTACTTTGCGACCTGATGTTAGCTAAGAATGATACATTTTTTAGATGAAATTATATAAAATTGTAGTCTTAACAATGACCTGTGCTTATCACAAGCATAATTTTTCTCATTTGTTTTTAACAGTTTACAAAATACTTGCTGCATGCATCTATTTAAATTCAAATACTACCTTCTAACATTACCTGTGATGTTATAAACTGTTATTTTCTTAAAGGTGAAGTAAACATTCAGGGGCGGACTGAGCGGTCGGGCACTTCGGACGTGGTCCGAGGGCCCGGCCGGTTAGAGGGCCCGCCGCCCAGTACAGAATTAATTCACCCGATGTTGTCTGAGAGACAACATGGGGCTATTGGGGGGCTACGTATGTGGGAATAGGGGAGGGGCCCGGCAGTCGGCGCTGAGAGGAGGGGCTCGGCGCTGCCTACTTCACAGATGCAGGGCAGAGAGGCAGCCTCAGCTAAAAGACTCCGCCCCCTCTCTTCAGCCGTCAAGACATGGATCACTGGACCCTGAAAAAAAATCTCTCCTTCCATCTGGGCGGTGGGCAGAGAGAGACAGGAACCGCCTCCAGTTCATCAGCACATAGAGACAATCGCCGCTGAACTGGAGGGTGAGATGAGCGGGAGTCCGGGGAAGAGCCTGAGCCGATCTAGACCAGGGGGAGGAGCCTAAAACCGAGGGGGAGGAGCCACGTGAGACACGGGGGAGGAGCCTGAAGATGAGGGAGAGGAGCCTGGAGACGAGTGAGACCAGGGGGGAGGGGCGCAGTGGCACTGATACCACCACAGATGAAGATTTCTCAATACCATCTCTGGAAGGTAGGGCATACAAACTGTTTTTATCTTTATGCTGTCAGAATCTGGCTGTAAATATTATTGTACCAGCTGCCCCTTGTGCCATGCCCGCAGTCTCTGACTCCCCCATGTGCCATGCCCGCAGTCTCTGACCACCCATTGTGCCATGCCCAGAGTCTCTGACTCCCCCATGTGCCATGCATGCCATCTCTGACTCCCCCATGTGCCATGCCCGCAGTCTCTGACTCCCCCATGTGCCATGCATGCCATCTCTGACTCCCCCATGTGCCATGCCCACAGTCTCTGACTGCCCCTTGTGCCATGCCCGCAGTCTCTAACCACCCATTGTGCCATGCCCGCAGTCTCTGACTCCCCCATGTGTCATGCCCGCAGTCTCTGACCACCCATTGTGCCATGCCCGCAGTCTCTGACTCCCCCATGTGCCATGCCCGCAGTCTCTGACTCCCCCCATGTGCCATGCCCGCAGTCTCTGACTCCCCCATGTGCCATGCCCGCAGTCTCTGACCACCCATTGTGCCATGCCCGCCGTCTCTGACTCCCCCATGTGCGATGCCCGCCGTCTCTGACTGCCCCTTGTGCCATGCCCGCAGTCTCTAACCACCCATTGTGCCATGCCCGCAGTCTCTGACTCCCCCATGTGCCATGCATGCCATCTCTGACTTCCCCATGTGCCATGCCCGCAGTCTCTGACTCCCCCATGTGCCATGCCCGCAGTCTCTGACCACCCATTGTGCCATGCCCGCAGTCTCTGACTCCCCCATGTGCCATGCCCGCCATCTCTGACTTCCCCATGTGCCATGCCCGCCGTCTCTGACTCCCCCATGTGCCATGCCCGCAGTCTCTAACCACCCATTGTGCCATGCCCGCAGTCTCTGACTCCCCCATGTGTCATGCCCGCAGTCTCTGACCACCCATTGTGCCATGCCCGCAGTCTCTGACTCCCCCATGTGCCATGCCCGCAGTCTCTGACTCCCCCATGTGCCATGCCCGCAGTCTCTGACTCCCCCATGTGCCATGCCCGCAGTCTCTGACTCCCCCATGTGCCATGCCCGCAGTCTCTGACCACCCATTGTGCCATGCCCGCCGTCTCTGACTCCCCCATGTGCGATGCCCGCCGTCTCTGACTGCCCCTTGTGCCATGCCCGCAGTCTCTAACCACCCATTGTGCCATGCCCGCAGTCTCTGACTCCCCCATGTGCCATGCATGCCATCTCTGACTTCCCCATGTGCCATGCCCGCAGTCTCTGACTCCCCCATGTGCCATTCCCGCAGTCTCTGACCACCCATTGTGCCATGCCCGCAGTCTCTGACTCCCCCATGTGCCATGCCCGCCATCTCTGACTGCCCCTTGTGCCATGCTCGCAGTCTCTAACCACCCCTTGTGCCATGCCCGCCGTCACTGACCTCCCCTTGTGCCATGCATGCAGTCTCTGACCACCCATTGTGCCATGCCCACAGTCTCTAACCACCCCTTGTCCCCTTATGCCACGCCCGCCGTCACTGACCGCCCCTTGTGCCATGCATGCAGTCTCTGACCACCCATTGTGCCATGCCCACAGTCTCTAACCACCCCTTGTCCCCTTATGCCATGCCCGCCGTCTCTGACCGCCCCTTGTGCCATGCACGCAGTCTCTGACCACCCATTGTGCCATGCCCACAGTCTCTCACCACCCACTGTGCCATGCCCGCAGTCTCTGACTTCCCCATGTGCCATGCCCGCAGTCTCTGACCACCCATTGTGCCATGCCCGCAGTCTCTGACTCCCCCATGTGCCATGCCCGCCATCTCTGACTGCCCCTTGTGCCATGCTCGCAGTCTCTAACCACCCCTTGTGCCATGCCCGCCGTCACTGACCTCCCCTTGTGCCATGCATGCAGTCTCTGACCACCCATTGTGCCATGCCCACAGTCTCTAACCACCCCTTGTCCCCTTATGCCATGCCCGCCGTCACTGACCTCCCCTTGTGCCATGCCCACAGTCTCTGACCACCCACTGTGCCATGCCCGCAGTCTCTGACCACCCACTGTGCCATGCCCGCAGTCTGACTTCCCCTTGTGCCATGCCCGCAGTCTCTGACTGGCCCTTGTGCCATGCCCACAGTCTCTGACCGTCCCTTGTGCCATGCACGCAGTTTTTGACCGTCCCTTGTGCCATGCTTGCAGTCTCTGACCACCCCTTGTGCCATGCTTGCAGTCTCTGACCACCCCTTTTGCCATGCACGCAGTCTCTGACCACCCCTTGTGCCATGCCCACAGTCTCTGACCACCCCTTGTGCCATGCCCACAGTCTCTGACCACCCCTTGTGCCATGCCCGCAGTCTCTGACCACCCCTTGTGCCATGCCCACAGTCTCTTACCACCCCTTGTGCCATGCCCACAGTCTCTTACCACCCCTTGTGCCATGCCCACAGTCTCAAATCATCCCTTGCGCCATGCACGCAGTTTTTGACCGCCCCTTGTGCCATGTATGCAGTCACTGACCGTCTCTTGTTCCATGTTTGCAGCCCCTGATCTTCTCTTGTGCCATGTATGCAGTCTCTGATCATCTCTTCTGCCATTGATGCCGTCTCTGACCACCTCTTTTTGCCATGTATGCAGTCACTGACCATCTCTTGTGCCATGTCCTCAGTCTCTGACCATCTCTTGTGCATTGTATGCAGTCTCTGTGGACAGTAATGTAAGGGGGAGCTCTATGGACTCTTGTGTAAAGGGGGCTGTGGTGACCAGAGACTCTTTACATCAGAGTTTTCCTTTACACCAGAGTCCGCAGCCTCTTACATCAGAGTCCTTAGAGTTCTCCTTTACATCAGGGTCCACAATGTTCTCTTTTACGTCAGGGTCCGCAGAGTTCACACTTAACACAATATATAGCTTAAATATTGATATTTGCACTGTTTTGCACTGAAATTAGCCATTTTATGTAATTTTTTGAATTGTCTGTAAAAAAAATGGCTCAGTTAGTAAATTTCATGCGATTCTGTCTTGTAATTTTTGGACACCCTCTCAGTAAATTTCACTCAGGGGGGTTGGCAACACTGCACCCCATTATAGTGCCTCCTCCCTCAACTGTGTATCCTGAGTACTGCTTGCCCATCTCCTGCGCCTGGGCCTGGCATAGCAGGTGCCGCCAGATAGAGGGGAGGGAGAAGAGCAGACACACGTCCGCTCTCCTCCCCTTCTTCTGGAGGCGGGATGTGGGTGTGGCTGGAGGTGGGATGTGGGTGTGGCTGGAGGCGGAGCAAGGGTTGGCTGGAGGCGGAACATGGGTGGGGCCTGGAAGGGGGGCCCTAATTTTTTTTGCCCGGGGGCCCTGAGGGTTCTCAGTCCGCCCCTGTAAACATTCATACAATAGATGCCACCAGGGTGCTGTGGGACCGTCTCTGGAGTGTTTTGGAAAGGACAGGGGAATGGGAGTTCATCTTGTATGGAAGTTTACTTACCATTTACTAGTCTTGCATGAAATGAAACGTTTTTAGAGTTACACCCTTAATCTGCTTGTGGAAATGTTAATTTATTTTATTTTTAACAGATTTGTTTTTTTTTTTGTTTTTTTTTAGTACATATTCACTTACAACTGTGCTATGCATATGAACCAACAACCTTCCATATCTAATCAGTATCTACTTAGATAATTAACATGAGAGATGGAATCAGGTCAGGGCCAAATTGCCGAAGCACAGCAAACTATTATATTTGACCATCCAAATACAAATAGGATTGTCCTACCCCTATTCAAATTTGGTAATACACCCCCAAACATTGTTTCATACTAATGAACTTTTTTTAAGACTAATCTGTGAACACTGCATGTACATTTAGCCTGGGCAAATGTAACCAAAAACAAATATTAATCAGACTAGTTTCTCTCCTGGTTGAATGTTATTTTCATGCACAATAGAGTGAATTAGGAAAATAATCATTGTAACTTAGTATTTATTTCATATGAGTGTCAGCTTCATCTAGTTATTCTTCTGTCTCAGGAATAACTATCAACTTGGAGAGAAAAATGCCTAGCTACTATAATTTTTTGCTTACATTTGAATAGAACAAATGTACATGCAGTTTGACAGGATGAATAGCTCTGCATTTCTTTTATAAATACTCCCCAATGTGTTACATGTTTAAAGTGTAACTAAAGGCAAGATTTTTTTTTCATTTTGGATAGCGTAGGGGAGGGTATAATCCCTGTCAGTTTTTTTTTTTTTTTTGTTGCCATTTAGATTCTATTTGGGAGATTTACCTTCACTTCCTGTCCCATAGCCAAACCAGGAAGTGAGAGGAATTCTGGTGTGTCACCAGAACTAGTGTCCCTATTGTAAGCTTTATCTTTTACCTCTATTTGTGTACTTTTGTCAACCCAAAATTTGGGATTTTCTTTTACTTTCAATGATAACAGTAAACAGGACAAATAGAGAGTGTGAAATACCTGTGATATTAATCTCCCTAACAGGGGCCCAGACAAAATTAAAAACTAACAGGTGTTCTAATCCCTTTCCACTCAATCCAAAGCTGAAAAAAAAAAAAGTTTTGCTTGTAGCTATACTTTTACCAATTATGGGTTAAAATTCTCTTAGTAGCACTGATCTAACGTTTAAGTTATCTGACTATCAAAGTTTTTTTTTCCCCAATAAAAGGCTGTCTATAAGCTTGTTAAAAAATATATTGTAACAGAAATGTAAAAAAAAAAATTGAAAAAGGTACGCACTTCTAGTTGCTGTTCCTTCTCATCGAGAACCTCCTTTTGACATCGCAGGAAATCTGACAGCATTTTGGTCAGCTGTTTTCGGTCATCTATTTCTGCTGCTAGTCTGCCATTATAATCTGCAAGCAGCATGCAAGCATCATCCACCATCTTTGCAAGTTGATCTCCAGAAGCTTTATCTAAATAGTCAAAAAAAGAAACATTTTGCATAAATCCAGGAAGAGTCCTTAAAGAATACTTGGTATTGAAATAATCCAATGCTCACCAGTAATCTTGTTCAGAAGTGACACATCTTGTACTTCTATTGGCAATGAGCCTATCCTCTGATGCACAGCTGCATCTCCAGAAGCTGCATTTTCCAGTTCCTGCAGGGCCCGTATAAGATCTGTAGTCTGGAACAAAAAAGGAGCATTTTTAGCTTTTAAAATACACCATATACAGTAGGATTTTGATTCTAAAGCAGTATTAAACCAATATTCTTACTAAATAATGGTGTATATTAGATTAAATCAAGCAACGCTTTGACAGATACTGTGCGATTTACAGTTTAGATACCTGCATACATCTAGGCTTTATTAACACATAGAGCCTAACTGCAATAACTTTTGGGAAATCAGAAAGAGATAAGCATTTGTAAAGACTGGCAGATAGGAAACTGAACAAAATATGTGATGGCTGATGGCTGTTAAAAGGCTAACAAGATTCTGGGTTGCATGAACAGTAACGCAAATGCAATTTTAACACTGTATATAGTTACTGACCACAGCTATAAAGCAGTGTGTAATCTTTGGCTCCTATTTAAAACAAGAACATAAGGAAACTTAAAATGGAAGTAAAGGCCTCTTCATGATTTTTACCTACAGGTAAGGCTTACCTGTAAGTACAGTAAATATCTCCTAGATGTGCACTGTTTAGCAGATATTAGGTTAGCAGCGCCGGCGCATGTTCACTATGCTCTTAATGGACGGCATGCCGTCTATGGAGAGCCATGCCGCAGGTGTGACTCCCGTGTGCATGGGCAGGAGTAACGTCATCGCAGGTCAGCCAGTCACGTGGCCACAGCCCGCGTACCCGAAAGAAAGGTCGGGTGAAGATGGAAGCCCCGGGGAGCCGTGACAGTGCTCTGCTGAAGGGCTTTGTTTTGCGGTAAGTCCTTCAAAATGTTCTAGTATGTGGTGCATACTAGCACATTATGTACTTAACTTGCAGGGAGAAGATTTTTTGTTTTCTTTTTTTGCAGTTCACTACCACTTTAGGCTGACCACACACTGTAAGAATTCGCTCATTCAGCCCCACAGACTGAATTGGAGAAATTTGTAAATTTCTGCATCCTCAATAAACAGTGTTGATGGAGGAATCTCCCAGTGGTGGCTATTGCCGGCACCTGCAGCTGTCAAAATACTCAAACAGGGGCTGCATCTGATTGGATGTTTTGCCCGACAATTTTCTGCATAGCTAAAGCTGACAGAATGTTGTGTTGTAAGGATCTGGAGTGGAACTCAGCATATTGGACCATCTCGAAAGAGGCAACCATCAGTCCCAGGACTCGCATTCAGAAGTGAAGAGTCGGTCAGACTCCTTGACTAAGTCCAAGTCTGGGAGTGGAGAATTTGAAGTTTCCCTAGAGGAAGGAACATTATAGGTCAAGAAGTGTCTAGAATAAGACCCAGACATTTTTTTTTTTTCCAAACAAGTTTATTAAAGTATAGGGAAGGTACAAGGTTCAAAAATATTGCAGTTACAACAACAAGGAGGTAAATTACATGGGTTACATTTAAAAGTAAGGCAAAATATGGCAACTTTTCATGCTTAATTCGGGAAGACAATTAGAGGTGGATGTATTGAGTGTAATGGGAAGATTGATTTGTAGGTAAGTATATTAGCAAATTATAGTTAACTGATATTTTGTCAAGACCCAGATATTTTAACCACTTGCCGACTGAGTACGGTAGTACTACTGCGGCAAAGTGGTTCGTTATCGTCTGACGACGTAATATTAACGTCGTCAGACACTCCCCTTCTGGGCGGCGCTTGCGCGCCGCCGGAGGCTCGCTCCCGCTGTTTTCATTCACAGCGGGAGTTGGGAGTCGGGCGCTCTGCCCCGATCGCCGGGGATCTAGTGTGGAGATCCGCCCGCCTGTGTAAACACAAGCGGGCGGATCTCCATAGTGACAGGGAGTGACAGATCGGACTGTTCAGCATAGCTGGACATCCGATCTGTCCATGACTCACTCAGTCACCTCCCCCCCTACACGTCAGTAAGCACCAGGCATACATTAACCCCTCCCTCTCCAATAAATTTAACCCCTTCCCTGCCAGTGTCATTTTTACAGTAACAGTGCATATATATAGCACTGATTACTGCAGTAATGTCACTGGTACCCCCAAAAGTGTCAAAAATGTCAGTCAAGGGTCCGATCTGTCCGCCGCAATGTCGCAGTCCCACAAAAAAAAAAAAAAAAAAAAAATCGCAAATCGCCGCCATTACGCGTTTAAAAAAAAAACACCAAAAATGACAGAAATCTTTCCCTTTGTTAGTAAACGCAATAACTTTTGCGCAAACCAATCAAAATACGCTTATTGCGATTTTTTTTTACCAAACATAGGTAGCAGAAAACAAATTGGCCAAAAATTTTTTAAAAAATTGGTTTTTACATCTTTTTTGGGGGGAATTTCATATAAAAAAATGTTAAAAATATTGTTATTTTTTCAAAATAAACGCTCTTTTTTTGTTTATAGCGCAAAAAGTAAAAATCGCACAGGTGATCAAATAGCACCAAAAGAAAGCTCTGTTTGTGGGAAAAAAAGGACGTAAATTTCGTTTGGGTACGGCGTCGCACGACCGCGCAATTGTCAGTTGAAGTCGCACAGCGCCGAATCGCAAAAAGTGGCCTGGACGGAAGACAGCAAAATCCTCCGGTGGTAAAGTGGTTAAGTGAGGCGTTAGTTCCAGGATGGAATTTCAGGACCCAGACAAACCACTGCAAAGCCTGAGTGGGCATGGCTTCATAGTCCACTAACATCTTTTCGAAAATATCCCACAATGGGAATTCCCTTGGAGAACAGCAATGCCAGCACCTTGGTGAATATTTGAGGTGCAGAATATGACGGACTCCAGATACCCGGACTGGGTATCGCTGCCAAGAAGCTGCTTCCTAAGCTCTGGAACACGAGACCCGTGAATCTGGCTATAGTTACCCCAAGAACTAGGCAATACCAGTTTTGGAACAAAACAGAATAAGAACTGTTTATTGAACAAGAATACAGGCGTTTTATACACTTGAGAAGTATGTCAGTCACTACATGAACAATATCCCAAATATTTACCCAATACATCACACAATGGTTTAGATAAAGAGGTACAGCTGACACAAGGCTGATCCCATCATAAAGGATCGTTTAAGAGTTAACCAAAATAGTCACCAGACAGAAACAATAGCTGAATGGGAATAGACACCCAGACAATGTTTTGATTAATCAGGATCTCACTCCAGGGAACACTGCCGGCATCAAACTCATAAAGTGCAACACACATTATTACAAGTATAAACACATCCCCACAGTAGACAATAGGTGAGTTAATTATTACAATTAGCAATGTGTGGAAGACAGGTGGTTAAGCTGATAATATTAGTATCTGTTATGAGTCTGACTGTGTGGAGCAGTCCTTATTGATAATGTGCCATCTAGGCCTTTAGCATGGTTACCGGGCCTAGAGTCCCAGAGTCTGTGTGTCTTGGGGAGACATGGACTTGAATCCATAGTAACATTACTCCAAGGCCCCCCCCCAGCATACACCTGACAAAGAGTAGTGTTTCTTTAAAAGTCAGGGCCCATAGTCAGTAGGCAAGAGGCTAGCCTGCAGTCCTCTCCAAAAGCCTCTGTACTGCGTGAGTTTTTCACACAGAAGACAGACCGAATGGCAGAACAACAAACTAAAAGCTCAAATGATCCACAGCAAAGTAAATAAATTGGAAGATGGGGACATGCAGGTATGCATCTTTTATACCCACAGAGTACAGTGCGGTGATTAAAGTAGGAGTGGGGGCGTGCAGGTGCATGAAAAAGGGGTAAAGGTATGGCGATTAGATAGCTATGTAGGGGAGATAATGAGAGCAAAGGTGGGTTGTGCAGACATGATGAGGACATTGAGGTTGTGTTTGCTTTGGGAAAATGACTATACCTCACGCATGCACAGTAGTGGCAGGAAGGTAATAAAATTGTGTTACTACTAGGCATGTGCATTAAAACCTAACCATTTCATTGCTACTGATGTACTGTGTGTCATTCATCAGCAGCGGCGGTGTGAACACAAACTGCCTACTGTTACTGCAGTTCACTTCCACAAGTGCAGTAATATGCCATCCCCGAAATGTGTTCCAGGCTTATCTGTCCCTCCAGGAAACTTGTGACATCCATGGTGGAAGTTAGCAGATAGGGTGGAGGAAGCCAAGCGAACATCGGTTTGCTGATCTCTCCTACCTAGAATAAACCTTGAAGTGACAAGCTTCTCCTCACTTCTGGTTTTAGCTACGTCATTCCCCAGCCGTTGTGACTAGGGAAGAAGTTAATGGAGCACAATCTGTGCTACTTTAGCATTAATAGAGTGCAGGGGTGGCACTGAAGCTACATATACTTTGTCCCAACTTTCTAGGTTCGCTGTAAGACTGGATGTGGTATCAAATAGGGCAACCTCTGTTGCACAGCTGTCTGACAAGGCAGCTAGCTAGGGCAAAGCAAGGCAGAGGGAGCAGAGGCAGTAAACAAAGTATCTGCACAGACACATATATATATCTTTGGTGAGACACAGTTTCAGATACCTGGTTTAGGCAGCCAATAGACGATTAATTTTTTTTTTTCAACCAGCGGGTATGTAATAATGACTTAATTCTCCCATCCACACACTCGATGTGGATGGGGGAATCCCCCTGCTGTGCCTTTATAGTCTGACCGTAAGGAGATTTCCCCACTATCAGAATACACTGCACTGATCGAGCGTCAAAAATCTGACAGGGCAGTTGCACAGTCAAATGGTAGATGCACTTCTGCACAACCACCCACCGCATACATAGATTGAAATTTGGCCTGTCCCTGCTGAGCTGGACACATTTCGATCCATGTATGGCTGGCTTTAATGCTACGCTGCAAATACAAACCTGAACAGCTGAATCGAAATCTAAAATAAGTTAATTTTGACACTGATGGTAGCAACACGTCTCAAAAAATTGAGACAGGGCTATCGAGTGAGTGGTGCTAACAAGAAGAACTTGAAAAACATTTTGCAACTAATTAGGTTAATTGGCAACAGGTCAGTAACATGACTGAGTATAAAAAGGGAATCTTAGGGAATAAGAGGGGTTGATTTAATTAAACTGTAGAGTGCAAAATCTGGTGCAGCTCTGCATGGAAAACAATCAGCTTCCATGTTTTTGTTTGTCAAAGCTTAATTGAACAGGCTGAACTTAGAAGCTGATTGGCTACAATGCACAGCTGTACCAAATGTCACACTCTCTAGTTTTAGTAAATCAACCCCAGAGTGTCTCAGAAGTAAAGATGGGCAGAGGTTCACCAATCTGTGAAAAGCTGCATCTAAAAATTGTTGAACAATTTCAGAATAATGCTTTTCAACATAAAATTGCAAAGACTTTATCTTATATATGAGGGGAGGCCAATAAGTTCTTACCCTCACCATGATCTATATTTGCTAGGGATCTGAAATCTGCAGGGGAAACTGTTACTGACACCTTTCCAAAAACAGCAATGAGTGGAATGTGCACAAAGCCTTTTGGACCTGTACTACAAAGATGAGGAGGGCTTTTTAAACAGATTAGTGACCATGGATGAAAGCTGGGTATATCTATTCTATATGATCCTGAGATTTAAAAAAATGAGTATAATTTGGAAACATGCTTCATCGCCCACGCCCAAAAAGGCTAAGGTGCAACATTCATCCAGCAAGCTCATGTTGTCAGCTAGTTTTCCTCCAAATCTGCATACTTCTACGCAGATGGTATTAAAGGTCTGTTCCACAGATGTGAGAAATGTGTACCCATAGGAGGTGGATATGTAGAGAAGGAAGAGTCAGTGGACTAAATTTCAGATCCCTAGCACATCTGGATCTTGGTGAGGGTAAGAATTTATTGGCCTCCCCTTGTAAATATCTAAATATCATTATCTAAATATCATCAAAAGATTCCAAAAATCAGGAGAAATCTCTGTGCGCACAGGTAAAGGCCAAAACGCAATTTTGAATGCCTGTTATCTTTAGGCCCTCACACAGCACTGCATTAAAAACAGGCATGATTCTGTGATGGCCACCACTGCATGGGCTCAGGATCACTTCCAAAAATCACTGTCTGTCAATACAGAAGGCCGTTCCATCCAAAACATGCAAGGTAAAGCTCTATCATGCAAAGAAGAAGCCATATCTGAACATGATTGATACAAGAATGTTTGTCTTCTCTGGGCCGAAATGATCTGTTGCAAAGTGAGAAAGTGTTCTGTGGTCAGATTAATCTAAATTTGACATTCTTTTTGGCAAAAATGGGTGCCGCGTCCTCCAGACTCCTTTTACCTTGTTATCAATGCTCAGTTCAAAAGCCTACATCTCTGATGGTATGGTAGTGCAATAGTGTGTATGGAATGGGCAGCTTGCACATCTAAAAAGGCACCATCAATGCTGAAAGATATATTCATGTTTTAGAGAGGGACTTGCTCTCATTGAGATGATGACTTTTTCAGGAAAGGCCACCTTATGGTCCTGCACTGCCTCAGTTATACCATGCAGTAGTTCAGCATTGGTTCAATTAGTTAATTTACTACTACAATATTTATACAAATTGTAGCTGCAATGATGGATGTGCTCCCTCTGGTGGCAGTGGTCTGTCTGGTCCAGGGAGCTGCGATATACTATAGGGAAAGTTTCTTCCCTTGCTGTCCCCTCCCCTCCTGGGGCGGAGCCACCTGTATATATCGGCAACACGCCTCCTGACCAACACGTGCAACGCCGGTCCCGGTGTCTGCACATATCGGCGGGGAACACACATCAGTGGCTGTGGTTGCCAGCAGGCGCTGGCTACCTCCACTGGACAGACATGTGCTGGCAGGCGCATGTCTATCCTGCATACCACACACATGGTGTTCTGGGACTGGATCTACTTGCTCATGATGCAGGTAATCAGGTGAGGACCTTACCTATGAATGTCCCCATGCATATCACGCTTTGACTAATTTCATATGTGGTTCTGTCCCAACTTTTTTTAGATGTATTGCTGCCATCATATTCAAAAGTACCTTATATATTTCTAAAAATAGTACATTTTCAAGTTTACACATTTGAGGTTTTAGATTTTCTTCGGTGAAGAAATATGAGTTTACGAGATTTGAAAATCATTGCATTCGGTTTTTAATGTAGATTTTACACAGAGTCCCAGCTTTTCTGGAATTGGTATTGTATGTATAGATTACATAACTATGGAAGGGGGTGGGTAAAGTGTATGTTAACATTTACAATGAGCCTTCCATTTTGCCCCTTTTGGTCTGTTAAATATATTAAGTAGGGAAATGCTATGAACCACTGTCAGCTTTTTATTATTGTGTGTGTGTCTGTTGCAGATTTTCCCTCACTTCCTGTCTGGTAAAAGGTTGTTCCCAGAACAGAGGGGGCAAGAGAAATCCCTTCCTCATTATATTCAAAATCAAAAAAGAAAAGAAAAAATAGGCTATAGATAAGTATTAATGGTCATTAAAAGCAGTGTCACCAGTTACACTGTATGAACATTTGTAATGTAGTCAGTGTCTGTTATCTTCCGCTTTCCAAAATCCTTCGCATATACATCAAAATAGGTTGTAAAGTAGAAGGGGTTTGGGTCAGTAGGTCAGCTACATCATACAGACAATTTACTCAGCATAAAATACTGTATATGTAAATTAAGTGGACACATTTAACACCTGCAATTAAAATACTTACTTGTATAGGAAAACAGATAACTTGTTTACCTTGTAGTTTACTCGTTGTATATAATAGTGTAGCGCAGTCTAATAGCAATAAATAGCAATCTTTTTAAAAACCAATAATAATAAAAACATATAATGAATAAAAAGAAGTTCATAAGGTGGTAAAAAGACGGTAAAAACAAAGTCCACTAGTGATCCGGTGAATAGACAATAAGTGTGACTTCAGTGCTCATAAGATCCCATCACCCGGCATTATCTGCCTCTCACCTCCAGAACTTGACCCCACAGGGTCAAAAAGCATGAAGCAATCTCCACGATGTAAAGCCAATGAACTCAGTACACCGGACTACAGCCTCCAGCAAACGCCTGCACTGATGACTTATGGGGTAAAAGGAACACCTTCCCAATCCACTCCGAATCATAAAAATAGAAGGAAACAATCTAGTGCTCTCTGTTGCGGCAATAACACTTTATTTTGCTCAAAAATATTGCACTTACATGGATCCCGAATATTGCAGGCATAGATAAGGAGAGCGAGCAGCGTGCTGGATGGTGCCTGGTTCCTGGTTCCCGAGTAGTTTGTTGGCCGTAGGACCGTGTGACCAATCCCCCGTACGCGTTACGTCAAGTCGTAACGCGTACGGGGGATTGGTCACACGGTCCTACGGCCAACAAACTACTCGGGAACCAGGAACCAGGCACCATCCAGCGCGCTGCTCGCTCTCCTTATCTATGCCTGCAATATTCGGGATCCATGTAAGTGCAATATTTTTGAGCAAAATAAAGTGTTATTGCCGCAACAGAGAGCACTAGATTGTTTCCTTCTATTTTTATGATTCGGAGTGGATTGGGAAGGTGTTCCTTTTACCCCATAAGTCATCAGTGCAGGCGTTTGCTGGAGGCTGTAGTCCGGTGTACTGAGTTCATTGGCTTTACATCGTGGAGATTGCTTCATGCTTTTTGACCCTGTGGGGTCAAGTTCTGGAGGTGAGAGGCAGATAATGCCGGGTGACGGGATCTTATGAGCACTGAAGTCACACTTATTGTCTATTCACCGGATCACTAGTGGACTTTGTTTTTACCGTCTTTTTACCACCTTATGAACTTCTTTTTATTCATTATATGTTTTTATTATTATTGGTTTTTAAAAAGATTGCTATTTATTGCTATTAGACTGCGCTACACTATTATATACATATTTTTTGAAGGTGTTGGATTACCCTTGAGTGTTAGCTGCTGGTCTTATGTCTTTGTTTATTCAGCGCTGAATCTTCTCTATATATATTTCATACTAGTTTACTCGTTACCTATGTTTCAAGGCAACAGCCATTTCTTAAAAAAATGGATTTTTGTCACACCGTAAAATCCTTTTCTCTGAGGTTCACTAACAGACACAGCTTCAAGACTTCAGACAATTGGGACTCATGCTCTTGCTCTCTAGCTGTAGGACTAGGCAGTAACTTTTTTGGTTACGCCCCTGGGGCCGTCCCAGAGGGTATACCATCACTAAGTCAATGATTACATGGCGCTCTCTGATGTTGGTGGGTGGCATAGCATGAGGTAAAGCGGTAAAAATATAGAAAGTAGAAAATGGGTAAAAAAATATAAAAAAGGATGAGGTGGAAGGGAGCCCACGAAAAGTGGCTGCCAGCTGGAGCAAGGAGAGGCTCTGAGAAAAATAAACAGAAAGAAAGCAGCGCCAGCTTAGTGAAGCATAAGGTTTATTAATACAAAAAAAAAAAAAACACGTAGTGACTTACTCTTAGGTAAGTAAAGGCCAATACGGTAGGTTAATGGGATCATCCATCTTCTTGTCCTGGATACCATTGCAGAAAGGAGGGGTGCGGGGTGTCGGTGGTGCATGGAGGCTGTTGTGTGGCAGCCTGTCTGATGGTGCTGTGGTGATGGAGGACTCTCAGTGGGGCTCCACTTCATACTTCCTGTTAGCCCGACATCACTTCCTGTGAGGCGGAGGGAAAGATGGGCGTTGCTAGCTTTCGGAGCATCCGTGCTCCTTCATTAGGCGGCCAAACATAGCTAACCAGCTAACAACAGGAGCTCAACTAGGAACAACTGGAGCTCACCACCAGAAAAAAATGTCACCCTCAAGAACCGGAAGACTCTGCAATCACAGCCTGCAAAACCTTACAGCCAAACGCTGCATCAGAAGATGCAAGTACATCCACTTTATAACATTGTGTGAATGTGTGTACAGATGACCAAGTAGCCGCCTTGCACACCTGAACCACTGATGCCTGATGATGGAAGGCCTATTGAGGCACTAAGCGCCCTCGTAGAATGCGCTTTAACAGGGAAAGGAGGAACCTGATCCTTAATGGAAGAGGCCTGCACCACCGTCTGCCTGATCCACTTGGAAATGGTCGCAGCAGATGCGACCTGCCCCTTACGAGGTCCATCCATAAACAAAAACAAAGAATCAGATTTCCTAATCGGTTCAGTCACCGACAGATAAACCCGAATCGCTCTTACCACATCTAAGAAATGTAAAGCAATTTCCTTAGGATGTTTAGGCTTAGAACATAGGGACGGTAGCACAATGTCATCATTCAAATGAAACAAGACAACCTTAGGAAGGAACGCCTGACAGGGTCGTGACACCACTTTGTCCCTATGAATAACCAAGCACCGCGATCGCCTTCTGCCGTAACAAGGCCAACACTGGGGCCAAAACCTTTGTGAACAGTCGAGAACCTGAAGCGAGACCAAAGGGTAACACCACAAATTGAAAGTGCTCCTCGTCCACGGCAAAACGAAGAAAACGCTGATGCTGGACATATCTTGGGATATGAAGGTAAGTGTCCTTGAAAACGATAGAAGCCATCAAATCTCCTTGATGAAGGAAAGCTACTACTGTGCGGATGGACCCATTTGTCCTGAATGAGCAAGGTCCACGGATCCTGAAAAACCTGAAGACGTCCCCCCCACCCCAGATGCAGATGAGTGTGCCCCTTCAGGCTGGGGAAGGCTTGTCTGCGGAACCAGACGCACCCGCTCTTGGAGCCTCCCGCAAGTTACGGTGATCTGGAAGCCCTTTTCCTGCGATCCAGATGGACAAAAGGGCCACTTGTGAGCTGAAAATAAGGGACCCCTCTTATGGTGAGGTTCCTTGCCCTTAGCAGCCTGTGGAAGCGAAGTACTCTTGCCTCCCGTAAGGCCCTTCATGATCTCTTCCATAGAAGCATCGAACAAACGGTCACCTACAAAAGGAAGATCAGTCAGTACGTTTTTAGAAGCCTGGTCAGCTGACCAGTACTTCAACCAGACCATGTGGAGAAGAATCACCACCATCACAGAAACCCTGCCGGCCAGGGGGGCGGCATCAAAGAATGCATCACAAATATACTGTACCCCTTGGATCAATTGATCCACCAGCTCAGATGGGGGTTGACTCCCCTCCAGACCCTGGCGCAAAATCTTAGGCCATTCCATTAAGGTCTGGGATACCAAGGTGATAGCAAACACCGGTCTTATAATTGAACCAGCCACAGTGAAAAGGTACCGGACTAAAGCCTCCGCTCTTTTGTCCACAGGGTCCTTAAAAGATGGGGAATCTTCCACCAGCAAAAGTGTGGTCTTATTCAGCCTGGAAACCTGAGAGTCCACCGATGGTGGAACTGTCATTTTCTTCAGAAGAGACTCCTCAAAATTCTTCGGTATTCCAACCATGCGTTTCAGGGAACCCCACTGACTAGTGACAATCTCATCAAAATAGGCAGGAAAGGAAAAAACCTTGTTCACCTTGGAAGATTTGCAGGTGCCAAATTGCACCGTCGTTGCCGACTCAGCGGCAGCGGAGTCCTCCAACTTTAAAGTTTCCCGCACTAATACAATCAGGGTCTCCACCAGCGCTTTTTCATGCGCGGCTGCAGAGGAGGAGGACTCATCCTCACTATTATAGCACTCAGCGTGGGTGGACGCAGACCCAGTGGGCTGACTCTTGTCCGCAGAGGGTCATGCAGCTTCCAGGAGTAAATCGGGTGGTGAAACGAGCGCCCCAGGCTCCATGAACATAAAGGGTTAAGCGGTACCGCTGCTTGAGCAAAGACAATTTTTTTTTTTTTAAATGAGAGGCCCCTTCCCCCTGTGCACCGCTGTAGCACTACAAGAAGCAGCGCACCTGTGGCGCTGTAGACAGCAAGGAAGGATAGTGTACCCCCAGAGACTCACCAATGGTCTGAAAAATGCCAAAACGATCTGCCACACTGCTGGAAAGAGGAAACACTGATCTGACACTAGAGGCCCCCTCAGCCTCAGCACTGTCTCAGACTACAGGAAAATGTCCGCCAATGTAAGTCTATGGGGAAACCAAAAACATGGCCGCCGAACCGGGAAGCACAGAGACCACAGAAAAAATGGCGTTACCACCCGGCGCTGCACGGAACCCAGCACCCCACTGGACCACAGGGAAAAAATTTACAAACCTCCCCACAGCACTAAGGTACGGACACTCCCTAACCGGGACCGACAGCAGTATCCCCCACCGCTCCACCAGGCCAGCACCATGTAGCCCCCCTACCCATTTTCATCCATGCCCCTATCCAGGGGCGGGGGACAGGTGAGGGCATCCAACTTTAAGGGGGAACCCCGCGAGGAGGAGGGGGAAGCACAAGGGGGGGGGGAGACACAGGGGGGCCCACCCCAACAATTCCGCAGGAAAGGAGGGGGGACACTAATCACCATACCATGGTTACCAGGCGGGCGCCACTCCAAGCAGTTCACCGCACTATCTTGGAATGGGGGTGCTGCGGCCTGAGGTACGCTGCAACTCTGGTCGTGATGGTATACCCTCTGGGACGACCCCAGGGGCGTAACCAAAAAGGTTTTTGCCTAGTCCTACTCCTACAAAGCAAGAGCATAAGCCCCAATGGTCTGAAGACTTGAAGCTGTGTCTGTCAGTGAACAAAAGAGAAATTCACATTATTTCAGTATGCAGCCCACAAAATTACTAGAAACAAGTGGCTCACTGCAAGATAAAAAGTAGAATTCCAGGAAAACAGGCTAAATACAAATTTGAAATGCATATTTGTTTACTTGTTTTTTATAGTAAAATGATTTAGGATTTGTTTATGACCTCTGGATCACCTCAATACTAAATAAACAAAGTTGATAATTCTAAGGCTGGATTTAGAGGGGCAAAATAGAAAACTGCACTGCTAAAACTAGTAAATGAGCACATTTCCAGCCTGGCTGTGCAAGTGCAATGTGTGTAAATCATTAGACTGGATGTACAGAATGACCTATCCTTTTTCACGAAAAACCGTAAAAATGTTTTTAACCACTTAAGGACCGGTCCTATTTTTGACACATTTTGTTTACAAGTTAAAATCAGTATTTTTTGCTAGAAAACTACTTCGAACCCCCAAACATTATATATATTTTCTTAGCAAAGACTCTGGAGAATAAAATGGCGGTCATTGCAATATTTTTTGTCACGCGGTATTTGCGCAGCGGTCTTTCAAACGCCATTTTTTTTTTAAAATTACGAAAAATTACATTTCACTACATCTAAAAAAAACGAAACAGTAAAGTTAGCTAATTTTTTTTCTATATTATGAAAGATGATGTCAGGCCGAGTAAATAGATACCCAACATGTTACAGTTTAAAATTGCGCACACCCGCGGAATGGCGACAACCTACGGTCAATAAAAATCTCCATAGGTGACAATTTAACATTTTTTAACGGTTACCAGTTTAGAGTTAGAGTGTAGTTTTTTTTTTTTTAATTATTGCTCTCGCTCTGGCGATTGCGGCAATACCTCACGCGTGGTTTTAACCGATTTCATTTGCGGCGCGACTTCAGTATGTGTTTTCTTTCGTGCGCGAGCTCACGGCGACGGGGGCGGCTAAAATTTTTAATTTTTTTTCCTATTTATTTAATTATTTTTTTTTAATTTTAACACAGGTTTTAAAAAAAAAAAAATCTGATCACTTTTATTGCTGTCACAAGCAATGTAAACATCCCTTGTGACAGCAATAGGCAGTGACAGGTACTCTTTATGGTGGGATAGGGGGTCTAAAAGACCCTAGACCCCTCCACTACACTTCCATGTATTCAAAACGTCGAAAACTGCATTTTTTAATACACTCAATTTTAAATCTGCCGCCTTTAGCAGCTGCGTAACCCGGATGTGACGTCATGGACGCCGGCTCCGGGTTACGTCATCGGAGACCCGATCAAAGCCGCCGGCTGGTTGCTCAGGTTGCCCGGTGGGACGGGAGACCTGGGCAGAGCCGCGGAAGGCGGCGAGAGGACGTCCCCTCCCGCTAGCCAGGTTAACGGCCGAGCGGCTCCTGAGCCGCATCGGTTGTTACTGCCATAAAGCCGACCGCTGGCTCTAAAAAAATGGTACCGGAATGATGCCTCTAGCTAGAGGCATTATCCCGGTACAACCACTTAATGTCAGCCGACGTAGGTCTACGTCAGTTTGCGTTAAGTGGTTAAAAAGTACTTTTAGCAATCTTCCTGGAGTTATGATTTGATTGATTCTACAAAATGTGGAAAAGGGAATAAATGTGTTGGCTATACTTCTCCTATGGGTCACAGGAGTGCAAACAGTTCTGCACCACTGTGACCCGTTTTTAGCCAAAAGTGGGCTGAAGCCCACTGTCGGCCAACGTTACAGAGCCGGTGGAAGGCTCTGGAAAGATTCCAACCATATGGTCGCGATCCACCCAGCAGCTGGCACCTGGCTAAGCCTCTTAGCGAATCTCTGAGAGCCTGAGTCAACCCCTCCCCCTCCACAGCCCAGCATTCCACGGCGCACTGCTCAGAGCGGAGGGGGAGAACTGAGCAATCAGTGGTGTTTGAACGCTCAGTTCTCACTACAGAGCCAGTGGGGGATCGATGCTGCATCCACCTAGGTGAGTATAAATGTTTTTGTTTTTTTGCTTTTTGGGAAAGCCATACTTCTCTTTCAAAGTTGCCCCTACATGGGCTGTTCAGGCCACATCTGACTGGCTGCAGACAGATGATCTGCAACAGATCAGGATATCCACAATCGCAGCCAGGTCTGAAACAAATTGTCATTTGACAGTGGAAAAAATGGATTTTTGTAAGAACTTACCGTAAAATCCTTTTCTCTTAAGCTCATTGACAGACGTAGTCTTCTTGATTCTCAAGAGCTGGGTTATGTTGTCTCCGCAGGAGTAGGACTAGGCAGAATGACAAAACGGTCTGGCTCCACCCTAGGGGGCAGTCCCTGAGGGTATATCCTCCCTCTCTCTGCTACAGGGAATCAGTTCTGTTTAAAGCAGTACAGAGAAATTAACCCAACCCAACTCAATGATAGAGGGGCGGGTACTACGTCTGTCAATGAGCTTAAGAGAAAAGGATTTTACGGTAAGTTCTTACAAAAATCCATTTTTCTCTATCGCTCATTGACAGACGTAGTCTTCTTGATTCTCAAGAGCTGGGACATCCAGAAGCAGTGCAACAAATGAGGGGTGGGATTGACAAAATCAAATCCAATCTAGTAGGCCCAACCGGTGCCAAACTAGAAGTTTTAAAGGCTCATTATAAACAAAGAATGAGACTAAAAGAAAAAATTTTCCAACGGAAAAAACCCTCGAGGTAGACCACTGGTCTCCTCAAATTGCGGCCTGCAAAACCTTGCGGCCAAATGAGGCATCAGACGATGCCATTACATCAACTTTATAATGTTTAGAGAAGGTATGCACCGACGACCAGGTAGCCGCCTTGCACACCTGGACCACTGACGCCTGATGGCGAAAGGCCCATGACGCACTAAGTGCCCGAGTGGAGTGCGCCTTAACAGGGAACGGGGGCTCCCGACCCTTAATAGAATAAGCCTGCACTACCGTCTGTCTGATCCATCTGGAAATGGTCGCGGCAGATGCAGGCAACCCCTTCTTGGGTCCATCTGGGATCACAAAAAGTGAATCCGTCTTGCGAAACGAGTCCGTCGGTTTCAAGTATACCCTGATCGCCCGGACCACATCCAAGGAGTGTAACGCAAACTCCCGAGGATGACTGGGCTTAGGACACAGGGAAGGTAATACAATTTCTTCATTCAGATGAAATTCTGAAACCACTTTTGGTAGGAAGGATGGATTCGGACGAAGAACCACCTTATCTCTATGAACCACCAGATATGGTGAACGACAAGATAATGCGGCCAGTTCTGACACCCTGCCTGCAGAAGTAATAGCCACCAAGAAGGCCACCTTCTGGGACAGCGTGGGTAGAGGAATCTCCCTAATATCTTCAAAGGGAGGTTTCTGAAGAACCGACAACACTAAATTAAGATCCCAGGGGGGTAACGGCGCGTGCACTGGCGGAGCCAGATGTCGCACCCCCTGGATGAAATTCCGCACCAAGGAATGAGTAGCCAAAGGCTTCTGAAAGAAGATGGCTAATGCTGAGACCTGGCCCTTGATAGTACTCAAGGCCAGTTTCTGCTCAACCCCTTGTTGCAGAAAAGCCAATATTCGACTAATCGAATAAGACCGAGGACGGAACCCCAAAGGTTCACACCATGCAATGTAGGACTTCCATGTGCGATGATAAATCTTTCTGGAAGTCGCTTTCCTTGCTTCAACTAGAGTAGGAATAACTGAAGCTGACAAACCTTTGTCCTTCAGCACCTGGGTCTCAATAGCCAGGCCGTTAAAGCCAGCGATCGTAAAGCAGGATGGAAGATCGGTCCCTGAGACAGTAGATCCTCTCTGAGAGGAAGTCTCCACGGGATGTCCGCCACCAGTCTGACCATGTCGGCGTACCAAGCTCGACGAGGCCAGTCCGGAGCTACCAGGATTACTGGGATTCCTTCCTCCTCTACCCTGCGAAGAAGTCTTGGCAGTAACGCGAGAGGAGGGAAGGCATATATTAGCTGGTATTGCCCCCACGGGGCGATCAGTGCGTCTGCGGTTTCTGCTAGAGGATCGCGGGAGCGAGCCACGAATCTCTGAACTTTCCTGTTGAATCGTGATGCCAACAGATCCACATCCGGGGTGCCCCACTTGTTGTAGTAGATCTGTGACTGCTCTCCGCAGATCTTCTAGACGATCCGGAGATAGTCGGATATTGGAAGGGAAGAATCGCGCCGGTGGGAGAGATCGAAACTCGATCTTGTACCCTGACTTTATGACTTCGCAAACCCATTTGTCCGGGATTCTGGAAAGCCATGGATCCAGGAACCGGCGAAGACGTCCCCCCACCCCAGTTATGGGTGGGGGCGCACCTTCAGGCTTTGGATGGTTTATCTTCAGGTCTGGAGGGGGCGGGCTTTTGCTTGCCCGACCAACGACCCCTGACGCCTCCTGCAGGAGCTTTGGAGGACTTAGTTTTTTCACCCGCTGGACGAAAAAACCTCTTGTGAGCAGAAAAAGAAGGCCCTCGTCTTTGACGAGTTCCTTTACCTTTAAAATTTTGCGGTAAAAAGGTGCTTTTTCCACCGGTGAGATCCTTAATGATCTCATCTAAGTTGGCTCCAAATAGACGTTCTCCTGAAAAGGGGATATTAGCCAATGCTTTTTTGGAACCTTGGTCGGCTATCCAACCTTTTAGCCACAGTGTACGCCTGAGAACCACTGCTGAGACTGATGCTTGCGCCATTAATGGAGTGGCGTCTAACGCCGCATCACATACAAACTGTAACCCCTGTATCATTTGTTCCAACAAATCTGATACCGCCTGAGGGACTTCTTCTAAGTCCCGGCGTAACCACTTGGTCCATTCAGTTACAGCCTGCGAAACCAGACCAATAGCAATTATTGGCCTGAAAGCTGATCCAATCAAGGAAAACATGGTGCGAGACATAGCTTCTATCTTGCGATCCACTGGATCTTTAACCACTTAAGCCCCGGAGGATTTGGCTGCTAAACGACCAGAGGGTATTTTGCGATTCGGCACTGCGTGACTTTAACGGACAATTGCGCGGTCGTGCGACGCTGTACCTAAACGAATTTGGCGTCCTTTTTTTCCCACAAACAGAGCTTTCTTTTGGCGGTATTTGATCACCTGTGCGATTTTTTGATCACGCGCTATAAACAAAAAAAGAGCGTAAATTTTGCAAAAATAGCAATATTTTTCCCTTTTTTTTATATGAAATTCCCCCCAAAAAAAATGTAAAAATCTAAATTTTTTAATATTTTCGGCCAATTTGTTTTATGCTACCTATGTTTGGTAAAAAAAATCGCAAAAAGCGTATTTTGATTGGTTTGCGCAAAAGTTATTGCGTTTACTAACAAAGGGAAAGATTTTTGTCATTTTTGTTGTTTTTTTTTTAACGCGTAATGGCGGCGATCTGCGATTTTTTTTGCGGTACTGCGACATTGCGGCGGAAAGATCGGACCCTTGACTGACATTTTTGACACTTTTGGGGTTACCAGTGACATTTCTACAGTAATCAGTGCTATATATATGCACTGTTACTGTAAAAATACACTGGTAGTGAAGGGGTTAACTTTATTTGAGAGGGAGGGGCTGTGTGTGTCCCTAGGGGCGTGATTCTAACTGTGATTGGCTGTGGCTTCAACTGTATGCAGAGTGATCAATGGATCTACATAGTAGATCCATGTGATCAGCTCTCATACAGAGAGGAGAATGACAGGCAGCTTGTTTACACAAGCTGCCTGACTTTCTCCCTCTCCCCCGCCGATCGCAGAGTGGCCGGCGGCGATCGGGTCCGCCGGTCACACGCGCGGGGGGGGGTCCGTGACCACGCGGGAGCGGGAGCGCGCCTCCGGCGGCGCGCGCTCGCTCCCTAAACCCTCACAGGCGAGCGACGTAGACCTACGTCACTTTGCCTGTGAGGGGCTGACCGCCGCCGTAGATAGTCGTGCGGCGGTCGGCAAGTGGTTAAAAGACGGAGCGTCTTCTAAAGGAATAACCGTGGCTTTATTCAATCTAGCAATTGGTGAATCCACCACAGGTGGTTCTGTCCATTTCTTAATAAGGGTTTCCTCAAACGGATAACGCCTGTCAATGCGTTTGGAAATATTAAAAGTGCGTTTTGGCAGACGCCATTCTTCATCGATTGGATTGCCAAAACATTTGGGCAATGGAAAAACCTTTGCCACTTTGATGCGCTTTTTAGTCCCAAAAGGGATCTCAGTTTCAGCTATTTCTGATGGAATACCCTGTAACCTTAAAGTCTCTTGAACAGATACAATGAGTGCGTTTACCAACGCTTCCTCTCGGGCTATGGCAGATGCCGAAACATCCTCCTCACTGTCTGAAGAGACAGGACCCGAGACACCAATACCAGATGAAGTACCTGCAACTGCAGAAATAGGCTCAGAGTCTGAATCCGAGGTTTCAGATAATAAGGGGTTAGGCGGGGGTCGCTTTCTTGCGCCCTGTCCCTGACAAGCCACTTCCACCCGGGACACAAAAGTTTCCATAATGGCTGACAAAGATTCAATTGTCAATGGGGTGCTGGAGGATCCCGCAGACCCCTCGAGGGGATCCGGAGGAGATACATGAGTGGCAGGGTCCATGTTAATACAGGACACTTTTTGCCAGCAATAAACAAAAAAACTTTTTTTTTTTTTTTTTTTTTGTGTGTCTCCCCCTAGCGCAATAGCGCCCCTCAGAGTACCTGCTTCTCGATCCCAGAGAGAGAGAGAGGGACCCCCAAGGCTCACCAACCGATGCAGTGCAGTTTCCAACAAACTGCAGCCAGCGTCTGTCTTACACAGATTGGAAGGAGCTGTTTGCTTTTTCCCGGGCAGAAGGCGTGGCTCCGCCCCCTGTGTACGCCTTCCGGCGTTCCCAGCCCTCCACGAGGAAGCTGGGCTCACAAAACATGGCCGCCCCCATAGAAGAGACATAAGACTCCAAAAACATGGCGGCCGGCGTGACCTGAGGACATACATGCATTCGTTCTACGGCAAAATGGCGGCGGACCGCCGATATCGTCTTCCCAGCACATCCACCTGCACTCTGCTGAGAGGTGACATATGGATCTACAGAGATACACTGCACATAAGGTAGGATTATACCTCCTATGTTTGCTGTAATGTTACAGTCTGCTGGGTAGAGTGTTAGCTCTTGAACCAAGTCCACTTCCCACAAACACATGCTGTATTACAAGGGGGACTTGTAAGTGTCAGATATATACTGACTATATATGGAGGGGCCCATAATATATACTGCCTCATAAATGAGGAAAAAAGGGAACGTTTTACTCACCGTACCGACCGACAGGCACCCTCTCTTCATAATACCCTCTCCACAGAGGTGGGGGTTTGTGGACGCCTCGACTCTCTGGTCCTGGCGTCCAAGCGAGCTTTTAACTCGCAAAGTCAGTCCCTTTACTGGGACTCCGTCGCGGCCGACTCAGCGCACTGGTCTGCACGCGCTTTTAGGCAGAAACCGGGGTGACCACTGGATCTCACATCCAGCCCGTCGCCCGGCCCCGCATACTTACTTGAATATGTCGCGGCCGACCAAGCGCAATGCCTGGTCTGCACGCGCTCGTAGGCCGGCTGGGGTGACCACAAGTGTCGCCCAGTCCGGCATTCTTGCTTGAAGATCTCACAGGAAAAAAACACTGGAGAACACTACCTAAAAAATGTCTTTTTCTTAAAGAAAAAAAGTCTTGCCAGGACCAAAAGATCCCAGCAAGGAACTTAGGTCCTTACTCCTGACTAGACAGAAAAAAACTGATTCCCTGTAGCAGAGAGAGGGAGGATATACCCTCAGGGACTGCCCCCTAGGGTGGAGCCAGAACGTTTTGTCATTCTGCCTAGTCCTACTCCTGCGGAGACAACATAACCCAGCTCTTGAGAATCAAGAAGACTACGTCTGTCAATGAGCGATAGAGAAACATCTGTATCATGAGGAACAAAAAAAAAAAAAAACTAAAGTTGTGGGAGAGCCCTTAAACATACCAGCAAACACCTAGCAGCCTTTGTAGTATAGTGGCAGCCAATACATGAGAAGTATTTTAGCACGGAAGGTCTAAAACAACCTCCCTTTCAAATAGAACACCTTTCTTTAACTTGTCAATTAACATAACCTGATTGCAGTTGAAAGTTACTACTAAGGATCACTCAAACTCAAACAATCTCAGCATTTTTTTTATATCATGCAGCACCTGAGGTGGATCTTCAGGAGAACTTTTTGAGGAAGCATTATCGTCATCATCATCATCATCGTCATCATCGTGGTTTATTTTTATTTCTTCATATGGTCGCTTTTTGTTTTTTTTCTCACCATCTTCAAAATAAAAATTCATATTAAAAATAGATATAAAACCTGTATATATATATATATATATATATATATATATATATATATATATATATATATATATACACACATACACATATACATATACATACACACACGCATACACATTATATATATATATATATATATACATACATACATACATACATACACAAACACACACTACCGTTAAAAAGTTTGGGGTCACTTAGAAATGTCCTTATTTTTAAAGAAAAGCACTGTTTTTCTCAATGAAGATAACATTAATTTAATCAGAAATACAGTCTAGATATTGTTAATGTGGTAAATGACTATTCTAGCTGGAAACGGGTGATTTTTAATGGAATATCTACATAGGTGTACAGAGGCCCATTTCCAGCCACCGCCACTCCTGTGTTCTAATGGTACATTGTGTAATGATTACAAAACCCTTGTGCAATTATGTTAGCACAGCTGAAAACTGTTGTGCTGATTAGAGAAGCTATTTATAACTGGCCTTCCTTTGAGCTAGTTGAGTATCTGGAGCATTAGCATTTGTGGGTTCGATTATACTCTCAAAATGGCCAGAAAATAGAGAACTTTCTTCTGAAACTCGACATTCTTTTCTTGTTCTGAGAAATGAAAGCAATTCCATGCGAGAAATTGCCAAGATACTGACAATTTCCTACAACGGTGTGTACTACTCCCTTCAGAGAATAAACGGGCTTCAACCAGAACAGAAAGAGAAGTGGGAGACCCCGGTGCACAACTAAGCAAGAGGACAATTACATTAGAGTCTCTAGTTTGAGAAATAGTGGCCTCACAGGTCCTCAACTGGCAGCTTCATTAAATGGTACCCGCAAAACGCCAGTCTCAACGTCCACAGTGGAGAGGCGACTCCGGGATGCTGACCTTCTAGGCAGAGTGGCAAAGAAAAAGCCATATCTGAGACTGGCCAATAAAAGGAAAAGATTAAGATGGGCAAAAGAACACAGACATTGGACAGAGGAAGACTGGAAAAAAGTGTTATGGACAGACTTATCTAAGTTTGAGGTTTTGGATCACACAGAAGAACATTTGTGAGATAAAGAACAAGTGAACAGATGATGGAGGGGTGCCTGACGCCATCTGTCAAGCATGGTGGAGTTAATGTGATGGTCTGGGGCTGTTTTGGCGCTGGTAAAATAGGAGATTTGTACAGGGTAAAGGGGATTTTGAAAAAGGAAGGCTATCACTTCATTTTGCAACACCATGCTATACCCTGTGGACAGCGCTTGATTGGAGACAATTTCCTCCTACAACAGGACAATGACCCAAAGCACACCTCCAAACTATTCAAGAACTATTTAGGGAAGAAGCAGTCAGCTGATATTATGTCTGAAATAGAGTGGCAAGCGCAGTGACCAGATCTCAACCCTATCGAGCTGTTGTGGGAGCAGCTTGACCGTATGGTATGTAAGAAGTGCCCATCAAGGCAATCCAACTTGTGGGAGGTGCTTCAGGAAGCGTGGGGTGAAATTTCTTCAGATTACCTCAACAAATTGACAGCTAGAATGCCAAAATTCTGCAAGGCTGTAATTGCTGCAAATGGAGAATTCTTTGATAAAAGCAAAGTTTGAAGGACAAAATTATTATTTCAAATAAAAAAATCATTATTTTTAACCTTGTCAATGTCTTGACTATATTTTCTATTCATTTTGCAACTCATATGATGAATAATAGTATGTTTTCATGAAAAACATGAACTTTTGAACGGTAGTGTACATACACACACATTGTAGATATACACACACAAAGTTGACTCGGTCTAATAATGCATACACTAAACTTACAAGTGATTTTTGTTCCTAAAGGGCTCTATTAAAAATCACTGCTCCACCACTACCAGTGGTCAGTGTAAATTTCTTAAAAAAAAAACATTTTCGTAAAAATTTTAATCAACTGCATTTTTAAAGTGTCGAAAATGAAAAAGGAAAAGTACACCACGTTTTCATCCCCTTACAAAAACTATGATGAAAATCAATTCCTTTTTCGTTAACCAATGAAAACTAAACAAAAATGTGAGGGAGGGAGTTTTACCCTTGTGATCGCAGGTTTCCACGGAGCTCCATGCTTAGCACTGTGCAGCATAACAGGCCTCCTAAAACGACTGTCTAGAGCAGCACTGTGCATTACCGGCCTCCCCACAAGTCCCCTGACTCACGACCATCCAGAGCAGAACACTGAGTGTGTACATTAAAGGCCTCCCCTCAGACCAATATCCAGCACTGTGCAGCATCACGGGCATCTCAGACCACCATTCCAGAATACTGTGCATTACAGGCCTCCCCTTAGACCACCATCCAAAGCACTGTGCAGCATTACAAGCCTCTCATATCACTGTTCAGAGCACTGTGCATTACAGCCTCCTGAAACCACTGTCCAGAGCACTGTGCAGCATTACAGGCCTCCTCAGCTCACCATTCGACATTTTAATTGACTAAAATTGACTGCAGATTTAGTCGACTAAATATGACTAAAACTAAAACAAGCGCAGATGACTAAAATGGGACTAAAACTAAAATGGGATTTTAGTGAAAAGACTGAGACTAAAACTAAATTTGCTGCCAAAATTAACACTGACAGTGGTCAGTTCACTATATATCACTACAAAGGAAACTAGCAAAAGATGAGTTGTATATGGTAAAGCACAACAAATTTAAAAGAAAAAAAATGAACTATAGTGAAATGCAAGAAATTAGACTATACATCATATGGTGTCCGATTCAGTTCTAATAACCAAACTAGGTTCTTAACGTTAAATGGATTTATTAAAAAACAATGAGAAACAAGTTGAACTAGTCACCATAGTTACATATAGTTACATAGTTAGTGAGGTTGAAAAAAGACATCCGTCCATCCAGTTCAACCTATGATGTGTGTCCAAAATTAAACAAGGCCCAGGCAACATAATGTATACTTACTTACCTATTCAGCAGCCTGTCTCTTCGAACTCTGCCGCTGTGCTGATTCCCAGTGATTCAAATGACATAGGAGTCAGAAGGAACAACAGCATCTGGCAGGAATTGGGTTGGGGGCATGGGTGATAGGTAAGAAGGTATTCGATTCACCCAGAAAAGTTGAATACCTGTAGCAGCCAGGTATCAGCAAAGTGGCTGAGTTTGAAGACACAAGCTGTAAAAAAAGGTAGGTACACAGCGTCTTCATTTACAGCATGTGCTTTAGTTACTTTGGACCCTGTGGTGGCTAGGTCCATTTAAAATAAACCTGTTATCAAATAAAATGTAACCATTTAAAAATTTTGAACGTTTAGACAAGTGTTCTAAAAACATGTGCCAAAAATTTCAAGTTTTTAGTATGCATCTCTTACATCCAACTCCTCACCCGTGCAACTGCTTCCCTCGTCCTTGAGGTCATAAGCTTGAATGAGAAGAAGGCTCTCACCTACGGGGGCCTACAAGAACAACAAAGAGTCCACCTCGGGAAGAAAAGAGGCCTTGTGCTTGTGTAGCAAAAGAAAAGTGTTCTGTACAGCTTAAGGCTATCAACTCAAACTCATTTACAGAAGTGACGGCAAAATAAGAAAACCTTGAGACAGACACAGGAAAATCCTTAATAGTTTCAAAGGCCTGAAAGAGCAAACAGGAGGAACAATGTAATCAAAAACCTGCACAAAGGCCTTAACGAAGGATTAAGAGGAAAAGAACTGCTAAGGTCAAGAGTCGAACCTTAATTGTACTCAAAACGAAATGCTGATCAAGACCAGGCTGGAACTGGAAAAGACAGGATTTTCCACTGAGAACTTCCTGGAATAAAATGCTTTGTCTCGCACCAAGAGAATATGCTTTCCAAGTGCAATGGTAGGCTTTTTAAGAAGTTGTTCTTTCTAGCTTTCAAGAGAGTAGGGAGGACCAAATTTGACAAACGCCTGTGACTCAAGACCAGCCTTCAACAGCCAGACTATTAAAGCCAAAAACCAATAAGCAGGGTAGTAAACTTGCCCCTGGTGCAAAAGATTCAGATGATCTGGTAAGGTCCACAGAGAGTCTGCCAGGAGCCTGAGGAAGCTTGAGTACCAATTTCTCCTGGGTCAATTTGGTGTGATGAAAATCTCAAAAATTCCCTCAATCTTACATTGTGGGTAAGGAAGGGGCATAAGAGGAAAGGAATGGGGCATAAGAGGAAAGGGAGAGTAGATCAGACTAGATCAAGCCAATGTAATTACCAGAGAATCCACTGCGAAGGCTTAGCGGGTTCCAGGATCTGGAGACAAACTTGCCCAATTTGTTAGTAATTCTGGAAACCAGGAGGTCCATGTCCAGCATCCTTCATCTGTGACTGAGGTCTTGAAAACCACTCTGGGCGAATAGACTTTTCTTGCAAATCGAAAGAGGACAATGACGGAGGAAATCTGCCTGCCTGTCAATTTTGTACACTGGGGATTTGCACAACAGTCAGGGCTGGAACGTGAATATCTACCCAAGCCAGAATCAGATCTGCTTCTTTGGAGCCACAAGACTACTGGCTCTTCCCTGGTGGTTTATGTAAGCCACTGCCAAGGCATCATCTGACTGAATCCTGTTTGAAGGACCTTGCAGAGGAGAGCAGAAGCATTGAATGGATCACCAAATGTTCCTGTGTTCCAGAATATTGATCAGGAACTGAGCTTCTTCTGAAGGCCTAGTCCCTTACATAGAGAGGGTACATAGGAGTCCCCCCCAGCCCAGTGGGCTGGAATCCTTTGTGAGCATATTTCAAACTAATGGAAGAAGGATTTTCCTGACTCCAGCACTGAACTTGTGGTCCAATAATTCAGGACATGCCTGGTCCTGCTGGTCAGGTGTATGGGATGGTCCACATTCTGCACTCTTCTTACCCTACTTCCAGAATGTTGAGATGCAATGGCTTAAGTGTAAAAGTGGGCATATGAACTTCCGTGAAGGAAGGTCCAGGACCCCTATGCATAAACTGAGGGTAGGATGGCTTTTGGATTGTAGAGACCTGAACATACGAATCTGATTAAGATCAGTGCAAGCAATGAGTCAGCTCCAATGCAGATTAGGGAAGGGAGGGGCATCCCCTTATTGCAAGGAGAACTGGCTCACTGGTTTGAAGGTTTTTGGTAACCAGAGCAGCTAGGGAGCAAAGCACGGGTCATGGGCTTAGAGGTCTGGGGGGAACAAATGGGGTTCCTCTTAGTTCCTCTACTAAATGCTTAAGCAATAAGTGTTGTTTGCCTGCTGTTCAGCAGACCAACCTTTCACACATGTACAGACAGGATTCTCATTCGACATATAACATGTACAATATCCACAAGCCCATCAATCACAGTTTATGTAGAGCAACAGGCAAGAGCTCCAATCGATGCAGAACTGAAGAACCACTTATGCCTCATTCACATGGACATACTGATCTGTATACCCGCATGAGGGCCTCAAACATGTGCTTAGCCCAGCCCACAAAGTTTAGCAAATGGACATGGCAGCAATGGCAAGTAGCATAGCAGGGTTTTGCTAGAGGAAGAGGGGGTAAGCAAGTCATATATAAACATGAAATAAAGTTTTCACAGATAAAAGGAATATTGTAGGTTCATTTTTCTATTATGTTGTTTTCTAAAATGTTCTGAAATGTTATGATGTTTGAACTCCTTTTTTATATGATTATGTGTTCTCTTAGTCTGATTCTTAATTCTCCAGTAGTTCCACCCATGTACTGAAGCCCACATGTACATTCCACCAAGTAGGTGATGTGTGCTGCAGCAGGTGATTAACTTTTGGGCCAGCAGAGAGCCAAAACTTTAAGCCCGATCTTGTACACAGGGTTCTCCTTCCTCTTAAGATCATAAAAATTTTTGTAATCCTGCTGAGCCTTGAGTATAGTGTCCTGTAGTAGCTGATAATTAGCTTTGATGGAACCTATCCAGTCCTGAACTCCAGGGACTGATGTTTCGGGTGTGATATTAGGCAAAAAAGAGGGGTGAAACCCGTAATTTGCCGAGAACGGGGTTTGATTGGTTGGAGAGTGCAGAGAATTATTGTATGCAAATTCTGCACAAGGAAGAAGAGAGACCCAATTGTCCTGAGAACTTGTGCAGAAGCATCATAAGTACTGTTCCAGGGTTTGGTTTGTTCTTTCGGTTTGTCCATTACTTTGTGGATGATAAGCTGATGACAGGCATATGTCAATGGACAGGGACCTACAGAGCTCCCTCCAGAATCTGATACTATGTTGTCCGGGAGTCCGTGTAACCTGACCACTTCTTTGATAAATACGTTGGCCATGTCCAAGGCGGAGGGTTTGCCCATCATCGGCAGGAAGTGAGCCATCTTTGAGAGACGGTCCACTACCACCAGGACAGTGGTGAACCCTTCTGAGGGCGGTAAATCCACAATAAAATCCATAGAGAGTTTCCTCCAAGGTTGCTCAGGAATAGGCAGAGGTCTCAGCTAGCCTCAGGACTTGGCTTTAGCCCCCTTGTTACGTTGGCACCTAAAACAGGAGCCAACGTATGATTTACAGTCCTAAGTTAGGTTGGGCCACCAAAAGAGACGTTGAATGAGTTCACAGGTCTTTCTTACCCCAAAATGTCCGGCGAGTTTATGATCATGGAAGGTTTTTACCTGTGAGGGAATGAAAATTTTCTCTTGGTGCCATAAGAGTCCCTGCCGTCTTCACAACGGAGAGGTTCCAGGCTCTGTACATTGAGCAGAGGCCTGCTTAATTGCTGATTTTAGGTCGGCTTGAATAAGCAAAATATTTTGAGCCGAAAGGATGGTGTTGGGCTCTGTTGTCTCTGGAGTATCCGGAAACATCCGGGACAGAGCATCTGCCTTCCCGTTCTTGGACCCTGGTCTGTACGTTATATGAAAAGTGAACCGGGAGAAAAACAAGGCCCACTGGGCCTGCCGAGGTCTCAAGCATTTGGCTGTTCTAAGGTACTTTAGATTTTTATGGTCGGTGAATATCATGATCGGGTGCGTGGCCCCTTCCAGCAGGTATCTCTATTCCTCCAAGGCAAATTTAATGGCCAAGAGTTCCCGGTCACCTACGTCATAATTTCTTTCCGGAGGGGACATTTTCGGGGAGAAAAAGGCTACAGGGTGAAGAAGGGTTTTAGGGCCCCTGTGGCTATTTCCGAAGCGTCCACTTCAAGTACATAAGGCAGGGCCGGGTCTGGGTGCTGAAGAATAGGTGCTGAAACAAACAGAGTCTTTAATCTGTCAAAGGCTGCTTGGGCCTCTTGTGACCAGTGGAAACGGACCTGTTGGCGAGTCAACTGGGTAATGGGTGAAATAATCATGGAAAATCCCTTCATGAATCTCCTATAAAAATTGGCAAATCCCACGAACCGCTGGACTCCTCTTTTGTCAATGGGGGCTGGCCAATCTAAGATTGATTTCACCTTTTGTGGATCCATGGAAATGCAATCCGTATAAATAATAAGTCCCAGAAATTTAATGGAATCTTTTTCAAACTCACATTTTTCTGATTTTACATAAAGTCCATGTTTCCTCAAAGTAAACAGCACCTTTCTAACATGGGTCCGATGAAGTTCTAGGGTGGAAGAAAAAATGAGAATGTCATCCAGATAGACCATTAAAAAAGTTGTCCAGGAATTCTTGAAAAATGTCGTTGACTAGATGTTGAAAGGTGGCAGGAGCGTTGCATAGCCCAAAGGGCATGACCAAGTACTCGAAATGGCCGAAGCGAGTTCTGAACGCCGTCTTCCATTCGTCCCCCTTTCGGATACGAACAAGATTATAGGCTCCTCGAAGATCTAATTTGGTGAAGATCCGAGCCGATCGAAAGCGCTGGAACAGTTCTGGGATAGGAGGAAGAGAATACCGGTTTTTAATGGTGACTTTGTTAAGCTCCCGGTAATCCACACAGGGTCTTAGTGTGCCATCCTTTTTTTCGACAAAAAATATACCGGCCCCTGCCGGCGAGGAGGAGGGAGGAATGAACCCCTTTTCCAGATTCTCATTGACATAGGTTCGAAGGGTTTCTAGTTCCTTCTCTGATAAAAGGAAATATTCTTCCGAAAGGAATCTCGGCTCCAGGGAGTAGTGCGATGGGACAATCATAGGGCCTCTGAGGGGGAAGAGCTTCGGCCTTCTTATTATCAAACACATCCATAAACTCTTGATATTCTGCAGGGACGTTTAAGGGGGAATCAAGTACTGGTTGGACGGCCAAGCAGGTAGCAGGAATATTGGATCCAGAAAGAAGGCAATGGTCCCGGCAGTACTCGGAAGTGAAAGAGATCTCTTTTTTAACCCAATCGATCTGGGGGTTATGGGCCTGCAGCCATGGAAGTCCTAGAATAATGGGGAACATCAGTGAAGACAAAACGTCAAAACTGACAAATTCCTGGTGATTGGAGTCGGTTGTGGTGAGGATAGGACAAGTTTCTTTAGGGACAGGTCCGGAACTGGGCAGGGACCCATCGGCTAGGTGAACCTGAAGTCTTTGCTCTTTGGGTTGTAAGGGGACCCCCAGTCTTTTGGCCAATGCACAGTCCAAAAAGCAACTGCACGCCCCGGAGTCAACGATCGCCAGGAGCCGAGTCTTCTCTTCTGCTACCTGTAGGGAGACAGGGAGAATAAGGTGAGCAGGGGACGGCTCAGGGGCTTGACAGTTCAGGAAAGTCTGTGGGTAACACTTACTGGGTCTCACAGGGCAGTTGCGTAGGAAATGGCCGGAACCCCCGCAATAGAGGCAGAGATTGGCTTGCTGGCGGCGTTGTCTCTCATTAGGAGTCAAGGAGGAGCGAATTAAGCCAATTTGCATAGGTTCTCCTTCCGACCCCACGGTAGCAGATGGCCCAGGGTGAGGTGAAGCAGCAGATGGAACCTTAGGCAGTACCCAGGTAGGTCAGGTACCTTGAAGGCGTTCCGAGCGCCGTTCCCGCAGACGTCTGTCCAGTTGGATTGCTAGCGAGATCAGGCCTTCCAGGGAGTCAGGGGTCTCCACCCGAGCTAGTTCATCCTTGAGGGCCTCAGATAGTCCATGGTGATACTGATACTTAAGAGCTGCCTCGTTCCAGTCTGTGTCGGCGGCCCATCTGTGGAAATCAACGGTGTAATCCTCTACTGGGCGTTTACTCTGTTGCAACGCATGCAGAGCCGACTCTGCCGTAACAGTGCACTGGGGGTCCTTGTACAGTTGAGCCATTGCCTCAAAAAAGGCGTTTACAGAGTTCAGTGTTGGACAAGGTTATGAACCCAGGTCTGGGGTTCCTCTGATAACAAAGAGATTATGAATCCCACTTTAACAGTCTCTGAAGTGAAGGTTCTGGGCTGAAGGGCCAGGTATAATAGACAAGCATTTTTAAAGGCCCTGAATTTCCTCCGTTCTCCGCGGAAACATTCTGGTGTGGGTACCCGGGGTTCAGGTTCAAGGAGTCCTTGTTGCCAGGGAGCAGTCGCAGAGCTGGCAGAGGGTTGGTTGGGATCGGCAGGAGGTGGAGAGCCTGCTAGATTCAGCACTCGTCCTTCCAACTGAAAGTAACCGTCCTGGAGTCTCTGAACTGCTTGAGTCAAAGTGGTGACTTGTTGGTACAGTGCCTCGAGCGGGGAAGCACCTCTGTCGGTCTCTGACATAGCTGGTTTATACTGTCAGATACCTAGGTTTAGGCCGAAGTGCTGAGAAGGCTTCCCTTGCAGCTCGGTGCGGGTCACCCCTGGAGGTGGTAAAGGAGGTGAAGCGTCCCAAGGAGCACTGGATGCTTGTGAAGTACAGACGGGTGGAGCAGGTAGGCACCCGAGAAAACTTCCAGGATCTCCACAGGTGTGGGGTATGGGTTGGTTTCTCAAGCCAAAGGGTGGGACTTTTACGGGCAAGTGAAAGATACACAGTTGTATAAAAATAAATGGTTGCAATTTATTGCGAATACAATTGTATATTCAATAAAATAGATATTTTAAAGACATTTGTGGTGATGTGAGGTGTTTGGGTTACAGACCCAAGGTGCATAGAAGAATGCTAGGTTTGGAAAAAGAGTTTCCGTGACAGTGGTGCAATATGTGTGACTTTATTTTTGATGAAAGAGACTCTGTTTCTCCAGGCTGGATTGCTTGGATGTTTCACAGAGAATTCATCAAAACGTTGACCCTTTTTGACGCGTTTCGGCTAGCAGAGTAGCCTTTGTCAAGGGTTTTGTGTCACCAAGTCTGTAGAGATAGTGACGGATTTAATTATCATCTGTATATATCATAATATTTTCATATAGTTGGTTACATAATGTCGGTGAGGAAAAACACTGAAAGTACATACGTTTGACCTGTTTTGGTGATATTTATTCAAGTCTTAGAAGATCCGCAGCGAGAATCAATTGTGAGCAACCTGCAGGTATGGTGAGTGGTAAATATCAGGAGATACTGAATAAAAGGATTTTTGAAAAGTCTAACATTATTGGTGGTGGCATCAACTTACTAGATATTGGTTGGATGATCTGTTTATGCCTGGATTGGCAGATGAAATTTGGCGGCAAACAATATATATAAAAATATATAAATATATATCTGGACGTCCTTGTATGGTGGCCAATCTGTAGGTGTATAATATATACATAGTGTTGGTATCCCAAATGTTTGGAGAAGGTGTGTAAAAAGGAAGGTAAGTCTTCCATTACTTACAAAGTATGTTGCAAGTTCACGGTTTTTGGGCAGCTCAGGATAACTTAAAAGTTATTTTTTCGGTGCACAGGTGCAGCCGTCCTCAATGTCCACTCTGTATTTTTGGGTTCTATGCAGGTATCTAGATGCTGGAATTACATGTGACTTGTTTTGGTTAGAACTCCGAAAAAGACACAGGCAAATGGAGCCAAGTAAAGTGCTTTTATTAGGGAGTGGTGATTTTAGCAATGAAAGGTAACACTTACGGTTGTTTGGGGGTTCGCCGCAGGTTGCGTCCGCTCTGTCTCCTCATTTCCCTCGGTGTGAGGGTGATGTGAGGAGACGCTGATTCCCCGGCCTTTTTAAAGCCCGTCGCGTGTGCGCACTGTGAGCCGCACGTACCGGGCTTCTTGTGCGACTGACGTCATTCCCTGTTGTGCGCACGCGCCTGTGGGGTGCGTGCGCATCGGGAGACTAGTCGCACATTATTGGCCGCCGACACGGGAGGAAGGAACCAAGATCCCGGGAGGGGGATCTTACGGAAGATGGTATATTCCGAGGTGCCTAGTTTAACCCCTGGCTTGCCCAGGGGCTTTCCGTGCCGGGTGCGTTCTTCATGATTGAAAAATTTCATCAGAGGTCAATAAGTTGTATCAAATATATTGAGAAGATGTAAATATACAATAAATAATGCAGAGTATATATTTATTTATATAATAAGGTATTATAAGTTTTAACAGCAGAAGGAAAAAGAAAGGAAAAAGGGCTCATTGTACCTTGGAGAACAAAAAAGTTTGGAGGTCATGTGGAAATGAAGGGGGGAGGGGGGGGTTTTGTTTTTTGTCAGAGTTAGTATATAGTCACGAATATGTGTGTTCATAAAGGGATTTTTTTGAACATTATTTAGTATTACGCTTTTAGGGAGGTTTTATGTTTTAGTCAGTTTTCCCTGATACAAAACCTTCCAAGAAAGGGCGATAGCTTGCTATTTCGTTTAGGCCCGGGGGTACGGTGGCTTTTAGACGTTGTATCCACCGTAGTTCTATTTGGAGGAGGCGTTTGTTCCAATCCCCCCCTCTATGTGGAATATGGATTCTGTCTAGAGCCATAAAGTTTATTTTGGGCATTTTGTAGCCATGTTGGTACGCTACATGTCTTCCTAGTGGGAGGTCAGGATTACATAGTTCCATGTTGTTTACATGTTTTCCAATTCTTTTTCCCATTTCTTGTTTTGTTTTCCCAACGTAGTATGCTCCGCATTCGCATCTCATCAAGTAAATCACTCCCTTTGTCTTGCAATTTGCAAAATGTCTTGGTATAAATTTTTCCCCATTTGGTAGTGTAGTTTCCACACATTTTTTAAATGACGTTGCATTGAGCACAGGATCCACAAGGGTACGTTCCTTTAGTTTTGCAGGGGTCTTTCCTGATGTTTTCTTTGAATTCACTGTGTATGAGGTTTTGTTGTAAGGAACCTGCTTTACGATATGTAATTGATGGGTTGTCGGAAACCAGATGTTTTATTTTGGGGTCCTCTTTTAGAATGGGCCAGTGCTTTTGAAGAATGTTTTTTATGGTGGAATGTTCGTTGGTATATCTTAATATAATCCGTGTGTTGTCTTTTTCTTGTTCTTTTTCTTTGTGTTTTCTGCCACCTGGTTGTTTGGTTGGGAATAAGATATGTTGTCTTTCTTGTTGGTTCGCTTTATTGTAGGCTTTTTTAAGGGTAGTCTTCGTGTAGCCTCTTTGAAGTAGTCTGTTTGTCAGGAGTCTTGCTTCATTTTGGAAGTCTTTATCTAAGTTACAGTTCCGTTTGAGTCGTAGATATTGACTGTATGGGATGGCTTTCTTGAGGGGTGTCGGGTGAAAACTGGTAGCATGTAAAATCGTGTTTCCTGCTGTCTCTTTTCTGTATAGAGTTGTTCGTATCGCGCCCTCTTTGTCCTTTATAATCCAGGTATCCAAGAAGGGGACTTTATGGTTGCTGTAATTGAGTGTGAGGAACATATTATAATTATTTGTATTCATTGCCTTCAGGCATCCCTCAATTAGCTCTTCCGGTCCGTCCCATACAATCAAGATATCGTCTATATATCGTTGCCATAATGTGATGTGGTCGGTATATAAGCCGTTTTCCTCCTTTGTTAGAAAGTCCCGTTCCCATGCTCCTAGGTATATGTTGGCGTAGGATGGGGCACAACTTTGCCCATCGCTACGCCACATGTTTGTAAATAATAGACCCCATCAAAGGTAAAAAAGTTGTGGTGGAGAATATATTCGAGCATTTGAGTAATGAAATTATTGAACTTTAAATCGGTGTTACTTCCTTGGCTCAGTGTTTTTTTGATAATTTCTATACCTTTTTTGTGGGGAATATTGCTATACAAAGATTCCACATCCACCGTAATTAGAAAGGCATTTTTTGGTATGATTATGCCCTCTAATGTTTGTAGGAGGTGTACGGTGTCTTTGATATATGAAGGTAATGTTGTAACATATGGTCTGAGATGTGCGTCAATGACCTCACTTGTGGCTTCCGTGATGTTGCCGTTTCCTGAAATGATGGGTCTCCCAGGTGGGTTTCGTTTGTTTTTATGCACCTTTGGGAGTGCATAGAATGTCGGTGTTCGAGGATGCTTGGTTTTCATAAAGGTCCAGAGTGTTTGCGTAATTGTTCCTTCTTGTAGGGCTCTATCTAGTCTTTGGTAAAAGTCTTCTTTGAAGGAGTTGATCATTACTGGCGATATTTGTTTGTAACAGACGGGGTTGTTCAAGATGTTTAAACACATTTGTTTGTATTTTTCATTACTCATGAGTACAATATTGCCCCCTTGTCGGCTGGTTTTATTGTAATGCCTTCAAGGTTCTGCAGTTCTTTAATCGCTGACTTTTGTCTTCTAGTAAGGTTGTTTGTCTTGTAATCTTTTTTAATTTTTAATTTTTCTATGTCTTTGGTTGTTTCGCGAACAAATAGAGCAATCGCCGGATTCAAGTTGAGTGGAGGAAATTTTTGAGATCTCTTTTTAAATTCTGGTATTGTTTTTTCTTGAGTGGTGTGGTCCTCCTCTTCATCTTCATCTCCTTCTGGTTGGTTGTCTTCGTCCGGCCAATCCTTCAGGCCTCCTTCTTCCAGGAGTAGGTTCAAGTCTCTGATTGCTCTGAGCTCGGCTGCCGTCAAGTTGGATGGTTTTTCTATCGTTGGGGTTTTTTGGTACATTGTTTTAAAGAGCAATTTTCTGGCGAATAAGTTGATATCTTTTATGATTTCAAAGGTATCTGATGTTTTGTTGGGGCAAAAAGATAAGCCTAATGTCAATACTTCTGTTTGATCTTTAGTTAGCATATGTGAGGATAGATTTATAATAGTTACACCTTCCATCTCTATGGTTTTGTCTGTTTTTGTGTTTTCGTCTGGGTTTTCGGGTCTGTTTGCCCTAAAAAACCTTTCTGTTTTTTTGGGGGGTTTTCCTTAGGCTTATATGATCTTGTGAACATTTGATGATTTTTCTGGGGTGCTGATGTTTCTCCTTCATTTGTTGAGGTAGGTTCAAGGGTGTAAGGTTCTTCTTCCCTATCTTCGGTTTCATAGTTTTGTGGGGGGATCTGTACGTCTCTCCTTCTTGCCATTCTTTGTTCAGTTCCTGATGCGTAGGAGGAGGAGTCTGATGAATAATGTTGTCCTGCATTTCTAGGTTGTCTGTAGTTTGTTCTTCTATTTAGTCTAGGATTTGACCATTTGTAGGCTCGGTTTTGACTGAATGCGTTTTTGTCCCTCCAGTATTTTTGCTCCTTTTTTAATATTTCCTTACTGTACTCCTCTAGATGTTGTTTAAGTTTCCTTTCTTGTTCGCTATATAGGGCAATCTTTTTAATGGTGTTAGTTTTTCGTAGATAAGTTTGATGTTGTTTTCCAGGCTTTTGATTTGGCGTAGATATTCTTCTTGAAGTAGTATCATTAGATTCTTTGAGCACTCATTCAAGGCATTTTCCCAATCTTTTTTCATCTGGTTTGTGATGTTGTCCATGGTTGGGAATATTTGTATTCTCAGACCAGCAGGGTTAATTTCCTCTGTTATGTATCTCTCAAAAGATCTTATGTGCCAATGTAAGGCCGCTTTTCTCTCAAGATGTTTTTTGAGATTATTGAATAATGATGTAATATCTGAATCTTGTTGTTCATTTCCTTGAAAACTTTTCTGAATAGCTGACATTAGGTTTTCCCATTCAGTTCCCATTAGGTCTCCATCCTGTTTGTCCTCCATGGTTATCAATGAGGGAGTTTCTTCCTTAAATCGACTATTGTTGGAACAATAGAGGGTTTGGCTGTGGAGATGCGATTTCCCTTTCCTCCAATAGGCTCTATGCCTCGGAGGGCGGAAATGTATGGATCTCCTAGCTTGCTTACAGTGAATATATGTTAGGGTCCTGCTGAGCGACCTTATGAAGTAAAAAGGAGAAGTTTTTAGATTGTTTTGCTTTCTAGAGATCGTGAGAAAAGTGGATGTGTTATCCATCCAAAGGTCTATGGAGAGGTTTTTTGGGTTGATCTCTGGAGAGTTTATAGTTGTGTTTTGCCTCCGTCCCTTAGAGTCTAGTGTGGGGTATGGGTTGGTTTCTCAAGCCAAAGGGTGGGACTTTTACGGGCAAGTGAAAGATACACAGTTGTATAAAAATAAATGGTTGCAATTTATTGCGAATACAATTATATATTCAATAAAAGAGATATTTTAAAGACATTTGTGGTGATGTGAGATGTTTGGGTTACAGACCCAAGGTGCATAGAAGAATGCTAGGTTTGGAAAAAGAGTTTCCGTGACAGTGGTGCAATATGTGTGACTTTATTTTTGATGAAAGAGACTCTGTTTCTCCAGGCTGGATTGCTTGGATGTTTCACAGAGAATTCATCAAAACGTTTTGATGAATTCTCTGTGAAACATCCAAGCAATCCAGCCTGGAAAAACAGAGTCTCTTTCATCAAAAATAAAGTCACACATATTGCACCACTGTCACGGAAACTCTTTTTCCAAACCTAGCATTCTTCTATGCACCTTGGGTCTGTAACCCAAACACCTCACATCACCACAAATGTCTTTAAAATATCTCTTTTATTGAATATACAATTGTATTCGCAATAAATTGCAACCATTTATTTTTATACAACTGTGTATCTTTCACTTGCCCGTAAAAGTCCCACCCTTTGGCTTGAGAAACCAACCCATACCCCACACTAGACTCTAAGGGACGGAGGCAAAACACAACTATAAACTCTCCAGAGATCAACCCAAAAAACCTCTCCAGGATCTCCACAGGTGTCAAGCAATGTTGGTGCAGTAGTCAAAGCCAGGCCAGGGGTCATACACAGGTTATCAGTCCCAAGGTAAGGCAAGCAGTGGATCAGAGTAAGCTGGGATTGCAGCAGAAGGAGGTGCAGGCAGAAGCGGAGTCCGTTAGGCAAGCCGTGGTCATTCACAGGTGGTCAGAGCAGGAAGGGAGCAGGAGCAAGGGTAGTCAGGCAAGCCGAGGGTCAAAACACTGGAGAGAGATCAGACGGGTCAGGAGGGCAGCAGGGTCACAACGGGTAATCAAGAAAGATTCACAGGGCACAAGTCACAGAGAGCTGACGATAAATCAGCACAGGATGGAGTCGGGAGTGAGCTTATATAGGGGTCGGGCTGGTGCGCTGTGCGTCACGACGCACACGCTCCGTGCCGGCACGTATGCGCGCACCGGCACTTGCCTGCGGCGTCCACTGGCCGCAAAGCCACGGCTACGTCCCTGACACACACAAAATATTGACGGCCCAATTTGGACATTTTCACTTGGGGGTGTACTCACTTTTGTTGCCAGCGGTTTAGACATTAATGGCTGTGTGTTGAGTTATTTTGAGGGGACAGCAAATTTACACTGTTATGCAAGCTGTACGCTCACTTATTTACTTTGTAGCAAAGTGTAATTTCTTCAGTGTTGTCACATGAAAAAATATAATAAAATATTTACAAAAATGTGAGGGGTGTACTCACATTTGTGAGATACTGTAGCAGTGTGCAGAGGGTTCATCCAGAATTTATTGGTCTGCTCTGGTGGGCACTTGTTTAACAGAGCAACCCGGGGGGGGGGGGTCTGATTGGATGTCAAAATCAAACAACTATGAGAGGAGGCTAAAGATATCAGACCGCAATGAGCCAACTATCGGACAGGTCCAGCAGGCATGGTAATGAGTTCCCAAATCCCTGCAGTTGCGAAAGCAGGTCGCAGGATAGTTGAGGACATACTTAGTACCAGCAAGGATAGCGAAGCACCACTGTGATAGGACTTTGTAGGTGGTTTCAAGAGCTGAGAGATCACTCCCCCAGCAGGGAGGTCCGATGAGCACAAGTGCTCAAATATAGACATCTGTTTCAGATCGTCGGATAAGCGGATTTGTGCACTAAAAAATGCTTGATCTGTAGAGCAGGGGTCCTCAAACTACGGCCCGGTGCCTCATCCGGCCCGCCAGGGTCCTGAACCTGGCCGCTGGCCCTCCGAGGCTGCCTAACCTATAATCAAAACGGCCGCTGTCTGCTGACTTATTTTTTTTTTGCGTGTGCAGGAATTTGGCTGTGGCGGCCGCCAATTGGCTGTGTTACTGCCGCACTGCATTCTGGGAGTTGTAGTCCTGACCGAGCTCAAGTTCCTTGTGGCGGTGGGTGGGGAGAACTGAGCAGGGGCGCGTAGCAGGAAACTACAACTCCTGGAGACTTTGAAGGCGGGCAGAGGCGCGGCACACGGCGCATCTGGCTGGGCGCTGGATGGCTGCAACAGTGCAGCCTGAAGTTTTTAAAAAAAGAGTGAGAGCAGCTTATTTTGGACCTGGAGTATTCGGACAGGAGGAAGGGAGCGCCAGCCTGCCAGAGGACGCATGTGACTGGCTTGGGCTGGGCACTGGCTGCAGCTTGAAGTGGTCACCACCCCCAAGAGGCCAAGCAAGGACCTGCTGAGCTGTCATCAGCATCGCTGAGGTGAGACACCCTGACACCCTCAGCTGACCCCCACATCGCATCTCCCACCCCCTCCACATACACCCCATTTACCCTGCCCCAGTGCCCTGCCCACCCAGTAACCTCAAAATAGGAAATAGCCCCCAACACTGTCTGGCTGTCAGGTCCTGTGCTGGCCATGGCCTGTGGGTCCTGCTGGCCATGGCCTGTGGGTCCTGCTGGCCATGGCCTGTGGGTCCTGCTGACCATGGCCTGTGGGTCCTGCTGGCCATGGCCTGTGGGTCCTGCTGGCCATGGCCTGTGGGTACTGCTGGCCATGGCCTGTGGGTCCTGCTGGCCATGGCCTGTGGGTACTGGTGGCCATGGCCTGTGGGTCCTGCTGGCCATGGCCTGTGGGTCCTGCTGGCCATGGCATGTGGGTCCTGCTGGCCATGGCCTGTGGGTCCTGCTGGCCATGGCCTGTGGGTCCTGCTGGCCATGGCCTGTGGGTCCTGCTGGTCATGACCTGTGGGTCCTGCTGGAAGCTGGCCATGGCATGTGGGTCCCTGTCGGTTATGGCCTGTTGGTCCTGCTGGGAGCCATGGCCAGCGGCCAGCAGGACCCATAGGCCATGGCCAGTTTCCAGCAGAATTTACAGGCCAGCGGCCAGCAGGACCCACAGGCCATGCCAGCAGGACCCACAGGGCCATGGCCAAGTGAAGGATTGCAAGTTCCAGCATGAACCCCTCAGGGCTGAGGACGTGACACCCCCTCCTAACTAGTGAAGGACTACAAGCCCCAACACGAGCCCCTGAAATCTAAGAATGTGACCCCCCAAAAGTGAAGGACTACTAGTCCCAGCATGAACCCCTCAGAGCTGAGGACATGACAGCCCCCCAACTAGTTTATGGCTATAAGTCCCAGCATGAGCCCCTGAGATTTAAGAATGTGACCCCTTAGATCTCACGGGTTCATGCTGGGACTTGTGGTCATTCACTAGTTTGGTGGGTCAGGTCTTCAGCTCTGAGGGGTTCATACAGGCACTGCTTGCACTTTAGTTCCTGAGGCAATGGTTTAAAATATTGTATTGTTTTTCCTGTTTTTTGTGCACTACAAATAAAACATGTGCATAGGAATTTGTTCATATTTTTTTCAAATTATAGTCCGGCTCCCAACAGTGTCCGTGGGACAGTGAACTGGCCCCCTGTTTAAAATGTGTGAGGACCCCTGCTGTAGAGGCTTGGAAAGGACTTCAAGCAGTTTGTCCACCAGGTCTTTAAACGCTGGAATGTCCGAGACAAGGATAGGTAGAGGTTTAAGACAAGAAGGGGCCAGGTCTAGCACAGGGTAGGCCCACTTCTAAACTAATGTTTCCTCCATAGGGTATTGTTTGGCAAAACGCTTAGGAGGAGAAAATTGCTTACCTGGAGATGCCCAATCAGTATACAAACCAACTGCGGTAGCACATGTATTGGCAAGGTTTTGGTTGGGGGCTAATAAGGTCAGACCAGTAACCTTGAGAACATGAGATTCAGGTTACTCCAACTCTAGGCATGTAGTACTGCGTTCATGAGTACTGAATAGGGAACATTTACCAAGGTGAGATTTCATAGGCCTGAACCTCCTCAGCCCCAAATAACCCATGAAGGATAGGTGAGATTCTTCATTGTTCTCTGCTCTGTGCAGAAGCAGCTGCAGGAACATCAAAGATAACTGTGGAGGAGAGCATTTATAAAAACACTTGCAGCCCCTGCATACTGAGTCAGCAAACATAAGAGATTTTTTTGCCTAAACGTTGGGAAAACTTCCTCCCCAGAGGACTAAGGAGGGTGTTATACTGGACGGCGCTAAAGAACACTCCAAGGAGCAGATAGACTTAAGCAGGGACTGTGGCCCAGGCTGTTGGTGCTGGGTGCAAAGCATGGATGCTGCAAGCTGTCCTAAAGCTGGTAATGAACCTTGAGAAGGCAGAACCAGTACTTTTGCAATTAGGCATACTCAAAGACACCCAGCTCCAAAAAGCAGGAGGGATTAGGAAACCTTCTATGGCCAAGTTACTGTAGCTAAATGTGAGGATGACTGACTCCGAACTCACATGTGGAGTCAGCATTGTGTCCTGTGCAGGCTGATTGCAGAAGAGGCAGAGAAAAAGCAGGCATGCACATAGGGCACTTGTGTTGCAGAGCAAGAGCACTAGGAAAGCACAACTATAAAATTTATAAAGAGTCAAAGACATGCACTTACTGTGCAATGCAAAAAAAAAAAAAAATGTGTCGCAGCCATGTACTCTGGCCTGCAACAAATGTAAAAAGAGTTGCGGACATGTCACATCAATGTAGTCAAGTGAACGACCCCAGAGTGGAAATAACCAGAGATCGCCGTAAGACCAGCTCAGTGCCAGCCCACCAACTACTGTGACCAAGTCAAAGTACCAGAGCTTTAAGAAAATAATCCTTAGAGAGAGGTAGAATACACACCACAGGCTCCTGTAAAGAAAGAGGAGCAAGCCATCAAAATTATGCAGTGGCAGTCTGGGGGCATTCTGTGACAGTCACAGCAACTAGGTACTGGAAAGCTCCTGTGCAAAAGCTTTGGTGAGGTACACCCAGTTTAGACAGTCTTTGCATTCTAGTGGGCATACTCCCTAAGGAGTCTTCAGGGACTAGGTTGCACCAACCTAGGCCCTAAACCTGTAGAGCAGCCACTTGCGCAGTCAAGTGCCAAATGCAGGATCCAGTGCAAAAGGGCATAATTACTGGTTGGCCCCACATCCTCTTCATGGCGAGGTCCACATACAGCTCCCCTAGGGCAAAGCAAATGAGTAGCTGATACAGCTATAAAACTGAGCCCCACGTATTTTGCAGTAATCGTAGAATCTTGCTAGAAAAAAAAAGTAACGATAGCACTTAAAAAAAAAATAAAGAATAGGGTTTGCTACAGACATTTTTTTTCTGCTCTGAAAGAAACTAGTAAAAAACTGAGGTATGCTGGGAGTGGGAAGGGTTATACTGGGCTGTCCCTACAGCTTTGCCAGAGTCCAATTCTATTGAAAGTAGCAGTTTAACCCAGTGTTTCAGAATACTAACCTGTATAACATAATGTAAATCTAAAAATATATATCATACAGGAAATACAGTAAATCATTACTGCCTTTTGAAATTATGAAGAGGGTTTTTTACAAGTATATATAATGTATCAGATAAAAAATATAAAAACATAAAAAAAAAAAACCACAACTTTAGGGAAGACTTTCCAAAACATCTTCAAACTCTATTGTTGGTAAAATGCATACACTCTTAATAAATATGACTTATTGAACTTACATAAAGCTGTCTTCAGGTGATCCAGTATATCGTTTTCATACACAGCCCTCTCTTCCCATATAGAGAGGACCCTAGCCAAATGCTTCTTACAGCTCTCATCTGTTTCACTACGGCAAAATAATTAAGTTATTAATAAAAAGGCAAAACTAAAAAAGAAAAAAAATAATTGAGAGGCTGGCTACATAAGTATACCTAAATTGATATATAATTTCAGTTACAAAATGAATGGTGTTAGGCTGAGTCAATGACGTAATCCTTAAAGTTGTAGGAGACTATTAGCAAGATCAGGTAGCTGAAGCTCCTAGTCCCTATTCCAAACTGCCGACATGTAGTCTCTCTCTGGAAGCTGCATAGTAGATGGATAGGGGCTAGTGTTTGCACCTAGTTTTGGAGGCTAGGTTAGCACAAAGTCCACTCTAAGGGTAAGGTTAAATGTTAGGACTGAATGGAGGGTTTAGCGGTTATATTTTAGTGGGAGAGATAAAAGTGACTCCGTTGCCTAAAGCGGAGCTCCACCCCCGCCACATTTGGCATGTCATTTTTTTTGGGGCAGGAAACATGTACCTATTTTTGACAGGTACCCGCTCCCACCTCCACTCAAATCGCCTTCCCCTCCATCCCTGCAGTCTTCTGGGACACATCACAGAAGACTTTTGGACCATTCAGAAGGCGCAGCGCGCACCTGGCTGTAAAAAAGCCACAAGCTCTCACAGCCGGGTGCCCACAGTTGAAATGCCGGCTATAGGGAGAGGAGAGGGAGAGAAGCGACATTCGGGTGACCACATTGCTGTATCCTGAGTGTGTATTTATTAAAAGTCAGAAACTACACTTTTTGTAGCTGCTGACTTTTAATAAACACAAAAATGACAGGAGTTCCTCTTTAAATACTGAAATCTGCTATTAGGTATTCAATGCAGGTGCCTGCACATACTTACAGCAGCTTTCATTGCCCACGTACACCTGTAGGCAAGGCCATTGTGATCTAGCAAAGCTCTGCACTTCTTGATCTAAGCTTGCATGCCCCCTTCTTACCCAAAACTCACGTTCCTAAATCAGCAGGGAGGCAGCCCACTATAGTAACTGGCCAACAGGAATGTATGGGAGGAAGGACCTGTCAAGCCTAAAACCATCCAGTGTCAGTTTTTCCTATACAGAACTGTCTGGAATGCACTCAGTTGTACAGGAGGCAATAAAAGCTGCTGCATTCATTTTTTTACCTACCAACTTTCAGTCATCAAACCTGGCCATACATTATACATATTTCCTTATCAATTACCTTTAGATTTACCTTCAACTACAGTGCCTTGAAAAAGTTCTCATACCCCTTGACATTTTCCTCTTGTCATTTTAAAACCAAAATCTTAAATGTATTTTATTGGGATTTTATGTGATAGACGAACACAAAGAGGCACATGATTTACCTTCAACTACAGTGCCTTGAAAAAGTATTCATACTCCTTGACATTTTCCACATGTTGTCATGTTAAAACCATTTATCATTTTCTTTCCACTTCACAATTATGTGCCACTTTGTGTTGGTCTATCACATAAAATCCCCAAAAAATACATTTACTGTACGTTTTTGGTTATAACTTGACAAAGTGTGGAAAATTTCAAGGAGTATGAATACTTTTTAAAAGGCACTATATGCAGTGCAAGGGCCTGCCTGATTGCATACAAATGGAAAGTGTTTAGGTTTGACCTCTTATTATATGGCTTTGGTAAATCTAAAGGAAAATTGTACAAGAAAATGAATTTTTTTTATTTTTTTTTTCAAAGTAAAATTTTATTGAGTTTATATGCAATACAGAAACAGAAAATGAAACATTAACACGTACAATGTGTGAAGCAGAGCCGAAATAGAAGTACATGTACATTTTAGAACGGTAACAAGTGATATGCAATAACATAGCAAAAGGGAAGGAATCAACGATCATTTTATGAATATGCTGTAAGGTTTGATCACAGACACTTAGAGGAATATTCACTGGGTGGGTGATTATCAGCAGAGAAGGTAGAGTGGAAGGATAGGATACCATATGAGCAACTTGGATACACAGAGCCGTGGAGGTCCCCGCTGAAGGCGGCCCAGCCCCGGGCACCCCAATGGGAACAACCTGTGCCCGAAGACCTCGCCGCCCCCGTAGGGACCACCGCCCCACCCGCCCCGCTCTCTCCTCCGGTATCACAGTAGGGTCATAATTATAAACGTCTCCGGTTAGTAGCTTCCCTGTTATAAGTGTTTAAGTCATGGTATTGTGCCATATGGACCATGTGTTTGCGCATTTTTCAAGTGTCATCCTAGACATTGCTAACGTGTTCAAGGACGCAGTTTTGGTTAACATTATTGACTACATCTGATCGGTTGGGTGTGACGGTGGATTTCCAATTCCTAAGTAGCAGGAGACAGGTTGCTAGGAAAATGTGTGATGTGACTGTTCTAAGGTCTGGGGGAATTTTATCAATGCCTAGGCCGAGAATTGCTAGTGCAGGATCTGGTTTAAGTATTAGTCCTGTACGGGAGCTCATTAGTTTGAAGATCTGATTCCAGAGACTGGTGAGACTGGGACAAGACCATAAGGAGTGGTAAAGGGTTCCTACCTGTCCACATACCAGCCAGCATAGGAGGGAATAGGAGGAGGAGATTTTTGATAGTCTGTACGGGGTGTTGTACCAACGCGTTATGATTTTTATGGATGATGCTTTGTGGCTAGTGCAGTGGGAGGTTCGATCTACTAATTTCAGAGCTAACTGCCAGTCTTTGTGGGTGAACGTCTTATTTAGGTCCCATTTGATAATGGCTTTGGTTTTGGTGAATTGGGTTTTTCCATTTAAAATATTGTATAGCAGAGAAATAGTTTTACGTTTGGGTTTTTCGAACGTGAGAAAGGCCCATAGATCGACGTGGAGTTCATGTTTGGGTAGACCATGGGTTTTAATAAAGTGTAAGATGCTCATGCCCGTGAATTGGGCCTGAGGAGATAGGGAGAATTTGGTCATCATGGCCTCCAACGGCATAGGTGCGCGGTCTACGATGATGTCTTCTAAATGATTAATGCCCTGGCTTTTAAGTAGTGTAATTGATAAGTTAGGGATTAGGTGTTGGAATATGTCTATCTTCCTCGGGATTGGGCACAGTATAGGGGAGACAGAGGTGCGTGCCCTGAAATGTCTCCATGCTAGTATGGAGACTCTGGTGGTGGGCGGCAGTTGTTGGTGATCTCGTGCCACATATCTGCCAGAAGTAGATTCCTTTTTTTATTAATATTTATTTTATCCAAAACATTTTTTTACACTGTTTCTTAATTATTTTTTTTCTGGATTAACTTTATTGCCATCACAAGGGATGAACAATATCCGTCGAGACGGCATGGGCCGGGACAGGTCCTCTTTATGGAGAGATATGAGGTATTTTCGAATCCAAATCTCTCCTCTGGCACTCAATCAGACACAGATCGGTCTGATCAGCTGCTTCCCTGGCCAGTAATGGCCAGATAAACAAGGAACCGAAACCAGAAGTGACTAAATCCTCAACGTTTCCAGGGTCAGAGAGAGGGAGGAACAACATCTGTTCTGTATAGTGCCTTGGTCGCCGCTGGTTGCATTGCACCCGGGCTCCGCAATAGAACGACATGGGAAAAGGTGCTGATGGGAGGGTGGCCCCCTTCTGCTCCAGCAGAAGTGATCAAGTGGCAAATCACTTCTGCCTTAAAGGGAAATGCCAGATGCAAATTTTGGACAAAATATCATGTATGGGGATAGAGTGTAAACCAATTCTTACCCTAAGGAGGTACAATCCCTATGGGAACAGACATAGCAATACAAAATTTTGGGATTTTACATGTACCTCCTTGGGTATAATAAACACTAACCACTTATTGTAAAAACAATTTCACGTCTTTATTAAAAGCACTACATAATATCTAAAATGAGGTTTGTTTTAAAAACAAGTTATCACATTACCAGTATGATGTTGTCCTGGTTTTAAGATCCAATTTTTTGTAGCAAACACGTTTCACGGGCTGACCCGCTTCGTCAGGGCCCCAGATCTCGTCAAATACTGTATCCTTTTGTATGGTAGTTGGTGATAGGTAGCCTGGTGGGCTCGTGAGGCATTTCTCCAAACCCTCAAAAAGACTTGCCCACATCCATTGACAGACAATGCCACAGATCTAAAGATTCTCTATATGTGGATTATTAAGCCAGGTGTCCAACAGATGACACATAGACAAGAGTTTCAAGCTCCAAAAGGGTACAGTATTGTGCATCCAATTGAATTTCTAGGTAGAAACTAAGTCAAACTACCAAGCTGGCCTGGCTTGCATCCAGGGTCATGTCTGTTCTGGCAAAAGTGGCCACTTTAGATATTGTGTATTGCTTTAAATAGAGATATGTGAAATTATTTAAAAAATAAGTGGTTAGTTGTTTATTATACCCAAAGAGGTACATGTAAAATCCCTAACAATGTTGTATCCCTACAGCTGCAAGTTTTGATACCAGGATAATACCTGCATGTGCAGGCATCATCCAGGTATAACAACTGCAACCTAAGGACCTCCATGGATGTTCTACGGTCTAACCGATGTATGGCATCCCCTTTCGCATTTTCTGTGCAAGCCCACTATTGAATCAGCACCTGATCTTGCGCATGTGCTGTATGAGAACTTATAAAATCTCGCAATTTACATACAAGATCTCCCTGGAAGGCACTGGTGGCATAGCATTCTCAGGGGACAGCTGGAAGGCACTGGATAGGTCACCTGTGCCTACGAAAACCAGGAAGTTCAATAAATTAAAATATACGTTGACTAAAAAATCTTTCACTTTACATATGCATGTAATGTGTTTATATCATTAAGCAAGTAGTGCTGCATGTATCTTAGTTTTAAGTTCAAGGGGGAGTACAATTTTAATCTAAAACATCAGTTTTAGGTGAACAAACACTTTAGGCTATTTTGCACAGGTGTTAAAAGGATGCACTAAGCATATGATCCCACCGTCTTTTGACTATTAAAAAATGTATTAAACTGAACCCATCAGTACACTGCAAGGGCACAACACATCTTTTGCCTCAAGCTTTATTAGTCTGGCTACAGTAGGTCCACAAACAAAGATTTAAAAAGCATGCAGGTTCAGGATACAAATATTACCTATTTATCCCCCCCCCCCCCCAGAGATCAGTTTTAAATGTGATATCTTCACTTGGGGGGGGGGGGGTACGTTTTTTCTATGGATTAAGCTAAACATTTGGTCTTAGAAGCAGTGATTTCACAGGGAACTCTGGAAAAAACTCTCCAGTTTCTTTGTCCTAATTCAGGAGTTAACCATTTAGAATGCATGTATCAGTAGGATGTTACATTAAGCTTCTTTTTTAGGAACAGATATTGCTTTCAGTGGATGTATTTTTCACCAGGTGAATGTACAGGAAACCAGGGGATTTTAGGTGGTTTTTGGGTGCATGTCACGTCACATCACATCCTTATTAATATACTTCATGGCATGATGATTTTTTTTTACTCAACTTTGCCCAATCAGTAGTTTCTTTCCACCAACCTACTTTCTTTAAACATTTTTTTCCACTTAAAATAGTTCTAAAGGCAGAAGGTTTTTTTTTATCTTAATGCACTCTATGCATTAAAGTAATAAAGTCTAGTTTTTGTTTTTTCTTTAAAAATAACAAACATGTTATAATTACCAGTTCTGTGCAGTCGTTTTCCACAGAACAGCCCAGATCCTCTTCTTCTCTCCTTGCCCCTTCCTTCTGTCGAGTGCCCCCACAGCAAGCAGTTTGCTATGGGGGCACTCGAGCCAAGCCGCAGCTCTGTGTGTCTATTCAGACAGGGAGCCACGGTTCGGTCCTGCTCTTTCTCTTCATTGGATAACTGGCTTTGATTGATAGCAGCCTGAGCCAATGGTGCCGCTGCTGTGTCTCAGCCAATCAGGAGGGAGAGTCCCAGATGGCTGAGGCACTGGAGCACATCGCTGGGACCCGGGCTGCTGCACACAGAAAGCTTTTTACTTTGATGCATAGAATGCATTAGGATAAAAACCCTTCTGCCTTTATAATCACTTTAGGATAAAAAAACTTCTGTGTGCTGCAGCCCCCCTAATACTTACCTGAGCCCCATCTCGATCCAGCAACGTTGCACAAGAGACTCAGCTGTCTGGGACTTTCCCTCCTGATTGGATGAGACACAGCAAGGGGCGCCATTGGCCCCGCTGAGGTGAATAAAATTCAGTGAGCCCCTGAGGAGAGAGTGGGGGTGGAATGGACACACAGAGCAGTGGCTTGGCTGCCCCCATAGCATGCTGCCTGCTGTTGGGGCACTCGGCAGGAGGGAGGGGCCAGGAGCGCCTGCGAGAGACTCGAGAAAAGAAGGATTTGGGCTGCTCTGTGCAAAACCATTACACAGAGCAGGTAAGTATGACAGGTTTGTTATTTTTAAACAAAAAAATAAAGACTTTAGTATCACTTTAATGTCAACAGCCCAACTTTCAAATATAGAAAACGTAGCTAACTGAAAAGTAATCTCTTTTTGTTAATTGTTATAAACAGACCCAAGTCTACAAACAAAGAAAAAGATGACTCTAATCAGGAACCTACCTTGCAACATGTTTAAATGCTTCCGCAATAACAGGTGCAAAATCTTTTGTAAATTCAGGCCCTTTTCTCTTGCTGTTTTGAATCACATCATTCGCCAGGTACAGAAAAGTCAACTTTCTACTAGGCTTTGCTGTAAGACCAAGAAAAAAACAAAACAAAAACAGTGAATAATGCATTAAATAACTTTTGATTACCAATACATCTCTATCAATCTACTTTTTTTCTTCTGTTGTTCCGTTTTACCTGTGTCACCTGTCAAAAAAAACAAGTTAGGCTTTTCAGTAAGATCAATTCCAAGAATCTTAGCCAGATCAGAACTTTGGACAGATAACCCCTCTCATTTTAATCTGCATCAACATAACAAAATGGTTTATGAACATAGCAGCAACCAGCTGTGCAAAAAAAAAAAAAAAAATGCAGACTAGCTGCCCAGGTTTAAGGGTACTTGAAGCCTTGCTTCACATTGGGACTAGTTCCTTTCTGCTACCCAATGCAATAAGTAGTTTCGAAGACAGTCCTACTGCTTCAGGTGAACCCAGCCCCATACACGACCAGTGGTCTTGGGGGTATGATCTGGAATCCCCTGAAAAAACTGAAGCTTGTTATGTAGAACCTGATTATAGGATTGTCTTCATTGAAGTTTTCTTAAGCTTCAAGGGAGGAGCATGCCCTGCCCCATGTCCACAGGACTGCCATATCAACTCTGGACCTTATGTCTGTTTGTGCGATCAGGTGGCATCCCTGGGAGACTATCTTGGACCCTCCCTGGCCGGGTCTGGAATAAACAGAGCCTGATACCCCAGTTACCATCTTTGGTCCAAGCCTAATGCAAAAAAAAGGTGGGGTTATCAACTTGCACTGTACCCTGCATCTGGAGTATCACACAACTTTTCATGGCCTAGGGTCTCTTAGAGTTCCTACAGCTTCACAGACCTTTCCACTACATCTGCTATTTAAAACTGATCCCCATCTTTTAGTGAAGTAGACCAGCTTTTAGCTTGGTCCAAACAAACTATTCGATTTTGGGTCCATTTCACATGGGCCAAATCCAGTTTTTCTCAGCGGGGGATCTATCCGCTGATCCCCTGCTGAGTTGAGCAGAGATGCCTGATGACAGGTCTTATGCAGAGCAGACATGGGATACAGCCTGCTATGCTCTATGGGCCAGACTGAGGGGAATGGACCCCCTTCCATTTGTTTTTTAGTTTACAAGTTTAAAAGTTAGTTTACATCCCATAGAGGAGAATGTCAGGTCCGCCTGTCCGTTTTTCAGACAAACCAGACATTCTCCTTTTTGGGCACCTGGATGGCCCATGTGAAAGGGGCCTAATACTAGAGGTGTTCGCTGTGTGCTCTGTATGTAGCCCCAGCTACATACAGTATACAATTCTGTGTTCTGGCCGTGAGATGGGAACTTTCACTTCTTTAAATTAATACAAAGCTGCCTCTGATTGGCCGAGGATCTCTGACTCCATCGTTCAGAGGAAGATTTGTAATAATTCACTAAACTTTACTGTAAGCTGGAGATAAGCTTTAAGTACTTAAGTACAAAGTCAGGAAACACCCTGTAGAATCCTAAGCCCCTTCAGAGTGTGGTGAAGCTTCTCCCCTTTGAGGGTTTTTGGTTTTCTTCATCATGGATACTATAGGGTCCTTTTACAAGAGTGACATCAGTTGCGTCACGAAAATGGAAAAAAAAAAAAAAAGGCAAAAAAACGTAATCCTACAGTTCACATCAGTATATATCTATTTTTCCCATCCGTTTTCTGTTTTTTAGTTGTTGAAAAAATAGTCATATAGGTGGAAAAAAAAGGTGTATAAAAACAAACAGACCACATCCATTCATGTCGGCAAAAAAAGAAAAAGGAAGCAGACCTCTTTCGTTTATCTGTAGACATAAGCTGACTCACATGTAAAACAGACATACGTCAATTTAAATCTGCTTATCAATCTTTCTAAAAACTGACAGATCCAGATTGAATGCTTGTGTGAAAGGCCCCTTAGTAACCCATATTAACAGGCATACTACTGAACAGGTATTATTATGGTATAGAATTTATATAGCACCAATGGCTATACAAATAAAAAGGGAGACAATACAATTCAAGTCTCTAGGGTTAGGACAGCCCTGCTCTTGAGAAGCTTACAATCTAAAAGATATTGGGTGCTCAGGCCACACCATGAACATTTTGGCTAGACCCTTTAGTTGGGCATCTCCTTAAGCTGTCTCTCTTTCTCTGTGAAAGTCTGTACCCTGGACACGACATCAAGATGATTTCATTAGACCAAGAAGTACCAGGCACAATCTGTCTCTGGCAGGGATAGGGTCCCAGGTGCAATCTGCAAGTCTCTGGCGGGGAATTTGGAGATTTTTTTCTCCTCAACCTACAAGGACTTGAAAGGTGTATCTTCATGCTTGGGATTAATTGCCGCTTCATCAGGGAATCCTTCTGATAGTTGGTGTTCTGCTTGTTCTTCAATGGACATCATCTTGAGAGCTGCAGGATATTCATCTTCAAGAAGTTGAAAGGCAAGTGACCTGGTTCAACATGCTGGACAATGCTGAGGGTATCATTCCTAATTGCACTGTTTCTCCCAGAGACAAGGCATCCCCTTCTCCTCCCCTAGTAATGGTCTCCATGTTAAAGAGTGATGATTCAGCACTTGAGTGCCTCTCTTGTCTGGCTTGGAAGGAAGTGTCCATCATTGGTTCGCCATGAACTCCCTAGGATAGTCAACAGTCAGAACAAGCTGGGACCCTGCTGCTGATGTACCATGTGGGGAATGGGGTAAAGCTTGCCATAGATGGATCAAAATTTTGCCAGTTCAGCAGGAACCAGATACATTTTGATCCAGCTATGGCTGCTCCTGTTCGTGAAAAGTTGATCCAATAATCGACTTCTGCCATACAGCTTGTTGGAAAATTTGTGTTCAATCAACCAGCTGGATGATCAAAAAAATAAAAAGATCCATCAATAGCCAGCTCAAGTCTGACAGCCTTCTTGGGACCTGATCAAAAGGAGATACACCCTCCTATGGCTGAGCTGCAACCTTCTATGGAAGTCCCCTTAGATTCCCTCCTACTTATTGTTCCCAATCAGAAAACTCTTCTTACTGTTGTGCCTAAGGTTCCTACACCTCACTCCTTGGCTGGGGATGCTATGCTGATCCAGGGTAGGTTGGGCGTTTCTTAGAAACCATGTCATTTGTGAGTTGTTAGGCAGGTTTGGCTGTCAAACCCCTGAATTACCCTGGGTATCATCGGAATGGTGATCCTTTTGATACCAATGCCCTTGTGCACCAGTCTAGGATATGGTGTATAGCCTCATACCTGCCTATCATTTGTGCAGGTGCCAATTGCTTACCCTACACCCTCCTTCAGGTGGACTTGAGGGTTGGCAGCAATGTAAAAATTTTTTGAGATTTATAATGGGATATATAAATATATTAGCAAATTAAATGTTAAAAATTGTATATTTCTAATCCCCGTTACAAATATTAGAGGAAACACGTTGACTACTGGTGTTCATATCTCCCTTTATTTTTGAAAGGGCTGCACAAACTGCTGCAGTTTAATAAATCCTGTATAGTAATAGTTTTGGCAATACTTTAAGATGTGCATTACCTTTTTAGAGCTTTAGGTGTTTGTACAAGATAAAAACCAACCACAATAGGAACATAACCCTTTCAAGCAGCTTTTTTCTTTAATGGTTATGTAATGCCCTGAAAGGTCAAATTGTGATAATACAAAGAAATTGTTCTACGGAAGTGGATTTCATCACATATTTCTTATTATTAGGAGAGAGGTTTATCCAGACTGATTATCATAGAATCTATTTTTTGAGAAAGAGATTAGAAAGGTATGAGTTAGGGAACCAATTTTGGTAGACAAAGTAAAATAGTAGAGCAAAGAGTTCTGGATTATTATATACAACACAAAAAGTAAAACATTTCTTCAATTAACATTGAAATATGCTCAAAAAGACAAACATCTGAGAAACGCTCTGCCTGAAAAAATAAAGATAATTTACAAAAAGAACCCTGGTGTTAAGAGACAGAATAGTTAAATATATACTGTATCTAACCCTCCAGAGGAGAAAAAAAAGTTACAATTTTTGGAGGGAAAAGTTGTTTATTCCTGCAATAGATGCTATGTACTGTATGCAGACATGCGAGACACAAGAGGAGAAATTAATTAAAGTTAGTGAACAGAGATAAAGTCACATTAATTCTGATTTAAGGGCATGTTACCACCAATTGCAGTGAAGAAAGCACGTGTTTCTGAGTGAATTTCCAGACACCACGCGGGAATGCACTGTCCTCTTTAGACTCACACATGTGCCATTGTTATATGGATCTAGAGAACGTGTGTGTATTGCGGCCATCAAATTTCATGGCACTGCAGTATCATGCGGTTTGGTGTGGCATATTTTTAAAAGTCGTGCCTGCCATATATTTTGCGCATTCATGTAAATCCATCAAATAAATGATCTGTCAGGGGAGCGCATGCTTCCTGCTGTGAACGGGCTCTAAAAACTCTATGCTCTATCCAAGTATGTATTCTTAGTACCTGCTCCAAATTCTTTTTTTTTTTTTTGCTGCTGTGATCTAACTTTCTGTCAGAGGGCAGCAGACGGTCATTCTTCATGGTCTCACTGAATGTAGGAATACACAAAAAAATAGTCCAGGCGCTGATCCTATAGAAATGTCCCTAGATGATGATGGAACCGAACAAAGCAGTAACATGTGAATGACCAATAGATTGTGACTTGCCAAGGCTGCCAAACCCTAAACATGGGATGAAGTCATGAATTGGCAATACTAGAAAAGCGTCCCCCCTCTGAACCTGACAACGTCCCCCCTCTGAGCCTGACAACGGCGCTTAGGCGCCACTCGAGGTACCCTATTCCCCATCAGTTATTTATTCATCAAGCGGGACGCCAGCAGATCCCCAGGTTACACCGAGTATTATTTGCTGATTTTCATTCTCCTTGGTATCTCATAGCAACCCAAGGAGGTCCAGGACTGTTGTGGCAATATTTTAACCGTTTATTCACTTATGCTTTCAATAAATGCTCATTCTATTTAAGGAGACATTCTACAGTCTTTTCATCCATAGAGGACAGTTACTTATACACACCAGTGAGCGCCACCCTTTTTTTCCAGTATCACTGTATGTAGGAACTGATCTACCCTCTCTTCTTGCTCTCAAGATGGACTAGGGATTAACTTGCACTGCTCATTCCAAACAAACAGAGGTGTCGGGGAAAATGAGAGGTTCGGGAGTTTATAGAACATTACAAGGAGACAGAAAAACAAAAATAAATGTTATGAAAAAAGTATTTTTACAGCTAATTTACATCTATGCATTGTGCAACACATTCACTACTGCAATGCACGTTTCATGCCTTGATGCAATGGCAACTATTTTGAATAGAGCCCCATTGACTAGGGCAAAACAAATGCGCTATAGTGTGTTAGAGCAAAATTGCACTGCACAAATGTAAATGAGCCCAAAGTTTTATGCAGTTCCACAATCCTTCTCCCCTAGTACAGAGTCCCCAAAGCTTTGCCTGAAGCACAGTGATTTTGCTGTCCTATCATAGCAGCAAAGGTAGAGCAAAGTGTTCAATTATGTCACAGGTTCTTGCAGGACATCTGACAAAGTTTATATCCACAGTTACTTTCCCGTGTCCACACAAAGGTTGGATATAGCATTTAACTGCTTCCGGACCAACCGCCGCCGGCTCGATCCCGCCCCCACTCATCGGCAGGGACTACGATTGCCGCCTGCTACTCGCAATCCTTCTCCCTGGGATGATCATAGAGCCCATGTGATCCTGCTATATAGGATCTTATGTCTCTATGGTCATTTCAGAAGCCACGCTCCCCCCCCCCCCCCCCACAGTTAGAATAACTCCCCTAGGCTCACATTTAACCCCTTGATCACCCACAGGGTTAACCCCTTCTCTGCCAATGGCATTACTACAGTAACAGTGCATATTTTTAGCATTGATTACTGTAGTAATGACACTGGTCCCCCAAAAAGTGTCAGTTAGGGGTCCAATCTGTCCGCCGCAATTCCGCTAAAAATTGCAGATCGCCACCATTACTAGTAAAAAAAACGCAGTGCCGAATCGCAAAAAATGGCCTGGTCATTAAGGGGGCAAATCCTTCCGTTCCAGAAGTGGTTAACCACTTCCTTACCGAGTCATGTAAAATGACGTCGGCAAGGTGGTTGTCTAGATCCGGGCCGCCGTCATACGACGTCGGCCCGTTCTAGCTGCTACTGCGCGCCCCCGGCGGCGCGCAGCGGCGCGATCAGGGATGAGGCTCGTCCCTCGGACATAGCCCATCACTGATCAAGGTAAACAGCCAATAGAAATTGGCTGTTTACCACGTGATCGGCTGTGTCAATCACAGCCGATCACATGAGCGGCTCCAGCACGAGCCGCTCGTTCTCTCTGCAATGCGCGCCCCCGGGGGCGCGCAGAGCAGCGATCGGGGACGAGGCTCGTCCCTCGGACAGAGTCGATCCCCGATCTAGGTAAAGAGCCAATGAAATTGGCTCTTTACCACGTGACCGGCTGTGTCCAATCACAGCCGGTCACAAATGTCAACAGAGAACACGGTAACTAGCTGTCACCGTGTTCTCCTCCTCACACACTGATCCTGTGTGAGGAGGAGATTGTGGTAACAGCTAGTTACCAACTACAGTGCACCCCAACCACACTGATTGCCCCCCCCCCCAATAAAGAGCACCTGTCACTAGCCCATCAAAGTACCCGAGTACCTGTCATCAGGTACTCAGATGACAGGTACTCGGGTACTCTGATGGGCTGGTGACAGGTATTCGGGTACTCTGATGACGGATACTCTGATGACAGGTACTCGGGTACTCTGATGACGGGTACTCGGGTACTCTGATGGCGGGTACTCGGGTACTCTGATGACGGGTACTCGGGTACTCTGATGACAGGTACTCGGGTACTCTGATGACAGGTACTCGAGTACTCTGATGACGGGTACTCGGGTACTCTGATGACGGGTACTCGGGTACTCTGACAGGTACTCGGGTACTCTGATGACAGGTACTCGAGTACTCTGATGACGGGTACTCGGGTACTCTGATGACGGGTACTCGGGTACTCTGACAGGTACTCGGGTACTCTGATGACAGGTACTCGGGTACTCTGATGACGGGTACTCGGGTACTCTGATGACAGGTACTCGGGTACTCTGATGACGGGTACTCGGGTACTCTGATGACAGGTACTCGGGTACTTTGAGTACCTGTCAACGGAGTACCCGTCATCAGAGTACCTGAGTACCTGTCACCTACCCATCAGAGTACCCGAGTACCTTCCACCTGCTCATCAGAGTACCTGACGCCTGAAGTACCCAAGTACTTGCCGCCTGCTCATCAGTACCCATCACTACTCATCAGTACTCATCAGTACCTATCACGTATCAGTACTGATCATCAGTACCCATCAGTACAGTATCACCTATCACCTATCAGTCAGTGAGTACTACTCATCAGTACCTATCACCTGCCTGTCACCTGCCCATCAGAGTACCCGAGTACCTGTCACCTGCCTATCGGAGTACCCGAGTACCTGCCACCTGCTCATCAGTACCAGAGTACCTGTCACCTGCCCAACAAAGTACCCGAGTACCTGTCACCCTTCATACAGCCACCATGTCCAAGTCCAAAAAGGTTTATATACGTCGTCCGTTTAAACCTAAATACCGGTGTTATGGCAGCAGATAGCTGCCATAACCCTGGTATTTTTTTAAACGGTGGACGGTTGGCTTTCCGATAAGGGTGGTCCCAGCGGCGGATTCGCCGTGGGATCACCCTTCCGGGATGGCGGAAGAGGCGCCCCCCCCCCCTCCCGACGCGTTCCGGTCCTTTTCCCCGCTTACCGGACCCGCCGGCAGCGGGGAAAACGATCCGGTCCCGAATCCTCACAGACAGGATGTCGAGTGAGGGCAAGCTTGCCCTCACTTGACTCTATGGTCTTGGAGGACCGGAGCTACGGAAAATGTTGTTGCCTAGCAACCAGTTTAAAGGTCCTTTTTTTTTTTTTTTCATTTTATATTATAATTATTATTATTTTTTTTTTTTTCTATCTTTTAGTGTACTTGTGAGATCTGAGGACTTTTTGACCCCAGATCTCACAAAAAAGAGGTCCTGTCGTGCCTATTTCTATTACGAGGAATATTTACATTTCTTTTAATAGAAATAAAAATGATCAATTTTTTTTTTTTTTTTAAACGGTGTAAAAATAAAAAATAATAAATAAAATAAATAGTAAAAAAAAAAAAAAAAAAAAAATTAAAGCGCCCTGTCCCCGTTAGCTCGCGCGCAGAAGCGAATGCATACAGAAACCCCGCCCACATATGTAAACGGTGTTCAAACCACACATGTGAGGTATCGCCGCGATCGTTAGAGCAAGGGGAATAATTTGAGCCCTAGACCTCCTCTGTAACTCAAAGATGGCAACCTGTAGAAATTTTTAAATTGTCGCCTATGGGGATTTTTAAGTACCAACGTTTGTCACCATTCCGTGAGCGTGCGCAATTTTGAAACATGACATGTTGGGTATCTATTTACTCGGCGTAACATTATCTTTCACATTATGGAAAAAAATTGGGCTAACTTTACTGGTTTCTTATTTTTTAATTAAAAAAAGTGAATTTTTTCCAAAAAAACTGCATTTGGAAGACCGCTACGCAAATACGGTGTGATAAAAAATAGTGCAATAATCTCCATTTTATTCTCTAGGGTCTCTGCTAAAAAAAAATATATAATGTTTGGGGGTTCTAAGCAGTTTTCTAGCAAAACAACTGATTTTAGCTTGTAAACACCAAATGTCAAAAATAGGCCTAGGCAAGTGGCTAGGATGCATGATGATGCTCCTTGGATGTTCGGCCCCTCTATATGGCTAGGCTGTGAAAAAGTCTCACACATGTGGTATTGCCATACTCAGGAGGAGTGGCAGAATGTATTTTGGGGTGTCATTTTTGCTGTGTACATGCTATGTGTTAGGAATATCCTAAAAATTGACAACTTTGTGTAAAAAAAAAAAGTTTTCATTTTTTTCCCACATTTTCCAAAAACCTGTGGAAAAAAATGATATGTTCAAACGACCCATAATGCCTCATAGAATATACGTTGGAGTGTTTGCTTTCCAAAATGGGGTCATTTTGTGGACTTTTCCATTGTATTGGTGCTCTAGGGCCTTGAAAAGTGTGATAGGTAGTAAGAAAGTTTTATGTGTATTTATGCTCCTAGAACGCCTGAATGTGCTTCTTGGACGTGGAGTCTCTTTTTGTGGCCAGGCTGTGTAAAAGTCTCACACATGTGGTATCGCCATACTCGGAAGGAGTAGCAGAATGTATTTTTGGGTGTAATTTTTGCTGTGTACATGCTATGTGTTAGAAATAGCTTATAAATTGACAACTTTGTGGGAAAAAAAAGAAAAAAAAAATTTTTTCTTCATTTTCCCAAAAATTGTGGGAAAAAATTACAACTTCAAAAAACTCACCATGCCTCTTACTAAATACCTTGGACTGTCTACTTTACAAAAAGGGGTCATTTGGTCGGTATTTGTACTGTCCTGACATTTCAGGGCCTCAAGAAAGGAGATAGGCAGTCAGTACATCTGGTGTGATCAATTTTCAGTAATTGGTACCATAGCTTCTAGACTCAATAACTTTCACACAGACTAAATAATATACACCAATTTGGGTTAATTTTACCAGAGACATGTAGCAGTATACATTTTGGCCCAAATGTATGAAGAAAAATTTATTTTTTGCAAAATTTCATAATTGAAACTAAAAAAAAGTGTTTTTTTTTCAAAATTTTTGCTCTTTTTTTGCATATATCACGAAAAAAAAAAAACCCCAGTTGTGATCAAATACCACCAAAAGAAAAAATGTGTGAAAAAAATGATAAAAATTTTGTTTGGTTATAGTGTAGCATGACTGAGCAATTGTCATTCAAAGTGTGAGAGTGCTGAAAGCTGAAAATTGGTCTGGGCAGGAAGGGTGTCTAACTGCTCTGTATGGAAGCGGTTAAACATACTATGCAGCTGCATAAAAGCCCTCAGTCTTATGAACCCATTTAACTAGATCTGAACAAGGGAGATGCAGGCATTGACCTAGACCAGTGATGGCGAACCTTGGCACCCCAGATGTTTTGGAACTACCTTTCCCATGATGCTTCAGCTACACTGCAGAGTGCTTGAGCATCATGGGAAATGTAGTTCCAAAACATCTGGGGTGCCAAGGTTCACCATCACTGACGTAGACATTGCTTCCCTATAGAGTAGATGAAAAGCAGAATGCATTCATGATGCTGTAATTTTGCTTCTAGTTTGCTCCAGCATACTTTTCCTCAACACTATTTAACTGGGCATGAAGGGGCTATTTACTATCTGACTATATTTGCAAATCATGTGTGAATCCTGTGCATTGCAAAGGCTTCCCTTTATCTGCATCTATTTACCTATGGTGTAAATCTAGCTACCTGTCTTCCTATGTATACACAGTGAATTAGTGCTTGGCCCAAGAATTGTTCTTGAGCAGGGGCTCTCTGTGGCTTTCTCCAGCCCCCCTGCCTCATAGACCATTTCTCTTCTGGGAGTGTGTTATTTCTCTCTGTGTTGGCCCAAGTCCTCCGTCTTTCTCTTTAACTCTCTGCATAACTCCCTATGTAGCTGCCAGGGAGAGAGGAAGGGGAATACTACAGTCTGCTGGGATTGCTGACATCCCATCAAAGCACCCAGTAGCAGTCTCAGGGCTCAAGGGGAAAAACAGAAACCAGCATACTGCATAGATACCTAGAGGTTTTTATTCAAAAAATCATTTTCTGCCTACACCCACTGCTTACCACACTATGGAGGATTTACTAAAACCGGTGTGTGCAATGAAACCAATCAGCTTCCAGGTTTTATTGTCAAAGCTTAATTAAACAAGCTCAAGTTAGAAGCTGATTGGCTACCATGCACAGCTGCATCAGATTCGGAGTGTTCCAGGCATAGGATCAATGCACACTAGGAGCAGAAACAAATGGCAGAACCTCTGAAAGAAAAGCAGCATTAAAATGCTCATAGTACCTTTCATTGCACAAAAGTTTAGGAGAGCTTATGGACATTTACCTTTACAAGTGTTTTTTCCAAAACATGTCCCCCCTTTTTTGCCTTAAAACTCTCAAAATCGCACTTATGAATGTTTTTTTTCCTGCCTCTAAACTCTCCTTTTGAAATAAAACCTTCCTAATGTGCATGGACACTAATACCCCATACACACGTGCAGATTATCTGCAGACTTACCAAAACCATATAATATGAGGTCAAACCTAAACACTTTCAATTTGTATGCAATCCGGCAGGCCCTTGCACTACATAGAAAAGGTAAGTCTGCAGACAAAAGTCTTCAGATAATCTGCACGTGTGTATGGGGCATTAGGATAAAACTGAGTTGCTTCTGAAGGCAGGAAAAAGAAAAAAAAGCAAAACTCCTGTAGAAGTAGTGTTTTTTTCAGCCCTTTGTTTACGTACCCTTAGTAGATCTCCCCCTATGTCTCTTTTGTAATAAACACTTCTTGTCATCTTCCTTGCAAATTTATTTTAGCATGTACACTGAAGCTCGTATGTGTGACTCACTGTACAGTTCTGGCATCTGCCAGGTGATGGGACAAATTAACTCCCATGCCCATGATTTGTCATCCTTGGTTCATCAGTCAAGAAGGCTGCAGGCGTTGGTGCTGATGAGGGAGTTTGAGGATGTTGCATTGCTGGAAGAAATGTGAGTATAGCTTAGGATAGTTCCAATTTAAAGCAAAGCTTCCTCCATTTCACAAAAAAAAAAAAATCTACATTAACATAGAGCTCTGCATCTCAATATAAAATCATCTTTTATTCATTAGTTTAACAAAAATTATGTTTTTTTACTTCCTGATTAAGCCAGCAATGGTGGGAGAGGGCTTACAGATGCACTCTGAAGTTCCCGCCACATGTTCCAGGAGGCAGACCCAGAGTTTCATGGAAGTAAAAAAAGATGGGTTCATCTGCCCTTAGTTGAAAATGGCCACCCAGCGTGGAAAGAATGAGGAGGAAAAGAAAAAAAAGGTATGCAAACTATAAGAGCCAGTTCACACTACTCCGACTTGTCAGGCGACTTGGTCGTCTGACAAGTAGCGCTCCATGCTGTGCAATGGAACCGTACTAATCAGAGCGACTCAAGTCGCTCTGACTTAGAAAAAGGTTCCTGCACTACTTTTGGGCGAAGTCGGAGCGACTTGCATTGACTTCTATTATGAGAAGTCGTTTGCAAGATGCTGCACGGATGGCTTCAAAGTCGTGGCGACTTTGAGTCGCCGCTGTGTGAACCGACTCTAAAAAGCTTGCGATTATTTACAATTATCAGCTTGTGGATTGCCACTACTAAACATTTCTAAAAAAAAGTACCTTTGTTGCATTTTTTCTGATTAGAGTGCAATTCCATTTTAACCACCTGCATACTGGGCACTTTCACCCCCTTCCTGCCGAGGCCAATTTTTAGCTGTCAGTGCTGTTATGCAACACTGTACCAAAATTAAATTTTATAATTTTTTTGGAGACAGAAAGAGCTTTCTTTTGGTGGTAGTTAATAACCGCTGGGTTTTTTATTTTTTGCTAAACAAACCAAAAAATACCAAACATTTTGAAAAAACAAAAACAAAACTTTTTCATAGTTTGTTATAAAATTGAGCAAATTTGTCATTTTTCGTCTTCATTGAGGTACGCTGATGAGGCTGCACTAATGAGGAGACACTGATCTGCTGCACTGATGATCAGTGTCCTAATTATAAAGCCCCGTACACACGTACCGATCGTCAGCCGACCGATCGGCCGTCTTTTGTCCCCGGACTGTCGTGTCCGCAGAAAAGTGCAAAAGACTGCACACGAATTTTGTCCGCCGACTGCAGAAGTGATGTCATGTGATGGTTAACTTTCCCTGTGTTTTTTCTTTTCTGAGCATGCCCAGTCTTGCAAATCTGCTGTCTGTCGGCCGAATTCTGTACTGACTGGCGAACAATCGGCCGTTCTGGTGTCAGCATACAAAAATTTTAATGCTTGCACGACAGATTCTGTTCGGCCGAAAGTGCGCTGTGGGCTGTCGGAAGCATGATACTAACAAGCCGAAAATCGGCCCATCGGTCGTCGGCCGAATCTTTTCGGCCGACAATCTGCACGTGTGTACGGGCCTTCAGTGTAAATGTCCCATTACAGGATAGCCGGTTATAATCTTTCTTTTTCTCACATAGGGACAGCGTCAAGGAAAGGAAATGCCGATAACCGGAATTTGTTTACATGTGATGAGCTGTGATTGGCCCTTAACCTCGATCTGTGATCAGCTGTGTCCGATGGACACAGTGATCACAGAGCCTGACCCGAAGGTGCGCATAGAGGCGGGGGTTCTGGGAGGACGTCAATAGGCACTGTAGCCATCTTTTGGCTATAGCTCAGTAAGAAAGTGGTTAGGAAGACTTGGTAAAGGGGGCAAACTTCTGCAGATGTAAAGTGCAGGGACCTGCACATTCATCCTCAACAGCCTGTGGTCACCAGGTACAGCTATACAATGGATTCATGTTTTGCCATAAACAGTTGTGCTCATAAGTTTACATACCCTGGAAGAATTTATGATTTATTGGCCATGTTTCAGAGAATATGAATAACACAAAAACGTTTCTTTCACTCATGGTTAGTTTTTGGCTGAAGCCATTTATTATCAACTGTATTTACTCTTTTTTAAATCATAATGACAACAGAAACTACCCAAATGACCCTGATCAAAAAAGTTTACATACCCCAGTTCTTAAAGCGGTAGTATACTCCGCTATTTGACTTTTACCTACAGGTAAGCCTATAACAAGGCTTACCTGTAGGTACAAATAATATCTCCTAAACCTCCACGGTTTAGGAGATATTCAACCTGCATGCCGACGTCAGCAGCGCATGCACTCTAAACGTTCGGCGGACCTTCAGAGCTCCTTCCGGCTCTTGCCGGAAAGTGAAACCCCCACGAGCGGGAGTGATGTCATCGCGGCTCCGGCCACTCACAGCGCCGGAGCCACGGAACCAGGAAGAGACGCAGAGGGAGCATGTCAGCGCCCTCCATACGACCGTGTCGGGGCTTCATTCTAAGGTATTTCATAACAAGCTAGTATGTGATGCATACTAGCTCATTATGCCTTTGTCCTGCAGGGTTTGTTTTTTTCATGAGTATACAACTGCTTTAATACCGTGTATTGCTCCCTTTAACATCAATGACAGCTTGAAGTCTTTTGTGGTATTTGTGGGTGAGGCTCTTTATCTTCTTACAGCTGCTCGTTCTTCCTGGCAAAAAGCCTCCAGTTCTTGTAAATTCTTGGGCTGTCTTGCATGAATTGCAAGTTTGAGATCTCCCCAGAGTGGCTCAATGATACTGAGGTCAGGAAACTGAGATGGCCACTCCAGAACCTTCACTTTATTCTGCTATAGCCAATGAGAGGTTGACTTGGCATTGTGTTTTAGGATCATTGTCATGTTGGAATGTCCAAGTACGTCCCATGCTCAGCTTCCGGGCTGATGAATGCAAATTTTCCTCCAGTATTTTTTCATAACATACTGCATTCATCTTGCCATCAATTCTGACCCAATTTCCTGTGCCTTTGTAGCTCACACATCCCCAAAACATCAGTGATCCACCTCCGTGTTTCGCAGTAGGAATGGTGTACCTTTCATCAAAGGCCTTGTTGACTCCTCTCCAAATGTAGTGTTTATGGTTGTGGCCAAAAAGCTCAATTTTGTTCTCATCACTCCAAATGACTTTGTACGTGAAGGTTTGAGGCCTGTCGGTTTGGCGTATTGTAAGCGGGATACTTTGTGGCATTTGCGTAGTAATGGCTTTCTTCTGGCGACTCAACCATGCAGCCCATCTTTCTTCAAGTGCCTCCTTATTGTGCATCTTGAAACAGCCACACCACATTTTCAGAGTCCTGTATTTCACCTGAAATTATTTGTGGGTTTTTCTTTGCATCCCAAACTATTTTCCTGGCAGTTGTGGCTAAAATCTTAGTTAATCTACCTTACCGTGGTTTGGCTTCAACAAAACCCCTCATTTTCCACTTCTTGATTAGAGTTTGAACACTGCTGATTGGCATTCTCAATTCATTGGATATCTTTTTATATCCCTTTCCGGTTTCATACAGTTCCAACTACCTTTTCCTGCAGATCCTTTGACAATTCTTTGCTTTCCCCATGACTCAGAATCCAGAAATGTCAGTGCAGCACTGGATGAAAGATGCAAGGGTCTGTCAGGAGTCCAGAAACTCATTGACCTTGTATAAAGACACACTAATTACAAGCAAACAGATCACAGGTGAGGATAGTTACCTTTAATAGCCATTCAAACACCTTTGTGTTAACTTGTGTGCATGTTAGGCCAAAATCACCAGGGTATGTAAACTTTTGATCAGGGTCATTTGGGTAGTTTCTGTTGTCATTATAATTTAAAAAGAGTAAACACAGTTGATTGATAATAAATGGCTTCAGCCAAACACTAACCATGAGTGAAAGAAAACGTTTTGAGTTATTCATATTCTCAGAAAAATGGCCAAGAAATCAAATTCTGCCAGGGTATGTAAACTTATGAGCACAACCGTAAGAACTCGGTTTCTACTAACATGACTACACAATAAAGGTTTTGATCAACTGACATGTTAACTTCTGCATCCATAGCTGCTATATATTTTTTAACAAATACGGTCTGAAAGAATTACTGAAATCTAAACAAATTTAATGCCAACATTAAAAGCATATGTGGCATCTTGCCTAGGCAATGTGCCCAATAACCTTCCTCATTTGTTGCATTTATGTTCATATTCAAATATTTAATCATCAAAACAGTTAAAATGAACATGTAATGCAACTTCCAAGACAAATTTCATGTATCAAGTCATGAGATCCTAGGGTTAGGGAGAATTGTTTTGTGGTGTTCCTTCAAAACAGTCTTAATATAGATACTTTATTCTGTTCTGTTAAAAACTGGATTATTACCTAATAACTCCTTGAATCCTCCAGGATGGTCACATAAGAGAGATATGCTCCACCTCCTACAGGAAACACAAGCACAGACACATTTGCACTGTGACCACCCTCAACAACTACCCCCCCCCCCCCCCCAGTATTGTAAAGATTACCAGAAGACAAAACATATGCGATACACATTATAACCAATGCACATAAAAAAAATATGGGAGAGAACCCACCGTCCTGTCCTGAAGGATTCCTAAAAAAAGAGTTATCAGGTAATAATATTTTCCCCAAGGCTTCCTCCAGGACGGTCACATGAGATACCAACAATGCATACCTAGGGTGAACCACTGCATGCAAGACCTTATGGCCAAAGGCCAGAACCTGGGTGAAGACCAGTTCAATCCTGTAGTGTCTTGCAAGTAGATTCACTAGCCCAGGGGTGGCTGACTTACAGATCTGCTCAACAGAGATCCCAGCCCTTTCTGACTAGGAAGTCACCACCAAGTGTGTAGTATATTAGTATATGCTTTTATTCCTGCCGGGCATTCCACATTTTATGCCAGACTGATGGTCATTCTTATCCACCTTGCAAAATAGTTTTTGGATGCTTCTTTTGCTTATACTACTAAGTACAAGTAGCACTGCTGTCTTTCAGAAAGGTTTAGAGACCTTTAAGTATTTCAGGACAAAAAGATGGGCACACAGTCTCCTTGGGAGTGATGGAAAGTTGAAGCTACTTTGGGTAGAAATGTGCTATCCACTTTCAGGATTTTTTCCTTTGTCTGTGAAATTAATGGATAGAGCTTGTAGTTTACTGACCCTTCTGGATGATGTGACAGCTATCAAGAACGCTACTTTCAGGGTCAGAGATTAATAGGAAGCGTCTTCCAGCGGCTCAAAATGGGGCTTTGTTAGAGCCAAAGGGACCAAGGAGAGCCCTTATTGAGCCACTTTAACAGAATGGCAAGGATTGCTTCTATGGATGGCTTTAACCACTTTAGTATTGCACTATAGACATCCTCCCAGAACCCCACACCCTGGGGCGCACAGTGTGACTAATCCCAGATCCGGGTAAAGGGCCAGTCACAGCAGCTCTTTACCAAGAGATCAACTGTGTCCAATCACTGCTGATCACATGTAAACAGACATGCCTTACGTGCTGGGTCTGTGAGGAAGAGAGCCGATAATTATATCAGAAAATTGTTTACTTTGATAACCTGATTATTTTTTTCAAAATGTTGTATTTTTTGGTTTGCTTAGCAAAAAAAAACAAAAAAACCTAGTGTTAATAAACACCACCAAAAGTAAGCTCTATCTTAAATAAAAAATGTATATGGTTACAGTGTTGCATGACTGAGCAAATGTCATTCAAAGAAAGCTGAATATTGGCCTGAACTGGAAGGGGGTGAAAGCACCTGGTATTGAAGTGGTTAAAGAACCTCTTTACTCTTGGATGCTCACCCTGTGATAGGTTTAGGCAAGCTGACAAAGCTGCTGAGTGAATATTCAAAGTACTAGTGGGCAGACCCAAATCCACCCACCCTCTTGGAAGAATTACAGCACGGTAGATATTTTTATTAGGATCTTGACCCCCCCGCCAACTAAATATTTTTTTTAAACTTTGGCATACATCTTTCTTGTAAGTTTCCTAATCTTCAACAGGGTATTGATGACCTAAGGTGAGAATCCTTTGTTTAATGATGACTATTCAGGATCTATTCTGACTGTCTCAACGTGTTCAGCTTTGGATAAAAGAGCTTTGATTGCATCAACAGATCATTTCTCGTTGGTTGAATCCAATCCAAGGTGGCCCTTCTACTAGCACACGTCTCAAACAAAAGGCCCGGGGGCCGAATGCGGCACTCCAGGCCATTTCATGTGGCCCTTGCACCTCTCCTGCAGCTTAGCCCCGAGCTTCTTCCTGGCACAAGTTAAGGTGGTGCACTGTGATGCAAGGGTGGAGGACTCTTGACTTCTGATGGTGGGGGGTTCTTGACATTTGATGTAAGGGGGAGTGGGGTGCTCTGAACATCTACTTATAAGTATTATGAGAATACTACGATTCCATGCCAGTTAAAAAGGAGGGTTGCACACCACTGGTATAATCCACAAGAAACTTTATTGGAGACTTCAGACAGAGCACCATGGCAGAACCATGTTCTCTCTGAGCAGTGTCTAGTAAAGTTTCTTGTGGATGATACCAGCGGTGTGCGACCCTCCTTTTCAGAATTGCAGTAGATACATTTATATAGTCTTACAGATACAACTTGCCCTTTGAGGGCAACCATAATGCTGATGCGGCCCGCAATGAAATGGAGTTTGACATCCCTGTGCTAGCATTTTCAACAGCGAGACCCAGACTCTTTTTGGCCAGTAGAGAGCATAGCTGTAGAGACAGAAGTAGCTGCAGAGGTGGAAAGGCATAAACCAGCTCAAATCTACATTGAAACCCTCAGGGAATCTGTTCCCAGTGCTTCCTTTTCATTTCATTTTCCTGTTTGCTGCCATAATGACTAGATGTACAATCAGTGTCCTCTTCTTTGTTTTAGCAAGAGGGGCAGCCATGGAGTGCGGCCTTTTAAACCCTGTATTTGTGTTTCCTGTAGTAGGTGGAGCCTCTCTCCCTTGTGACCATTCTGAATGATGACTTTGGAAAGTACACTTTTCAAACAGGCTTACCTATAGGATTATATTATTCAACCTAGAAATAATGAATGAAAGGCATGCTAAAAAAAAAAAAAAAAAAAAAAAAAAATTGCAAGAAACTGCCTAACAATCCTCATATGTTCTATCTTTATCTAAAATATCATGTTTCCCCAACTGATGTGCACTACATTTTAATTACACTTAACAATTAAATCCAGGGAGATTTTTCCTTTATGTGCTTACTATAAATAACAGTTAATTATCTTAATTTGAAAGCAAACAAGAGAAGGGAACTATGGAATCAGTCCCAATTCGTTTGAGGCTAGTCCTCAGAGGATAATTATTTCTGTACAATCATACTCACTAATTTTTCTTACCTCAATATAAAATAAATCATTTTAGTTCCAGAGCCTTTCCTTTCTATACCACCCTTTAGCCCTGAAGCTAAAGGAGTCTTGGCAGAAGTTTGAGAGGGGGAAAGGCATAAATCAGACAATACTGACGCCAAGGAGCCGCTAATGCGTCATTGGCCAGAGGATCCCGAGACCATGCCACGGCCGAGGCATTGTTCAATTGAATTAGTACCGGACACCCCTGAAGATGAATTGTCCACTGATCCAGACAAAGTCTGATCGTTCGGAGTTCCAGTACACTGATTGGCAGTCTAGACTAGTCTGGACTAGTCTTCCTGAGTCCAGACCCCTTGAGCCCAAACTGTGCCGAGGACGCCTCCCCACCCGAACAGGCTGGCATCCGTGGTAACAACCACCCAGTACAGGGGAGAAGGATTTCCCTGTCCAAGTGCCAGAGAAGAAGCCACCTCTAGAGACTGTGGATTTTTGTCCCATTTTACCAATCTCTTTTTGCTGAGATCTTGTGTGGAACTGTGCAAACAGAACCACCTTGAAGGTGGACACCATCAGGCCCAGCACCCGCATGCAAGCCCGGAGGGATGATTGTCTGCTGGACAACAAAAGACGAATTGCCTCCTGCAATTTCTGGAGGAGTATTTCCAGGGGAAGCAACACACTGGCTGAGGCCGAACCAGAGCAGACATCTGAAGGTTCTGAATCCAACCAAACTCCCTCAGAAATTGCAGAGTAATCTCCAAGGTGTCCATCAGGGAAATCAGAGACTCTACTCGCATAAGAAGATCACCCAGGTACCCCAGTACTGCGATCCCTCGCTGATGCAACAATGCTAGCAACAGGGGCAACACTTTGTGAAGACCCGAGGAGCGGAGGTGAGACCAAAGGTAAACGCCACAAACTGATAATGTTCCCCGCCCACGACGGAGGAAGCGCTGGTGACCGGCGCATATTAAAATGTGAAGGTAGGCATCCCTAATGTCAATAGAAGCAAGAAAATCCCTCAGATGTAGGGCCACCACTAACGTGCAAATGGACTCCATTCGAAACTTCTGTACCCGCACATAGCAGTTTAGGGACTTGAGGTTCAGAATTGGGCGTACCTTGCCTTCCCTCCAGGGAACTGTATACAGGTATGAGTAAAACCCCTGAAAACATTCCGAAGCCAGAACAGGGCCAATCACCCCATGAAGTAACAAGTCTTGCACTGCCCCAAAGTGACCCCGTAAGTGATCTGGGGGACTTCTGCAGGTTGGAAGGGAAGAACCTTGGAAGGGAAAAACGATACTCAACCTTGTAGCTGGACCAAATGACTTTGTGGACCCACTTGACCTGTACCAGAGAGGTCCACGGAGCCCGAAATCAGTGAAGACGTCCCCTCACCCCAGTTACAAGTGAGGGCGCCTTTTCATGCAGAGGATACCTTGTCCGCAAGTCTGGAAAAGCCCCTCGTGGCTTGCCAGACCAGGTCCTCTTGGAACCTCCAGGGGAGGCCCTGAAGGACGAAAAAAGAGCTCTTTTGAGCCGAGCAGAGTGGCCCATGTCTACGACGAAGCTCCTTGCCCTCGGTAGCCTGCGGAAGAAGAGTACTCTTCCCCCCCCCGTGAGACCCTTAATGATGTCATCCAAGGAAGCTCCAAACAGGCGACCCCTACAAGAGGGAGATCAGATAAGGCCTTTTTAGAAGTCTGGTCCGCAGACCAGCATTGTCAGCCAGATAAGACGCATAAGAACAACTGCTGATACAGACAGCCTAAAATCAAAGGAGCCACATCAAAAGAGGCATCACAGATAAACTGTAGCTCCTGGATCAACTGATCCGCCAGCTTGGCAAAGGCAGGGGGAAGCCATTTCCTCTCCAGGCCCCGACGTAAAAGTTTCGTCCACTCGTCAGTTTGCAACACCAGGGCAATAGTAAATACCGGCCTAAGCCGAACCAGCCATAGTGAAACATATGGCGGGCCAGAGCCACCGCTCTCCTATCAACCGGATCTTTAAAGGCCAAGGACTCCTCAACTGGAATTAAGGTAGCTTTATTTAACCTGGAAATCGGGGAGTCCACTACAGGTGGATCTTCCACTTTTTAAGCAGGGAATCCTTATAAGGATACTGCATAGCAAAACACTTGGGGACCACAAGAGTGCGTTTTTGGACAACCACACTGTTTTGTGACAATGTTGTCAAAGTAAGCGGGAAAGGGGAACACCCCCGCCACAGTGAAGGACCTTTGGTGCCAAAAGGGACCGGAGCCTCCGACGCAGCATCTCCCCAATGTTTAAAATTTCACTTTCTGATACAATCAGTGCATCCACCAGTGCTTTTTCATGCACGGCTAAAGGAGCAGTGGAAACATCCTCAGTGTCTGAGCACTCAGGGTGCGTGGACACAGACCCAGTAGGGTGACTCGCATCCCCGGCAGCCGAAACAGATTCAGGATCTGATGGACAGATGAGGCAGGGGAAGGGGGTGGATGCTATATACTAAGGTCACCCAAAAAAAACATAGCAATCAGGGGAGGGCCGCCGACTGTGATCCCGCAAGGGGGACGCCGACCCAGGGTCCACGAATGGGCCACGCAAAAAAAAAAGAAAAAAAAATGGTCTGCACAAAAGGAAATAGCCTCCATTAAGGGGGGGGCACCCACTGTGACGTGGATACGCAGGCAGGGTATCCTGATGGTCCCACAGCACTAAAAGGGGTAGGTGCCCTCCACAATAATGGCGACATGGTTGCCATAAAAAATTAAACTGCCCCCACTTCCAAGGGAGGTGCCAAGTTAGCCGCATGGCCTAGTAGGCCGCAGCCTCAATATGTGTGGAGGCCCAGCCGCAAGTGCACTCATGCCAGGCTCACTGCCCCCCCCCCCAAACGGAACCAAAGCCGCGGCCTAAATTTGGGGCCAGATCCGGCCACGTTAGGCACAGACCCGTGGATGCCAAACTGTCCACTCCCCCAGCCCAACAACTGCAGCCGGGAGCCCAGAGGACATCCCTGCCCTAGTCACCAATTCCCAGGTTAGCAGGGGAACCCTGCTCAGCCCCCCTGTTGTGTACCAGGAAAAACTCGTTCAGCAGCAACTCCAACACGCTCCCCTTAAGAGCATGTGGCAAAAGCCAGCTCATAACCTCACCCAGGTAGAGGGAGGAGGGGGGGGGTTGGCCTGAAGACCCACAGTGACCACCAAATTTTTTAGAGGGCTGGGGGGAATCGGAGGTCCCACCATCCCGTTTAACTCGGCCAGCCCCCGTCCAGTGGGGCTATGTCGCGGTCAACCTAGCGCAGAGCTGAGGCCTGCGCGCGCTTGCTGGCCAGACTGGGGGGACCCTCTGGATCTAGATTACCCAGTCCATCACCCAGTCCGGCAGTTGATAGGAGATTCTCACAGGAACAAAATAACAAAGATAAAGGACAAAATCCATTTAAAAAGGGAAAAAAAATGCCAGGACCAGGGATACCAGCAAGGAACTAGGTCCTTACTCCTGACTACGCAGAAAAAAACCTGTTGCCTATACAAGTGTGGATGTATACCCCCTGGGACTGCCCATAGGCATAGTCAAGCTTTTTCCGGTCTAGTGTCCTACTCCTGTAGGAGGCAGTATAACCCAATGGTTAAGAAGAATCAGGAGTTGTGTCAATGAACGAAATAGAAAACAACTCCACATCATATTCCCCCCTCCCCCAAATGATTTGGACCAGTGCACAAAGTAAAGTCCATAAATACATCAAATGAGCAAGTTTGGGGTGGAGGAACTTGACTGGCCTGTACCTCAACCCAACAGAACACCTTTGGGATGAATTAGAGCGGAGACTGCGAGCCAGGCCTTCTCATCCACATCAGTGCCTGACCTCACAAATGTGCTTCTAGAAGAATGGTCAAATATTCCCACAGACATACTCCTAAACCTTGTGGACAACCTTCTCAGAAGAATTGAAGCTCTTATAGCTGCAAAGGATGGGCCAACGCAATATTGAACTCTACAGACTAAGACCCCATTAAACTTTATGTGCGTGTAAAAACAGGTGTCCAAATACTTTTGGTACTATAGCGTATCTTGGTGAACTGGTAACTTGGTAAAGGATTAAAATGAATAGGAAGGTAAAGGTAAGTGTTCTGCAGGTTCAGATATACTGTGTTTTACTCTGGTCAACTGAATGATTTTTATAGTAGTTCATACAAAATCTTAAATTTTATTATTTGTTTCGGAGTGAAACCTTTCAGTGCCTGACTTATGACAATGCATGGATAGCACAAGTGGCACAGATGTGTAGAGCAAATCTGATACTTTTAATTCCAAAGGCTGATTAGCTCTTACAGGGCAGGGTTGAAGGGATTTCCTAGCATTATGTTTTAGCTTTTTGTGTAGCAAGAAAACTGATATCATTAGGAGGCATGTAAAATTCATGAAGGAACAGCTGCTGGGAGGATGAATCACTGGTGCGCCATGTCAATTCCTATTAATGTAGTTCTGTCCCCGGACCTACACCTTTAGGAGTCCTTTCCCTACGCATATCATGTGGACAAGCTCTTTGGAGTCAATGCATCAACACTTGTTTGCTGAGAAAGAAATCAATGTACAGTATCCATGCACACAAACTAACAATACCGGCACTACTGGCTGCTAAAATGCCAATATCCAACGTCCAGCCAATCATTTTCTAAGTTTTGGATACAGCGGACAAGCATAAGAACCCAACAGGTTTTTACTGACATCCGAGCCTCTGTTAGAGAAATTTACTCTTACTTCCTGTCCTACTTTTACCAGACAGGATGCGAAGGTGTATCTCTAATAGCAAAACAAATAAAAATATATATATATTTTTTAGGGGGGGGGGGAGCTGGAACCCCTTCCACGTTTTTATTTTTGTCTGTGTCCATCACAGACTTTTCTTTTTTTCCTGTCTGGTGAAACGTTTGTTAGAGGACAGGAAGTATCTCTAAGGGGAATACCTCTTGCTAAGCCATTGTCTGCTCCCAGCAGGGGGGAAGCCATCCCCACAGGGAGAAAACAGTGAATATCACTAGCAGCCGCTTGCAATAATTACAAGTGAGTCCAGCAGGCTGGTTGTACCCAAGTTGATAGATTCATTTGGAACATTCAGCCTCCCCATTAACAGTTTGAATATCGGCCAGTTCAGCAGGATTCCAACCATGTATGGCTGGCCTAACAGAGCCCTAGACTGAAGTAAAACCCAAAAGGAGATTTATTGTTTCCCCGACTAGATTTAAAACTAGAAAAGTTGTTTTTTTTAACATTTAAGTAAGCCTAACTTTTTATTGTTGTCGGTTTCCTTTTTTTCTACCCTCTCTTGAACATTTTACCAACAAGAAAATTGCTTGTTGGTAAAATGTTCTCATCATAACAAAGTGAGGGGAAATCTCTCTAAATACAGCCCCAGGTAGCAGTAAAACCAGAAAGAGGTTTTTAACCTTTCTTCATTTCATCCAAAACTAAAATTAAAAAGTGGAGTATGGATACACTTTTATCTGAGCAGAACAATACCTTTCAACTCTGGTAGATTTGTTAGACCGGCATTTTTTAACTTTGTTATTACTAGTTCAATAAAGTAGTTTGGAGTGTTGCTTCAGGGATTCTATTTAAAGCAAAGAAATGTACCCTTCTAAAAACTAAAATCTCCACCATGGTGCAGAGGGATCTATTAGCAGTTATACATTTCATAGCTACATCAATTGAAAGAATAAAAAGAGTAAATGTTGAAAAATTTCAGCCAATACTGGTATTGGTTTTACAGAATGGTATTTACAAAATCTCTCAAGGAAGAAAGCTCTAAAGAAGTCTATGGGGACCGTCTGAGTAACTGTAGCCAGTGTAAAGAACATTTCACGGATGATGTATTGTATTTTTGTCAGACTGCAGAATTGAGGTAAGAATACATTTAGGATGGAGAATGATAGGTAAATGGGGTAGAAAGGAACAGCAAGTGAAAGGATTTTTTTTTTTTACCTTAACGCAGAACTATACTCGCCAAGTTCTGCGATTCCTCTGAGCTACCCGCCGGCTGCTGACATCTTCAGCCCGGTGGCCGTTTCCATTGGCCTGGCCGAGATTACACCACTCCCGCAGGGGTTCAGCATTGCCAAAACTCTTACACATGTGCGCAGCTCAGTATACAGTGCAGACAGGCAGGTAACTTTAATGCAGAAGAAACAAAGCAGGTCTCTTTTGCATTAAAGTGATATTAAAGGCAGATTTATAAAAAAAAAAAAAAAAACTTGTTATACTTTGTAATGGTTTTGCACAGAGCAGCCCCAATCCTTCTCTTCTCAGTCCTCTGTCAGCACTCCTAGACCCTCCCTCCTGCCAAATGACCCTACAGCAAGCAGCTTCTTATGGGGGCTCGAGTTGCTGCTCTGTGTCCATTCACACACAGCGTGGTTCGCCAGCCACATGCTCCCTCATTGGCTCACTAGCTGTTATTGACAGTAGCGGAAGGCAATAGCCAATGAGGAGAGAGAGCCGCTGCTCTCAGGCACATTGCTGGATCCAGATAGGGCTCAGGTATTTATTGGGGAGGTTAGGAGGGAGCTGCACACAGGTTTTTTACGTTCATGCACAGAATGTATGAAGGTAAAAAAACCTTGAGCGTTGGCAACCACTCAAAAATAAATTGCGAGCAGGCAGGATTTTTTTATGTTGACTTCCATTTTAATGCAGATAATGCAATAAGGTAAAAACCTTTTGACTTTAGAACCATGTTAAGTCTTTGGTGAAAAAAAAAAAATGAAGTTTCCATTCCTGAAAATGCCTACTGTATGGCTGCTATACTGACCGTTTTGCTTCACTACATTGAGTCAATGGCCCACAATAAGTGTGCTAATCAGGAAAGTGAAAATAAATCAGGAGTCTTGTGTTTATCTGTCAGTGAAGCATTAAACTAGCGGGTATTGAATCAAGATGGTTAACATGACAGCTAAGCAACCAACCTTTTCAAGAGGAAAAGTTAGTAATGGTAACCTCTATGCTTCTCTCATTTCTAGTGTCTTTTATAGTTTATTGAACATCAAACAAAAATGATAGGACAACAGAACAATGCAAGACAGTGGGGCACCATGGAGATGAGGGTGATTTTATATTCAAGTCATCTCAGCCTTAAAATTTGTTAGGAGTTATCCTTAAAAAAAAAAAGCATGCTCCTTTTGGTAGTGGTATTTCAGGTGGAGTTGCCTTGAAACTGCAATACCACCCCAGACAAACTCACTCTTTGTTACCAGGCTGAGAGCTCAGAATACCTGCTGAGATACCCATTTGACATGCTCTCTCTATTCCTGTCTGCATCGTCCTTAATACAGTATTTGTGTCCTATGCCTTCTTTTGGATTCTCCCATAAAGTGTATATAATTTTTTTTACAGTAGGTCAGAGACAGCAATAGTTCAGCGTGTAGCCCTTCAGGCCTCAGACTGGCATGAAAACAGGGATGCAACAGACCTGAGCAAGTTTTCCATATATTCCTAGAAAGAGTTCAACTGAAAGCACATAGCACAGAAACAGTTTATCAAGTCAAGTAGACTCTATAGCAATATATGAAAAAAATCACAGGCCAATGATCCAGTTATTTGGAGACCTCTTCTCAGTCATCACCATTGTAGGAGTTTCAAGAGCCACTTTTCAGGTGTTTCTAGACAGCAGGGAAGATCAGGCAAACATCCAACCTTTATCCACTCCAGGAAAATAAATGTTCACTTGCCCTCTAGTTTTTTTTTACTTACCTTTTTATGATCTGGATGAGGCAGCACAGCAGTTGATCAAAATTTTCCTGGCTGGACACTTGCATGGGCTCTACACACTCTTATTCATTCTGGAGTAGGATCTACAAAGATGCAGTTACACTTTAACAGAAATGAAATGCGTGTATTGCAAAATTCCCCTTGGCCAGTGACTACAAAAACTTGACTGCAAGGCTTGGAATGGCCTTTCATGGCAGCAATTGGAAAGGGGTTTAGAGATCTTGCAGTAGATCACACTTTCCCATTACACCCAAAGAACAAATCTTCTGCCTAGATACAGTTATATACACTAGAGAGTTTTCTTGTTTTTTCCAAGGTAATTAAGTAAGGTGTGCTGTAGCCTCCTGTTGGAAGTAAAACCCAACATTTGTAATTCAAAACTGTGCAAGGTATTCCATATCAGTTGTGTTTTTTCTATGTTTATAGTAATAAACATGAACTACAAACCATGCATTCCCCTTGGCCTGGTGCTCTCTTCTTCTGTATCCTTTCCTGGGATCCTGCTTGATGTTCATTCATAGCAGAAAAAGCTCCAAATGCAGGTGTTCAATGTTATAAATATTTCAATATAAAAAGCTGGTAGAACCATTCAATAAAAATATAGGATATACAGGTGAGCTCATAAGTTTACATACCCTGGCAGAATTTATGATTTCTTGGCCATTTTTCAGAGAATATGAATGATGACACAAAAACTTTTCTTTCACTCATGGTTAGGGTTTGACTGAAGCCCTTTATTATCAATCAACTGTGTTTACTCTTTTTAAATCATAACAACAGAAACTACCAAAATGACCTTGATTAAAAGTTTACACAACCCAGTACTTAATACCGTGTTTTGTCCCCTTTAACATTAATGACAGCTTGAAATCTTTTGTGGTATTTGTGGATGAGGCTCTTTATCTTCTCAGATGGTAAAGCTGCTAATTCTTCCTGGCAAAAAGCCTCCAGTTCCTGCAGATTCTTGGGCAGTCTTGCATGAACTGCACATTTCAGATCTCCCCAGAGTGGCTCAATGATATTGAGGTCAGGAGACAGATGGCCACTCCAGAACCTTAATTTTATTCGACTGTAGCCAATGACAAGTCGACTTGGCCTTGTGTTTAGCATCATTGTCGTGTTGGAATGCCCAAGTACTTCCCATGCACAGCTTGCAGGCTGATGAATTTTCCCCCAGTATTTTTTGATAACATACTGCATTCATCTTGCCATCAATTCTGACCAAATATCTGTGCCTTTGTAGCTCACACATCCCCAAAACATCAGCGATCCACCTCCGATTCTCAAAGTAGGAATGGTGTACCTTTCATCATAGGCGTTGTTGACTCCTCTCCAAATGTAGCATTTATGGTTGTGCCCAAAAAGCTCAATCACTCTAAATGACTTTGTGACAGAAGGTTTGAGGCTTGTCTCAGTGCTGTTTGGCGTATTGTAAGAAGGATACTTTGTGGCATTTGTGTAGTAATGGCTTTCTTCAAGTGCCTCATTGTGTATCTTAAAATAGCCACACCACGTTTGAATACTCTCAATTCCTTGGATATTTTTTTATATCTCTCTCCTGTCTCATACAGGTCAACTACTTTTTCCCCGCAGATCCTTAACAATTATTTTGTTTTCCCCATGACTCAGAATCCAGAAACGTCAGTGCAGCACTGGATGAAAGATGCAAGGGTCTGTCAGGAGTCAAGAAACTCATTGACCTTTTATACACACACACACACACACACACACACACACACACACACACATTACACACACATTACACACACACACATTACAAGCAAACAGATCACATGTGAGGATTTACCTTTATTAGCCATTTAAACCCCTTTGTGTCAACTTGTGTGCATGTTATCAGGCCAAAATCACCAGGGTATGTAAACTTGTCATTTGGGTAGTTTTTGTTGTCATTATGATTAAAAGAGTAAACACATTTGATTGATAATAAATGGCTTCAGCCAAACACGAACCATGAGTGAAAGAAAAGTTTGTGCTATTCATATTCTTGGAAAAAAGGCCAAGAAATCATAAAATTCTGCCAGGGTATGTAAACTTATAAGCACGATGTATACAAACACCATAGAAAAAAAGTGTTCGCTTTAATTAATATAATTCATTCACAATTTAAAATGGATCAAAAAAAGAAAGGGCTTAAGTCAGCAAGCTCTAACTCATGGTATTTTCAATTCTCATTGTCGATCACAGAAATAATGTGATAGCAATACTTTATCAAGTGGTTTTCTGAGCAAACTGGTTACTTTTTCATAATAAACACCTGATTTCATCAATATGGCTTCCATTTGCAATAGTTTAACTGCTCTCTGGGTATCAAGCTCATTTTTCTTGCAAGCTGGATTTTTTTTTTGTCTTGAGTTCTGTAGTTACAGCATACACTTTTATTTTACATAGTTTAGTAGAAAAAATAAAAAAAAAGACACAAAGCCCCATCCAGTTCAACCAATACATTTTGTAACATAAGCATTGTAATTGCAATGCTAACTATATATATATATATATATATATATATGTGTATATGTATGTATATATGTACACACACTGCTCAATAAAATTAAAGGAACACTTTGAAAACACATTGGATCTCAAATCGGGAAAAATCTCATGCTGGATAGCTGTACGGATATGGACTGGGTAATGTGTTAGGAATGAAAGGATGCCACATTGTTTAAAGGAAATGAAAATGATCAACCTACAGAGGGCAGAATTCAAAGACACCCCGAAAATCAAAGTGAAAAAAAATGATGCATCAGCCTAGCCCATTTTGCTGCAGCAACTCAAAATGGTACCCAGTAGTTTGTATGGCCCCCACATGCTTGTATGCATGCCTATTGGGGCATGCTACTAATCAGAAAACGGATGGTGTCCTGGGGTATTTCCTCCCAGATCTAGACCAGGGCATTACTGAGCTTCTGAACAGACTCAGGCGCAGGATGGACCGAAACAATGTCCCAATGTTCTTTTAGATTTAGGTCAGGCAAGCGTAGGGGCCATTCAATGGTATCAATTCCTTCATCCTCCAGGAACTGGCTGCATACTCTTGCCACATTAATCCAGGCATTGTCGTGCACCAGGAGGAACCCAGGACCCGCTGCACCAGTGTAGGGTCTGACAATGGGTCCAAGGATTTCATCCCGATACCCATTGGCAGTCAGGGTGCCAGTGTCTAGCCTGTAGAGGTCTGTACATCCCTCCATGAAAGGAAGAAGACAAAGGGCGCCAGGTCACAATATAGTATGAGAAATATGACAATTTATTGTAGTGACTTACATGTACAAACGATCCAAAATACAGCCAGTAAACCATGAACAACGGTACTCGTTGTTCATGGTTTACTGGCTGTATTTTGGATCGTTTGTACATGTAAGTCACTACAATAAATTGTCATATTTCTCATACTATATTGTGACCTGGCGCCCTTTGTCTTCTTCCATTTTTGCTATATGCCTGGAGGGTCCCTCACCTCCCGAGGAGCTGCCTGCACTCTATATGCCACATACACCTTGATTTGGACTCCATGACCATCCACTACAAGGAATCATCTACACTGATTTTTTTCCAGGCTGTGGAAGGACTTCGTTCATAGATGAGGTTTTTGCACTCCCATCTTTGACTTGTTTGTTATATATACACATCCCCCCCCCCCTTCCTTCAGAATTTTTTGCCTTACCATTTTATATGTATATATGCTTGTATGTTTTTTGCACATATGGTCTATGCATTTACCTTCCACTGTGAGTCAGTGAGCGCTGACTTACTGACTTAGGTCAGTTTTTTGCTTACATCCCTCCATGAATATGCCTCCCCAGACCCTCACTGACCCACCCCTAAACCGGTCATGCTCAACGATGTTCCAGGCAGCAAACCATTCTTCATGGCTTCTTCAGACCCTTTATGTCTGTCACATATGCTCAGGGCAAACCTGCTCTCATCTGTGAAAAGCACAGGGCGCCAGTGGCAGACCTGCCAATTCTGGTGTTCAAAGACAGATGCAAGCTCCACGAGTGCGAGGTTGTGAGCTCAGAGCCCACTGGGGGATGTCAAGCCCTCAGGCCACCTTCATGAAGTCTGTTTCTGATTGGTCAAAGACATTCACTCAAGTGGTATGCTGGAGGTAATTTTGTAGGGCTCTGGCAGTGCTCATCCTGTTCCTCCTTGCACAAAGGAGCAGGTACTGGTCCTGCTGATGGGTTAGGGAATTTTCTACAGCCCTACCCAGCTCTCCTAGAGTAACTGCCTGTCTCCTGGAATCTCCTCCATGCTCTTGAGACTGTGCTGGGACACACAGGAAACCTTCTGGCAATGGCACTTATTAATGTGCCATCCTGGAGGAGCTGGACTGCCTGTGCAACCTCGATAGGGTCCAGGTATCGCCTAATGCTACCAGTAATGACACTGACCCAAGCTAAATGCAAAACAGCAAGAAAAGAGGAGTAGTGAAAAATAAAAATGTCAGTGCCTTCACCTGTAAAACCATTCCCGTTTTGGCGGTTGTCTCATTGTAGCCCATCTAGTGCATCTGTTAATGAAATTAACACCAAGGCAGCTGAAACTGATTAACAACCCCCTCTGTTAACTTAACTGACCAGGTAAATATCCCAGGAGTTTACTTGACTTGATGCCATACTCTGGTTAAAAAGTGTTTCTTTAATTGTTTTGAGCAGTGTAATTATATATATATATATATATATATATATATATATATATATATATATATATATATATATATATATATATAATTATATACATACATACACACACACACACACACACACACACAGTGGGTACGAAAAGTATTCAGACCCCCTTAAATTTTTCACTCTGTTATATTGCAGAGTTCATTGTTCTTCCTCATGAATGTACACATAGCACCCCATACTGACAGAAAAACACAGAATTGTTGACATTGTTGCAGATTTATAAAAAAGAAAAACTGAAATATCACATGGTCCTAAGTATTCAGACCCTTTGCTGTGACACTCATATATTTAACTCCGGTGCTTTCCATTTCTTCTGATCATCCTTGAGATGGTTCTACACCTTCGAGTCCAGCTGTGTTTGATTATACTGATTGGACTTGATTAGGAAAGCCACACACCTGTCTATATAAGACCTTCCAGATCACAATGCATGTCAGAGCAAATGAGAATCATGAGGTCAAAGGAACTGCCTGAAGAGCTCAGAGACAGAATTGTGGCAAGGCACAGATCTGGCCATGGTTACAAAAAGATTTCTGCTGCACTTAAGGTTCATAAGAGCACAGTGGCCTCCATAATCCTCAAATGGAAGACGTTTGGGACGACCAGAACCCTTCCTAGAGCTGGCCCTCCGGCCACACTGAGCTATCGGGGGAGAAGAGCCTTGGTGAGAGAGGTAAAGAAGAACCCAAAGATCACTGTGGCTGAGCTCCAGAGATGCAGTCAGGAGATGGGAGAAAGTTGTAGAAAGTCAACCATCACTGCAGCCCTCCACCAGTCGGGGCTTTATGTCAGAGTGGCCCGACGGAAGCCTCTCCTCAGTGTAAGACACATGAAAGCCCGCATGGAGTTTGCTAAAAAAACACCTGAAGGACTCCAAGATGGTGAGAAATAAGATTCTCTGGTCTCATGAGACCAAAATAGAACTTTTGGCCTTAATTCTAAGCGGTATGTGTGGAGAAAACCAGGCACTGCTCATCACCTGTCCAATACAGTCCCAACAGTGAAGCATGGTGGTGGCAGCATCATGCTGTGGGGGTGTTTTTCAGCTGCAGGGACAGGACGACTGGTTGCAATCGAGGGAAAGATGAATGCGGCCAAGTACAGGGATATCCTGGACAAAAACCTTCTCCAGAGTGCTCTGGACCTCAGACTGGGCCGAAGGTTTACCTTCCAACAAGACAATGACCCTAAGCACACAGCTAAAATAACAAAGGAGTGGCTTCACAACAACTCCGTGACTGTTCTTGAATGGCCCAGCCAGAGCCCTGACTTAAACCCAATTGAGCATCTCTGGAGAGACCTAAAAATGGCTGTCCACCAACGTTTACCATCCAACCTGACAGAACTGGAGAGGATCTGAAAGGAGGAATGGCTGTATTAGATCAAAAGGGGGCTTCTACTAAATACTGAGCAAAGGGTCTGAATACTTAGGACCATGTGATATTTCAGTTTTTCTTTTTTAATAAATTTGCAACAATGTCAACAATTCTGTGTTTTTCTGTCAGTATGGGGTGCTATGTGTACATTCATGAGGAAGAAGAATGAACTTAAATGATTTTAGCAAATGGCTGCAATATAACAAAGAGTGAAAAATTTAAGGGGGGTCTGAATACGTTTCGTACCCACTGTATATTATATATATAATTTTTTTTTTTTTTAGCCATTTAATATGCGCTTACTTGAAAAATCTCCTTTCATATAGTGATTTCTGCCTGTCTGCTTTCAACTTCCTGGATTCCCTGTATGCTTTTCAGCTTCTTCTCTGCTCATTCGTTAAAGGCTCACTTTATGATTCTAAGAACTACATATCACATGGTACCTTGCTGTCTGCAAGCAGCGATTCCTGCAATTACTATGCCTCCAAAAACTTCAACTTTCAGCACATCTGTAGCTCAGAAGGCAGGCATAGGATGTCGTATGATGTCCTGGCATTGAAGTGGAGATATCTGGATAATGCCTGCAGCTACAGGCATCATCCAAGTATCTTTGTTTTTCAGTCCACGATTCCCTTTTATGTAAAAGCCATCCTAGTGTCTGATTGGCCACTGGATTGCTTTTACAGGCGGCAGGAGAGGACCCCCCCCCCCCCGAACTCTCCTGTGCGATCGGGGAGCCAGAGACCCGATCTGGTGGCGCCGCCAGTGGAGGCCAAAAGCGACATCATGACATCACTCATGGCTCTGGCAGATGTAAACACTGCTATCTTTCCCACTGGAAAGCATAGATCGATGGCTTTTCTTTTACCTCAGGCTTTCCAGGATAGAGGAGATATCTGGGGTCTTACGGACTTCAGATGTCTCCATAAAGAGGACCGGTCATGCCTTATTCCTATTACAAGGGATGTTTACATTTTTTGTAATAGGATTAAAAGTACTAAAAATAATTTAAGGGGCAGTGTAAAAATAAACAAAATTTTTCTTTTTTTAGCATCCCCGTTCCCTCATGTTTGCACGCAGAAGTGAACGCATACGTAGGGTGCGCCTGCATAGGTAAACGTCATTCGCACCACACATGTGAGGTATTGCCACAGACATTCTATCGAGAGCTATAATTATAGCACCAGACCTCCTCTAACTCTAAACCTGTATACATTTTTAAAGCGTTATGGAGATTTTGAAGTACCATAGATTGGCGTCATTTCCGAGTGTCCACAATTTTAAAGGATGACATGTTAGGCATCAATTTACTCAGAATGTAATTTTTTATATTTTATTTTAAAAAAAAAAAGAAAATTAGGTTATATGGTGTTTTTTTTTTTGTTTGCAATAACATTCATTGAAATTCCTCAAAAAATTGCGTTTAAAAAACCCCCAAAAAACGCTGCGCGAATACCGTGTGACATAAAAAATTGCAAGGACCACCATTTTATTCTATAGTGTCTCAGCTAAAAAAATATATATATATATACATACTGTTTGGGGGCTTTGAGTAATTTTCTAGAAAAAAAAGATAATTTATATGTACGAGAGAAATGCCAGAATTGGCCCGGTAGGGTAGTGGTTAATAGTTGTGTCACAGAATTCAAGGAAGTAAATGTGTGGGGAAGTTTAAATCAAGATTATTCTGATTATTAGAAGTTATTTTTTTACTAACTCATGAGCATCTCGTTTCGGTAAAAGCTTACGAGAAGAAATATGCAAAACTTTTGGTTTGGGAAGAACTGTAAATTAATGGTTTTGTCACACTTGTGTGACTTGTCCTGTGACTTAGGACTGCAAAGTCGCACGATAAGTCGTGCCCCATGATTTCCAATGAGTACTGTTCATTTCTGTGCAACTTCAAAGTAGTCGCTGCCCTACTAGGGGTTTTTCATCTTCCTCAGGAATAACTGCGGGTATAGGATTGTGTATATGGGATTGTATGGTTGGGTTTTCATTACTGTTTTTTTTATTAGTTGAGCCAGATGGACTTGAATCTTTTTTCAACCTGACTATGTAACTACTTTGGTCCAGCTTTGATGCGTTTTGAGGTCCATAGATCTCAAGATTACACAGGCATTGCTTCAAGTCTAGTGACTTTCAGGTTGCAAATGGCCTTAGCCGTTCTCACTATTCTGAGATCTCTGATGTGTGGCTCCCAGTCAGGCTCTACTTCAGCAGTTCTACGGGAAGGTCATTTTCCCACCTTTCCAATGCATAGAGATTTTTCTATGCATGCAAAGCCTGACGGGCGAGAGAGATTTTTGGTAAAGAAGCCATGTGGCTTCAAGCAGGCTGCACAGCAAAGATCTTGGACGCAATCTTTGGGGAGAAAGATGGCCACCGAGTTGGAGGGGCTTTTAAACTAGGAGACGGGGGGGAGGGCTCAGAAATAGAATCAGTCAGGAGGGAGCAGAGGACTGAAGGCAGTTGTAGGGTCAATAGCGACAGTAGGTCAACAACATCAATTGGCGGGTCTGTGCAGGAGAACAGCAGACCAAACAGAAATAAACAAAACCGCCAATCACGTTTAACTTCCGTAAAACTAAGAGGGGTATATGCTAATGCCAGGAGCCTAGCTAATAAGATGGATGAGTTGGACATGTTAGTACATGAGGAGGACATAGACCTTGTGGGAATAACGGAGACTTGGTTCGACCCCTCACATGACTGGCTGGCCAATATCCAAGGGTATTCGGTGTACCGGAAGGACAGGGTTGGTAAAAGAGGGGGAGGGGTATGTCTCTATGTCAAGAACAATATAAAGGTGCTAGAAAGGAGTGACATTACGGATGGGATGAGCATGGATTTAGAATCTGTGTGGGTTGAACTCGATAGGGAAGAAGATAAGGGAAAAGTAGTTGTGGGGGTTTGCTATAGGCCACCTAACCAAGGGGAGGAGGTAGAGCTGGAATTTTTAGCACTAATAGGTAAAGCGGCAAAACTAGGATCAGTCATCATATTGGGGGACTTCAATTATCCCGACATTGACTGGGAAGAGGGGACTGCACACTCGCATAAGGCCCGGCTATTCACGGAAACCTTACAGGATAACTACATGTCGCAGTTGGTGGATTCCCCTGCTAGAGAGAATGCTATCCTGGATCTATTGATCACTAATGACCCAGACATAATCTCGGAGGTAGGAGTCCAGGACAACCTGGGCTCTAGCGATCACAGGATGATCACATTTAGTATAAATAACAATATAAAAAGGCAAGTGGGGAACATAAGAACCCTAAACTTCAGAAGGGCAGACTTTCCAAAATTGTACTCATTGATGGAAAGGGTAAACTGGGACCAAACCCTGGGATCACTGACCACAGAGGAAAAATGGGAATGCTTTAGAACAATATTAAGCAAAGGCATCTTGCAGTGCATTCCTATGGGGAATAAATTTAGAAGAGACAAAGCCAAACCTGGCTGGCTAAACCGTAGCGTTAAAAAACTTATTAGGGGAAAAAAATTGGCCTTCAAGAAATATAAATCAGAGGGCACCGTATCGGCCTTCCAGCAATACAAGGAGGAAAATAAGAAGTGTAAACACGAAATCAAGATGGCTAAAATCAACTTTGAGAGACAAATAGCGGAGGATAGTAAAAAAAACCCAAAGAAATTCTTTAAATATATCAACAGCAAAAAAACTAGGGCAGAGCATATTGCACACATAATTAGCGATGATGGGAGGATGGTTACAGAGGACACTGAAAAAGCAACCGTGCTGAATTCTTTTTTCTCGTCAGTCTTTACGCAGGAAAAGGAAGGGTACACTGACCATGACTGTATGGTTAGTAGTAATACACAGGACTTGCCACTATGGCTAACAGAGGGGGAAATCAGGGAAAGACTGGATAAACTTAACACAAACAAATCACCAGGCCCGGATGGCGTACATCCGAGAGTGCTCAAGGAACTCAGTATGGTTATATCTAGACCACTGTTCCTGATCTTTGCTGACAGTATTAGGACAAGAGATGTACCAGGGGATTGGAGGAAGGCTAACGTGATTCCGATATTCAAAAAGGGCCAGAGACATATCCCGGGAAATTATAGGCCTGTCAGTCTGACATCAATAATATGTAAACTTTTGGAGGGGATGATAAGGGACTATATCGTAGAGTATGCTAAAGACAACAACATCATCAGTAGTAACCAGCACGGGTTTACAAATGGGCGATCTTGTCAAACCAATCTCTTAGCATTCTACGAGGAAGTGAGCTGTGAGCTAGATAGGGGGAGACCAGTGGATGTGGTGTACTTGGATTTCGCTAAGGCGTTTGATACAGTTCCCCACAAGCGCTTAATTTATAAAATAAGGTCTGCAGGTATCGACAGCAGGGTTTGCTCTTGGATACGGAATTGGCTAAAAGGCCGTGTCCAAAGGGTAGTAATAAACAGCTGGTCTGAGGTAGTAAGCGGGGTGCCCCAGGGCTCAGTCCTGGGACCAACCTTGTTCAATTTATTCATAAACAGCATTGAGGAAGGGATCAGTAGTTCGTTATCAGTTTTTGCAGATGACACAAAATTGGCCAGGGCAATAACTGCACAGCATGAAGCAGATATCCTACAGAATGACCTGGACAAAATTACGGAGTGGGCAACGACATGGCAAATGAGGTTTAATGTGGAGAAGTGTAAGGTTTTGCACTTGGGGACCAAAAACATAAAAACACAATACACGTTAGGAGGGGAACCCTTGGGGGAATCAAAATGGAGAAAGATCTGGGAGTCTTAGTTGATGATAGATTAGGCAACAGCATGCAATGCCAAGCGGCAGCTTCCAAAGCCAACAGAATATTAGCATGCATAAAGAAAGGGATGTATTCCAGAGATAAGACTATAATCCTTCCACTTTATAAAACTCTGGTCCGACCGCATCTGGAGTATTCTGTCCAGTTCTGGTCGCCAGTCCTCAGGAGGGATGTGTTGGAGCTGGAGAAAGTCCAGAGAAGGGCAACTAAACTGATTAGGGGGTTGGAGGACCTTACCTATGAAGAGCGGCTGCAATCGCTCGATTTATTTTCCCTGGAGAAAAGACGTCTGAGAGGGGACATGATAGCAATTTATAAATATCTTAATGGGGATCTCAGCTTAGAAGAAAAGCTGTTCATTCGAAGGAATTGCATGAGGACTCGAGGACATACAATGCGATTAGAGGAGAAGCGTTTTAACCTCAGGCAACGTGGGGGGTTCTTTACTGTTAGGGCTACAAGATTGTGGAATTGTCTACCACAAGAGGTGGTTTCTGCGGGTAGTATGGTGACTTTCAAAAGACTCTTAGACTTACATCTCAAGGATCAGGAGATTGAGGGCTATGTTAGATGATTACAGTCACACACACCTACACAGGTTGAACTGGATGGACTATTGTCTTTATTCAACCTCACCTACTATGTAACTATGTAAGTATTAGACAGGAAGGGAACGTGCATATTTAAAAAGGTAACTGCTCTAAAACTACAATAATCTTAAGGGTTTGTGTGCACCCTTTTATGAATTTTAGAAGTCAAACCCAAACACAACTATCTTTCGCTAACAAAAAAAAAAAAATGCTTGCAATTTAGAACAATCTAAGATGGTTTTCAAATCTTTCTAGGTACATGTCATGTACAAGTTCACTCACAATGACTTGTATAGAGGAATAAAAATGAAGCAATGGGTTGCATGGCAAAACCAACAAAATGCTGCTGCATAGAATTCACTGCAACAGCTTGGTCGGGTAAAGAAGGATGTTTCATGGAATGTGAGAGAAGCCAGTAGCTCTCCTTGAAATGCAAGTCGATTTTTGATACACTTACAAATTTAAAACCAGACTTTGTCTGTCTAGAAGGGATGCGTGCCACACCAGAAACAGTCCCGTTCTTGGCACACTGCTGTATAAATATGGCTTATCACTCATATTAGGGGCATGTTCATTCTGGTATATGGCAATGGCGGCTTCTCCTGTGAACGGGCAGATAGATAAATATAGGAGATAGATTTTTTTGTGTTGTAGACTGATAAGTGTTTTGCAATTGCCAACGTATAATTGTGTGAGGTAATTCAGCTGCTTATACAATTTTTAGCCGTAATACTTCCTCTTCCGGTTATATTGATGGGGGATTTCAATAATGTCCACTATTAAATGGGATAGGTTTCATCCACAGAGAATGTAATTGCAGAATGCTTAACCCCACTGGGTAAGCTATGTGGGGAATTGGGTTTGCACGACTTTTAGCGCAAGCTGCATCCTGGGAAAGCACAATAGACCTGTTATCCAAAGACCTACAACAAACATTATCCCGCATCGATCTGATGTTGGGCTCTTACGAGACACTCCGATATATTACCTCTATTGACATTCTGGTTAGATCATTCCCCCTTGCTTCCTACCCTTGAGGGTACTATTGGGACCAAACAAGCTATGTGGAAACTCAATCCACTCTGATTTCAGATAATTACTACTCAGGAATTTGTACTAGGATCAACTGGAATAAGTCTGAATTTCTCCCATTAGACCCCCCATTGGTACCCTCTCCCCTTTGAAGTGTCACAGCTCGAGGTGGATGTAAAGAATAAATATCTTGGGTTTATACCCGAGTCGCATCGGCCCTCCAAATCTGCATTGTTATACTAAATCCCTTGCCATATATTCTACTTGGCAGGGTCAATATTGACTTGTTTATATCTCAGTACTTATCATAGATGGCATTTTTCTGCTCCTAGATATAGTCTACGGTGCTTCTGGATGTGTGCTATTATTTGTAACTGCTGACTGTGCTATAATGTCATCACTTGTTAATGTTCATTTTTATGCTTCTCAATAAAACGTTTATTAAAAAAAAAAAAAAAAAAAAAAAAAAAAAAAAAATTGAATATCTTGGGGTAACTACCTTTTCCATCCTAGGGAATATATTTCCCAAAATTTGCTACCACTACTTCATAAATTTAGATCTCAGAATAAAGTCAGGTGTAAGCTGCCACTCTGACTGGCCATACTAATCTTCTGAAAATATGTATGCTACAGTTGTTATACTATTTACATAACTCGCGTTGTTGATCCCGCAGAAATATTTTAAGAGATTAGTACGATCTTTCAGAATTTTATATGGGCCTGCTAGAACTGAATATGAATATTAACAATATTCCAATGTTCAAGGGGGGGGGGGGGCTCTTTCGGGTCCAAATACCTGGATATATTTCCTGGCAGCTCAACTTAAACATCTTGCAGGTTGCCTACATATATATTCTTTTAATATATTTTGCTCCCTACTTTATAATAGGAATCCTTTACTGGCTTTAGACAACTCTATTCCACCCTTCAATCAACATACCTACCCTGCATTTCACCTGATTTATAAGGTTTAGTAGGCCACTAAAATAATATTGGGTATTTTAGGGCATGCTAGATTTACACCATTACGGTGAAATAGAGTGTTTCCTGAAATTTCCTGTCTGGAAGGATTTTTCAGATGAGAACAGATGGGGGAATCACTATTTTGATGCAACTGTATTTTTTAATTTACAATTGAGACATGCTTTGAAGCACGAAGGTCTGACTCTGACTGTTCTTTCCCATTCAGTCCCTATTTGGATAGTATAGTCCAAGAAATGAATATCAAAGTTCTTATCTCTAGAATTTACACATGATTATTATCTGAACTGCTTAAATTTCTGATTCCATGCAGGAAAAAATGGGAGATAGATATTGAAGTTGCCCTAGGGGATACTGTATATAGGACGAAAAATTGAATGTACAGCTGTTCTCAATATCTCTGACCCATAGAGTGAACCAACTTTTTATTCTGTACAGGGCTTACCATACTCCAGAGCTGCTGTATAGAATAGGCAGGAAAGAAAATTCCATATGTGTAAGATGTGCTCAATCTCCTGGTTTCTTTTATAAATCTGTTCTGGAGATGTCCAAAACTACATTGGTATTAACAGGATGTGATAAACTTTGTATATGATACTATATTGACTCCAGATCCTGTGTTATATCTCCTTGGATATAAAAAGTCCAACAATTTGGAACATGATAAGGCAGTGGCCATCGTAAGAATGCTGTTCTTGGCCCACAAGTTAATAGCCTTTCAATGGGTTTCACTCAATCCTACCCTCGGGGACTGGATTTGGGAAATGGACAAACACGTATTGTTTGAGAAATATACTTATGCACCAAGGTAATGCTTCTTCTCGGAAGTTTAAAAAAGGATAGATTGATAGATAGATGCCCCATATTTCAATATAAGCTGACAATAAGTAGCAGGGAACGCTTGCTTTTCTTAACTTTCTCCCCTCCTTCCTTGAACAGGTCAGCCTCTTATAGAAATTTTTTATTTTTTTTTCATAATAAACATACTGTTAGCAATATAGCATAGCGGTTGCTCTGAGATTTTTCTCTTGGAACACTGGAGGAAGGTTAGAGGTTAGAGGATAACGAATGAAAATGGTACCATCTTATTTGTTGCATTGACTCTTTGTTAAAATGTATGTTTTGTTTTCATCACTCCGTATATTGGTTATAAAAAAAAAAAAAAAAAAAAAAAAAAAAATCGAAATAAAGAAGAAGCCCATGCTGGTTTTCTTCAAAGTAGATTCATGCACACATGGCCTATCTTCCGCCTACCCTGTGACAACGCCAAGGCCTGCTGATCAGCTGGAGTGAACACTGCATCCTGCCACAATTTTGTTATATTTTAGATTGACTTGAGAATAATAAATATTGACAAGCTTTTGTACTGTGACCACGGCTGGAAGATTTCAACTTTCTCTTTTGTCCCTGTGATATCAGCAGAAGAAATGAGGGGGGCTGGTTGTCCCTAAGCCAAGAAAATATAATTTAGACTTATTGGGAACAGTAATTCCAGGAATCTTTCCCAACAGCATAAGAAGCACGTAGCATCACCCACTTTTTCCAGGAAACACTGCAGCACAAATTGTTTAAATGGAAGGACCCTCCCCCTATATGTGCCAGCTGTAGAAGAGTACCTAAAAGTCACGCTAGATGTCATAAATAAGAAAAAAAAAAAAAAAAAAAAAAGACAAAAAAGGGCAGGCATTAGCTGCTGTCCTAAAATTGTCTCAAATTGTCTTTGAGTACAGCACCCGAGAGGATAATAGGGTACTTACCATCAAGTAGGGGAGGGCAACGGCCTGCAGGACTTTCCTGCCAAATGACTGATCCCTAACCAATACCAAATCCATCCTATAATGCTGGATGAAAGTAGACCTACTCCACAGACCTGATCTGGACTGGACTGGCACCAGCACTTTCTGCGCAATACATAACCACGGCCCTATTGGAATGGGCTCCAATCCCTGCCGAAGCTTCCAGATTTATGGATTCATGGAAACAGCACAAAAGTGCGGACAATGGAAAGTTGAGGATACTTTAGGCAAACATACAGGATCAGACTTGAGAACTATCCGATTCAGAAAATTGATGGTTCACAGATAAAGCCTGAAGTCTGCGGATTCTCTAGGCAGAAGTAACTGCTACCAAAAGTACTGTCTTAAACATAACCAATCTGAACACTGCATTTTCAGAAGGTTCAAAAGGCTCTTTAGACAAAGCCAGCAATTAATGTATCCTCTGTAAGACTTTAGGAAAATAATATTCAGGAGGAACAGAAAGTTCAAGTATCAATGAGGAAGGTCTAAGAGGCTCAGGAGAGTAAAGATGTCCTTTGCATGAAACTATTAGAAACTAGATGAGCTACAAATGAGAGGAGGTGCAACCCAGCTGAAATCCCCAAGGATGTGCTGAAGCATCGACCCCTAAAGCCTGATCTCCTCTTAACAGGGAAAGAAATTTTGGCACTTCCAAGTTTGCTTCGTTCAGGTCCACATTGGGAGGTCCACCTTGGGAAAACCCCATGCTTTTGTGATATTTTGAAAGACTTCTTGCTTCAGAATCTATTCTGATTCCAACATTTGATGCTTGCTGAGAAAATCTGCTACAAGATTTAGATTCCCTTTTAGATGCACTGCCACTAAGAATGCCTGATTTTGTTTGGACCACTTTAGAATCTCTTCCACTAGAATTAAGAGGGCTTTACCTCTGCCCCCCCCCCCCTGCTTTGTAATCGATGCTATTGCTGAAGCATTGTCTGGAAGGACCTGAACATGCTGTCTCTGAAGCAATTGTTTAAAGGATAGGAGGGCTAGAGCTATTGCTCTCAGTTCTCTCCAACTGGAGGGTCTTGCGGACTCCTCCTTTGCCCAGGTACCCTGATTCAACTCTGTCAAGATGTGTGCCCCAGCCCCATGCCCTTGCATCTGTCATGAGCCTTTTGGAAGTTGGAAAGCACCAGAACAACCCCATCGACAGTTTGTCTCGTTTCCTCCACCAAAGCAATATTTTCACTTGGCTGGAGAATTTTAAGGTATCTTCCAGGGTTTGTTCACATCACTCCCAGTTTCGAAAAATAAACTGTGGTAGTGGGCGGATGTGTAACTGTGCCCACTGTTTGATGAACTCAGTAGGCCTAGTGTTTTGAATGTGGATCTTATCAATGCTTTCTGGTTGCACTTAAGAAGTCGCATAGCTGACTGGACTTTAACTTTTTTGTCCAGTAATGGTCATGGGGGAATGAACGAAAAAAGGTATGGCCTTGTTTGATCCTCAACCACCTACCTGGGGAGAACACAAAGTACCTATGGTTCCTAGCACGGTGCTCCCACCATGGAGGAGAAAACAAAGAACTGTTGCTGCAGGGTTTCCAGTGAAGTGGATGGAGCTACACGCAAGCGCTGTCCTGAAAGAAAATTTGGGAAAGTACTGACACTAATAACCTCAGAGAGATTCTATCAGTTCCCCATTTTACATAAAGTGTTGTTTTGTATGCTGTGTCTCCCATTACTCCCTGTCTCGACAAGAATTAAAGAAAAAATCTCTCCAACAGGACAAAAAAAAATAAAAATAGTTATAAAAGTTGGAGTTGGGATTTAAAATGCACCTTATAGTAAACCTGTCACTGCAAGGTCCCAACTAAAATATTGCCAGCCTGTAAAAAAACATGCTCTATACTTACCTTGGCAGCTGATGTGTTGCTGTTGTCTGGCCTCCTCAGGTATCCAATAAGGGTGTGTTGAATACTCAACAAGGGTGTGTTGAATACCAGTCCCCCCCCCCCCTCCCCCACCATGGGACATGGTTTCTCTATCACTAATGCATGTATGAGCAAGCAAGGGAGAACCACAGCAATCAGCTGGGGAGCAGGTGTTTGGCATATCCCAAAGTGTTAGTAAATGTAGCTGCCAGAAAACAGCAATGTATTGGGGTGTTAACACATAGGCCAAGTATAGAAAATCTTTAATAGGCTGTTTTTTTTTTTTTTTCAGTTGTGACCATGTAGTGACAGCACCACTGTATAGCTAAATGCTGGGAAAATGACAAATCTTCCCATACACTGAAAAGGGTTAAATGTTTGTTTTTGTCTAGGGTACCTTTAAAAAAAAAAAAAAAAAAAAAAAACAGTCTTACTTACTTTATCCGTTGCTTCCCTGGCAGCCAGCACTTTCCTCTTCCCTCTGATGCTCTGGGTTGTGGGTGGGGCCCTTGGTGTCCTCACTTACAATGCAGGACTATTGGTCCTCCATTGTACATGATGTCATGTGCGACTGACAGACAGAGCACCAAAGAAAAGAAGCTTTGGTTGACCAGTCATGTTGAAAGGAGGAGCCTGCGAGAGCGAGGAATAAGGTAAGTAAAAATTATTTTTTTTAAAAGGTACCTTACACAAAAATAAGCATTTAAACCTTTGCAGCTCTACAGGAATTCCATTATTTTTTTTTTTTTTTTAAAGTTTTAACACACCTACACAATGAAAATATGTTTTTTCTTAGAGCTTAGTCACACCAGTGGCATGTTATATATTTTTCAGCAAAGACAAAACATTTTTGTTTCCCCTAGGGTCTTGTCCACACCAATGCACCGCAAGAAGTCGTTCATGCTGCACTGAGCAGTAGTCAGCCATTCTAATCAATTCAATCTTCAGCATCTGACACTTTCACCTTGCTGTGTTCTCTGGCTCCCCCACAGCCACTACACCACTGTGTGTCCCTTTACGCTGGCCATTCACTGCTGAATCAGCTGATATTTGAATTGTGGATGGTCCTGTCGGCACTACTAAGATGGACAATACTGAAATGAAAAAAGAAAAATCAAAAAGGTGGCGGGTGAAAAATTGTTGGCTGAACAATTGGATGCAGTCACGGTTCTTGTATTCAGACAGCCGCAGGTGCTGGGCCTGTGTAAATACAATAGTGAGGGAGATTCTCTCAACCACGCTGTTTAGCTTGAAAGGAGGGGAACCACAGGGCTGAAGAAGGGAAATCCTAAAAGATGTATGGCTCCCCCACCTCCAATTATACTTACCTAGGTGTCCCCCAGCGCCTCTGCACTGAGAACCGAGCGATCGAACACCGCCAGCTGACAGCTCCCCAAGCAGAGAGCTGCTCTGCCCCCTCCTCGCTCACTAGAGCGCTGGGCTGAGGAGGGGGCAGAGCGGCTGGCTCAAGCTCCCAGTGGCTTGACGAGAGGCTGAGCCCGGGTGCCAGTCCAGACACCTGCCGGATCCCGACATCCGTTGTCGCGATGACGCGGTGCCTGGACTGACATCTGTGACGTCAGCAGAGAGCACTGAAAACGGGTCACAGGAGTGCAAAACTAATTTCACTCCTGTGATCCATAGATGTACAGCCAAACAAGCTTTGGCTGTACATCTTTAATGTGTCAGGTACACACACATTATGTAGAGGAGTGGAGCGGGAAGCAAAAGCATCCAACACTCCAAGAAGTGTCACATGCTGAAGATGCTTATTAGTGGCTCTAGCTCTGCAAAACAGAGAAGTAGATCAGCGGCAAGAGAGTCAATAAAGATCATTTTTACATCAGTATTTTAAACAGCATTTTCTCTTTTAAAGAGGTTGTAAACCCACCTTTATAACTTGTACCTACAGGTAAGCCTATAATAAGGCTTACCTGTAGGTACTGTAAATATCTCCTAAACTTGCAACGTGTAGGAGATATTTACATTGAATGCAGTCAATGACGTCATCGGCGCATGCGCTCTGAAGAAACGGCCGCCTGTGCCGTTTCTTCAGAGCCCTGTGACTTGACCAGCGGCACCCACGCGCATGCGCAAGAGTGACGTCACACGGCTCCGGCCAGTAATACAGCCGGAGTCTGCAGACCAGGATGGAAGACAGGCGAAGATGGATGTGGCCGCCAGCGGGGACAATGCGGTCTTCGTTTGCAGGTAAGTGTCACATAATGTGGTAGCATGCGATGCATACTAGCACATTATGCATTTACTTTGCAGGGAAGAAAAAAAAAAACAGAAGACATTACTTCCTCTTTAATTTTTATTTTAAGGTGACAGCATCTCTTTAGGGCTTGTTATCACATTGCAAAACATTGGGGGTTGTTTACTAAAGCTGGAGAGTGCAGACTCTGGTGCAGCTCTGAATAGAAACAAATCAGCTTTCAGGTTTTATTGCCAAAGCTTAATTAAACAAGCTGAGGTTAGAAGCTGATTGGCTACCATGCACAGCTGCACGCCTAATCCCAATATGTTGCTGTAAAGTAAAAGGTGTGTTACCACAACGTGCGATATTACAATGATTTGCATTATATTAGAAAGCCATCCCAAAACGTGGCTCCATCACAGGGCACCACATTACATACAATAAAATGTAGCAGGACCTATTTTTTCCGGCATTGAAATGTCAATGTCCAGACAGCCGATTTATTCTGAACGGACTGCCTAATTCAATACACTTCAATGCACAAAAAAACTGAGCTGTGGCACACTGCGTTCTGGTCTTAAAGAGGAGCTCCAGGTTCATACAGTATTTGTAGCTGCTGGCTTCTAATATTAGGACACTTACCTGTCCAGGAATCCAGCGGTGTACTCACCTAAGCCGATTTTTCAATCAGCAGCAATCAGGTGCTGCTACCACCATCTCCACTAAGTGAAACTGGCAGTAAAGCCTTGTGGCCTCACAGCTGGATCCCTACTGCGCGTGTGCGAAACGCGTTGCGCTCTGTGAATGGGCCAGCTGCAGGGAAAGAAGGGGTGGCCGAGCTTTCGCCTGAGTTCACCGCAGCAAACTCAGTGAGGAGTGGGTACATGCCAAAACCATGTACCAGCTGACCTCACCCCCCAAAAGGTGCCAAATTTAGCAGTGGGTGGGTGTAAGATGGCAGGCAAGCAGAGCTACCCTTATTGGGTGAAGCTCCGCTTTAAGGTTAATTTAATTGTGTGGCTTTGCTTACCACCCCTCTGGGGAGGTTGGCTGAAGTTCCTCTAAGTGCCTGTTTTCTTCAGCCAACTGTGTAAACGAAGCCTAAAGCTGTATACACACTATACAACTTTTGTTGATAAATTTCCTTTAGATCTACCTTCAACCATACACTGCAAGGGCCGGCCTTGATTGCATACACTGCAAGGGCCGGCCTTGATTGCATACACTGCAAGGGCCGGCCTTGATTGCATACACTGCAAGGGCCGGCCTTGATTGCATACACTGCAAGGGCCGGCCTGATTGCATACAAATTGAAAGTGTTTAGGCCTGACCTCGTATTATATGGTTTTGGTAAATCTAAAGGAAAAAAAATCTAAGGGAAATTGTAAAGTGTGTTCAGCTTAAAGCGGAGTTCCGGCCTGGAAAAAAAAAAAAAAAATTTAGATAAAAATACCCCTGGGACAGTCAGGGCTAGTGCATTTCAGAAATAATAGCCTCTGAACTGTCCCTGGTTTCACTTACCTTTAAGAAGAAATACTTACCTTAAAAAATGTCTTGTCCAGCGCTGCCATCTCAGGTGTAGGCAGCTGAAGCCGGAGTGTCCTCTTCGGTGACGCCGGAGTCCCAGAATGCCCTGCTCGTCACTTCCGGGGCAGGCGCATCATCTCTGCACAGCTTCTGGGCATGCACCTGCACCGGAAGTGACGAGCAGGGCCGCTGCAGGCGCATTGACTCCTGGGAGCGATGATGCTCGGCTCCCAGGAGTCAATGCAAGCAGGAAGTGATGACGGCGGCCGTGTCCGCAGAGGGAGGAAGAGGAAGGAAAGTATATTTTCTTTAAAAACAAGGTAAGTGAATATAAAAAAAAAATTTAATTATCCAATTCTTTTTCAGGTAATTTAGAGCAAGCAGATGGCAAAATTTTGTTTTTAGGCTGGAACTCCACTTTAAAGCAGTAGTATACTACACTTTTTAAATTTTTACCTACAGGTAATCCTATAATGAGGCTTACCCGTAGGTAAAATTAATATCTCCTATATCTGCACGGTTTAGGAGATATTTGCCCTGCATGCAGCCGATGACACCAGCGGTGCATGCGTTCTGAAGGTTCTTGCAAGGTATCTTGCCAGACCTTCAGAGCTCCTTGCTGCAAAGTTTACACATGTGCGGGAGACACGTCATCGCAGCTCCAGCCAGGAACCCAGAAGAGACGCTGAGGGAACATCTCAGCTCCCTCAGCGATGTCCAGGCTTCGTTCTAAGGTATTTCATAATATGCTAGTATGCGATGCATACTAGCACACTATGCCATTGTCCTGCAGGGGTTTTTTTTTACACAGGGGATACAACCGCTTTAATAAATACTCTGCATCTATAACACACATGTATGCAGAGTAGAGTGTGTAAGACCTGGGGGAAACAAAAAGGCAAGCTAGGCGTTCCAGACACATACATAGAGCACCTGTCATAGCTATGAAACCATGGGATGAGAGAGGTGCATGGCTTGCTGCTCACTCTATGGTGGCTTGCTGCTCACTCTATGGTAGTACATTCCTCCCAGCACAGCCTTCCAGCTCCCCACCACCCCTCCTTACCTTTCCGAAGCTCCCTATCCCACACGGCGACAATAACCCTGGAGTGCTTTCTATGGTGAATCAGCCACAGAGACAGGGTCTGCACACTCTGCTGGGAGTTACTCAGCTCCGACAGCTTTTTCTCCAGGGCCGCCTCAGAGAACGCAGACATGCCGGCCAGCTGCTCCCCACTCACTGCCTGCACCGCTGGACCGTCACACACAGCGGACGACGGGTACTCGGCCGTGCTGCCTTTTAACTAATAGCAAATTCGGCCGTCAAACATATCTACTGAACGCTAACGCTGCTATCTCACCAAAGGCAGGAAACAGTATGCGGGGGAAAGGCGGAAATGACATCGCGACATGTGCTGCGTGTTGTTTTTGCCAGGAAGAGGTTCACAGCCATGTTGGTCCACCCATGGAATCCGAACTCTAAAAATCACCCCTGCCACCTAGTGGTCAGTTGTGTGTAATGCACTGCTCCCTTCCGTTGACTTATTTGAAGTTTACCCACTTCTGGAGACCAGGCCATTTTTTCCGATTCGGCACTGCATTACTTTAACGGACAATGGCGTGGTCGTGCAACGCTGTACCTAAATAAAATCTGTGTCCACAAATAGAGCTTTCTTTTGGTAGTGTTTGATCACCTGTGCAATTTTTTTTGTGCAATAAACAAAAAGCGACAATTCTGAAAAAAAAAAAAAAAAAATATATATATATATATATATATATATTTCACTTTCTGCTATATAACATTCCCAAAAAAGAAAATTAAAAATCTAATTTTATCATCCTTTTCGGCCAATTTGTATTCTGCTACATATTTTTGGTAAAAAAAACAAAAACCCCAATAGGTGTATTTTGATTGGTTTGCGCAAAGGTTATCGTGTCTACAAACTAGGGGAAGGATTTTTTATTTATTTATTTTACTAGTAATGGCGGCAAACTGCGACATTGCAGTGAACAGATCGGACCCCTAACTGACATTTTTGACACTTTGGGGGGACCAGTGACATTACTTGCTAAAAATATGCACTGTTACTGTACTAATGACACTGGCAGGGAAGGGGTTAACCCAGGGGCGATCAAAGGGTTAAGTTTGAGCCTAGGGGGTGTTTTCAAACTGTGGGGGGGATGGGCTTGTGAAATCAATATTAAATAGCAGCAGACCACCGTTCTCTCTTCACGGGGAGCGATTGAGGGTGCCTGGCGGCAATCACAGGCGCCGGCCCCGTGGATTGGCTTCCCCACCGGCGAGTGGGCGCGCGCGCCTCTAGGATCGCTCCAACAGGCTGACTTATAGGTATGGCAATTCGCGATAACACGAATGGGGCTTCATCACACAATTCAATGAACAATATAAGGAGGTGGAGGGCATCTTCCATAAGCATTGGGGGGTCCTCTGTATGGACAAAATTTTAGGTCCGGTTCTTCCACCTGAACCATTGTTTATATATCGGAAATCTCCCTCATTTGGGGATCAGGTGATCAAGAAAGTTTTAGATCCCCCGATGAGACCTAAATTATTCTGGGACAGGGTTGGCTTTTATTCATGCCGCAGATGTACATGTTGTAGACAAGTAAAAGAGATACAAAGGGCTAAAACCTCCTTTTTCTCTAGCGCGAATGGCAAAACTTTTGAGATAAAGAAGTTTATCTCATGCCAATCTACGCATGTAGTTTATTGCCTGGAGTGCCCATGTGGGCTAATTTATATAGGCCGTACCAAACGGACACTGTCTAAAAGAGTCTCAGAACACCTTGCCAACATAGTGAAAGGTTTTAAATATCACAATGTTTCTCTTCATTTTAGATTGAAACATAACAGAGACCCTTCAGGCCTTAAATTCTGGGGTATAGACAAAATAGATCCAGTGTGGAGAGGAGCAAATTTGGTCAGGGATCTCTCCAAACGTGAGACTCACTGGATTTATTTAACCAACTCTTTAACACCTAATGGCTTGAACGTTGAATTAGACGTGAATTGTTTTATTAGCGACTTTTGACGTACAGCCTGTTTTTATAATATGTTCCTTTTATTATAAATATTTTAAATTGTTGTATTCTATTACCACTTTTATCCCATGCGTTTTAATTAGTTTATGCCTTTTAACGTGCATATTTATTCTGAGGTTATTATAATTGTTTGGTTTTAACGTATTTTAGCTGTTAAATTCCAGTATGCAAGCTTGGTGTTTATTTATATCCGGCTATAGGATATGTAGCCTCTTTATATTGACACTTTGTGTTTTATTTTGTATTTATGTTGATATTTATGTAGCACATGCGGTAGATGTTACCATTATTTATACTGATTGCTATATGATTGGTGGTGCACAGCTCTCTGTCAATTTTAAATATGTGGCTATAATCTGTAGATATAGTATTTATTGATTTGCAGCTCATTTTAAAAAATATAGACATTGTGATGTCTGTTTATTCCTATAACGGTTTTATCTGCTCAGCCCGTTTTTTGGCTAAGCACATTAGCGAATTAAATCTTGATATGTTATCTCCCCATAAATATAAAAGGATTAATCGCTTTGTTATAAAAAATCTAGCCAAATAATAGCCACATATACACATTGACATGTGTAGAGTATCCTATATGGTTTTATATCCTCCTATGACCCATGACTGATTGCCTTCAGGTAGACTGTCAGTAATGATAGTAAGCCGCTACAAGGGGTTAATAGTCCGGAGAGGAGGCTGATAAAGGGAGGTGGTGTGCAGCGTGCTCATGCCCTCCATAGAAGCCAGTTTGTTGGCGAAACATGTCAGGGCGTGAGCACGCGGACACCCCGACATCATCCTTCATCGGCTGTATGAGACGCATCTCCACACCCTGCCGGTTGTAAGCTGAAGTCTGCGATACAGAGGCACAGAGCAGCGGGAGCGGAGCGGTGAGGTCTTGATCAGTCTATTGTCAAAGTGATATGAGAGAGTTTTTTATTGATTGCTGTGAGTGCATTGATTGAGGGTTAGGAGGGGCTTTTAACAATAAATAGTGTATTGACATACTGCCCTATGAGCCCCTTTCTCGTTTGTGTATTTACTGCCTGATATACTGGAGTTGGATCGCTTGGTATATGGTATACAGATTGGGGAGATTCTGTGCCAAAAAATCGTGGAGTGACCAGCATCTGGTGATTCAGGAGGATATTTAAAGGCTCGTATTACTTTGATATCTGGTGAGTGAGCAATACCTAAGGGGGACACGTGGTGTGGTGGAAGTTTTTTTCCCTGTATCTTCATCCGTGGATTTCACTCTCCTGTGGACTTTGTCTCATTCACTAATGTGGACTCTTGTATAGGGTTCTCCAGCGCTGCTTATGTGTTGAACTTTTCTTACCCACTGACTACATAGAGGACTAAACACATGTTTTTTGTCATTTAAATATTTTAAAGCAGCAGCTATATGTCAAGTCACTTTTTGTATATTTGGCATATTTTATGAATTTTTCCTTAAGCGCAGGGTGATTGCGATAATTTTTGGCGATACGGTCATTATTATCTCAGTCTTGGTGTATAATTTGCGTATAACTGCAGTGGCTGCTCGGCAAGTATTTAAAAGGTAACTCCACTTTTGCGAGGGAAAACAATTACGGTAGCACATAAAGAAAAAAAAAAAATGTCTCTATCATTCATTGACCGATGCAGTCCTCTGATGCATATAAGTAGGGTAATACTGCCCCCTACAGGAGTAGGACACTAGGCAGAAAAAAATTTCTGGCTACGCCTATGGGCAGTCCTGGAGGGTACACTCTCTCTCTTCCTGCATTGGATGTCAGTTTTTAATCTGCCTAGTCAGGAGTAAGGACCTAATTCCTTGCTGGAATCTTTGGTCCTGGCATGGGAGTACTTTTTTTATGTAGATTTTTTTTAGCTAGTCTTTTTTTTTCTCCGGAACGTTTTTTCTTTTTTTTCCGGAACGAGATCTTCAAGCAATTATGCCAGACTGGACCCCCATATCCAGTGGTCACCCCAGTCTGGCCATTGAGCGCGTACAGGCCTTAGCTCCACGCTGGGTCAGCCGCGACATAGTGGACTGGCCCCGCGAGTTAAACGTCTCGCCAGGACGCACACAACAGGGTCTAGGCTTATGTCGCAGCGTTCCTATTTGGCCGACAGCCCCCCTACTCCGGTGGCGTGGGGTCCTGTCAGGAGATGGCGCCCGCCTGTGTTCCTGGTATGGTGAGTACACGTTCCCCCCCTTTCCTGGTTGGATTTTGGGGTGGACGCAGGCCCTCTCTCTGGGATGGTCGGACCCTCACACTCCTGGGTTTCCTTCTGTCCTGTTGTGACCCCCCCTCCTTGTCCCCCCTACTCCCCCTCCTTGCCCCCCCTACTCCCCTACCCCCGCTTGGGGGACGTTTCTGGGCCTACCTGTGGCTGGAGCCTGGGGGATGTGCCGTTCGCGGTGCTCGGTCGCTAATGCGAGGGGGCCTTGGTCGGGTCCCCCAGGGCTGGATGAGGTGGTAGGGCTGGCTGGGGGTCTCCATGGGGGGTCCGATTGCCGCGCTGGGCTGCCATTTTGTTGTAGCCTTTGTCTGCAGTTATGGAGGCGGCCATCTTGGGGGGGTGGTTTTCAGCCATTTTGCGGTGGATTTTTGCTGGGAAGGCCCGTGGGTGTGCCTGGAGGCGTTTTTTTTTCGGGGGAGGAGCCCCTCTCTTCAGCCCGGGTAGCTTTTGGCTCAGGTTTCCTTTTCTGAGCCACCGCTGAAACGTGCAGACCTCCTGAAGATTGCTGCTTTCCAAGGACAGTGAGTTGCTGGGGGCTTATTCTCTCTCTCTCAGCGGGGGTCCGTAGCATGGGCCTGATCTCCGGGGGGCGCTGTAGCGCTGTGGGGACGTTCCCTTTTCATACAAAAAAAAAACTTTTTTCTGTCATTTTTTTCAAAGTTTTCTGGCGGGTCCTATTAGTGCAACATAGACCCCTCAGACCATGTGTCCCCACCTGATCCCCTCACGGAGGCCGCAGGGCCCTCCGGGTCACAACTGTCCACTGATGCGATTTCAGTGGTCCTGGAAGCTTTTGTGTCCCAGGTGGAGGTGGCCTTTAGAGGCCTGTCTCCTCTGAAGTTTCGGACTCTGAGTCTGACCCGGCCACCGCAGACGCGGGTACCCCGTTAGGTGAGTGAGGATGAGCTTTCTGCCTCTTCTGCAACGAACTGGTTGTTTTTGGTGCGCAAAACCCTAAAAGTGGCTGAAGTGTTGGTCTGCGGATCAGGCTTCTAAGAAAGCCTTGATGGAACTCCCCTTTCAGGGGGACCGTTTGTTTGGGGCTACCCTGGACGACATTATTAAAGGTGTTATGGGGGGTTAGAGTACCTTTCTTCCGCAGGCTTCCAAGGGTAGGGACTCTCGCCGTAGGCTCTCAGAAAGTATTCTTGTCCTTCAGGGGCAGCCGATAAGGCTAAGCCCTTCAATGCCCCCTGGGGTGCTTCCAAGCGTCCCTGGGCTGGGAAACAAAAGTCCAGTTCCGCCAGACCTGTGGACACTGCCCTGGCGGCCTGATGGTGCGCCCTCACCCGTGACTGGGGTGGGGGGACGCCTTTGATGGTTCTCAGACGTGTGGCTGGCCTGGATCCCATACAAATGGGTCCGGGAGGTTGTGCAGTCCGGATACAAGATCGAGTTTCGATCCGTTCCTTCGGTCAGGTTTTTCCCTTCCAATGTCCGCCTATCCCCCGAGTGCTCTATGGGGCAGTGCAGGACTTGCTGCAGCAAGGAATGATAGTGTCTGTTCCACTTGCGGAACGCTTTCACGGGTTTTATTCCAACCTGTTCATGAGTCCCAAGAAGGAGGGCAAGGTGCGGCCGATCCTGGACCTAAAGGCACTGAATGTGTTTGTGCGTGCTCAAAAGTTCAAGATGGAAACAATTTGCACGGTGGTGGCCTCCCTACATCAGGGGTACTTCCTAACCTCAATAGACTTCAAGGATGCCTACCTTCACATTCCAATCTGTGCTGCTCACCAACGGTTTCTCCATTTTGCCGTGGGAGAAGATCACTATCAGTTTGTGGCATTACCCTTTGGTCTCGCCTCCACTCCTTGGGTCTTTACAAAGGTGTTGGCCCCCGGGCCTGTTACGACAGGGGGGGATATCGGTCCTGGGCTACCTGGACGATCTGATTCTCCGTACGGAGTCCCCCGCGTTGCTGAGGGAAAACTTGGGGGTCACCATGCGTACTCTGGAGGAGTTTGGTTGGATCGTGAACCATCAAAAGTGGTCTCTGACCCCTTCCATGAGACTGGTCTATCTGGGTCTAACCTTGGACTCATCCTCTGCCAGGGTATTTCTTCCTCTGGAAAAACTCCAGAAGATCCAGTCAGCGGTTCGTTTGTTGATGTCCAATGACCGGCTGTCTCTTCGGACCTGTATGAGAGTACTGGGACTGATGGTGTCCTCCTTCGAGACGTTCTCCTTTGCTCAGTTCCACACGAGGGTTCTTCAAAGGTAAATTCTTCTCCAGTGGAACAAACACCCGAATTCTCTGGTTTCTCGGATTCGGTTAAGCCACAGGACCAGAGAGTACCTGATCTGGTAGCTTCGGTCCCCGATGCTTCAGTCGGGGAAATCCTTTCTCCCTATATATAGGTGCTGAAGGACAGGGGTTTATCTGCTTCAGCGATTCCCACTTTGCTTAAAGTGAGGAAGGCGACATACTGGAAGATTTATCATCGTACGTGGAAGTCGTACATTGCGTGGTGTGAGTCCCTATTCGGTGGCTCGGATCTTGGCTTTCCTTCAACGGGGAGTTGATCAAAAGTTGGCCTTGAGTACTATCAAGGGTCAGGTCTCGGCCTTGGCTATTTTCTTCCTGAGGCCATTTGCGGCCCATTTACTGGTGCGTAGTTTCATCCAGGGGGTGCGACACTTGATACCTCCAGGGCACCCTCCGCTACCGCTATGGGATCTTAATTTGGTGCTGTCGGTTCTCCAGAGGCCTCCCTTAGAGAATATTCGGGAGGTCCCCCTTCTTACCTTGTCTCAGAAGGTGGCCTTCTTGGTGGCCATCACTTCTGCGCGCAGGGTGTCGGAACTGGCGGCGCTGTCCTGTTGTTCACCCTATTTGTTGATTCACAGGAACAAAGTGGTACTTCGGCCGGATCCGTCCTTCCTGCCAAAGGTGGTTTCCAGTTTTCACTTAAATGAGGACATTGTGTTACCTTCCTTATGTCCTAAGCCAAAACATCCTAAGGAATTTGACCTGCATACCCTGGATGTTGTTTGGGCGCTCAAGGTATATTTGGTATCTACTGAGTCTTTTCGCAAGTTTGACTTGCTCTTTGTGCTCACGGATAGCGCAAAGAAGGGACTGCCTGCGTCTGCTGCAGTTATTTCCAGATGGATCAGACAGACAGTGCTGCAGGCTTATTGCATTAGGGGTCAGGTTCCGCCTTTCCCTGTCACGGCACACTCTACTCGGGCGCATAGTGCTTCTTGGGCTTTTCGCCATCGGGCATCTGTGCTTCAGGTGTGCAAGGCGGCGACTTGGTCGTCTATTCACACCTTTACCAAGTTTTATAAGGTGGATGTGATGGCATCTGCAGATGCCTCCTTTGGCAGCAAGGTTTTGCAGGCTACGGTTTAGGGGGCCTCTTGGCCTTGCTTGAGGATGTTTTTTCTGTTTGTTTTCAGGACCTCATCTGATTGTTCTGAGGTGTCCTGTGTTGCCTGGTTGGCCATGTTGGCCTTGGGGGACTCTTTTCTCTTTGTTCTGGTTCCCACCCCTCATTTTTGTACTGCTTTGGGACGTCCCGACTCCCTACTGATATGCATCAGAGGACTGTGTCCGTCAATGAACGATAGAGAAAACTGGATTTTTTACTTTACCTTAAAATCCTTTTCTCTTAGGTTCATTGACGGACACAGTACCCGCCCCTCTAATTTTTTGAGTGGTTTGGTGTGCTTTTCTCTGACACTGCTTTGATACAAACTGACATCCTATGCAGGAAGAGAGAGGGTATACCCCCATGGACTGGCCATAGGCGTAGCCAGAAATTTTATCTGCCTAGTGTCCTACTCCTGTAGTGGGCGGTATTACCCTACTGATATGCATCAGAGGACTGCGTCCGCCAATGAACCTAAGAGAAAAGTATTTTACTGTAAGTCAAAAATCCAGTTATAGTGTATACAATTGCTACAAGTCATATTGTAATTGAATGTTATTAAAAATTACCTTTCCTTTTTCAATCTGCAGCTGTTGTAATTTTCAGAAAATGCAATGAGATATGGCTACCTGGAGCTGTTCTGTACACAGAATGTGTACTGACCACACCCCAGAAACATAATTTCCTGCTTGTGTGATTGGCTCCCCGATTTTCCCAGAAGTCCACACTAAGATACAAGTCAGATTTCTGGCATCCCCTGCAACAAAAATGTCATTTTTGGTGAGATACTCCCAATAGGAACATGTCTGATGGGATGCAGGCCCAGCAGCTTTTCTTATTAGTGCCCTGCAGCTGCAACAGCTGATTGATAATTATGAAACCACTCCAATTAGACCCACTGAGCACAGAGGCACAGAGGAACAAACAGGGATTTCTTCAGAATAAATGTAGGAATCTGCAACAAAGCTTGTTAAAATCCTTGCAATGTACACAGATCACCCAGAGGGGAATGTTTTTTTCTCAACAAAAGTAGAGTTATGCTTTAAGTGTAAATAAAGTGTTCCTAAACCCACAGCAGTAAAATCAGTCTGTATATGCAGTAAAGCATGCTTGTTATACTCACTCTGGAACCTAAGGGTTAATCATATGCATTGTTTATAAAGGCTGCGTCATCCTGCCTTTTCTGATCCTCCCCTTCTTTTACTGACTCCAACCTATCTTGTGATAGTACAGAATATTAGGAGTCAGGCTGCACATGCTCAGTTTGAAGTGTATTGCTAGAGAGTTTTTCTTTTTCTAGGGAGGGTGCATATGATCAGCACAGGGCCAATCAGCACTATCCAGGCAGAGGATCAGGGAGAATAAAAACTCCTCCTACAGGCTTTACTAGGGATTGATACAAGTCACAAGACTGCTATATACTGCTGATTAGAGAAGGTATTTAGCAGTTTACAGTACTTTGCGAAAGTATTCAGTATTGAACTTTTCGACCTTTTGCCACATTTCAGGTTTCAAACATAAAGATATAAAACTGTAATTTTTTGTGAAGAATCAACAAGTGGGACACAATCATGAAGTGGAACGAAATTTATTGGATATTTCAAACTTTTTTAACAAAAAAAAAAAAATGGGCGTACAAAATTATTCAGCCCCCTTAAGTTAATACTTTGTAGCGCCGCCTTTTGCTGCGATTACAGCTGTAAGTCGCTTGGGGTATGTCTCTATCAGTTTTGCACATCGAGGGACTGAAATTTTTGTCCATTCCTCCTTTCAAAACAGCTCGAGCTCAGTGAGGTTGGATGGAGAGCGTTTGTGAACAGCAGTTTTCAGTTCTTTCCACAGATTCTCAATTTGATTCAGGTCTGGACTTTGACTTGGCCATTCTAACACCTGGATATGTTTATTTGTGAACCATTCTATTGTAGATTTTGCTTTATGTTTTGGATCATTGTCTTGTTGGAAAACAAATCTCCGTCCCAGTCTCAGGTCTTTTGCAGACTCCATCAGGTTTTCTTCCAGAATGGTCCTGTATTTGGCTCCATCCATCTTCCCATCAATTTTAACCATCTTCCCTGTCCCTTCTGAAGAAAAGCAGGCCCAAACCATGATGCTGTCACAACCATGTTTGACAGTGGGGATGGTGTGTTCAGGGTGATGAGCTGTGTTGCTTTTACGCCAAACATAACATTTTGCATTGTTGCCAAAAAGTTTGATTTTGGTTTCATCTGACCAGAGCACCTTCTTCCACATGTTTGGTGTGTCTCCCAGATGGCTTGTGGCAAACTTTAAACAACACTTTTTATGGATATCTTTAAGAAATGGCTTTCTTCTTGCCACTCTTCCATAAAGGCCAGATTTGTGCGGTATACGACTGATTGTTGTCCTATGGACAGAGTCTCCCACCTCAGCTGTAGATCTCTGCAGTTCATCCAGAGTGATCATGGGCCTATTGGCTGCATCTCTGATCAGTCTTCTCCTTGTATGAGCTGAAAGTTTAGAGGGACGACCAGGTCTTCGTAGATTTGCAGTGGTCTGATACTCATTCCATTTCAATATTATCGCTTGCACAGTCCCTCCTTGGGATGTTTAAAGCTTGGGAAATCTTTTTGTATCCAAATCCAGCTTTAAACTTCTCCACAACAGTATCTCGGACCTGCCTGGTGTGTTCCTTGTTCTTCATAATGCTCTCTGCGCTTTAAACGGACTTCTGAGACTATCACAGTGCAGGTGCATTTATACGGAGACTTGATTACACACAGGTGGATTCTATTTATCATCATTAGTCATTTAGGTCAACATTGGATCATTCAGAGATCCTCACTGAACTTCTGGAGAGAGTTTGCTGCACTCAAAGTAAAGGGGCTGAATAATTTTGCACGCTCAATTTTTCAGTTTTTTATTTGTTAACAAAGTTTGAAATATCCAATAAATTTCGTTCCACTTCATGATTGTGTCCCACTTTTTGTTGATTCTTCACAAAAAATTACAGTTTTATATCTTTATGTTTGAAGCCTGAAATATGGCAAAAGGTCGCAAAGTTCAAGGCCGAATACTTTCGCAAGGCACTGTATAATGCAAAACATAGCTTTAACCAAGGTAGCAAATTCTTCTATGCGGAACGTATTGTAACTTACTACATAGTACATTAGCTGGAACAAAAAGCTATAAATCAATAAAAAAAATACCTCATGTAAAGGTACCTATTATTCCAGAGGGAGTGGAAGAGGTGAGGGGAGGGAGGTGAGGGGAGAGAACAATGAGGCAGAATAAACAGATTCAGCTTGCAAGTCTGTTGTACCATTGTTTCCAGGGGTGCTATCATTTGAGAAACCTGGACTATGCGGTTTTCTCTCGAGGCAATAAACTTTCGTATGAGTAGTGTGTTTGTACCAATGTTATCACATCTAAGACCGATGGTATAATGTTTGTCTTCCAGTTTCTTGTAATAAGCAGTCTGGTTGCTAAGAGTATGTGTGTAACTACCATTCTGAAGTGAGAAGGGGTTAAGTCAATGCCAATGTTTAAGATGACTAGTTGTGGAGTTAACGTGCATTGTGTTTGAGTAATCTCAGCTAACATATTCAGTATGCCAGACCATAGGTTTTTCAGGCATGGGCATAGCCAAAGGATATGTGGTAGGGTCCCTAGATGATTGCAGTTCCTCCAACAAAGGGGAGAGGACTCATCGTGGAATTGTGCAAGTCTTTGGGGCGTCAGATACCAACGTAGATTTATTTTCTGGGTCAATTCCGATGAAGATGTGCTGCTTGTTGCTTTGTATATTGAGCGCAATGCTGCCTGCCATTGTTGTTCAGTAAATAGTTGTAACTCTTAATCCCATTTCTTGAAGGGTGCAGATTTAGTAAATATTATTTTTTCTTGTAGTATTTAATTAAGTCTGGGGATAGCAATTGCAATGCTTCAAGTGGTATTGGGAGAGGTTTGGTGGGAAGAAGTGACCATTTAGAGTAAATAAGTGATTTCCAGGTCTTAACAGCTGCCTGGATAGTAGGGGAGAAGAATTTAAGGCCAGAAGTGTTGATAGCCATGCTGAATAGCCAAATGTTTAGATTACCGCCTGGTATCGTGGAAATTTTATTGCTGCCCCATAGTGTTGTTGGGGGCAAGGACATCCAGTCTTTCAGTTGTGCCAGTATGTTACATACATAGTTACATAGTAGTTGAGGTTGAATAAAGACAATAGTCCATCCAGTTCAACCTGTGTAGGTGTGTGTGGCCATAATCATCTCTCATACCCCTTAATGTTCTGATTCTTGAGATGTATGTCCAAGAGTCTTTTGAAAGTAGCCATACTTCCCGCAGAAACTACCTCTTGTGGTAGAGAATTCCACAATCTTGTTGCCCTAACAGTAAAGAGCCCCCTGCGTTGGCTGAGGTTAAAACGCTTCTCCTCTAATCGCATTGTATGTCCTTGCATCCTCATGCAATCCTTGCGACTGAATAGCTTTTTTTCTATGCTGAGATCACCATTGAGGTATTTGTAAATTTCTATTACCTCCCATCTCAGTCGTCTCTTCTCCAGGGAGAATAAATTAAGCGATTGTAGACGCTCTTCATAATTAAGGTTCTCCAGTCCCCTAATTAGTTTAGTTGCCCTTCTCTGGACTCTCTCTAGCTCCAACATATCCCTCCTGAGGACTGGCGACCAGAACTGGACAGAATACTCCAGATGCGGTCGGACCAGAGTTTTATAAAGTTTTATCTCTGGAACACATCCCCTTCTTTATGCATGCTAATATTCTGCCAGCTTTGGCAGCTGCCTCTTGACATTGCATGTTATTGCCTAGTCTATCCTCTACCAAGACTCCCAGATCTTTCTCCATTTTTGATTCCCCCAAAGGTACCCCCCCCTAAAGTGTATTGTGCTTTTATGTTTTTAGTTCCCAAGTGCAAAACCTTACACTTCTCCACATTAAACCTCATTTGCCATGTCATTGCCCACTCTGTTATTTTGTTCAGGTCATTCTGTAAGATATCTGCCTCATGCTGTGCAGTTATTGCCCTGCCCAATGTGGTGTCATCTGCAAAAACTGATATAGAACTAATGATCCCGTCCTCAATGCTGTTTATGAATAAATTGAACAAGGTTGGTCCCAGGACTGAGCCTTGGGGTACCCCACTTACCACTCCAGACCAGTCTGAGTATACGCTATTTATTACCACCCTTTGGACACGCCCTTTTAACCAGTTCCGTATCTAAGAGCAAACGTTGTGGTCGATGCTTGCAGACCTTATTTTATAGATTAAGCGCTTGTGGTGAACTGTATCAAACGCCTTAGCGTAATAGAGGTACCACATCTACTGGTCTCCCCCTATCTAGGTCACAGCTCACCTCCTCGTAGAATCATAGAACAGATTGTTTTGACAAGAATGCCCATTTGTAAACCCGTGCTGATTACTGCTGATGATGTTGTTGTCTTTTGCAAACTCTACGATATAGTCCCTTATCATCCCCTCCAGAAGTTTACATACTATCGATGTCAGACTGACCAGCCTATAATTTCCCATGGTAGCAGTATAGTAGTCTTTTATGTCTGTATATCCAGCTAACCCCGCTAGTCTGAATTTTATGAGCTTATCTTGGCTACATCTGGCCTTCTTCCCCTGCCTAACATATCTGTGTATGATTGACTGAAGAAAGTTGAGGTATTTGTGGAATAATGGTATGGGAAGTGTTTGGAAGAGATATAGGAGTTCGGGAAGGAGCAACATTTTGAATTCTGCTAGCCTTTCAGACCAAGAGAATTCAAATGTTGGATAACTTAGACATTTCTTGGGTAGCATGTATTTGACTTCTGCATATTTCTTGGTAAAAAAATGTTTTGTTGATTTAGTGAGAGTAATTCCTAGGTATGAGATACCTGTGTCAGCCCATGAGTAGGTGTATACTGTATGTTGCAGAATAGGTTACTAGTAACACCATCAAGACCAAGATCTAAAATATAAGACTTACTTTCATTCTTATAATAAGAAACATAGCTGAATCTTAGCAAGACATCTTGTACCGAAGCCAGGGAAGTGGTCGCATTTGTGATCATTAAAATCACATTGCTGGCAAGCAAATTCATTTTATGATCCTTAGGACCAATTTGGAAACCCGAAATGTTTATGTGTGACCTGATATGTTCTGAAAGAGGTTCCATCACTAGGTAAATATAAGTGGTGATAAAGGGCACCCCTGATGGGTTCCATTGGATATTTGGAATGGTTTGAACAACATCTCTGAAGAGTAGATTTGAGCTGACGGAGATGTACTGTAGCTGCAGTTTGGCATATGGGGCTGGTAGTTGCCCAAGGTGCTTCGCTTTTGCCAGAAACTTTTCTTTTGTGTGATAAAAATGAATTCTCATTAAAACATCCTGGGGTACTTCCTCAGGGAGGTGCAGTGGTTTGGTTAGGCGGTGAATGCGGTCTATAATGGATTTCATGGGAGAAATCTCTGGAAGCAGGTAGGAGATTAGCTGTTTAGCGTAGGTATTGAGATCAGATGGGAGGATGTTTTCAGGAGTGCCTCTACTTTTGTACATTGTTGCGGAGGGACCTATCTTCCAGATCCACCATCTTGGCTCTCATCCATTGCTAGATGGATTACTAGATCATTCATTTGTACTATTCTTTTCCCTAATGAATGCATCTCTGAGGAGAATTTTGTGCACATGGAGGATATAGCATTGTGAATAGAGCTATGTAATGAAATGAGCATCTCCTTCATTGTTGTGTCAAGCATCGGTTGATTGAAGTAGGGAATGCTGCTATAGGTGATGCTTGTGCAGATTGTTGGATCAAATGGATGGCTCAGAGTTATGGCTCAGAATCCAAGCTAGTTTACTGGGCTGTTACTCAAAGAGGAAGTTAGTGATGAAGGAAGGGCACCTGCTTTGTCTTTAGAGGTGGTTATTTCTTGTTCCTCAGCGTCTGGAAGGTCTGTGTAGGAACCTGCTGAATCATGTGCAGGGCTGTGGGCGCCATCTTGACTCTGTCTCCTCGCCAGCTGTGTGAAGAATGCCATCAGTTTTTGGGGCTGGTGGTATTCTTTTCTTTTGCAGGACATGTCATGCTGATGTTCTTAGTTGTGGGTGTCCTCGGGTGATAGTGGATGTCGGCTGTGGAGCGGTATTTCTGCTTTAATTCTCTGGTCTGTGCGGGAGCTGTCTGATCAGACGTCCATGCTGCTCGGCGGTTAGCCACGCCCCCAGCTTCTAACCTTTTAAATATTGAGATCAATATATCACAGTGAGCATCAGTCTAAGCTTTGGTGGAGTGCTGGAGTGTCTTTTACCTAATAGTACTTGAAAATAGACTAAAGAAAATCCCTCCAAAGTGAGTGAATCCCTGGTTGTTAGCAGGGTCACCAGAACTAGTGTCCCCAAAAGAAGATTTCCCCTTTTCCTGTTCTGGTGAAAACCCATATTTTGTGATTTTCTTTCACTTTCAGTAATAACAGTAAACAACAAATAAGAGGGTGACAGGGGGGGATGCAGACAGCAATAAAAATATGACAGGTGTTCCAATACCTCTTCACTCTATACAAAACTAAATAAAAACAAAGTTTTGCTTTTAGTTATATTTTAAGTGTCTATTTATATAGGTATTTATTTGACATGCTACAACATATCTTTAATGGAATTTCCCCCATTTTTTTCCAAATCTCTCTTCTCCCACTCTGGCAAAATAAAACAAAGAGAAATAAAACTCTTTTGTGGATAATCCTTCACAAAGGACATCAAACTTGTCCTCAGAGAAGATCCCAAGCATGTTAAGAAAACTAGGATTATCCTCAAAAACCACAGGCTGACCATGCCCAGCATACAAATCACCACCTGATCTTTCCCTACCTACAGAGGACCCACAGGCAACCTGATCCCCAGAATAAAGAGCTTTTCATAGTTTTATAGTAGGTAAGGCTGAATAAAGACAATAGTTCATCCAGTGCAACCTGTGTAGGTGTATGTGTGTCAGTGTCGATAATCATTTCCCATATCCCTGTATGTTGTGTTCAATAAGATGCATGTCCAAGAGTCTTTTAAAAATATCAATACTCCCTGCTGACACCACCAATTGTGGAAGAGAGTTCCACATCCTTACCACCCCTGTCAGTGAAAAACACCCTATGCAGCTTAAGGGTAAACTGCTTCTCCTCTAATGTCTGTAGCACTGTCCACATAGGGCTTGCTGTGTGATGACTTCTCGGGCCTCCTCTGATTACCTGCAGACAGTCACTTAGGGACAGTTCACTCATCCATCCCCGGGGATCATGTCTAAGGGCCTGACCCGAGGGGGGGGGGCCACTCCAGAGTATTGTAGTCAAAGGACGGGTGTCAGCTGGTGGATAGAAAGGGGATACTAGGCGAGTGCCCTGAAGATAAGCGCTCAAGAACATTATTCAGATTCATCTAGTGGCAGGATGAAGCTGCGGCCTTGCTGCATCCTCAGCATTGTGAATAGTTCAAGTGTTGGAGTATCCCACTCATCCCTTCTCCCATCCCAATATAAAATAAAACAACAAAAACAACAACCCCTAGACTGTTCATTGACTGAGCCAAGAAAGTAAAGTGTTAAGATTCTGCATGCAGTTGCTACCGGTAACCAAGGGGGACCTAAAAGTGTGAAAATCCAGCAGCCCTCAAGGGGGCAGTGCTACATATATATATATATATATATTTATATATATATATATATATATATATATATATATATATATATATATATACAGTGGGTACGGAAGGTATTTAGACCCCCTTAAATTTTTCACTCTTTGTTATATTGCAGCCATTTGCTAAAATCATTTAAGTTCATTCTTCTTCCTCATGAATGTACACATAGCACCCCATACTGACAGAAAAACACAGAATTGTTGACATTGTTGCAGATTTATTAAAAAAGAAAAACTGAAATATCACATGGTCCTAAGTATTCAGACCCTTTGCTGTGACACTCATATATTTAACTCAGGTGCTTTCCATTTCTTCTGATCATCCTTGAGATGGTTCTACACCTTCATTTGAGTCCAGCTGTGTTTGATTATACTGATTGGACTTGATTAGGAAAGCCACACACCTGTCTATATAAGACCTTCCAGATCACAATGCATGTCAGAGCAAATGAGAATCATGAGGTCAAAGGAACTGCCTGAAGAGCTCAGAGACAGAATTGTGGCAAGGCACAGATCTGGCCAAGGTTACAAAAAGATTTCTGCTGCACTTAAGGTTCCTAAGAGCACAGTGGCCTCCATAATCCTCAAATGGAAGACGTTTGGGACGACCAGAACCCTTCCTAGAGCTGGCCGTCCGGCCAAACTGAGCTATCGGGGGAGAAGAGCTTGGTGAGAGAGGTAAAGAAGAACCCAAAGATCACTGTGGCTGAGCTCCAGAGATGCAGTCAGGAGATGGGAGAAAGTTGTAGAAAGTCAACCATCACTGCAGCCCTCCACCAGTTGGGGCTTTATGGAAGAGTGGCCCGACGGAAGCCTCTCCTCAGTGTAAGACACATGAAAGCCCGCATGGAGTTTGCTAAAAAACACCTGAAGGAATCCAAGATGGTGAGAAATAAAATTCTCTGGTCTGATGAGACCAAAATAGAACTTTTTAGCCTTAATTCTTAGCGGTATGTGTGGAGAAAACCAGGCACTGCTCATCACCTGCCCAATACAGTCCCAACAGTGAAGCATGGTGGTGGCAGCATCATGCTATTGGGGTGTTTTTCAGCTGCAGGGACAGGACGACTGGTTGCAATCGAGGGAAAGATGAATGCGGGATATCCTGGACAAAAACCTTCTCCAGAGTGCTCTGGACCTCAGACTGGGCCGAAGGTTTACCTTCCAACAAGACAATGACCCTAAGCACACAGCTAAAATAACGAAGGAGTGGCTTCACAACAACTCCGTGACTGTTCTTGAATGGCCCAGCCAGAGCCCTGACTTAAACCCAATTGAGCATCTCTGGAGAGACCTAAAAATGGCTGTCCACCAACGTTTACCATCCAACCTGACAGAACTGGAGAGGATCTTCAAGGAGGAATGGCATAGGATCCCCAAATCCAGGTGTGAAAGACTTGTTGCATCTTTCCCAAAAAGACTCCTGGCTGTATTAGATCAAAAGGGGGCTTCTACTAAATACTGAGCAAAGGGTCTGAATACTTAGGACCATGTGATATTTCAGTTTTTCTTTTTTAATAAATCTGCAACAATGTCAACAATTCTGTGTTTTTCTGTCAGTATGGGGTGCTATGTGTACATTCATGAGGAAGAAGAATGAACCTAAATGATTTTAGCAAATGGCTGCAATATAACAAAGAGTGAAAAATTTAAGGGGGTCTGAATACTTTCCGTACCCACTGTATATATATATATATATATATATACACCCAGAATGTATTAAACATAGGGACAATTGCCTAATAATCACTGGTTCTGGCCTGGGTTAGTAGCAGATCCTTCATAGCAGGACATGTGGTAACAGAATCTCTCTATTTAATTCCTCCATCTGGGATTTCTAACACCTAGAGACAGGAAGTGATGTGCATAAATATTTCTAGGAAGATTAAGCAGCACAGCCAATTACAGACAGTGGAGGGCAGCAGATCCCTACAATTGTTTAGTTTCAGCTCTGGCTTTCTTATTCCTCATTATTGTTACAGAGTCTGTGTGTAACATAGTCATCCTTATTGGGTATTGGAGCAGGAATACCAGCACAAAAAAAGAGCATCTACAACCGATCAAAAAACATCTTGGAAATATATATACTGTATATAGAAATAAGGTACCAACAAACACTTACAAAAAGTATACTGAAGCAACATTACATGTATATCTTTTAAACATGGCTGCCTTATAATACACTCTACATCCTAACTCAGACCAGAGAAATAGGGCTCTTGCTTTAATCTCTCATAATGTCAAAGGGATTAATCTATCACAGAAGTGTCCTTAGATTACTTAAGATTGAAAGGAGATATATTACTTTTCCAAGAGAGTCATTACAGAACTGAACTGCTATAATAAAATTTCCACTTCACTGCTTCCTGTTTGTAGCTAATCTCATTTGTTCACTATTTACGTCATCCCGGGCTTGATTCTGCGCTCAGTTTATACCTGTGATACAATCAATTTTTAAATTCACTTCTTCCTGACTAGCATGCAGAATTAGTATTACAACCAAAACCTACTTTTACCTCTTCCATATTGCAAGACACTATAGGGTGTATTAGTAAAATATTTTCAGAGAAAAACTGTATTTTCATTAGTTCTATGCAAATGGAGGCAAAACGAATGTTAAAAAGCTACTTTCTCATGAGGACCTCCCCAACCGGACTACCCCAAAACCCTTCACCCTGCATGGGTGATAACCCCTGAGTGCTCAACAATTTCTACAAACCATCCTAATACTGGGGAAATACACCTGCCGTCCAGGACCCATCTCTGGCATCCTTTACAATATACAGTATATACACAGTGCATCTGGAAAGTATTCAAAAAGCTTCACTTTTTCCACATTTTGTTATGTTACAGCCCTATTCCAAAATGGGTTAAATTCATTATTTTCCTCAAAATTCACAAATATTAGCCCAAAATGACAACGTGAAAGAAGTTTGTTTGAAATCTTTGCAAATTTATTAAAAATAAAAAAAAATAAAAATCCTATGTACATAAGTATTCACAGCCTTTGCGCAATACTTTGTTGAAGCACCTTTGGCAACAATTACAGCCTCAAGTCTTTTTGATTATAATACCACAAGCTTGGCACACCTATTTTTGGGCAGTTTCTCCCATTCTTCTTTGCAGGACCTCTCAAGCTCCATCAGGTTGGGTGCAGAGTGTCGTTGCACAGCCATTTTCAGATATCTTCAGAGATGTTCAATCTGGTTCAAATCTGGCTTGGCCAATCAAAGAAATTCAAAGAGTTGTCTCATAGCCACCCCTTAGTTATCTTGGCTGTGTGCTTAGGGTTGTTTTCTTGTTGGAAGATGAACATTCGCCCCATTCTGAGGTCCAAAGTGCTCTGGAGGGGGACGTGACCAGAAGAGGATGTGGGCGTGAGGTGAGAGCACGCCATGTGAAAGTGTTCGGCCGACTCTTTTCCTTGCCCCTTCCCCGCTCACCTGTGCGCCTGGAAGAGCCTGCTGACCGAAGCTGACCGAGGCCGCGGAGACCGGTGAGATAGGTCTCCATTCGGTGTCAGAGAGATAAGGAGTGACGGAGGTATGCAGAGGCTCTATGAAGTTTCCCTGATAGACGCTGGCGTGGATGCAGTCATGAAGTGATCCTTTGCTTCCCCCAAGTGGCAATCAAGCCTAACTGCACTCACAATACATTAAAGCCATGGACAAGGAAAACTGAAGCCTGGATATCCCTTTTATCCATCCGTCCCCCTCCCCTGTGACCGTGCGCTGCGGACTTCAGATGGGTGAGATTCGCCCTTTTCTTCTTTTTTCCCCAGCTCTTTCTTTTTTCCTGCATATATAACTATGTAAATCCCGGGCTTTTTGTTGCAAAGCTTCCTCCTGGTGTGAAAATTGAATGCTGGACCCTGGAAAAGAGTTACTTTAAGTAACCTGGCGGACTAAGTTTTCTCTTGGTGTCTCTCTCCTTTTACTTTATTATTCAAAGAATTATATTATACCATTGAAGCTTTGTATTGTTTTCTTTTTGGCTATGCCATCACAACACACTACTAAAGTAAGCCAGGCCGCCGCTACTAAATTGGGGAAATTTTCACATACTCAGGCGCAGTTCCTTGACCAGACTCCCCCAAAAAATAAGAACCAAGGAAACAACATGCTGTCTAAACCTCAGTCAGGGGTTTCGGCTATAAGAAAGAGCCAGGGACACGGTCAATTATCTCCCGAGAAAATAGCGAACACTTCCAGGGATATAACTTCACCAGACTTACCGGGGGAGGGGAAGGAAAACTCCCAAAATCAACCAGATCTATCACCCAAAAAGTCTGATAAGGGAGAATCTGAACCATCATTGAAGGCTGTATTGTGAGCTATTAACTCCTGTAAACTATCAATAAATGAAATGTCTGACCAGCTTAAATTGACCCAGGAAGATTTGTCTTTACTCAGATACGATATGCAAAAGGTGGGCGAAAGGACCACAGCCCTTGAAGGGAGGGTCTCTCAAATAGAGGATGAACTTAACCCCCTTAAACAGGAAATGCGAACTATAAAGGAACAGATGACTAAAGCCCAGTTTAAACTGGAGGAAATAGAGAATAGATTGCGCAGGAAGAATGTGAGGATAGTGGGACTACCAGAAAGCAGTGAGGGTACAGAGCCTACGGTGTTTCTAGAAAAGTGGTTTAAAGACCTGTTTGGAGAACAGTCATTCTCACCATTTTTTGCATTCGAGAGAGCCCATAGGGTTCCGGCCAGACCGCCTCAGTCTGGAGCTCCCCCAAGAGTGCTCATGACAAAATTATAAAGTCAAAGTGACACTATTAAATAAAGCTAGAGAAATGGGTAGCATCCTTTACAACGGCAAAAGGATATCGTTATACCCAGATTTTTTGCCAGATCTGCAAAAGAATAGGGCCCAGTTTGGGGATATCACACGTCAACTACAACAATTAAAATTGAAATATGACCTATTGTACCCTGCAAGATTGCGCATAAAAACATCAGAAGAAATTGTATTTATCGTTATTACCTGAGAATAACACAAATAATATAACACAGTTAATTTTATAGAACGCAAAATGGTGGCGGTGCAGGGGAGGGAGGGGGGGAGGGGTGGGGGAGTTGGCAGAGTATAAGTTGGAGGGAATGATGAGCTATCTACCCCAGGTTACTGGAGGGAATGGTGAAGGGTTCCCTCAAACATTGTTTTTTGGGTTATGTTTGGTTTTGTTTATGGTTTTTTTAGGATGGTTGGAGGAAGGTGGGAGGGAGGGTGTGGGAGGGAGGGAAGAGTGTAAAAATGTAAATTTAAAGAAAATTATAAATCGCAAAAAGCTTGGAGTATGTAACGGTCACTATAGTCTGTCAGTTATTTGTGGTGGCAAAGAATGGTTGTTGGGTGTTTGAGATGGGTTGTGTGGTGCTTTTGGTGTCTAAGATTGATTGAAATCAAAAACAATAGAAAGATTAAACACGGTAGGGTCACAAAATCTAAATGGAATTTTTTCACCAATGGGAAGAACTATAGGTTATATTCTCAAGGTAAATTTGTTAGTTAATGGTTAATAGTATTCAGAATAAGAAAATAACTTTATGCTCCCGGAACGTTCGGGGAATGGGAGCTTGATTGCTAAAACATACGAAGTAGATATCCTCTGTTTACAGGAGACACACCTTACAACTGCTTCCACCTCTCAATTGAGATGGCGGAACATAGTGTACAATTCCATTCAGTCTACACCTCCTATTCTAGGGGGGTGAGCATTTTTATTAAATCAGGGGTAGCCTTTGACTGTATTCAAACTAAGGTGGACGACTTAGGACGGTATGTTTTTTGTTTTGTAAAATTGAGAATAGAGTTTGTGTACTGGCAAATGTCTACCTGATAAAGCATGGATACCAGTGATATTATTGGGGGATTTTGATATAGTAATAGACCAGAAACTGGATATATTTCCCCCAGGGCTGACTACAAACAACGCAAAAGGTTGCGGATGGCAGATCTCCTAGGAGATCTTGGGCTGAGGGATATCTGGAGAACACGGAATCCAGGGGTGCGTCAGTACTTATGCTTTTCTGGGACGCACTCCACACTCTCCAGGATTGATTTGGTCCTGTGGAGTGAGGAGATGGCGCCTATGATTACAAATGTGAGCTACAGACCCAGGGGTCTGTCGGATCACTCTACGGTGTTGGTCGGGGTAGACTTGGGAGAGCGTAGGTATACTGGACGGTGGCGGTTAAATCCCTTTTGGATTGTAATGAAGGGATACCCGAGTGAATTATTGACATCCCTGGGAGAGTTTATTGACCTGAATAAGGGCACTGCCCCAGTAGGAATAATATGGGACAATCTAAAAGCATTTTTAAGAGGTATAGTGATACAACAAATTTCAAAAATTAAAAAGCAGTCAAAAGAATGGGAGAGACAAATTGGGCAGAGGGTTACAATGGCAGAAGAAAAATATATAAATGAGCCGACACCCGATAGACTCAAGATTTGGAGGGAAGAACAGCAGAATTATAAGTTGGTGACTCTCTGGAGGGTGGAGAACAAATCCCTCTTCTGGAGACAAACCAGCTTTGGAGAAGGAGAGAGTGTGGGCTGAATGTTGGCACAGCTGGCTAAGGCAAACTCCCCCAGGTCCACGGTACCTGCGATCACTATGAGAGATGAAAGAATTTCTTCACACACATCAGAAATAGCGGACAGGTTTAAAAAATTATATGAAGATTTGTATAGTTCCCGACAGGATAGGATGAGAGACAGCCTGAAATTTTTTTTTAAAGATCAGTGCCTTCCTTCTCTTTCAGAGAAGGATAGACTGGAACTAGATGCCCCTATAACATTGGAAGAAATACAGCAGGCTACAAGTGAAATGGCGAAACAGAAATCTCCAGGCCCAGATGGGCTTCCAGCAGAGATATACCAATATTATGGGAAGGTTCTGCTACCCAAACTTTTGAGAGTACTGAATGGGTCATTGTAAGGTGGAGTGCTACCCCCGTCAATGTCAGACTCGATTATAATCAATATACATAAAGAGGGTAAGGATCCGCTGGACATCGCTTCATATAGGCCCATCGCACTGTTGAACGCCAATCTGAAAATACTGTTGAAGGTCTTGGTGGCTCGGCTGAATAAAGTCATAGTGGGGCTTATCCACCCTGACCAATCGGGGTTCATACCTGGAAGAACCACAAGTATAAATATTAGACGGGTATTTTTGAACCTCCAGATACCAGCAAATGGCGGAGGTGAGAAGGCGATCCTATTATTGGACGCCGGCAAGGCCTTCGACAGTTTAGAGTGGCAGTACCTATGGAAAATAATGGAAGGGAAACAGTTTGGCCCAGTCTTTATTAAAAGGATTAAAATGCTATATAAGACTCCTGAAGCCAGAGTCAGGGTAAATAATGAAACTTCTGGAAAATTTGGCCTGAAGAGGGGAACAAGGCAGGATTGTTCCCTGTCGCCCCTCCTCTTCGCCATTGCAATAGAACCACTGGCAATAGATTTGAGAGCCTCAGATAAGGTGAAGGGGTTCAAAATAGGGGCCTTAGAAGACAAGGTTGCATTATATGCAGATGACCTTCTCTTGTTTTTAGGCGATACACAGGGTTCCTTACAGAATGCTTTGGACATTATCAATAGATTTGCGCAGATTTCGGGTCTCCAGATAAACTGGACGAAATCATGCCTTTTGCCGTTGTCTCCCCCTGGAAACACCCCTTCCCAGGGAAGTGGCCCAGATTCAAGTAATGGAAAAAATTAAATACCTGGGCATACAAATCTCTAGGAACCCTCAACTCTATATTGCAGATAACTTAGTCCCGTTATTGACAAAATTTAGAGAAAAAGTAAAATTGTGGAAACGTCTCCCGTTATCAGCGGCAGGATGTTGTAATTTATTTAAAATGATTTGGATGACGCAACTACTTTACATCCTCCAAATTTCCCAAATTTGGTTATACAAAAAATGGTTCCAGAAGATTGACAGTGTCTTTAGAGAATTAATCTGGAAGGGCGGTAATGCTAGAATTCGGTTAAGTACCCTACAGCTACAAAAACAAGAAGGAGGAGTGGCACTTCCGCACCCCTTTAATTATTTTCTGGCATCACAGCTGCAACACCTAGGGGGTTGCGATCTGACGGACCAAGAAGGGGAGAGAGCGATAATTCTGCAGATTACACCACATGACTCTATAGCTGAGGCCCTAGAGGTAGGATCCTTTTTAAAATTCCCCACTCTGGACTTGATGACGAGAGTGTGGGATATTGTGAAGACAAAATTGAACTATACTGGTTTCACTGAGTTCTCCCCTTTATGGAAAAATAACAAATTAGCTGAATTGCAGAAGATAGGGGTAATAAGAGAGTGGGAAGAATGCGGTATAACTTTCATCACCCAATTATATCAAAATGACATACTACTCTCTTTTCAGGAACTGAAAGAACAATATGCCTTACCGAATGCATCTTTTTTTTAGATATTTACAGGTTAGTCACGCCTTAGAAAAACAGTTCAGAGGGAAGACCCCAGAATGGAGCCCAACGCCAGTACTTAAAACAATTATTAAAGCAGAAACACGCAAAGGTCTAGTTTCAAAAATATACGGACAAATCGATAAGGGCACAAGGGGAGATACAGAAACGATCAATAGTAGGAAAAAATAGGAGAAGGATCTAGGCGAAATCTCTGAGGCACAATGGAGTGGAGTGTTGGAAGTCGCCCCCCTGGACTCTTTCTCTCCATCTCAGAGAATGTCTCACCTATTCTTAATATATAGAGCCTATTACACCCCATATAAACTTTTTCAGTTTTGCGGCCAATTAGATTCAAAGTGCCCCAGATGTGGACACCCGAAAGGGGATGTAACCCATATGTTTTGGAGGTGTCCGAAGCTGTTCCGATCCTGGAAGGGGGTGAAACGGATTATTGACCGGGTGTTTGGATCCTCCATTTTGTTGGAGGCGAAGTACTGTCTATTGGTACTGGAGGAAGTGAGGGGAATCCCAGATGACATTCAAATCCCCGTCTTGAGGTGTTTGTACCAAGCAAGGAAGTTGATCACCTTGCGTTGGCAGACGGTTTCACCCCCGACCAGTCAGGAATGGATAAATAGTATGAATGTGGTTATTTTAAAAGAGAAAGCGGTTTATAAAAAACAAGGTGCACTAAAGAAATTTGATAAGATCTGGAGACCCTGGTGGGAGGATAGAGGGATTATAATGTAAAGCCCATTAATACAGAAGCGCAGTTAACAAGTTAGCAGCGACCCCCACACCAATTATGGCTTTAAGGGATTGGATGTGGGATGAATGAGAGTTTTGACCCCGTATGCAAGAGGTGTAAGGGAATGGGTGGACAAGATTAGAGTAGTAGGAAAAATATCTCATCTGATAACATGATATTTTAAGTTCACTGATATGATTATCACAGCTGGTGGGTAGGTGGTTATTACCCTTTTAAAAATACTACATGGTGGGGGGGGGGGGGTGAATGGAGGTTGTGTTGTTGTTTTAACTTTCGAGTGGTATGTTTTCTTGTTTATTTTTTGTAAATGTTGGAAAATTTTTCAATAAAGGGATAAAGTTAAAAAAAAAAAAAGTGCTCTGGAGAAGGTTTTTATCAAGGATGTCTCTGTTCATTGCTGCATTCATCCTTCCCTCGATCCTGACTAGTCTCCAAGTTCCTGCCACTAAAAAACCTCCCCACACCATGATGCTGCCATCACCATGCTTCACTGTAGGGATGGTATTGGCCAGGTTAGCTGGTTTCCTCCAAACATGGCGCTTGCCATTAAGGCCAAAGAATTCAATCTTTGTTTCATTAGACCAGAGGATTTTGTTGCTCATGGTTTGAGAGTTCTTCAGGTGCCTTTTGGCAAACTCCAGGCAGGCTGTCATGTGCCTTTTACTGAGGAGTGGCTTCCATCTGGCCACTCTACCATACAGGCCTGATTAGTGCAGTGCTGAACAGATGGCTGTCCTTCTGGAAGTTTGCCCTCTCTCAACAGGGAAACGCTGGAGCTCTGTCAGAGTGCCCATTGGATTCTTGGTTACCTCTCTTACTATGGCCCTTCTCCCCTGATCGCTCAGTTTGGCCGGGCGGCCCACTCTAGGAAGAGTCCTGGTGGTTCCAAACTTCTTCCATTTATGGATGATGGAGGCCACTGAGCTCATTGGGACCTGCTGCAGACATTTTTCTGTACCCTTCCCTCAGATCTGTGTCTTGATAGAATCCTGTCTCAGAGGTCTACGGGCAATTCCTTGGAGTTTATGGCTTGGTTTGTGCTCTGACATGCACTGTTAACTGTGGGACCTTATATAAACAGATGTGTGTCTTTCCAAATCATGTTCAATCAACTCTGATTAAGTTGTAGAAACATCTTAATGATTAATCGGTAGAAAAAGGATGCACCTGAGCTCAATTTTGAGTGTCATGGCAAAGGCTGTAAATACTTATGTACATGGTATTTTTTAATTTTATGTTTTACTAAATTTGCAAAGACTTCTTCACATTGTCATTATGGGGTAATGCTTGTAGAACTTTGAGGAATAATGAATTTAATTGATTTTGGAATAAGGATGTAACATAAAGCGTGGAAAAAAGTGAAGCGCTGTGAATTCTTTCCAGATGCATTTTATATATATATATATATATATATATATATATATGGACTTGTATTTAAAAATGTAAAATGTATCTAAAAGCTAAAACTATAGTTTAATATTGCAGTTTAACAGCCTATAAATGTTGTGTCTTTTTTGTTGTTAATGAATTTTCACTTTTTTATATTTACTTTTTCCTGTTGATCTTGCCTGTTAGGCCCCGTTCACACTGGGGCGACGCTACTCCCCGGGGCGACCTCCGAGGTTGCGGCGCGCTGCTCGCACCGCGACCTCGGAGCGGCCAGACAGGTCGCCCCAGTGTGAACGGGGGCTAAGTCTGGTATTTTTCAACTTTATTTAACAGACCAAACTTTCCAGCACAAGTGGCAGTTAGAAGATTGAGACAATACTTTAACAAACATTTAACACTGACAAGGGGGTGTCTACATTATTCAGCTTTTGTTCAATTAAGTAAAACTTTGTCACAAAAAGAAAAATAACTTTTTAAAAAGTGTTAATTTAATTTAGGCTTCAGTTTGGGTATTGATTTATTGTCCATCTAAATCTACTAGTCCATAAAACACTACCCTCTTTACAGGTTGACAATGCTGGGAATGTTTAATCTACTGCAGCATCATTGCATGCTAGATATTACAGTATACAGTAAACATTTCAAAGGAGAAGTACAGCCAAACCTGGTGACTGACAGTCAACGGCTCTCTGCTCACATAGCACAGAGAACTGAGCGATCAGTGGTGTTTAATTGCTCGGTTCTCAGTCTAAAAGCTGGCGGGAGACAGATGCAGCACTGGACTGATGCTGCATCCACATAGGTAAGTATGATTTCAAGAACATTAGTAATATTTATCCTACCTAATTTACTTCCTTATACATCAGGTGGCACCAAAGGAGGGACAGCTACAATCCTAAGTTTGTTTTATGTTCACGTATACCCCTGAAATATATTTTGTTACCTGACTCTCTAATGAATAAAAGTGATCTAACAAGTGCTAAAACAGATATCTGTTTAGGGACTGGAAGGTGAACTTTACCTTGTGTGCTTTTTGATGGACGCTAACCTTATTTTGGTGGAGAATGCGGCCCTTGGATCATGATGTTTTGTTGTAAATAGTGAACAGTTTATGCCAGTGATATTTATAGGGGTTTATTTACTTAAGGCAAATCCACTGTACACTACACTGAAGAAGAACTGCGGTGGAAGCAAGGAGAGGAAGAAGAAGAGGGCACCGAAGACTTACCAGCTAGCCACCAGGAGAGAGGAAGACTGTTGCTGAGGAGCCTACAGCAGCGCCGTCAGAACCAGCGGGGACCAACAACACGTCCTCCCCCTTAGCTGAGTCAGGCAGAGGTGCAGGAACCGCTGCCGGAAGAGGCGGCTTCGATGGCTGGACACAGGAAAGCCAGCCAGAGGAATAGGAAAAAGCGAAAGGTTCTCTCCCGTTGCGGCCCAGAAGAGTAAGAGGGTGGGCATTTCAAGAGGAGCCAATCAGAGAACAGGAGGTGGAGTCTTTCACAGGAGCCGTTGCTGAGCAACAGGCTATACACAGCTCCAGTTGGGAACGCAGCATATTGATGCAACCTGGGCAGGCAATACCATCGCTGGTCTGCGGAGGCAACAAAGAGCAGCATAGGGCTGCTTCTACACAGCCCATCAGTGCCATCTAGTGGTCATGGTGAGTTATACACTTTATGTAATAACATTATGGGATCAATTTAAAAATGATCTAAGAATATTACCACAAATGCTCATGTGACCCCTAACTATTCGTTAGTATGGGCTAGCAAACCAACTAACGTTAATATAGTGGAGGATAGTAACAACACTAATAGTGCATTAAATGCTAACTTTTTGAATTCTGTAATGGGAATGCCTGTTGCCTCTAATATTACTATTTCTAATTCACCTGTTCCCGAAACTTGTATGAAAGAAGCATTACCATGTGAGATCTCGCCACTGGGCTATCACGTTTCTAATCTAACAAAAAATCAGGAAGGGTGGGTTTATTGACAAATTGTCATTACTTCTATCATCTAAAGAGTTTATAATAAAATGGGATAAAAAATCTGAAGAAATATCTGATGATGATAGACGTAGGCCAGTGGTGAGATCTTTCCACAATTGGCGTCAGTGATTCACAATATATGCAAGTGTTCTGGGGGGAAAACATCCAAAAATTTTTCTGTGGACTCTTTCAGCACCTGGAACACGTATTGGAGGCATATAAGAATTTTGGTGGATTAGGGTGGTGTAATTACGACAAATCGTTCAGACAAAAATTGTCAATCTATCCTTCATTGAGGTGGGGAATGAAGGATGTTGGGCTGTGGTTTAATTTAATTATTAGCACAAAAACCTGTGTTTATTAAGCCACAGCATCCATCCTTCATCTCCCCTTACAAGAAAAGTTTTTGTTACGCATTTAACGAAAACCAATGTAAATGCCACATGGGGTAGTGCCTGTAAATATAGACATGAATGTTCTCACTGTTTAGGAACGCATCCATTTCTTAAGTGTTTCAAAAGAAATAATTTCCAAGGACAAAGGGAGAATACCACAAAAGGTGCTGACACCAGTGAGATTAGCAAGAATGCTTTAATGGCTGGAAATTTATCCAGACCAGGAGACAGCCAAGTTTTTAATTAATGACTTTTCTCATGGTTTCTCATTACATGTTTTAAGTGGTAATAGTTATACTATTGTTTCCAACCCTAATAAAAATAAATAAATAAATAAGGAAATAAATCGAGGGACGTATGGCTTTTATAAACTTTAGAATCTCCCCATTAGGGCTTATCCCCGAAAAAGAACCCACATCATCGCTCATATACAAAGGGGGTCATCTTAAAATGATGAAATTGATGAACATTTAGATTTAGTGTCCTATTGCACTTTTTAAGAGGCAGTTTTAAAAATTAGAAACTTTGGAAGAGAAGCTTTGCTAGCCAAAGCAGTTATAAAGTCTAACTCGTTAGACATGTGATTTCCTATGGGCTGCTCAAAATCTTGTGCCTGTTTTGAGAAATTTGCTCACTTTTCTAGAAAGGGTAGTGTTAAGTTGAGTAAGGATATGATGGCATCCTACATTATCTAGATGGCTTCCTATTCATAGGTCCCCCAGGCTCTCCGGTTTGTTTTTTCTTGCTCCAACTTTTTGGAAAAATTTCTGAACATTTTGGTGTTCCTATGGTGGCAGAAAAAACTGTTTTGCCTTCTTCTACAATTTAATTTTTAGGGATAAACATTGATACAGAGAAATTAGAATTCAAATTGCCTTTAGATAAAATAGAAAAATTAAAATATACAATAGCTAATTTTCTGAGAAGGAAAAAAGTTCAGCTAAAATTATTACAGTCTTTATTATGCCTGTTAGCCTTTGTGTCCCGTCTAATGCCAGTAGGAAGGGTTTTTTTCACGTTGCCTATATTTGGCCATTTCAGGCCTGAGTTAAAAGAAGATTTGTCAGTATGGTTAAGATTTTTTGACAGCTATAAAGGCCATTCGTTCTTTCAAGATAATTTCATATTTGCGGCAGATTTTGAGCTATTTACTGATGTAGCTGGGTCCTGCAGTTTCTTGGCGGTATTGAAGACACATTGGTGCTGTGGAAAATGACCTACTAGATGGGTAAACATGATAGCAACAAGTAATATAGTTCTATTCCAGTTATTTCCTTTGGAAGTCACATTTGAGATTTGGGGGGAACAATTTGATAACAAAAGAATCCTAATACAAACAGATAATAAAGGTGTTATGTATGCTGTGAATTGTCTATCGCCCAAATCATTATTAGTAGTTAAATTACTTAGACATTTGGTATGTTTATGTTTGCGTTTTAACATATGGTTAAAGGCTAAACATCTGCCTGGTAAGCAGAATCAACTTGCGGATGCTTTATCTCAATTCCAGATTTCCGGATTCCGTCAGTTACTACCCAACGCAGACTTGGAAGGTATAGAATGTCCAATGAGCATTTAAGAATTAATTTAGAAATCTTCACAGACTATATTAAAAAGTCAGTTGCCACTAGCACATAAGTAGAATATTCTGCTGCATGGAATAGATGGATACAATTCGCGAGAGATCTTAATTTCCGCTTTTATTCTCCTTCAGAACATTTAATACTGGCATTCTTGTGCTCATTAATGCATAAAGAGTTTTATAGCCATATTGTCAAAATTCTAGCAGGAGTATTGTTTTTTCTGAAAATTCAAGGTCTACCTTCTTGTACAGCATTTTTCTCAGTACTACAGTCACTAAAAGGTTATAGAAAGAGTAATTTTACCGCTGATAATAGGTGACCTATTTCAATTGAATTATTGAAGAAAATGTGTAAGGTAACTTCTATAGTGTGCTTTTCTGAATTTGAATTCACATTATTTAATGTGGCATTTGTGCTAGCTTTTTTTAGTGCAATATGAATTTCTGAATTGCTACCAAACAATAAGTCATCTCCTGATGGTCTTTTGTATAAGTATGTTGATATCTAAGGATACAGGAAATAGATTATTTATCCCCTTTTCAAAAACAGATAGGATCGCTAAGGGTAAGTGGATTAGTCTTCATACATGTGTTGACCAAATTATATGTCCTTTTGCTCTTGTTAAAAATAAACAGTATCTCACATTTTTTTAAATATTTTAGTATATTTTTTCATGTGACAACACTGAAGAAATGATACTTTGCTACAATATAAAGTAGTGAGTGTACAGCTTGTAAAACAGTGTAAATTTGCTGTCCCCTTAAAATAACTCAACACACAGCCATTAATGTCTAAACTGCTGGCAACAAAAGTGAGTACACCCCTAAATGAAAATGTCAAAATTGGGCCCGAAGTGTTAATATTTTGTGTGGCCACCATTATTTTCCAGCACTGCCTTAACCCTCTTGGGCATGGAATTCACCAAAGCTTCACAGGTTGCCACTGGAGTCCTCTTCCACTCCTCCATGACGACATCACGGAGCTGGTGGATGTTACAGATCTTGCGTTCCTCCACCTTCTGTTTGAGGATGCCCCACAGATGCTCAATAGGGTTTAGGTCTAGAGACATGCTTGGCCAGTCCATCACCTTTACCCTCAGCTTCTTTAGCAAGGCAGGGTTCTTCTTGGAGGTGTTATTGGTGTCGTTATCATGTTGGAATACTGCCCTGTGGCCCAGTCTCCGAAGGGAAGGAATAATGCTCTGCTTCAGTATGTCACTGTAGAATTATTTTATTAATTTGGCTTTATCATGGATTTTGCAATTATGCCAACTTTCACAGGTTCTCTTTAAAGCTTGTTACTGGGAGCCTAGGCATAAGGCCAAATACTAATATAGGAGTTTGAATGTCATCTTGTCCAGTTGTCTCCCTCCTCTTGTCCAGAATTCATTGCTTGAGAGGTCACCAGGTCAGTGGCTAACTTGTCAAAATATAACTTCAGAGATATTTGAGACATACCTAACTAGACATGAATATATCTTTTATGAAAAGAATAGTGGGTTATCTGTAATAAAGTTAGTTATTCAAGTTACTTATTTAAGTTAATTAGTTATTTTAATATAGTGCGCTAAGAATTGTGTGTTATGGTATATATATATATATATATATATATATATATATATATATATATATATATATAATATTGAAATTTATTATCCATTTGTAAGTTTGGTTACTGTTGTAAAGAATGTATATGTTACAAAAGGTGACCTATTTTACCCTCATTCCATGCTATGGTATATTTCAGAATACTACTATGTGTTTCTGTCAATCAAAGTAGTTCAAGTCTAGTCAGCTTTTTGGTCATATACATATTAGGAATTATTACTAATATGGGCATCACACATTTAGCTTAAACTGTATTATGTCATAACTGCATTATGAGTTTTGAAGGTCTGAAGAACAGTATAAAGGCAGTATCCTAAAACACAGATGGAGGCATCACAGACATTGCAGACACTCACACACTCCTTCACACTGAAGGTTTTTCACATGCATACTGAAAACACATTTCATTGTTTTCTTTAGGCCTACACACGCCTAACTTTAACAGCTGTTTCACAGACACCTTTTGAAAGCAGAGCAAGCAGGACACTAATCTAAACATTGATTTTTATCCTTTTTTATTTACTTACTATATACTGAACTGTTTTTCTTTTTACATCGTATTTATGCTTGGTGCCAAGTGTGTTTGAATAAAATCACACTTTGTTTAAGTCAGCCTGGCTAATGAACTATTTGAACACAACGCCTAAAAAGACGCTACAGATATTTTTTAATATCCGCTACATTTTACAGTCACAGTATATGTTGGCATTCATGGATCCCTCAATGAACTGTAGCTACCCAGTTCCGGCAGCACCCATGCAGCCCCAGACCATGACACTCCCAACACCATGCTTCACTGTAGGCAAGACACACTTGTCTTTGTACTCCTCACATGGTTGTCGCCACACACGCTTGACACCAACTGAACCAAATATGTTTACCTTGGTCTCATCAGACCACAGGACTAGTAATTCATTTCCTTAGTCTGCTTGTTTTCAGCAAACTGTTTTGGGGCTTTCTTGTGCATCATCTTTAGAAGAAGCTTCCTTCTGGGACGACAGCCATTCAGACCAATTTGATGCAGTGTGTGCGGCGTATGGTCTGAGCACTGGCAGGCCGACCCCCCCCCCCCTCTCCTTCAACATCTGCAGCAATGCTGGCAGCACTCATACATCTATTTCCCAAAGACAACCTCTGCATATAACACTGAGCTTGTGCACTCCACTCCTTTGGTTGATCATGGCGAGGCCTGTTCTGAGTGGAACTTGTCCTGTTAAACTGCAGTATGGTCTTGGCCACTGTGCTGCAGCCAGAGATGTATAGTAACGAAGTAGAACTACTTAAGTACTGTACTTAAGTACCGAAATGCGGTATCTGTACTTTCCTAAAGTAGAATTTTTTTCTCCTACTTCTACTTTTACTTCACTACATTTTTTCGATGATTTCGATACTTCTACTCCGATATTTTTTTTTGTGCTGCATCGTTACTCGTTACTTTTCTCTGCCTTTACCTTTTTTATTTGGTTACTGCTCTCTCCTACTCTTTCAATTATCCTCCCTATTCTGCCTTCCCCCTTCCCCTCCCCTTTTCTATAGGAAGGCAAAGGTAAAGATACCCCCCTTTTTCATGGGTACGCGGTCTCTGGCCATTTGGGTAGCGTTGTTCCTCTCCAGGCTTCCGCTGGGCCGGCGTGGAGTGCTCCCACATGCGCCTCTCGGCGCTCTGACATGTGTGGCGGCCTTCGGCCACTCCGCTCCTCCCCTCCTTGTCTCCATTTGCTGACGTCTCAGCGCTGGGAGGCGGGGATTCTGGCGGCCGCGCAGTAGAGGCACATGCGCATGCGCAGTGCGATCGAGGCACTGGCGGCCATCTTGGTTAAGGGAAACATGGGGGGGTCTCTGATGTAACTTAAGGGGGGGCTTTGTGTGGGCAGTCTCCGATGTAAGGGGGCTCTGTGTGGGGGGTCTCTGATGTAAGGGGGGTCTCTGATGTAAAGGGGGCTCTGTGTGGGAGGGCTCTGATGTAAGGGGAGCTCTGTGTGGAGGGACTCTGATGTAGGGGGAGCTCTGTGGGGGGCTCTATGGTGGGGGCTCTGATGTAAGGGGGGCTCTGTGGGGATGGTCTCTGATGTAAGGGGGCTCTGTGTTGGGGTCTCTGGATGTAAGGGGGGCTTTGTGTGAGGGGTCTCTAAAGTAAGGGGGCTTTGTGTGGGGGGTCTCTGATGTAAGGGGGGCTCTGTGTGGGGGGTCTTTGATGTAAAGGGGGCTTTGTGTGGGGGGTCTTTGATGTAAGGGGGCTCTGTGTGGGGGGTCTCTGATGTAAGGGGGGTTTCTGTTGTAAGGGGCTCCATTGGGGGGTTTCTGTTGTAAGGGGGGCTCCGTTGGGGGGTCTCTGTAAGGGGGGTCTCTAATGTAAGGGGGGCTAAGTTTGTAGTGTTCATAAAAAAGAAAAGTCAAATGAAGTGCAAAAAAAGTGCAAGAAAAAATGTGCAGGCGCCACAGGATCAGCTCGCACAGGGCGCTTGAACACCTAAGGCCGGCCCTGGTTGGGAGGTTCTTTCCCATTAACAGCAGATATGAAATTATATTCATCTTGTTTTGTCACATATATATATTTGAAGATTCACAATATTTTGAACTTTTTATTGACTTAGATTTCATACACTCTTCCTTTATTTCATTATTGGAATATATTGTTGTATATCACATTGGTTTATATATGATTTTGCGCACCAATAAGCTGTGGAGAAAAAAAAACATACAGGGAAGAGAAGGAGGGATGCTTTAAAAGGGGAAGGGAGGGACATACTTTATCTGTTTTTTGTTTACAAAAAGTTACAGCCTAAGGAATTGTGATTGTCCTTTAGGTTAATCATTTGAATAAATCATTTAAAATAATAAAAAACAATATGATGTTCAAATTTTTGACTTCTTTCTTTAATAACTACATAACACAGTACTTCTACTTCTACTTTCAGTACTTGAGTAGAATTTTTTTTTTCAAAACTACTGGTACTTTTTACTTTTAGTACTTAAGTAGCAATTTTTTTGAAAAAACTACTTGCAATACTTAAGTAAAAAAAATGTTGAATACTTTAGTACTTCCACTTAAGTAACTTTTTCTGCGAGCACTTCCACTTCTACTTAAGTCACTTTTTGATCGAGCACTTGTACTTTTACTCAAGTAGAAATTTCGAGTACTTTATACAAGTCTGGCTGCAGCTCAGTTTTCAGGGAATTGGGAGTCTTCCTATAGCCTAAGCCATCTTTAAGGCTTAAATTTTTTTTTTTTTCAGATCCTCAGAGAGTTCTTTGCCATGTTGAACTTCCAGTGACCAGTATGAGAGCAATAACACCAAATTTAACACACCTGCTCCCCATTCACACCTGAGACCTTGAGAATAATGAGTCACATGACAGCTGGGGAGGGATAATTGGGCCCAATTTGGACATTTCCACTTAGGGGTGTACTCACTTTTGTTGCCAGCGGTTAAGATATTAATGGCTGTGTGTTGAGTTATTTTGAGGTGACAGCAAATATTCACTGTCATACAAGCTGTACACTCACTACTTTACATTGTAGCACAGTGTAATTTCTTCAGTGTTGTCGCATGAAAAGATATAATAAAATATTTTCAAAAATGTGAGGGGTGTATTCACTTTTGTGAGATACTGTATGAAAATTAGGCCTCAAGGTGGTAGCCACTTTCTTCTTCATGCTGATAGTTCACCCCTAACGAGGCATCAGTTAAATTTTGTTTTGAAAGCCTGCATGAAGAAGTTAGGACTGCAACATTTCAGGGTTACATCCCATTCTTTCAGAATTGGGGCGGCTACTGAGGCTGCAAGAATTGGACTTGATGATTCAATTATCCAAAAGTTGGGCAGATGGGAATCTCAATGTTTTAAAATTTATATTAGACCTGACCTCTCTGTTTAATTTATAGGTCATAGAAGAAATATTTGGATCCTTGGACATTTTGTTCATTTACTGGGCTTATAAAAGAGCTACACTTCATTGATACACATCTAATTTGTCCTTGATCCTGATCATTTTCAAGTGTTCTGGAAAGGCATTCGTGGTCTTCACTGGGTTCATTTGTTTTTTCATATTTCCAGATTGTGTGAAGTTTGGCCAATGCCTGACATTGTCATCATCCACCTTGGGGGAAATGGCATGGGTAAAGTAAACACCTTGGATCTAATGTTCAAAATGAAGCGGGATTTTCACCGCTTCTCTCCGTCATTCCTGAATACTAGAATTGTATATTCAGAAATAGCCCCTAGACTTTTATGGGTATGCAATCCTAAACTCAAGAATTTAGAAAGAATTAGGCGCAGAATAAACAAAACAATTGAAACCTTTATGCCTATTATAGGCGGCCTTTATACAGACACTTGGATCTTGAAGGAGGTTTTAGTGGTTTATACAGATCAGATGGAGTGCACCTATCTGAAGTAGAGTTAGATATTTTTAACCTGGGTTTGCAGTCTAGTATTGAGATGGCCGCGGTTATGGGGTGGGGCCGGACTTGAGTGGTCAAGCCTGGCTGGTGGTGACTGGTTATGATTTATCATAAGTCCTTTATGACCGAGCAAAGTTAGAATTTTGCATGTAATTAAGTTGTAAGTATAAATATTATTGAATGGTCAGGATATGATATTATCATCCATTGAGAGTTTATTTACACCAATAAACGTGCCGCGGCCATACATTTTGTCAGCCAAAAAAATTGTGTCTTTGTTTTATTTATATATTAAGAATTTAATTAGTATTCAGGAGAGGGAATACATGCAGCCTGCATTCCCATCAGTAAGATTGCTGGAGAGCTGCTCAGTAATCAGAAATGCATTAATTCTTTGCATAAACTTTCTTATGCACAAGATAAATGGAACTTTTTTCTATTTATAGGCTATAGTTTATTTGTATGCCAGCAATATGAAATCAGCTAATTTCAACTGAAATTGATCTTATTGAGTTTGTTTAGTACAAAATAATGCATGCCAGGGATCCTTGCAAACCTAAGCATGGAATTGCATAGAGAACAATCTATAAATATTTGTCCAAAATCTGATCATAAGGATAAATTATTTTATAAAACTGATCATGTGGACACATATCTGGTGTTGTCTCTGCAGACATGTTTCTGGTGTGTCAGTACAGTACTAATTATGTTGTATGTCTTTGTGGTCATGCTTTTGGTTGTCACTGTAAGATTTATACTGTACCCGTAGACACATATCTGGTTGTATCAGTTATATATACAGTATATATATATTTTTTACTTTAGTTTTCCATAAACAATTACAGGAAACATTAGGAGTGAATACAACAAGTTTTGCAGTGATACAACCCATGAAAGGAAAAATGACAATCTACAGTAGAAACATGTTACATTTTTTGGGAGAATAAATTAGGGCACAAAGCCCCTTTCAGTTCTGGAGTATCCATGCTAGGGTACATACAGTAAGACAAAAAAAGCAGTTAAGGGGGCTGTAAAGAAAGGGTAAAAGGAAAATCGAAGGACATTGTCATGAGTAGAGTTGAGCAGACACCTGGATATCCGTGTTCGGCGGGTTCGGCCTTTTTCCCGGTCTTTTTCCGAACTTTACCTGGACACCGAACCCCATTGAAGTCAATGGGGACCCGAACTTTTAGGCACTAAAATGGCTCTAAAAAAAACAATGGAAAGGGCTAGAGTGCTGCAAATGGCAGCAAAATGTAGTTAAGAGCATGGCAAGTGCTCTTAAAAAAAAGAAATTCCCCTTTAAATTTGTAATTTTTAAATAGCAGATTAGAACTGCACTCTGTAGTAAAATATAGCTGAATGCTGCACACAACAGACTGATAAAAATATTTTTTTTCTCCCCCCTCCTCCTCCTCCTCCTCAGTGGTCTCAAGTGAGGGCAAAAAGATTGTTCACTGCACCACCACCCACACAGCAAAATCGATGTAGATCGCTAACGGACGATTGTTCTGTCCTGTGTCTCCTAATCTCTCCCTGCCTAATCTCTCCAGCCTGTCCCTAAAATGCTCAAATATCTTTCCCTGCCTACACTCTGACCTGTCCCTGCATTCTTTTCGGGCACATTGTTGTTTTTCCCTGTCTGTCCCTAATCAGCAGCAGCCAGCACCGTTATGATGTGTGCTCTCTCCCTACACTACAGCAGACTGACGCACCGCGATGTGTCTCTCGAGCTTATAAAGACCTGGGTCACATGCTTCAGCTGGCCAATCACAGCTAATAATACATTAGTAGGCATGGCTGGGATGGCTTAAGGCACACCAGTTAAACGCTTGTTGATTGGCTGTTGAAAGCCCACCATTAAAACCGCGGCATTACATACAGGAAATAAAATTACCGAACACGGATTTTAAACCCGAACATACAGTAAAGTTTTCGGGTCTGTATCCGGGTAGCAAAAATCCAATTATCGGGTACGGACCCGAACAATACAGTCCGTGTTCGCTCAACACTAGTCATGAGCTTTCAAATTAGGGATGGGCAAGCATTGGGAGGTGTAAGGGTAGGGTGCTTGGTGTGTTGCTAAGGGGAGAGTAGGGACAAGCAGGGGAAGGGCAAATAATACTAGAAGAGAAGGGGTGGGGCCACATAGGTGAGATTCAGTGTTGGGACAAGGTAGCACATTTTTTGGATGAGTGAGTGGGTGTTGAGAGTAGATAGGAAAAGCAGGAGAAATTGCTGAAAAAGACTGATCAAAGCAAGGTTGATGATTTCTGACCTCTTCTCTAAATCTTCAAATTCCTTTTTTTTTTTTTCTTGCTGTTGTGGTCTGACTTCCTGTTAGGGGGTGGCGAAATTCAGTCTCCATGGTATCACTGTATGTGGGAGCATAGCCACCTTCTCTTGTTCTTTCCTGATGTGGCCCGGGGACTTTGGATTATGGTATGCGTAATAAGTGCATAGAGCAGTGCACATGACTGTAACCACTTTTTGTTCCAAACAAATGGAGTGGGGAGGGAAAAGGAAAGGTTAGGGAGATCACCAAGGACATTACAAGGAAACAAAAAATAGGTTACAGGGCCAATAAGTAGTGGATGTGCATGGATTCTTTTTTTTTAAAAAAAGGATATGTTTTAGTGTCATTTTAATAAATGCATATTTTTTGTGGAATGGTCACTACACATATATGGGGGGGTTTGCTCCACTATTGTTCTAGGAGGACTATCAGTACATCCTACAGGAACTACACTATGCACACTACAAATCCCATAGTCCTTAGTCAGGAGCGAGCAAGAGGGGGTGGCTATGTTCCTACATACAGGACCATGAAGCACGAACGTAGCCACCTTCTAATAGGAAACCGAATCACAGCAGCAAAAAAAGATAATTGGAGATTTGGGCAGTGTGAGAGCAAAAGAAGGTATTTTTAAGTTGAAGTAAATGAAAGCCTAAGTCCAACTATGATTAAAAATGTTCCCTCTCTGCTTTTCCGACTGATCCTACCTAACCTGTATAAAAAAAGATCCATGTACATACCTATTTTTTTATCTGTTCTGGTCACGTGATCCCACAGCTTCAGCTCCCCTGTGTGAGTGTCTGTCACAGGGGAGAAGAGGAAGCAGTGATTATAAATGGGCCATGGGAGCTTATGGGTGATGTTGTGGCTCCACAAATTCCTAGTTATGCCTGGAAGGAGCCCACTCCTCCTTAAAGGCACAGGGGCACATTGGACAGTCAGCAAATAGCACAATGGCAGCAAAGGTGTCCAGAGTGCCCCCACACCAAATAACCAACAGTATAAACAAACAACAATTACCCCAACCTATAACTTGCCTTAGAAGCAAGGAGCACACTACAGGGTAATGCATGTCAAACAAAAACAAAGAAGAATTCCCAGCTCAACTTACCAGCCAGCCAGCAACAAACCAAATTGTCCTGTCTAACAGCTCATGCTAAAAACAGGGGTTACGTTTGCACACATTTGCAAATACATGCATAAGCTTCAGAGGCCGCAACAAGGCACCCCAGTATTATCTGCAGTCCTCACTAAAAAATGATGAGAGCCTCCATAGTAAGAGCACAGGCATAACAATGGATGGATTAGGGCGCACTGAACACCCAGCAAATAGCACAATAAACCAACAGCACAAACAAACTGTCTACATACACCTCACCTTAGTAGCAGAGTTTGGCTGTCCCTCACCCAGTTTTACACCTCGTACAAAGCTGTTTTTGTTTCAGTTAATTCATATGTGTTTCAACTTACATATGAAATTGATGATTATTAGCACCTGCTTGGTATAATTGCTTATATCATACATCTGGCTTTAATCCTACAAAATCCCTGACTTTGTGCAAGTGTAACAAGTGCGCAAGTGTAAGAATTGATGCTGGTTTGAAGCTAAAGGGTAATCACACCAAATGTTGATTTTATTTAGATTTTCTTCTGTTTCCTCACTTTGCATTTTTGAATTTTGTAAATTGATAAAAAAAAAACAAACAAATAAAATACATATTTTTAAAAGCATTCTTACTTTACAGTAATTCCCTTAGAGGAGATGCCTTTATTAGAGATAACTATTTTTATAACCAATTACACAATAGGAAATTTTTTCTTCCGATCACCACCTCCAACAACAAAAAGTTAAAAGACCCAAAAGAGAGACTAAAGGGGGGAGGAGGGTCCGCTCAAAAAAGAAAGTCTGAGGGACTCTGGTTTGTTTTCTTTTGATTTGCGACTGAAAGCCATATCCATGACGCCCATTTTGATCTCTGTAGTGGGGGTCTACATCCTTTGGTAAACGGCTGTGTGATCGGGTGCTGGTGAAGGCTTTCCCACTGATCTTCAGATCTACTTTTTCCTGTATATGGTCTTTTATGGACTTTGGATCATTCTGTTGTGTGTGTGTATATATATATATATATATATATATATATATATATATATATATATATATATATTGTAGCGCTGCACCATTTATGTATGTATTTAGGTGTTGTGGATTGACAGCGTTGTGCTAGCTGCTACACTTTTTTTCTTTTTTCCCTTTGATATTTTGTCAAGCGCAACATTTATCTCTATACACTGTTGCTACTGCATAGAACTTTGCTCAGGTCTACTACTTTTAGACTGCCAGTCTGACGTAACTGGCTGGTACCTGAAGAGCTTAACCGAGAGATTAATTAAATGTTCCAAACTGTGAATAGTTCTATTTCTTGTAAATATCCCACTAAATTCCCTTCCCTATCCAAGTTCTTCAAAAATAAAACAGCAAAAACATAACCCTTAGACTAATTATTGAAGACAACAACCCGAAGTGTGCGTGCACCTCGCTGTGTGAATCTACCTTGTGCCCGTCTGCAGAGTAAAAGTGGGAGAGACCTGGGCAACATACCAGTGGGCTTTTCAGTGTCCATTAGTGCCTCCTTATCAGTGCAACCACATCAGTGCCTCTTCATTAGTGCCCATCAATGCCGCCTCATAAGTGGCCATCAGTGCCCATCAAAGCAGCCAATCAGTGCCCAGCTGTGCAGTCTGTCAGTGCCAAGTGGTGCATCCTCATAACCGCACATCAGTGAAGAAAGAAGATTACAAACTTGCTAAATTTTATAACAGAAACTGGGAAAAAGTTTTTTTATTTTTTTTCAAAATGTTAAAGCGTAACTTCACTTTTGTTGAGAAAAAAAAATATTCTCCTCTGGGTGATCTATGTACATTGCAAGGATTTTAACAAACTTTGTTGCTGATACCTACCCTTTGTTATTCTGAAGAAATCCCTGAGTGAGTCTAATGAGAGTGGTTTCATAATTATCAATCAGCTGCTGCAGCTGCAAGGCTCTAATGAGAAACACTGCTGGGTCTGCATCTCTTTAGATGTTATTTCCTATTGAGAGTATCTACCAAAAATGAACTTTTTTTTGCAGGGGATGCCAAAAATCGGACTTGTATCTTAGTGTAGGCTTCTGGGAAAATCAGTGAGCAAATAACACAATGATGATGCTTCCGGGGGGCATTCTGTTTACAGAACACCTCCAGGTTGCCATATTGCATTTTACAGCAAATTACAGAGCTGCAGATTGAAAAGGAAAGGTAATTTTAATAACATTCAATTACAATAAGACTTGTGTCACAATTGTATATGCTATATTATTATTATTATTATTTTTTTTTTTTTATTTGCTATTTTTTTCCCATAATAGTGGAGTTACCCTTTAAGGCCCCTTTTAAACATATGAACCGTTCGTTTGATCAGTTCAGTCACTTTTTTTCAAACCAAAAATTTTACATCAGTTTTTCATCCGTTTGTCATCTGTTTTTCATCCGTTTTTTTACAGCTACCAGTCCTTAACCTCTTGAGTCCCAGAGCTTTTGAGCTTTTGGAGCGATCATCCGATAATCTGATTATTGGTACACAGCTTTCGAGAGCCGATCACGATAATTCATGCAATAAAATATCAGATGGCACAAGAGTGAAAAAAAATTCTCTTATGATAACAGAGCAAACAATTTTCACCTAATTAGTATAATATTTGTACGAAAAAAAATAATGTGACCAAGACCACACATGCTCGGAAACGAAAGAGTACAATATAATACAATACATTACATCACTTCGGAAGTTGTATTCTGTCTTAGGAGAATTTTCATAAATGTAGTAAACCATTGGCTTTCGATATGAGACTAGCATGCAAAAAAAAACAGACGATCATTCGTCCGATATTCTTATCGTGTGTGTACTAGGCATTAATTCAATAAACCAACGTGAAAGCATCTGGGAGCAACAAGTATGGTGCAAGAACATAGGGCCAATAGCAGCAATCATTGAACCTGTATAGGTGGCCACCTTTCACATTTTGAATTAAAATGTCTTTTAGTTTTAAAAGTGACACTATGTATACACTGTTAGGATACGAATGTTAACCCCCATTTTCTAACACATTGTTAAAATAATCCAGTAAAACAGAACAGACAGGTTCTCAAAGTATCTACCATCACAGCAGTCAAAGTTTATTAAAAATACATTGAAAGAAACTAACCTTTAACATTCTTTGCTTTTTCAACACAAAGCTGTACACTATATTAAATCTGCTTATAAAAGGCCATGTAGTAATAACATTACATCTAGTAAAATCATTAATTCACACTTGTCTTATTTCACCGCCAACACATACACTACAAAAGAAATTATTTTTAACATTTTGTAAGCACAAAAACTAATGTAGTATGACTTTGTCATTTAAACCAGAAGCTGTAGATCAGCCACTTTATAATGTCATTTTTTTAATGTAACACAAATACTACTCCTGCTCTGCCTGGTCTCATGGGAAGTAAAAACTAGTGTATCCAATTAATTGAACAGCAAAGAACATAAAGGCATAGTAAGAGATGAAATTAAAAAAAAACTGTTGAAGTTACTGTATGTTTTCTGATTAAACCCTGTACATGGCAGTGCTTAGCAATCATGTTCACCTAATTGCATGTGTCAAAGCTGAGAGTTTTTTGTAAATGGCATCACAACGAGATTAATTTTAATTGAGGTTGAGATGCTGTATATTGTATCCTGCCTTTGTGTAGGTGTATCGTGGAGTAGAAGTATTGTATGTGGCATGAATGGTGTGACTTGGGGAAGCCCTGAAGGCTTTTAGTTTAATAGTACTGAAAATCTAATAATGCCCAAATCACAACTGCTGAAGTCAAAAAATGCAATTTACTGTACAAACACAAAACGTTTTACAAAATTCTTATGTCACTGTCTTGTATGCCATTTAAAAGTATATGTTCCCCCAGGGCAATGCATTTTAACTTCTGCTATGGCTTGATTACAACTGTAACACCATTTGCTGAAAAATGAACTTTATGACACCCTATAGAAAATGCATTTGTTTCATGTAGGAAAAATACATCTTCTCAAACATATCCTTTTAGGGTATTGTGACTGAATGCTCTTTAGAGCTCATAACTGATTTATTCCATCAACACTAAAATGACAACATATGTAATAATGTATTTAAATAACTTTCACTTTTGCATATTCCATTAGAAGCATCAGGGCACTAAATACACTATGCGATCTTGACTTTTATAATCATTAAAGGTTGTGTTCTTTGCTATGCAAATTAATATTAGTATTGGTCAATGTGAATGTCACTCTAAAAAGATCAAAATTAGGAAACAAAGTAATAGAGTCCGCTTTAAATGTTAAGTATAAGCTGACAGATGGTAGTGTGATTGGCAAAACCTCTTTAAAATGTCATTTTGAACTGTAAGATAAGTAGTACTCCTGCTGACCTTGATATCAAGGGAAATAAACTACAAATGTAAGACATATTTTAAAGGGGCACTCCATCATTAGCATCAGTCTTAGAAAGCTCTACAGGCTCCTCTGCTATAATGAAATCGCTTACACTGATTTTTACTACACACTGTGAACTTTTCAATGTGTGCATTAGAAGCTGCAGGAAGCCAGACAGCTTCCACCTCATTTCCTGCTGGAAGATACATAGCAACGTCTAGCTTCCTTCCCCCATCCCCATGACCCCAACCTTACTGTCCTTAGCCCACCCACCCTGAAGTATGGCCTCAGGCCTTTCTAGGGGAAACAGGTTCCTGGGATGCACAGTAGTCAAGGGCTATATAAATACTACAGCACACTGTGTACAGATAGATCTTTACAGATAGTATGCCTATTTGTTACTTTATTCATCTGATTTAAGTTTGCACATATGGTACCTTTAAAACCCCATTCATCACAGATGAACAAAGGTGATTTTTTAAAACTTTTTTGTGGCTTCTGGGATATATTCTGCTCTTCAGGTTTAACAAACAAGAACATTTTACATTTCTATACATTTTAAAATGGTAGTGAACTGCTGTGTGTTTTTTTTTTTATGGAACTTGGTAAAAGGTAAAGCCATAATGCTACACTGTGCTGCATCATATACTAGCACATTATGTGAGGCTTCTTACCTTAGAACAAAGCCTTCCAGTGGTGAGCTGTCAGTGCTGACAAGGCTTCCATCTTCACCCGGTCTTCCTTCCGGATTCACGGACTCCGGCCGTGTGAGTGGCTGGAGCCGCGGGGACGTCAATCCCACGTATGAGTGCGGCAGCCACCGTTTATGGCACAGGACTCTGAAGGAACGATCCAGGTGTCGTTCCTTCAGAGCACATGCGCCGGTAATGTCACCGGCTGCATGTACAGTAATTATCTCCTAAAAGGTGCACGATATTTACAGTACCTATAGGTAAGCCTTATTATAGGCTTACCTATAGGTACAAATTATGCATGGGAGTTTACTCCCACTTTAACAATAAGAGTCATTAAAATTATAAATGAGGATAGAATTTTCACAGTGCACAAATATTTTTTATAAAACCTTTCTTTACAATTTATAAAAACAACACTTTATAAAATACATAAAACACATTTGTCAATGGTAGTACCACTATCCAACAATCAGGGTCATTAATGATAAATAATATCATTAATGATAAATATTATTATTCAATAAATAATATTGTTAATAACAATATCATTAATAATACGGTAATTCACGCACACACACACATATGATAAGGTTCTTCTTTCTCTAGATCTCACCCTAGGAATCCTATGCTTTTTTCAATAGCCTTGAGTTTTTATGTAAAATCATGTTTTTTGTTTAATATGATTATCTTTATTATTACTTATTTATTGTTATTAATAATAAATAATTAACTACTTAGAAAACAAACAAACAAAAAATACTAAGAGCTAAACAGTTTCTTACATGTATTTCCAGAAAAAAAAAGTCACTATAAAAGATTCTACAAACCTCTTTTGAAAGGTTATAAATGCCTGGCAAGTCACTGTTCCTAGCTAGTAAAACATTTTTGTGGACAAACATTACACAGGTCATCTTGTCACACATCTAGACCCTAGCCCCAGGGGTTTGTTTCAGGTGGATAGATTTAAACTGATAGCTTTTCCTCTAAGTTACTCAATTCTTTTGTCACCAAAGCCTGGAGGACTAGTAGAAATGCATGATTCCTTATAACAAACCCAGTAAATTGCAGTGTTATGTTATCTAAATGTCTCACCTTCTGATACCTTTTACATTGTGAAACGTGATAAAGTTAATAGAAAATCTTTTAAATAAACACAGTTTATCAAACATCACACTAGGCATGAAATGTTAAATAAATAAATAAATGTTTTACTACAAATGAAAAGTTTCACAAAAATATTTACAGCTTTTTGTAGCAGGACAAAATGGAGTAAATCTACTGTATATATAAAACAATGTTTTATATTATCACTATCAATTCTAAGTTTTTTTTTATATTAATCTTTTTTCTTTTCTTTTATCAATATATGCTTATTAAGTGATACTACACCCAGACCCTGCATTGATTATATCTGGTCTCCCACAGTACACAGAACATGGAAATGCAATCGCTTTGGTAAATATAAACTGCTAAATACCTTTTTCATCAGCAGTTAGAACAGTCTTGTGACTTCTATCTGTGTCCGGTTAAAGCTTGTAGGGGGAGTTTTCATTCTCCTATGACTGTCCAATGAGGCTGCAGGACCCCTGATCCTCTGTATAGAGAAGAAAACAGGCGCCGCTGAATGTAGCAACAGGCTTTATTACATGGCAAACAATATATAGTAACTCACATTAAAAGTTGCTCTAATCCGTGTTCCATAGTGTGGCTAATTCCCGGGTTCAGTCCTCCATATCCCGACCGTCCTGCAGCCAGGAGATGACGATCCAGGAAGCGTCACAAGGGAGCTGGTTAGAGGGGAAGCTGCGGTGAGCCGCAAGCTGACCGGAAGTGACGTCACGGATTAGAGCAACTTTTAATGTGAGTTACTATATATTGTTTGCCATGTAATAAAGCCTGTTGCTACATTCAGCGGCACCTGTTTTCTTCTCTTTTGCAGCCAGCTGGATTTCCTGTTTTCTGCCTGCCAGAGCTGCCCTGAATTTTAGCAATATTTGTGAAGTCCGGTTCGCTACAGCCTCTGATCATCTGGCTGCCTTGCATCTGGTGTACACCCCTTTTGGCACTAGCGCCCAACACCCCTCTCCCTGATCCTCTGAATGGACAGTGCTGATTGTCCTTATGCTGATCACATGCGCCCTCCCAAGAAAAAAAAAAACTCTAGCAATACACACCAAACTGAGCATATGCAGCTTGTCCCATAGTAGGAGATGAATTGGGGACTGTGGGAGAAGAAGAGGAACAGAGAAAGCAGGATCAAACAGCCTTTTTACAGAATGTAGAGGATAAACTCCTTAGGTTCCACAGTGAGTATAACAAACATGCTTTACTGTATTTACAGACTGATTTTACTGTTGTGGGTTTAGTAGCACTATCATTTTAATGTAGTACAAGAAAGGTACATAATACAAAATTAACAGCAGAAGAGAGAGGAAAATGGCAAAATGCACTGGGCATTGCATCATAAGGGCTGCCTCGCAGGGCAATGCGAATATAAACACAGTATATAAACACAGATACAAATGCAGCTATATGTTTGCTATAGTGTATCATAGGAACAAAGGGTGAAGGTGAGAGTATTTAAGAAAGGACAAAAAAGTATGTAGTATGTATATTGCATACAGTCAAGCCAATTCTTAGCTAGTCCCCTGTGTGGAATGCTTATTATTAATACATTCATACATGAAAACAATGAAACATTCATCAGTACAGTAAACTATGGAATCTTAACTAGACCCTGATTATTGAAGTTGTTATGGTCCATGTTGCACTGCTCTGCCCATGGTTTCCACTCCTTATAAATGGACACTCCTGATTTTCGGGATAGGGCTTGTTCAAAGGAGAGTTAGTTAGGTTAGTTTTAAGTAATAACCTCAGAAAGGTTTGGGGCTAGATTTTCTGTGTAGTATCTAGCTAACTTAGTTCTGGCAACTGAGGATATGGACCCCAATAGTATGAAAAGTGTAAGGGATTTGCTCAATTTGGAGGTTTAGGTTTGCCAGGGCAGGCATAGGTTGGATTAAAATGCCCCTTATTGAGAATAGAAGCCTAAATGTCAATATCCAAAGGCTTGTAAGATGTTAACATGCCCAAAATATGTGGAACGGGTTATCAATTTGTCCACATCCCCTCCAGCATAGTGGCGAATTGGACGTAGAAAACTTGGCCAGCTGATAGGGGGTTAGATACAATCTAATGATTATTTCCTGGTTCATCTCCCAATGGTTTGCACAGTGGGAAGCGCTGTCTATATATCAAAAAGCGGAAAGCCATTGTGAGGAAGAGAAGGTACATTGAAGGTCTTCCTCCCATTTCAGAAGGGGGTTGTCAGGAAGGTTCTGCCAAAGGACAAGTTGGTAACCGCAGGCAAGTCCCTGTTCCTCGAACCCCCCAAAGAAAAGGTGCATTAGCGTGTTCTAACGTGCGCGCATCTGTATGTGCACAGGTGAACCAGTATGCTCACAGGCGAGCCAATATGTGCCGGAATGCGAATGGATGTGTGCATGCGTGCACAATTGTGCGTGGCGCATCTTGTGACAGTTTAGGTGCCAAACTGACTATTTAAGCTGGATCTGCTCCTAGGATCAGTGCTGTCTCGTCTACAGCATTCTTTAATTTTCCTGTTCCCTGTTACCTGCATCTGCTCCTGAAATACTGATCCGGCTTGCCTCTGACTATTCCTGTTCTCTGCCTGCATCGACTCCAGCCTATTCCTTGACCATTCTCCAGTCTGCCCACCTGTACCTGATCTGATCGCTCTTTCTATGATCCAGCTTGTCTGACTCTGCTTATCTTCCAGTTCCCCTTGGAGCTACCAAGTTGCTGCATCGGTCCATCTGCTACTGGGACATCTGCCTTCTTCTGGTGCGCTACTCTGCCAGCAGTTCTGCAGCCTGCACGTCCACCGACACTCGTGCGACTCTGCACTCTTGCGCCACCTGTTTACTCTATCAGGGGCTCTGAGTCAGAGGTGTAAGAGAGGCCTTCCTCTGCATATTCAGGCTCTACCCACAAGGTATGTGACAGGGGTAGGGGGGTTTGTAAAGACCAGTTTGTGCTGGTGTATTTTGTAGAATAAAGATATACCTTTGACAGTGGTAGTTTCCAAGGTAAAGTATTGCCATACAGATAGTGGAACAGAAACCATGGGCAAAGGGTGTTTACCTAAAAATTTAGAAAGTGAAGAAACGTGAACTGATCACTTTTGGAAAAATCGCACTCTTCCCTTAATGAGTCCATCGACTTTAAAGTATTATTCTCATATAGATTATTAACCCATGATAATCCAATGTCGTTCCAATGACGGACCTTCAGATATGGGAGTAAAATCTGTAGTATTGCTATGGGGAAGCGTATACTGTGTGTTTGTGGCTTTTGTTTAATTAGGGTTCTCCAGGCTAATATAGAGACATTGGTCTTCGGAGGCAGCGGGTTCAAAGTAAGTGGTTTCCAATAACCCACCAGGAGTAGATGAAGGGCTTGAATGTCAACCTACAGGGCAGTATGTGGTGACTGAAACCAATATCTGATGTGAGCTAGATTGGTGGCCAAGTAATAGTCCCAAAGATCCACCAGCCCACTCCTCCTAACTTTCTATGGCATATTAGATGGACACAAGAGCATCTGCCCGGCCTACGTTGCCAAATAAAACTACTAATTATTGAGTTAATCATACGGAAATAGACTGATTTTACAGGAATTGGGAGAGATTTTATACAAGGCTGTTCTCCTTGCTCATGAGAGTTCAAACTTGCTGATACATTGTACTTCCTTCCTGATGACCTCAATCAGAGGGGTGTAGTTAACCTCACCTATTTTTGCTATCAATGGGGTTAGCACTGTGTTTAGGTATGTTATCCATTAATCCCCCCTCAAAAAGGGCATATTTGCTAAAAGAAGTTGTCGATTTTGCTTCTGCACCCCTAGGTCTAGAATCAGGGATCTACTGAAATTATCTTTATAATAGGATAGGCTGCTAAACCCGGGTAGTGCCTGGAGGGTAGCTGCTAAGAATATTAGTGGTTTGGTGAGAATGAGGACCACATTATTAGCAAAAAGGTTAATTACCTAAGATTTGGCACAAAATCAAAACCCAGATATGAGGGGATGTGATCAGATCACCTCTGCCAATGGTTCAATCATCAGGTTAAATATGGATGGGGAGAGGGGGCAGCTTTGACGTGTACCATTTGAAATGATGATTTTTTTTCAATAGGAGGCTAGAAGTTTAAACCTGGGAAGACGTTCTGGAATAAAGAGCTAATATGGATGACAGCACCACACCACTTATGTTTTTTCTTGATTTTTTATTATTTTAATTGAATGTCTAATTATATGAGTGGTTTGTTGCACAATTGATTGCTACATTGGATTCATGGTTTTAAGCACATAGAGGGATTCTTATGAACAAGCGCACTGTTTTTCTCTGTATAATATTGTTGTATCTTAGGTGTTGAACGGTTGCAGCTGTTCTTTTTTCTTCTTTTTTTCTGATTATTAGTACAGATACTAGGATTGTTCCTATCACATTTTGCACATAGCAGCGCATAAGTATTCATGCTTAGGAAGGTTTGGAGTGCAGTCTCTATGAAAGTGGGTTTCTTGAACAACTAGTATATCTGCTTTTTGCTGGATTGGTTCTTGCCACAGGGAGTTGTGCTTAGCCAGGTGATTAAGGCCCTGTGCACTTAAAGTCATATATAGTCATAATAGTCTTGTGAGGGGATTATGAGATGAAGTACTATTCCACACATGAGGTAACTTTCCAGGATCCTGCATCAGGTGGGGTCGACTCTTCGCTAGGTAAATAAAGAATAGTGGAGGAGGGATGCACTGTGATGGTAGAAGGTAGAAGGCGTAGGTCTTCACAAAGTATCTTATGAGGCCCAGGATAGATAAAAAAGTTGCATAGCAGAAAAAAACTTGAGGAGGTCCCATGTTTCAATGGGGAATAAACGGAAACAGAAGAAAAAAGAGAAAATCAGCATCTTAAAAATGATAAATTCCTAGCAGTAATCAAAAGCAGTGTGTACTGCAGTAAGGCAGGGAGTAACAAAAGTAAGGGGGAGAGTATTTCCCTGACTACCGGGGTAGTGATTGTAACAGGGGAATGTGCGGGTTACAGCTTCCATCATATGCAGTCATCTTGTATGTTTGCGCTGGACTGTTTTCCAGTTGGGTTTTATCAGTGGCACTGAAGCTGAGGATGTAGTGGCATCATGAGAGGACAATGTGTCCTGAACTATGTTCACATCCCTTAGAAATTGAAGGCCTTCATAAACTGTATTGATTCTTATAGAGGATCCTTTATTAGTCACCAGCAACGTGGCAGGGTAATGCCATTGGTACAACACTTTATGATTCTGGAGGGCTTTAGTGAAAGTCTATAGATTTCTGTAGCACTGGAGTGTATACTGGAAAAGATCTGGTAAGAAATGCAGGTTCCTGACTTTCTCAGGTAGATGGTCTGTGTGTCTGACAGCCATCAGCAGTTTTTTCTTTAGCTTGATAAAAATGAATCCTGAGCAGTACATCCCTCAGTATGTTGGAAGAGAGGTGAGCAGATTTCGATGTTCTCTGGATCAAGTCGAAAGATGGCAGAACAGTGAGGAAAATGTCTCGGACATAATGAGGAAGTTGGAAAGACTGGACAGTTTCCAGAATACCTTGTATTTATATATTATTATGTCTGGATCTGTCTTCCAGATCGGCTACTTTTGCTTTAAGTCAAGAGATATCCTCTCCGTGCTCAACATGTGCGTCTACCATCGAGTTAACCTCCCTGGCGGTATGATTATGTCAGGAATTACATACCAAAAGCGGTACAATTGTTTTCATGGAAATTTGGCGTTATGTATTATAGGCCTACAATTCTTAGTAATTACTGACTTAAACCTGACCAAAACAAGACTCTAGTAGACAACCCAGATGTGATAAATTTGAAACACAAACGCATGAATTATAATCGAATCAATAATATTATTTTATTATTTAATATATAATATATATAATAAAATTATATTATTGATTAGATTATAATTCATGCATTATATATTATATATAGATATATGTGTGTGTGTATATATATATATATATATATATATATATATATATATATATATATATAATATATAACGCATTAATTATAATTGAATCAATAATATAATTTTATATATATATGTGTGTGTGTGTGCATATATATATATATATATATATATATATATATATATATATATGCATATATATAAACCGGTGTATATATATATATATATATATATATATATATATATGCGCATATATATATATATATATATATATATATATATATATATATATATATGCATATATATATATGCATATAATATAAAATGTGTTTTGTGTTTTGTGCAACGTTTTTTTTTTTTTTTTGAATTTCCCTCCCTAGTTCCGTTCCCTGCAGCAGCAATGCTAGGAAGTGATCACACCGACGGAGGGACGGAGGAGCGGCGGGACTCTCGGCTGGCGATCTCAGCAATGAGAGATCATCTCTGGATCGCCAGGATAAGGTAAGAGAACACCGCTGCGCTCTCTGCAATCCACCCCGAGCGTGACTCTGGGTTACCGATCCTGCAATGAAAAATCAACCCCGAGTCACGCTCGGGATTACCGCCTAGGAGGTTAAAGGATTTCGTAAATTCACTCATTTTTTCTTCAACTTGATTGACTCTATCACCTAGAGATTGCATTTCAGATTTGTGTTGATTCAGACATGCCATAACCTCTGCTTGTAGCAAGACTCTCAGGAAGAGTAGCATTTCTTTAAGCATAGTGTCGGATATGTTGTCCAGAAGTAGGGAAGGCAGCTATTGGATTATAGGGGGAATGGTTCCATAAGTGATTGGGTTTGCATGGCACTCACCACCGATGAGGATGTATTATCATCAATATCATCTCCGCAGTCTCTCCTTTGCCTCCCTTTGGCTGGACTCATGAGTGTGGGGGATGAGGCCTCATATTCTCGCACAGGCAGACATGTCTGTCATCAAGAAAGCACCAGATTCTAGAGGTGCAGCTTCGGTCGGCAGCTGGTATCTCCTGCCACCATCTTGTTGGAGCCTCCAATGCAGAGGGCTCTATGTTGGATCTAAGCATGTCACTAAGGACTCCAGGAGGAGAGGAGTCCTGTGAGCACTGTGGATGGAAGCTGGAGGCCCGCTGTCAATGTTTTCCCCCAGAAGAAGAGCGAAGCTCCTAGTTCATGTGGCCATACTAGTCGGTGTTTGCCACACCCCAATCTTATTTTTGTATACTTGTTTACTTTATTGAGTTTTTCAATTGCAGCACCCTCCTAGGTAGGTGCTAGAGAGAGAGTATAGTTTTTGGGTTTTTCTGCTTACCAGAGAGATTGCCAGCTAAACTTATATTGCTCTCTGCCTACCAGAGAGCAAGATCCATTTAGTGAGTGCTCAGGTGCAACTCAGCTTGTCAGAAATGTTCCACACTGGTCCAATAGGAAGGCATATTGGGTAGTGGGAGGAAACCTGACAAGTGAGTGCACAAGCATTTGTTACAGCCCTTTTGATTGCCAGAGGAAAGTGCCTCGGTGCATGCTGGGTGACTGTGAAAAATGCAAAGGGAACATGTGGTCGGGGTCTTTCAGCTGGAGGGTAGGGTCCTGAAAGGAGGAGGAGGCTGCCCCTCCTCTGTAGAAGCTGCCACGCGGCCTCAGGGGGTCGACCTGAGGGCCTGAGAGTCTGAGAGAAGCTGAACCCAGAGGTCCTGCAGAGCTGACTGGGAGGAAGACACTGGAAAGGATCTGATTCTGACAGTGACAGTGAGTACAGATCTGTGTCGTGGGGCCTACCTTGAAAGGGCCAACCCCTTCTGCTAGAAGAGTCAGTGGATGGGTGTCACTCAAGGGGATGCTAGAGAGTGTCCTGAAGATAATGTTGTTGCATCAAGTCTGCTGCTAGAAAAAGCAAGAGGACTTAATTCTTCCATACAACTAGCTGCATGGTTAAAGCAGAGTGTCTGTTTCCTCAAATAACCTGGGGAGGCCAAGTGAGAGTTGTCTTTATCTACTGTGAATAGTTTAAGTTGGAGTATCACACTATTCCCTTCTCCCATCCAAGTTCCGCAATAAATGTAAAACCAAATCTCCTGGACTTTTTATTGAGTAACAAGAGTATGGGAGTAAGGATGGTTGTCTGAAAATCCCCTACTGACTGTCTGAAGGTAATCAGAGGGAGACTGAAGAAGTCAACTAATAGCAAGCCCTACGGGAACAGTGCTACACAATAAGCACACAAAGGTTAAAAAAGAGAGATAAAACTGTGACGGCAGCATAAGCAATCAGACACTACAAAGTAAAAAAGACAAATCAATGCACCTAAAGTAGGTAAACAGACATGGTATAGCAATGTGCAACATGTCAAGGCCATTGCTAATGGAACTAGAGGGATCACAGAGCACATAAAAGCTGTTTGACATTGGTTGTTGATTGCGATTGATTAAGTTAGGGTACATCCAGTTGTAGTGCAGATATGTTTTATGTCCCTTGAAGTGGTTGTAAACCTCAGACATGAAATACAAACAAACCATAACCCTCCACAGCATATATTTGTATTAATTAAAGGCACTATATGTCCTTTATGTACTGTATGCTACTTCATTCCTTTCCTACCAGCATGAATCCCTTCTGACAAGTTTTCCTGACACCAAGAGAAAAATGTTAACAGGGGACCTCCAGCAGATTGACAGCCTTAGCTCTGTTCCTCTGTGCTGTGTAAAGGGGGGGGGGGGGTATTTCTTCCCTCCAATCAGCTCTCAGAGCTCTCCTTGCTGAGCTCTTCAGAGTGTAACTCCAGCTCTCTGCCCACTTTTTTCTGAACTCTCAGACACACTTTATAAATTCTGGACTTTGAATGGATGTAAAGAAAAAAAATACTGCAGATAAACAGGTACAATGTACATAGGGGGATTTGTATAATCTCTGTGTATCACCTGAGGCTAATCCCTTAACTGGGAATATATAAGGGTTTACAACCACTTTGCGAGAGTGAGAGTGGTGAAGATTGCATATGCCTTCCTTAGAGTAAGAGTAGGCTTTGATCCAAATATCAAAGATTTTATTGCATTTTTCAAAATTATTATGTATTCTGATTAATAAAAGCTCTATGGTTTGTACCTTTCTGACATGGATAAGGTATTTTTGTTTGAATAGGGAGGAAGTGGTTTATTTACATTTGAATTAAATTAGACATCATTCAGCTGCGAGATATGTTTGTTCATGGATGCTGACAGATTCTAAAATAGAAAACCTAGAAGATAGGGATAGGTGGGATCAAGGGGTAGTTGGAAGCAATGAACATACATATGCTGTATGTAATAGGGAACCTACTGCTGAGTGGCATCTCCAGCATGTGTTGGAAGTAGACAGGTAGACTGCATGAGGATGTTACATTTTATAGTACCAGTGTTATAATATTTTATACATGTTTTGCATAGCGTGCAGATGGAATTTTTGCATACTAGACTCCAGATAGTTTTCCAAGAGGAAATGGGGTGAAGGCAATATAAGGCCAGCTAAAGTGACAATAAACCCAAAAGCAAGCATTTAATTATATTATTATAATGGCTCAAGTCTCTTTTTCATGTATAGGGTTTGGGAAATGGATCACTTGGCTAACTTTGTAAATGTCAGAGATTACCTCTAGATCTAGATGGTATGTCTTTACACATATGTTCAAATGAAGTAGTGTTTGAGAAGGTAGGGGAAAGTGTAAAGGTGTAAGCGAAGTTGTCTATTTGTAGGTATGTGTATACAATTATTGGGAATATAGAATATTTATTTTGTAGTATGCCAAGAGAGAGCAGTCTCCTGTCCTGTTCATGAAGCACCTGACACAAAGAGTTATGCTTGTTTCGGAACTGAGCCACAGGATGTGTAGAGCTGTCTGAGATTGCTGACATGAACATAAAAGAGGTCATGCCAGATTAGGTTGTGATGAAAAAATATTTTTTTTTCTCTGCTTCCGGATGTGTTTCATAAAGGCCTTTGGTTTTAGCAGATCAGAGTCAAAGATATTGATAGAGTTTAGAGCATCGAGTTTGGATGGACAGGGGCCATTTCTCCAATATTGTCCACTTGGTATATGCTTGGAATGTGTACCAAGACTTTGAAAGTGAGCTATGAAGTAATGTTTGTGTATGTCTGGGACCACAAGGCCATCTTAGAGGTGAAAAGGACTGATTTATATTTTGTATAGTTGAGTAGGCCATGTTCAGAGGAAGGACTTTAGCTTTGAAAGTATTAATCTTGTGGCTTGACAGCAAACTATACTGCAAGAGTTATTGGTGAAAGTTTGGGAGGATTGTAAGAGTTGTATAAGGGAAAGTAGGATATCTTCATCAAATAATGAGAGGGTGAAAGTTTTTTTTTTTTTCTTTTCACTTAGATGCCCTTGATATTTAGATTCTTTGTAATGCGGGATGCAAGTAGTTCAATGCACAACACAAAAAGGAGGGATGACAGGGAACATCCCTGTTGGGTACTTTTATCTACCTGGAACCTGTCAGAAGTGGCATGGGTGGTCATCACTGCCTTATGAGATGAGCAAAAAGGCAAAGATGACCTAGAGAAAGGGGACCTAAATGTCTATATGTCAAGAGGGTGAAGGCAATATAAGGCCAGCTAAAGTGACAATAAACCCAAAAGCAAGCATTTAATTATTTTGCAGCTTACAACATATTTGGTGTGGTGGCTGCATTATTGTTCTTTTCAAAGGCTTCTTTCCTTTATTTCCACCTGGTGATCCGGCCAGTAAATCTGTTGTTTTTCAACAGAACAAGCTGTCCTGCAGATGCAGCAGTTAGGCTGGTTAACCACTTAAGCCCCGGAGGATTTGGCTGCTCAAAGACCAGGGCCTATTTTGTGATTCGACACTGCGTGACTTTAACGGACAATTGAGCGGTCATGCGATGCTGTTCCTAAATGAAATTGACGTCCTTTTTTTCCCCACAAAGAAATCTTTCTTTTGGTGGTATTTGATCACCTGTGCGATTTTTACTTTTTGCGATATTAACAAAAAAAGAGCGACAATTTTGAAAAAATAACAATATTTTTCACATTTTTTTATATGAAATCCCCCCCAAAAAAATGTATAAATCAAAAATTTTTAACATTTTAGGCCAATTTGTTTTCCGCTACATATTTTTGGTGAAAAAAATCGCAATAAGCATATTTTGATTGGTTTGCGCAAAAGTTATTGCGTTTCCTAACTACGGGAAAGATTTATGTCATTTTTATTGTTTTTTTTTTTTAACTAGTAATGGCGGCGATCTGCGATTTTCTTTGCGGGACTGCGACATTGCGGCGGACAGATCAGACCCCTAACTGACATTTTTGAAACTTTTGGGGGGACCGGTGACATTACTACAGTAATCAGTGCTAAAAATATGCACTGTTATTGTAAAAATTACACTGGCAGGGAAGGGGTTAATTTTATTAGTGATCAAGGGCTTAAGTGTGTCCCTAGGGGCGTGATTCTAACTGTGGGGGGGGGGGGGCTTGGCTTGTGATGTAACCACAGAGACATGCGATCCTACATAGCAGGATCATATGATCTCTGCAGTTACATCAGGGAGAATGACAGGAGGCTTTGTTTACATCAGTCGCCCCCTAGAGGCTCGTGGGCGAGTGTCGTACCCCTACGTCGCTTTGCCTAGTAGGGGCTGACCACCACAGTAAATAGTCGTGCGGCGGTCTGCAAGTGGTTAAAGCAAACCATTTATCACTGACAAGGGTGCTTACAATGGTCAGCTTTTATTTATTAATGTTAAAAATCTTTATCCCAAAAGAAAGAACTATTCATGTAACTACTTAAAAAGTGTGAGCTGGAGTTTGGCTTCAATTTGCTAGGGCATCCAATGCTTCCTTCCTCCCAGATTACCAATGCTGCTCTATAAAGGTATCTCTGTTGCTCATTCATCTAGAGCAGGGGTCTCCAAACTATAGCCATCCAGTTGTTCAGGAATTACAAATCCCATCATACCTAGTCATGTCTGTGAATGTCAGAGCTTTACAATGCCTCATGGGACATGTTGTTCTGCAATAACTGGAGAGCTGTAGTTTGGAGATCACTGATCTAGAGTGTAGGCAACCTAAGGCAGTAAATGTGTTACTCGCCAAATCACCAGGTGGAAACAGAGGGGAAATCAAATGTGTTACATTTTCGGTTTTGGATTTAATACTGCTTTAATCAAAGTCAATCAAAGGTCTTCTTGGCATTGCACATTACGAAAAGTGCTTTGGTATTTGTTTTGTTAACCGTGTCAGTTAAATCTGTGATGCACTTTGTGTTGTCTCTAACTTATCTGAATGGTATAAACTCTGCTTTTGTATTAACCACTTTACCACTAGAGCATTTTGCTGTCTTACGTCTGGGCCACTTTTTGTGATTCGGCGCTGTGCGACTTTAACTGACAATTGCGCGGTCGTGCGACGCCGTACCCAAAAGAAATTGACATCCTTTTTTTCCCACAAACAGAGCTTTCTTTTGGTGGTATTTGATCACCTGTGCGATTTTTACTTTTTGCGCTATAAACAAAAAAAGAGCGTTTATTTTGAAAAAATAACAATATTTTTAACATTTTTTTATATGAAATTCCCCCAAAAAAGATGTAAAAACCAATTTTTTTTTTAAATTTTTGGCCAATTTGTTTTCTGCTACCCATGTTTGGTAAAAAAAATCGCAATAAGCGTATTTTGATTGGTTTGCGCTAAAGTTATTGCGTTTACTAACAAAGGGAAAGATTTCTGTCATTTTTGGTGTTTTTTTTAAACGAGTAATGGCGGCGATCTGCGATTTTTTTTGCAGGACTGCGACATTGCGGCGGACAGATCGGACCCTTGACTGACATTTTTGACACTTTTGGGGTGCTATAAATATGCACTGTTACTGTAAAAATGACACTGGCAGGGAAGGGGTTAATTTTATTGGAGAGGAAGGGGTTAATGTATGCCTGGTGCTTACTGACGTGTGGGGGGGGGGGTGACTGTGTGAGACAGGGACAGATCGGATGTCCAGCTATGCTGAACACTCCGATCTGTCACTCCCTGTCACTGAGGAGATCCGCCCGCTTGTGTTTACACAGGCGGGCGGATCTCCACACTAGATCCCCGACGATCGGGGCAGAGCAGCGGCGATCGCCGCTGCTCCTCCCCTGGCCCGACTCCCGCTGTGAATGAAAACAGCGGGAGCGCGCCTCCGGCGGCGCGCGAGCACCGCCTACAGGGGAGGAGTCTGGCGACGTAGGTCTACGTCGTCAGACCTACAAGAGCCACTTTGCCGCAGTACTATTCCAGTACTCAGTGGTAAAGTGGTTAAAAAGGCTAATGGAGTTTGAAGTCTATAGGTTATGATTCTACGTCATGATTCTATGGGATGTATGGTGGTAGTTGTTGTGTTACTGTAAATATTTTATGGGTTTGTGTGTGTGAGACTCTCACTTAAAAACCATGAATTAAAGGAGATTTTTGGCATAAAACAACAGTGGACTATATACATTGGATACTAATGGTATGGCTCAAAATTTATTTAACTATGCCACTTTAAGCCATGCCCAAAATTTAGCATAATGTAACCGCTTCCATTTCACCATAGGGTGATGTGTATGCCCCAAGGTGTTCCTTTTTATAAGTAGCAAAATGTGGAAGTACAGCCACTATGACACAAAATGCGGTGAATAATGACAACAGACAGCACCTGATATCCTTAAACCTACATAGTTACATAGTTAGTCAGGCTGAAAAAAGACATCAGTCCATCCAGTTCAACCTATGATGTGTGTTTGTGTTTGCTTTTAACCGTACATTGTATACCCCTGTATGTTGTGGTCTCTAAGGTGCCCATCTGATAGTTTTTTGAAACTATCAATGCTCCCTGCTGATACGACTGCTTGTGGAAGAGAATTCCACACCCTTACCGCTCTTACAGTGAAGAACCCCTTACGCATTTTAAGGTTAAACCGCCTTTCCTCTAGTTTTAGTGAGTGGCCACGTGTCATATTGTATCTCCTGTCTGAATAGTTTGTTCCTTATGCTAGGGTCGCCAGTACAGTATTTGTACATTGATATCATATCCCCCCTCAATCGTCTCTTCTCCAGAGAGAATAGGTTCAGTGCTTGTAGTCTTTCCTCATAGCTGATGTCCTCCATTCCCCTAATTATTTTTGTTGCCCTTCTCTGGACTCTTTCCAATTCCAGCACATCCTTCCTGAGGACCAGTGCCCAGAACTGGACAGCATACTCCAGATGTGGCCGGACCAGAGTCTTGTAGAGTGGTAGAATAATCTCTTTATTTCTAAAGTGAATCCCCTTTTTTATACATCCCAGTATTCTGTTGGCTTTGCTTGCAGAGGCTTGGCATTGCATGCCACTGCCAAGCCTGTTGTCTACCAGTACCCCCAAGTTTTTTTCCATCCTAGACTCACCCAGAGGTTCCCCCCCCCCCCCCTAGTGAGTAGCTTGCTTTCTGGTTTCTGGCCCCCAAGTGCATTACTTTACATTTTTCAACATTAAACCTCATCTGCCATGTAGTTGCCCACCCCGTTATTTTATTCAGGTCCGCTTGTAAGGTTTCCACATCCCGCATAGAAGATATTGGCAAGCTTAGTTTAGTATCATCCACAAATACTGAGATTGTACTAGATATCCCCTCCTCTAGATCATTTATGAATAAATTAAACAGGATTGGTCCCAGGACTGAACCCTGGGGGACCCCACTTTCCACACCCGCCCAATCCGAGTACTCCCCATTAATCATCACCCTCTGGATTCTCCCCTGGAGCCAGTTCTCTATCCAGGTACTCACCTTATGATCCATACCTACCTTCCTTAGTTTGTACAGTAAGCGTTTGTGGGGAATGGTGTCAAAGGCATTTGCAAAGTCCAGATACACCACATCCACAGGCTTTCCTTTATCTAGGTGGCAGCTCACTTCATCATAGAAGGTTAATAGATTGGTTTGGCAAGAACCATTTTTCATGAATCCATGCTGATTACTACTAATAATACAGTTTTCATTACTAAAGTATTGTATGTGGTCCCTTAACACCCCCTCCAAAATCTTGCAGACTACTGATGTTAGGCTGACCGGCCTATAGTTACCCGGGATACACCTCGGCCCCTTTTTAAATATTGGTACCACGTTGGCTTTTTTCCAATCAGCTGGCACCATACCCATCTGTAAACTATCCTTAAAGATCAAGAATAATGGTCTGGCAATCACCTAGCTGAGCTCTTTAAGAACCCTCGGGTGCAAGCCATCCGGTCCCGGTGATTTATTTATGTTAAGTTTCTCTAGTTTAGTTTTAAGTCTATCTTCTGTTAGCCATGGCGGCACTTCCTGAGGTGTGTCGTTTAGTTCGGCCTTACAAGCTAGGTTCTTGTAGCCCCCCGATTCTTTTGTGAAGACTGAAGAGAAGACATTTTTTAACACTTCCGCCTTTTCTCTGTCCTCAGTGGCCATATTTCCTTTGTCATCTTTTATGGGGCCAATGTGTTCTGGCCTCGCTTTCTTACTGTTTATATACTTAAAGAACTTCTTGGGGTTCTTTTTACTCTCCTCCGCTATATGTCTCTCGTGTTCTATTTTAGCCGCCCTGATTTAGTTTTTACATTTCTTATTACACTCTTTGTAATGCTTAAATGCTGCCAATGACCCCTCAGTCTTGCATTTTTTTGAAGGCCTTTTCTTTAGCACTAATATGCATTTTTATGTTGGAGTTTAGCCACCCAGGGTTTAGTTTTGCTCTTTTAAATTTTTTTTCCCTTTGGAATGCACTGGTCAATCCCCTTGTTAAGTATGCTCTTGAAGCACTCCCATTTTTCCTCCGTGTTCTTTGTTCCCAGGGTTCTATCCCAATATATATTTTCTAGCAGCGAGCGCAGTTTTGGGAAATTGGCTCTTTTGAAATTCAGCGTCCTTATATTACCCCTCTGCTTCCTATTACTGTAATTAATACTGAAACTTATTGAACTATGGTCACTGTTTCCTAAGTTGCCCCGTATTTCTATATCCGTGAGCAGGTCTGTATTGTTGGTAATCAGTAGGTCAAGTACCGCATTGTTTCTTGTCGGTGCATTCACCATCTGCCCCATGAAATTATCCTGCAAAACATTTAGGAACTGCCTACTACAGAAGTCCAGATGTCATGCCTGCCTCCAAAGACATCCACAAAAAGCCCAATAAACGCCTGCAACAAAAACGCCCAGATGTGAAAGGAGCGGAGCCCCATCCCTGCGCTACTGCAATTCTAAGACAAATGATCTTTTTTCTCTGGCGGTCACCCTGACATGGAAGAGCTTGGTCACCCTGGCATAGCAGTCAGAGTCAGTTTACCCTAAACTACACTACGGTCACCCTGACACTTAACACTTTCCATACAGAAACTAGATTATTGAATCTAACTATAGTGGTATATAGTACCCTAACTACACTGCATATCCCTTTCCTCACACTAATAATTGCTAAATGACACTGGAGCAACAGAAATGCTTCCACTCTCTTCCACAGCCTCTCTATTACATTCCTAGAGATTTGGCGGGGCTATGTTATATACTGGGGGGCGTATTCACTACTGATTGGCCTCTGGACCCCCTAGTCACTCCAATCACATTCCTAGCAGACTCCTGCCCCCTCAATTGGCTTTTACTGACGTTTCTGGTCCAATCACAGGCTTTTAAAGCCCAGTTCCTTTCCCATTGCATTTTGGGCAGTTCTGGTTGCCGAATTCCGAACTTTTACCGCAAAATGTTCGGAATTTCAAACAGCCAATGAATTTCGAACCTTTCGATCATTCCTACACAGCACATCCCTTAGCCCTGCACTCAGTAAATAGCACTCCCCTCAACCCTGCACTCTGCACATAGCTAAGCCCTGCACTCTGTATGTAGCACTCTTCAAACCTGCACTCTGTACGTAGCACACCCCTCAACCCTGCACTCTTCATGTGGGACACCCCTCAACACTGCACTTTGTACAAAGCGCACCTCTCAACCCTGCACTCAGTACGTAGCGCACCTCTCAACCCTGCACTCAGTATGTAGCGCACTCTTCAACCCTGCACTCTGTACACAGCACATTCCTCAGCCCTGCACTCAATAAGTAGTGCACCCCTCAACCCAGCACTCAGTACATAGCACACCCCTCAACCCTGCACTCTGTTTGCAACATACCCCAAGCCCTATACTCGGTACACAGCACACTCCTCAACCCTGCATTTTGTACATAGCGCACTCTTCAACCCTGCACTCTGTACAAAGCACATCCCTCATCCCTGCAATTAGTATGTAGCGCACCCCTTAACCCTGCACTCTGTACATAGCGCACTCTTCAACCCTGCACTCTGTACACAACACATACCTCAGCCACTCTTCAATCAAGCATTCTGTACATAGTGCACCCTTCAACCCTGCACTCTTTATATAGGTCCCCCCTCAACCCTGCACTCAGTACATAGCACATCCATCAACCCTGCATTCTGTATGTAACATACCCCTCAACCCTACACTCAGTACACAGCGCACTCTTCAACCCTGCACTCTGTACACAACACATACCTCAGCCCTGCACTCAGTACGTAGTACACCCCTCAACCCCGCACTCAGTACATAGCACACCCCTCAACCCTGCACTCTGTGCGTAGCACACCCCTCAACCCTTCACTCTGTGCGTAGTGCACCCCTCAACCCTGCACTCTGTACAAAGCGATCTCTCAACCCTGCACTCTTTACATAGTGCACTCTTCAACCCTGCACATTATAAGTAGTGCACCCCTCAAACCTGCACTCTTTATGTAGCACAACCCTCAACCCTGCACTCAGTACAAAGCACACCCGTCAACCCTGCACTCTGTGTGTAGCATACCCCTCAACCTTACACTCTATACACAGCTCACTCCTCAACTCTGCACTCTTTACATAGCGCACTCTTCAACCCTGCAGTTTGTAAACAGCACACCCTCTCCCTTTAGCCCCTCCCACTGTGAATTTAGTCACACCCACATTTTGCAATTATATATAAACGCTCTTTCCTCTCTCCTGCAGCCCTCACTGGCTGATACAGGGAATCACATAGACAAAAGCAGGCCATAAATAGGTAAGTATATACAACTTTTTTACACAGGTTAGTCAACAAAGGTGTTAGGATCAAGTAGGGTTGGGTTTATCTTGGAATTCTAACTAATTAAAGGATTTGAGATTACTGATACTGGATATACACATGAATAATACAATGCACAAATAAAACACAGGTGGATAATTCAATACACATATAATAAAAATTAAATGTTTGCTGTATTTTTATCTTTGCAAATATTTATGCTCGCTTAACACTTTTGATCTACCACCTCTGTCTGTAGTCTAATACTTTTGACTTATAATGACTATAAGTTCTACTTGTATGGAAAGGATTATACAAGTACAGAGTGCTAAAGAACTAATGAATATGAGGATGATAGTTATAGAAAGTAACAAGGTTTTCTTTTGTCTGGCAGCACAATCGTGTGATGTATGATCCAGTATGTGGCTCAGGTCTGCTAGCAGGTGGTACTCTGCCAGAGCTATAGTCTGCTTTGTTTCACTTTCAAAGCTTTGAACATGAGCTGCTTTAGCTGGACCTGCTCTCATACTTTGCTGTCATTACAAACAGGCGGCACGTTTCAAAACAAGCAAGGGCTGATAAGGTTTGATATTTATTACAGAAGCATATGTTCTGTGGAAGAAGCTGTCTACTCAGGATAAGAAACTGATGTAAAACAAAAGAGATCTTTGTGTTAGATGCAACTCTCTTGCATGCCTGTCTTTCAGAAACTAGTCAATTGTTAGACACCTGTACAGTGTAACTTTAAACTGGAGATCCTACGGGGCAAACAAAGTTCATTTAATCATCTACTTATTACAGTCAATTCTGTGGTGACCATAGTAGAAGCAGCGATATCACCAGTGCAGAAGCAAAAAATATATAATGTACAAGGTATATAAAAACAATCTTTCTCAGATAATATATTTAAAATATGTTTTACATGGTCAAGTTCACATTAGTCATGCAGACAAGTGCCAGTTTACTCATGCATACATCAGAATTAGGCGTATTTGTTACACAATAAACTTTTAAAAAGTATTGTTCTGGCAGAACTAAGCTTTAAAACCCAGCTGAAGATTAAAAGAGAAGAAAGGAAATTAAAAACAATAAACTTACATACTCACCTAGGTGGATGCAGTGAGTCCCCCACCACTGCTAAGACTGAGAACTGAGTGATCAAAGACCACTGATCACTCAGCTCTTGGTCTTCAGTGAGATTCACTGTCTTCACTGTCAGTCACCAGCTCTCTGATCTGCCCCTCCAGAGCTCACACAGAGGGCTGTGACCTACAGAAGATGTGGAGCCAAAAGAGATTTGGCCCTACTTCTCATTTAACAAGAAAGGAGCAAGATGCACTTCATTTTGTAAAATCAATTGTATGTTATATTAATTGTTATAGCTCACTGTACTTACAAACAATATGAATACTTAGTAAGCAAATAATAATAAATAAATAAATCATATTTTTTTCTAATTGCACAATTTGATTCAGCTATGGTGTACCCACTGTAATTCTGCCCTCAAAATCATTAATCAAAAATGGTGGCCACTTACATTATTATTAGATGACCATCCGGTTTCCCACTGGAGAATGGGTATTTTGGAAGTTCCATACAGCAGCATTTTGTGATTCTCACTAAACTTGCTCCTGCCCACTTTACACCTGCTGTTCCTACCCACCTGCTTGACGATTGGTTGAATCTCTGAAGAATGACTTGTATTCATTTTATGTTTCAAAGAAGCACTTTCACTTGCCTTCACTTGTCAGTTTAATCATTCTTCTACGAAGTGTAATAGTGGTCATACACGCATTATTAAATGACCAATTTCTTTTCTAATTGATCTCATCTGATAGCCATAATTGATCTGTAGTCAGCAACCAATTCAATCAATATGCCACACATGGGGAAGTGGATTTAGATTAATGGTAAAGATACTATCGTAAGTTAAGATCATAATATATCAATCGCACCTCTGTTTCCACCACGCAATCTCAAAATTTAATCGCTACAAATACAACCATATTCATGAGCAAAAAAGTCCAGTGTTGCCAATTGATACAAAAAATGTCTTTTTTTTAACAAATCCAATCTAAACTTGGTCTGAATTTAACCTAAAGAAAGTTATGATTTTTCAATCGCTTGTGGATTTGATCACTTTAATCATATCATGCATCAATCAGATAATAAAAACCAAGCCTGTATGGTAACTGTTAAGCCAAGTACACACTAACCCATGGGTTGCACGAAAAAAACCTGTCAGCTCTGGTCGGAGACACAGTACTAACCATGCAGGGTTAGTCCAGCTATCTCCCCTGCAGAGTTGTTGGGTTCTGACAGGGAGACAGCCACCCTGCCAGAATACTCCCATCAGTGCTCTCTGGCATTGGCTCAGAGCGCTGATCGGGAGTTGGTCGGCTGCTGATTTTCCAGCATGCACGCCCGACAGAAGCAGGCCGTTTGACTGACGTACACCATGGCAGAATGTCAGCTGTTTTTTTTTGAACCAGCAAATGTCTCCCGACATTCTTCCAATGTGTACAGGGCAATGCCCAAGAGAATGAACAGGGTTGTAACTCTGCCCAATAATCTCCGTCTATCTAACCAATAGGGAAGCAGATCTTAAATAATTCAACCAACACCCAGTGAAAATCTGAAGTGCAGAAATTACATTAGATATTCCTTTGTTTGCATATCCTACAGTGTTTTGTACAACAAATTGTAGCTTATACATACTGTATAGTGTATATAACCCATCAGGAGCTTCCTACAAGGGTAAAGTGTGTGCTGTACAGGCTGCTGCTGGTTCATTGCAGGATGAGAACTGCATTGCTGAAAGAGTGAAGCCCTGTGTGCTATTTTGTAGAGGCTAAACTGCCAAAGAGCCTACTGGTCTACTCCGCTGCTTAGAGACTACATCCGCTGTGTGTTCCAGAAAATGCATTCGCCACTTTGATCACTGCTGCTGCACCTGGGTTCTGTTGCTGAATGTGGGGGCCTATCTGCTCAGAGGGACCACCGCCAATCTGCAGAGGGACTACAACAGAGCATGAACCTAGATAGAGGCCTTCCTGCTGTGGTACTGTTGAGCAAGGCAGCATTCAACAACAGCATTCTGAATCTGATGCTGACATGTCAGTGACTGCAGGAATTGCACACAGATTGGAGCACTGCAATGTAGAATTTGGGCTCCAATGCCGACCACTAATAAACATTCACTACTGGCTAGTCAGAGGGGAATCAGTAGGGACTGTGTTTTATAACCTTATATATTTCCCATAGTTGGGGTAACCATTTATGTCAGGGCCCCCAAGGTTTAAACTTTGCTAGGTTGTTAGTGTACCCCTTATACATGATTCTGAAATTATCTAATTTGTAAACTGTGTTTTTGTATGCTCTATTTATTGTCTCTTTTTCTTGTACTGTTTATAGGTATTGCTTTTGTGTATGCTGCTGGGTATGTTGCATGAATTAACAGGTCCTTCAGCCTCAATGTGTCAGAGAGTCTAATACTGCCCAGTGGGTCACTAACACCAGGAACAGAGAAACCCAAATATCAGCAGCTCCTTCGGGTGTAAGAGTCCTTTCACCCAGGCTTTCCGCCTGGCGTACTCTATTTTGCTCAGCGGGGATCGGTGGATGACAGCTCCGTCTTTGCTTACTTTGAGGAGACAGAGCTGTCAGATCCCCGCTTCCCTGTATGGGAGATCGGATGAAAATGGACCGCCTGTCCGTTTTCATTCGATCCGATCCTCCAGATGGATGGAAAATAGGGTTTCCATCCGTATGGATTTCACGGACCACATCGTATCAGAGAGCAGCGGATGTCAGCGGACATGTCACCGCTGACATCCGCTGCTCCATAAAGGTACATGGAGCATCCGATCAGGTCCGCCTGAAAAACTGACAGGCGGACCTGATCGGAAAGCACGTGTGAAAGGGGCCTAAGGGTTACATGTAAATCTCCCCATCTACAACTAAAACAATTTTACATATTTGTAATTCTTGTTCCTCTTTTATGAATAATCAGAGTAAATGAACAACTTGATCTGTGTCTGGCATCAGCATTTTTAGGGTAATTTACTAAAGCTGGCGAGAGCAAAATCTGGTGCAACTCTTCATAGAAACCAATCTGCTTCCAGGTTTTTTGCTTAACTGAACAAAATTATAAGCTGATTGGCAACCATGCACAGCTGCACCAGATTTTGCACTCTCCAGTTTTAGTAAATCTCTCCCTTTGTGTTTTATTAGGTAAAAACAAATCAAGTGAAAGTTTATTTTGTCATTACCTTCATATCATGTAAGAGTAGCTAGGTGACATAAAGGAGAGAACACTCTGGCATTGACATACAATATTCTTATAATTACAGTGAGGTGTAATAATTGTTCGTTTGCAAATGTACATTACAAAACTGTCTTCATTTTGCTACCACATCACAGTGACACAAAACATTTAAGGATGCATTCTTAGTGGATATAACAATGTAATGGGCTTGGAATGCTAATGAGTGACAAGGTGGTGAAACAAAACACAGACCTATCACATTTACAGCACTGATACTTAAGAGTGTTCGGTGACACAATAACAACATGTCAACCTTTTGAATAGACAAGTCCTCACTTTTATTGTATTATTAAACAATTACCACACACTCTTGCGATTGTTTCATTAAAAATGAATGTTAAGATTAATGTTAAGCTTCATGTTGCATTTGCAAAATGTTTAGACATACAAAAGTGCACTGTAGATAAAGCAATAGAGTTGTGGAAAATACAGTATGTAAATGGAGCTCTAGGTTTCACTCTTAAATTGACTCACCCTGTCATATACACCTCTGCACTAGGCTTGGGTTCAGGTCAACCATGAATTTGACCTGAACTCAAGTGAGGGAAAATATTCAAGAAAATGGTGAGCTTTTGATTGTTCACCACCAATCATGCACTTCCTGGCTTCTGAACTATGGTCACGTGGATTAGAGGGGCAATCATTGGGGTTTTCTTATGTGATATCCCCTTCCCTATACAGATCAAGGTTCCCAGCAGCCTTTGGTCATTGTGTGTTGGAAGAAACATAGAGTAGTTAGGAAAAGGTTGCAGATTGCAGGGAATGTTGGGCAATAATGTTGAATTGGATTGCTGAACAAGTCTATTTTTACATGCAGTTTCATTGCTAAAAAATTCTATATTTTTATTCAGTCACAAACACCTTTTAGGTTGATTTACTAATGACAAATAGGCTGTTAACTTTTGCAAGGGAATTTTCCCTTGGCTAAGTGTATGTGGTGAAGATGCATTTTGTAAAGAAAACCCAATCATTTGCAAGCAAAATGAAAATACAACATTTTTGCTTGCAGATGATTGGATGATTGAAGTCTGCAGAGAGTCACCTAATTCACTAAGCTAAAGGAAAATCCCCTTGCACAGTGAAAATTATCTTTCAACATGACCAACCTTATTGCTTTCAATAAATCAACCATGTGGTGTTTTGCAGATTTTGGAGACATTACATAGTGTTTGTGCATGCTCATAAAATTCTTTGGGAGCTTTTTTTAATTCAATAAATTACACTTGAAAGTTGATTTCTAAATTTTAAAATAGCTGCTGAGAGTTCTCCTCAAATTGGGGCCTAGTATAAGGGATTTACTACTGTGCACATAGGTACAGCAATATGTTGTTTTTTTCTGCAAACAAATTGCACTCTAATCTTCATTTCTAGATTTTAAAATTGTTAGCGAGATCCTGTTCAAAATGGGGCCTAGTACAAGTTATTTTATACTGTGTGCATGTGTACTACAATATTTTGGGGGCTTTTTCTGCAAATAATTTTAAGATTTTAAAACGGCTGGTGGAGGTCAAGTTCAAAATGGGGTCTAGTACAAATAATGAAATACTGTGCACATAGGAACCACAATATTTGGGGGATTCTTTTGTGAATATATTACACTTTATTGTTGATTTCTTAATTTTAAACTGAGCTGTGGGGGTCCTGTTCAAAATGGGGCCTAGTACAAGTGAGTTAATACTGTGTATGTGCTGTGCAAGGAAGAGGTTATGTATATGAAGCTAGTATGTGTTTTTCAGGTTCTGCAACTGTTCACGTAGTGTGCGATGTTGTGTTGATTTTTATATTTTAAAATGGCTGGTGGGGGTTTTGTTCAAAATTGGGCCTAGTACAAATGATTGCTACTGAAGAAGTTCATGAAGTGAGCTTAATGTGTACGGGTGGGAGGAGTCGTTGACTTTGACATCATTTTACCAAATTTGTGTTGGTGTGGTGAGGTGAGTTGAAGATTTGTGCATTTTACTTGTACCTTTTGTAAGTGTTTTTTATCCCTTTTTTCCTTTTCAATAAATCTATTTGTAGCAGAGAGCACTCTCCATTTCTGTTTTTTATCGTGTGGTCAATGAATATCACGAGTAAGAGGTGGAAGATTATTGATTCAGGGGTGCTACCAGAGGGAATGTTCTATTATCATCCAGTATCATCTTAATTGTTTGTGATACTTGACCAGGAAGCGCTGCTGCACCAGTTTTAGTGCATATGCCAGGTAAGGTACATGTGTACTGAATGGAGTCCAGAAGGTTGGTGCTGATGTCACACATGGCTTTGACACAAGCTGATGTGGGTTCAGATACCTCTTGGTCTCCCCCTCAACAGAATGACTAAACTCTCGGGCCCAGTGTGGTTTCTCTCTAGCAGGTCCACCAGCTAAAAACAGCGTAGTAGTATTTTCCTGAGGTCATGGCATATGATCTGGGGAGCTTGTGAGAGATGGATGGTTTTCAGTAGTCAAGGGTTAGGACTAGTGTTGAGCGAACACGGACTGTATTATTCGTGTTCGTACCGAATAATTGGATTTTTTGTACCCGAACACGGACACGGACACTTTACTGTATGTTCGGGTAAAAATCCGTGTTCGGTCGTTTTATTTCCGGGTTTTGCATGCTTTGGCGCTCTTTTCATGGCGGGCTTTCAACAGCCAATCAACAATCGTTTAACTGGTGTGCCTTAAGCCATCCCAGCCATGCCTGCAAATGTCTCAGTAGCTGTGATTGGCCGTCTGAAGCATGTGACCAAGTCTTTATAAGTTCGAGGCAGCCGCAGCGGCGTCATTATGCTGCTTAGATTCAGGGACAGAGCACACATCAACGTGCTGGCTGCTGATTAGGGAAAGATAGGCAGGAAAAAACCATTTGTGTCCGGATAGAATTGAGGGACAGGTCGGAGTGTTTAGGCAGGGCGAGTTGTAGGCATTTTAGGGATAGAGTCTGCTGAATTATAGGGTCAGTGTCTTCTACAAACTACAATCGATATTGCTGTGTGGGGGGTGGGGTCTGCACTCAATCCTGATCTACGATCTCTTCTCAATCCTGTTAGGGACAGAGTCTGCTGAATTTTAGGGAAACTGTGTTCTACAAACTACAATCGATATTGCTGTGTGGTGTGGGATTGGAGATAGGCAGGTGTCAGTGATCCACATCCATTTTTCTGTGTGTGAGCTGCAGTGAACACAATCTTTTTGGGCTGCAGTGAACACAATCTTTTTGGGCTGCAGTGAACACAATCTTTTTGGGCTGCAGTGAACACAATCTTTTTGGGCTGCAGTGAACACAATCTTTTTGGGCTGCAGTGAACACAATCTTTTTGGGGTGCAGTGAACAAAATCTTTTTGGGGTGCAGTGAACACAATCCTTTTTGGTGTGCAGTGAACACAATCTTTGTGGGGTGCAGTGAACAAAATCCTTTGTGGGGTGCAGTGAACACAATCTTTTTGGGGTGCAGTGAACAAAATCCTTTTTGGGGTGCAGTGAACAACATCCTTTTTGGGGTGCAGTGAACACAATCTTTTTGGGGTGCAGTGAACAAAATCCTTTGTGGGGTGCAGTGAACACAATCTTTTTGGGGTGCAGTGAACACAATCTTTTTGGGGTGGAGTGAACAACATCCTTTTTGGGGTGCAGTGAACAAAATCCTTTTTGGGGTGCAGTGAACAAAATCATTTTTGGGGTGCAGTGAACACAATCTTTGTGGGGTGCAGTGAACACAATCTTTTTGGGGTGGAGTGAACAACATCCTTTTTGGGGTGCAGTGAACAACATCCTTTTTGGGGTGCAGTGAACACAATCTTTTTGGGGTGCAGTGAACACAATCTTTGTGGGGTACAGTGAACAGAATCTTTGTGGGGTGCAGTGAACACAATCTTTGGGGGGTACAGTGAACACAATCTTTGTGAGGTGCAGTGAACACAATCTTTGTGGGGTGCAGTGAACACAATCATTGTGGGGTGCAGTGAACTCAATCTTTGTGGGGTACAGTGAACACAATCTCATACTTCTGAAGGTTTGAGGGTGCTGCCTGTTCCATACTCCCCCTACTCCTCATCTAGCCTTTTAGGGGTACAAACAATAGTAATTGGGGCCTAGTGTGGTTGTGTACGTGTGATATACATACACTTTTTTGGGATCATATTTTCTATTCCGCTATTTAATCAAAAACCTTTGGGGATCAGTTAAATTGGGGGATAGTCTGTGTTGGTACGTGTGAGAGAGATCCACCTTTCCAAGTTGTTGGGGTTCATCTCATACTTCTGAAGGTTTGAGGGTGCTGCCTGTTCCATACTCCCCCTACTCCTAGCCTTTTAGGGGTACAAACAATAGTAATTGGGGCCTAGTGTGGTTGTGTACGTGTGATATACATACACTTTTTTGGGATCATATTTTCTATTCCGCTATTTAATCAAAAACCTTTGGGGATCAGTTAAATTGGGGGATAGTCTGTGTTGGTACGTGTGAGAGAGATCCACCTTTCCAAGTTGTTGGGGTTCATCTCATACTTCTGAAGGTTTGAGGGTGCTGCCTGTTCCATACTCCCCCTACTCCTAGCCTTTTAGGGGTACAAACAATAGTAATTGGGGCCTAGTGTGGTTGTGTACGTGTGACATACATACACTTTTTTGGGATCATATTTTCTATTCCGCTATTTAATCAAAAACCTTTGGGGATCAGTTAAATTGGGGGATAGTCTGTGTTGGTACGTGTGAGAGAGATCCACCTTTCCAAGTTGTTGGGGTTCATCTCATACTTCTGAAGGTTTGAGGGTGCTGCCTGTTCCATACTCCCCCTACTCCTAGCCTTTTAGGGGTACAAACAATAGTAATTGGGGCCTAGTGTGGTTGTGTACGTGTGATATACATACACTTTTTTGGGATCATATTTTCTATTCCGCTATTTAATCAAAAACCTTTGGGGATCAGTTAAATTGGGGGATAGTCTGTGTTGGTACGTGTGAGAGAGATCCACCTTTCCAAGTTGTTGGGGTTCATCTCATACTTCTGAAGGTTTGAGGGTGCTGCCTGTTCCATACTCCCCCTACTCCTAGCCTTTTAGGGGTACAAACAATAGTAATTGGGGCCTAGTGTGGTTGTGTACGTGTGATATACATACACTTTTTTGGGATCATATTTTCTATTCCGCTATTTAATCAAAAACCTTTGGGGATCAGTTAAATTGGGGGATAGTCTGTGTTGGTACATGTGAGAGAGATCCACCTTTCCAAGTTGTTGGGGTTCATCTCATACTTCTGAAGGTTTGAGGGTGCTGCCTGTTCCATACTCCCCCTACTCCTAGCCTTTTAGGGGTACAAACAATAGTAATTGGGGCCTAGTGTGGTTGTGTACGTGTGATATACATACACTTTTTTGGGATCATATTTTCTATTCCGCTATTTAATCAAAAACCTTTGGGGATCAGTTAAATTGGGGGATAGTCTGTGTTGGTACGTGTGAGAGAGATCCACCTTTCCAAGTTGTTGGGGTTCATCTCATACTTCTGAAGGTTTGAGGGTGCTGCCTGTTCCATACTCCCCCTACTCCTAGCCTTTTAGGGGTACAAACAATAGTAATTGGGGCCTAGTGTGGTTGTGTACGTGTGATATACATACACTTTTTTGGGATCATATTTTCTATTCCGCTATTTAATCAAAAACCTTTGGGGATCAGTTAAATTGGGGGATAGTCTGTGTTGGTACGTGTGAGAGAGATCCACCTTTCCAAGTTGTTGGGGTTCATCTCATACTTCTGAAGGTTTGAGGGTGCTGCCTGTTCCATACTCCCCCTACTCCTAGCCTTTTAGGGGTACAAACAATAGTAATTGGGGCCTAGTGTGGTTGTGTACGTGTGATATACATACACTTTTTTGGGATCATATTTTCTATTCCGCTATTTAATCAAAAACCTTTGGGGATCAGTTAAATTGGGGGATAGTCTGTGTTGGTACGTGTGAGAGAGATCCACCTTTCCAAGTTGTTGGGGTTCATCTCATACTTCTGAAGGTTTGAGGGTGCTGCCTGTTCCATACTCCCCCTACTCCTCATCTAGCCTTTTAGGGGTACAAACAATAGTAATTGGGGCCCAGTGTGGTTGTGTACGTGTGATATACATACACTTTTTTGGGATCATATTTTCTATTCCGCTATTTAATCAAAAACCTTTGGGGATCAGTTAAATTGGGGGATAGTCTGTGTCGGTACGTGTGAGAGAGATCCACCTTTCCAAGTTGTTGGGGTTCATCTCATACTTCTGAAGGTTTGAGGGTGCTGCCTGTTCCATACCCCCCCTACTCCTCATCTAGCCTTTTAGGGGTACAAACAATAGTAATTGGGGCCTAGTGTGGTTGTGTACGTGCGAGATACATACACTTTTTTTGATCATATTTCCTATTCCGCTATTCAATAAAAACCTTTGAGGATCAATTGAATTGCGGGATAGTCTGTGTCGGTACGTGTGAGAGAGATCCACCTTTCCAAGTTGTTGGGGTTCATCTCATACTTCTGAAGGTTTGAGGGTGCTGCCTGTTCCATACTCCCCCTACTCCTCATCTAGCCTTTTAGGGGTACAAACAATAGTAATTGGGGCCCAGTGTGGTTGTGTACGTGTGATATACATACACTTTTTTTGGATCATATTTTCTATTCCGCTATTTAATTTAACTGGGCCTCCATGCGAGACCTGTGTGCCTTGTTGCGCTGTTTTGAGTACTCCACCAACATGGCCAGTGGCAATGACGCCGTTCTCAGCTTAACTATCCCACTTCTATGCCTCCTTGAAAAAACAATTCGGGCGATGATGGAAGAGGATGTGGCACAGGATGAGGAGGAGGAGGAGGATGAAGAGGTAACATTTCCAAGGCTTTCAGGGCAGTCATTCGCAAGGGGCTCCGAGGGTGGGTTCCTGCACACGCAAACGCCAGGGACGCAATTGTCCAGCAGGGGCACAGTTCTGGAGGATGAGGAGGATGAGGAGGAGGAGGAGCTGGAGGAGGAGATGGAACCATGTTCACAGCAGGGTGGCACCCAGGCCAGCTCATGGCCATCACTGGTGCGTGGCTGGGGGGATACAGAGGACACGGACGATACACCTCCCACAGAGGACAGCCTTTCGTTGCCTCTGGGCAGCCTGGCACACATGAGCGATTACATGCTGCAGTGTCTCCACAACGACCGCCGAGTTGCCCACATTCTAACTTGTGCTGATTACTGGGTGGCCACGCTGCTGGATCCCCGTTACAAGGACAACGTACCGTCCTTAATTCACTCACTGGAGCGCGATCGCAAGATGCGCGAGTACAAGCGCACGCTGGTAGACGCCATGCTGCTGGCATTCCCATCTGACAGCGGGGCCACAGTGGAAGCACAAGGCAGAGGAGGAGGAGGAGGAGGTCGCCAACGCAACCAGGGCACCGCCAGCACCTCAGAAGGCAGGGTTAGCATGGCCGAAATGTGGAAAAGCTTTGTCAGCACGCCACAACAAACAGCAGCACCAGCAGCTCAGATGGAACGTCTTAGCAGGAGGCAGCATTTTACCAACATGGTGGAGCAGTATGTGTGCACACGCCTACATGTAGTGAATGACGGGTCTGCCCCCTTCAACTTCTGGGTCTCCAAATTGGGCACATGGCTTGAGCTTGCCCTTTACGCCTTGGAGGTGCTGGCGTGCCCTGCAGCCAGTGTATTATCTGAACGGGTATTTAGCACGGCTGGGGGCGTTATAACAGACAAGCGCAGCCGCCTGTCCAGAGACAATGTGGACAAGCTCACGTTCATTAAAATGAACCAGGCATGGATCCCACGGGACTTTTCCGTACCTTATGCAGAATAGCAATGGATACCGACCTTACCCACCCATTGTTCCATTTTTGCTCTTTCTCACTCTTTTGGGGTGTACCCTCATTTAAAATTTTTGAAAAGAAGCAGTGTTGGCTACCTCGTCCTCCTCCTCAGGGCCAGATTAATGTAGGGGCTATTGGAGCTGCAGCTCCAGGCCCCTACCTTTTATATAGGCCCCGGGTTGGCCATATTCACTGTTACCGCTCTTCTGTCACTTGTAAACACAGAAGTCTGGCTTCTATGCTCGCTTCCCCAGGCAGCACCCTCAGAACCTCCCCACACAGCGTGAAGGCCGGACAAGGAGGGACAGTTGGCGATGCATGGATGTGTTTATGGGCTTCAGAGACAGCATCCCATGTTGAATTAGGCATGCATGGCTGCACCCTTCCTCCTCTGGGTGCATGGCAAGGCACGGCCCTTAAGGCCCTTCAAAATCCTCAGCACCAAGCCCATGATGCTGTTAATCCGGCCCTGGTCCTCCTCCACCGCCGCTTCCACCTACACCGCCCATAGGTGTGCGCAGCCTATTGCATTAAGGTGTGCACCCCAAAGTTGAAATACACATGCATGTGTTTGCCAGCAGGGAGAGTAATGTATCGGGGCCATGTACCTGTAGGCAAGGAGAAATAGAGCAGAGCAGGTCCCAGGGAGATCTTTCCCATCTCCTCACTGGCAATGCTATGTGCCCTAGGTGATTAGGGTGTGCCCAGGCACACCCAGCACACCCTGTGCGCACGCCTATGTCACCGCCACATCCACCACCACCTCAACCTCCCTCCTACTCCATATGGGCCTCGTCCTTCAGAGATGAAGAAGAACATTGTTTTATTTTTCTGTTTTTTTTTTGTTGTTTTAAGTTATTTCCCTATCCACATTTGTTTGCAGAGCACTTGCCATGCTCTTAATTACGTTTTGCTGCCATTTGCAGCACTCTAGCCCTTTCCTTTGGTGTTTTAGAGCCATTTTAGTGCCTTAAAGTTCGGGTCCCCATTGACTTCAATGGGGTTCGGTGTCCGGGAAAAGTTCGGTAAAAGTCCGGGACACGGACCCGGACTTTTTTTTAAAGTTCGGCCGAACCCGTCGAACACGGACATCTAGGTGTTCGCTCAACCCTAGTTAGGACCACTGAGGGGGAGGGGGAGAGGTGACTGTGCTGTGATCATCACCAAGGTACAAGATTCAAGGTAGCACCACCGGCTCTAACAGTGTGCATCCTACATCCTTCCAAGCTGCCAGAAAATCTACCCAGTGGCCTGTGAAGGAGATGCAATGTTCCAACCCAAGCTTGCTGGATCAGCCACTGATTGCCTGGTCCAATGATACAGAGACATTACCTTTTACAAAATAGTGGAGAGCAGGGATGGCCTTCTTGGCAAAAAAAACACTAGTCGCCTGCCACTGTGGTGCAACACAGGCCACAAACTCACAGAAGGTGGCTTACTGAAATGGGATCTGCTATAAAGCCAGCATTGTTGACAAGCTGGAATTGAGACACTGGGTATAAAGATAAGTAGGGTACATTTTTTCTTGATGCAGATGCAGAACAAATTCCACCCCATTTAAGGATAGTGTTGGAAATGGTGATGTGTGGCTACCAGACTTAGGGCAAGGATTAAGTCTTTGTTTGCCCTTAATCCGGACGGTCCTATTTTGGCCCTCTTCTCTGCTTGTGTCTTATATTAAGCTTTTAAAACCCCTTTTCAGTCTTATCTCCATATCATTCAAGGCCACGGATGCTGCAAGAGATGCAGACGGTGAATCTTGTTGAATTTTGTGGAGGGGGGAAATGTGTAAAGTAAGGAATGGGGAGAAGGGCTGCTGGCAGAGTCGAAGGTTTGGCAAAAAAAGCTGCCACCTTGGGCTCTTCACCAGAAGGGAAGGTGCAAAAATAGCAGAATCTTCAACCTATGCTGCTGAACTAGTGGGGGAGGGTGCACTTTTACCTTACCTTGTTGGTGGGTGCTTTAGGACCTGGTCCCGACACTGAGTTTGGACCTTTTGCTGCTAACTGGTATCACTAAAGTACAGCTCTAGGATGAATAGTCATATGTTCCCTCATGCATGTTGAGAATGGCTAGTAATTTTACCATGGGCGATAAAGAGGCTGCAGACCACCACCAAGCTGTTTAATTTTTTTGCCTTTTCAAAGGTTTAGGTATTGTCCTAATGCTAGCCAATTTCATACCTGAAGACTATAGTTAGAATATTTTGGAATAATTGGGGTACTGGATTAAATAGAGCACACAAACTATACTGCCATTGGCCAGTTTGTACAAAGCTGAGGGTTTTAGCTTTATTGTTATTTATTTTTGAACAGTACAATTTCCTATAACTCTTAGATCTGTTGTGGTTACCACTCTCACTGGTTTATATCTTTTATCGCTGGTCACAAGAATGTGGTGTTACACCCAAAACAACCTAAGAAAGCAATTTTAGGAAATAGGTATTTTTGAGGAAACTGTTTATTTTATAATTTTTGATCTTGCATTTTTAAAAGGTATATGAGATAAAAATGAATTGTTTAAACTAGCGTGACTAGGATATATGGTCTAATCTATTGCTTAATAAACTAAGATTTGTCTTTTGCTTTTCTGTGATAAGAGAGAGATAGAAGTCTTGGGTATAGAGGTAGGAGTTGATTTTGTTTTTAATATTTATTGCCATATAGGTTTGCTGTTTATTTGTGCTATTTTGTTTTCCGTTTCCGCAAATAATATTAGTAAAATACCCATAGCTGTTTTTCCTTCGTTGTCTGTACCACATGCACTAAATCCATATAATACAGATCCTGCTTCTAGTCATAGTAGACACAACTGCATGCATTGACAGCATCATCAATATAGCATTCATAAAACATAACTGCTCACCTGTACAGCCTAAATAGAGCATCACATAGTCATGTAGCATAAAATGTGTTGTGTAGGCATATCATCTATAAAATCAAAGTAGCACCTGAGGCAAGCTGGTTGGAATTTAAATGGTGACTTCTCTTCCTGATCCTGAACCGTTGGAATAGACCCGCAAGGCTTCCAGCTGCATCCACTATAACTGACATTAATCTGCTTACATAGATAGGTGCACTAAAAAATAAAAGTAAATCCTTTCCTATCTCTGTGAATTGAAATATGAACTAATTCTGAAGCTAAGCCAATATTTGTTATGTCACAGAAAAATTTCATTTGACATTTAACTTATAAATTACTGCTGTAATTTGTTAGCCTCAGATTGGAATATTAGTAATAGTTTTTTTTCTGCAGGGTACATTCCTCTCAAAGTATTTAACCTTGCACCTGTGCTACATTCTGTTACTTCTATTCTGTTTCTTATTTGGAAATTAAATACCTAAGGGCCTGTTCACACTTGTTGAACGGAACCGAAAAAATATCATGATGCAATCTTCCTGTATTATTTCTCAACATTTAAGCCATTTTTAAATATGGTAATGAAAAATATGCATTGGAACTACTTGATCTAGTATATTTTTTTAAATAAAAAAGCAAGGTATTCATGTGCAATGGCTTTTGCCTATTATTTTTCAGATCCTAAGATGACCACATTTATGCTTGAGGTACACATACCCTGAGTAGTAGGTAGAATTCTCACAACACATGTTTTACCTCTATTTAAGAACCAAAGGAATATAAAGATTCCAATTAACCACTTAAGCCCCGGCGGATTTGGCTGCTCAAAGACCAGGGCCTATTTTGCGATTCGGCACTGCGTGATTTTAACAGACAATTGCGCGGTCGAGCGGCACTGTACCCAAATGAAATTGACGTCCTTTTTTTTCCCACAGACAGAGCTTTCTTTTGGTGGTATTTGATCACCTGTGCGATTTTTACTTTTTGCGCTATAAACAAAAAAAGAGTGACAATTTTGAAAAAATAACAATATTTTTCACATTTTTTTTTATATGAAATTCCCCCCAAAAAAAAAATGTAAAAATCTAAATTTTTTAACATTTTAGGCCAATTTGTTTTCTGCTACATATTTTTGGTAAAAAAAATTGCAATAAGCTTATTTTAATTGGTTTGCGCAAAAGTTATTGGGTTTACTAACTACGGGAAAGATTTATGTCATTTCTTTTTTTTTTTACTAGTAATGGCGGCGATCTGCGATTTATTTTGTGGGACTGCGACATTGCGTCGGACAGATCGGACCCTTGGCTGACATTTGTGACACTTTTGGGGGTACCAGTGACATTACTACAGTAATCAGTGCTATAAATATGCACTGTTACTGTAAAAATGATACTGGCAGGGAAGGGGCTAACTTTATTGGTGATCAGTGGGTTAAATGTATCCCTAGGGGCGTAATTCTAACTGTGGAGGGCGTGGCTTGTGATGTAACCACAGAGACATATAATCCTACATAGCAGGATCGTATGATCTCTGCAGTCACACCAGGAAGAATGACAGGTGGCTTTGTTTACATTAGCCGCCTGCCTTTCTCCCTCTTCAGTGGGAGATCGCGAGTGACCGGCGGACATCGGAGCTGCCAGTCACTCACGCGGGGATGTTAGTGAACGAGCGGGGGCGGGAGCTGTGCAGGGATGACACCGAAAGTGATGAGCAGGGCCGGTGCAGGCCATTCTAGGACTCCAACGTCACCAAAGAGGACGCTCCGGCTTCAGCTGCCTACACCTGAGATGGCAGCGCTTGACAAGACATTTTCAAGATAAGTGTTTCTTCTAAAAGGTAAGTGAAACCGGGGACAGTTCAGAGGCTATCGTTGCTTAAATGCACTAGCCCTGACTGTCCGGGGGGGTATTTTTATCTAGAAAATGTTTTCAGGGTGGAACTTCGCTTTAAATTCTCCAAGAAAAAATAAGTATTCTTATTTTCAAAGTAAGGGAGTTATTTTAAGCTTAGTCTAATGAAATTTGAAAATTATAGTCACATAACTAAGGTAAATATTATTATCCTTATGTTAAATTTCAACTGATCTTTCAGCTTAAATCACCCAAACACATTTCAGGTACATCAAACAAAAGATGTTCTAAACAGTGGGGAACATGAGATTTTCTGATTGTAGAGCTATAGTTCTGACTCAGGCTGTTAGATTGTTGCAGACCACTGTTTCCACACAAGTGTAGAGTCTTTCTCTACAGCATGTTGGCAGGGTACAGGCTTTTCTACTCAGGGTTTGATTCCGTTCTAAAGAAATGAGCTGTATGACTTTGAACTGCTTTTGTTTAGATGCATCTGCTTATTTAAGCTAAAGTTTATCTTCAAAACCATGAGAACTGAGGCTATTGGGTTATGAGTGTATCAAATGTATTTGGGTTATGCAACAATTCCGCTCTGTGTATCGAATGTGTATGTTATGTTATGGTCTGTGCATGTTATGAATAAATGGCTGCTTAATACCATCACCTACAAATTTGCAAATACAATAATTCACTAATTATTTAGAATAACAAAGCTGTTTTATAAACTTTTTGACTAATCAGAGTTCAGCTGATTGGTATATGAGACATTACATGACATCATCATGAGGGCCAATTTTTTTTTACATTCAGGCTGGTGGAAACCTTCAGTAAATATAGTAGATGCTTTAGTTACTTTTCCTATGTTAAGGACTGATGAAAGCGAATTAACCTTTTGCCTAGACATCAAATGATAAGGATCATTTGTAAGACAAATAGCACAGATTAGAAAAAAACTATTCTTTCCAATAAAAGACTATAAAGTGTAACATTGTATCAATGTAACATAATCTGTCTTTCTAAACTATTCTAGCCTAATTAAAGTGCACTTCAAAGGCCAAACAGAACATTTGTCAACTAGTGGTAGAACACAAAAGATAAAGTCTATGAAAACAATTGTTTTAGGTTTCCCTGTTAAGTAATCTTTATCAAAGGGATTGCTAATATTGCTGTTATGATCTTCACAGAGATTATATTATGCTCTTACTTTTACTTAGTGATAACTCTTTGTTTATTAAAACAAATTGATGGATTATACTAACTCATATAGTTTTAGGTTATCAAATAACATAAAAAATGCCATAACAATTCTTAAAACTTTCAGATTGTATACTTTTTGTATAAACACAATTGTACACCTTTTAGTTTTATGCAAAAAAAGGAATGCATTTACTTTTGTTTGGGATATGTTTTAAATGGCTGTCATTAAATATTATAAAAATACCAAAAATTCTGTGCACAAGCCTTAAAAAATGAAATGCACATACTAAGAGGTATAATCAATAAAATATCCATATACAGTATAAAAAGTAAAAAAAAGTACTGCACTTAAAATTTAAAAAATAATAAAAATATACAGAAAAAGAAAAACTGTGATAAACAAGTGCACTAACATAAATTTTACAATATATCATTAATAATGTCCAAAATAATCTGTAGAAAAGTCCACACAAAAGAGCTGAATAGCCCATCATTAACAAGTGCAACTGTATCTATGTAGCCATTGATAATATCCAAAATGATCAGTTATAAAGTCCAATCAAAAAACTAATAAAATGATGTATGTGTGATAAAATACACACAATTTGCTGAAAATATGCTACTTAAAGCCAGCCATAGACAGTTCGAATCTCCACCGGTTAAGCAGGAACTGGCCGAGATTTGAGCCATGTATGGGCAGGCCCAAGTCGATCCGAGTGGAAGTGGGAGCGAGTACCTGTCAAAAGCAGGTACTTGCTCTGCCCCCTCCAAAATTACATGCCATGTTAGGCGAGGCGGGGGGGGGGGACTTCCCCATTTGGGTGGAGCTCCGCTTTAACTACTGATAAATGTTCCTGATGAATTTGTTTTAAATGACAGTAACAGTAACCAATGGTGAATGTTTGATGAAGATTACATTCCCTGTTTTATTGCTATCCCCAAAAAGGAGAACACTTGGGTTGATTTACTAAATCTTGTGCAGCTCTGAGAAAATAGCTTCCAGGTTTCTTTTTCTTTTTTTTTTTTTTTGGTCAAAAGCTTTATTGAACAAGCTGAAGTTAAAAGCTGATTGGCTACCATGGATATCTGCACCAGATTTTGCACTCTCCAGTTTAGTAAATCAATCCCACTGTTCCTTCACTATTTACAAAATATTTTGGTATAATTTGGATACAAAGACTAATATATTGGTTCAAAAGCACACACAGTATATGTCTGTTTTTGTATGCCACTAGAGGAGGCACTTTAACCATAGTTTTACAATAAATTACAAGTAACAAGGTCAATTATCTTTCATAAATACCGAAAATATAAAAAGTAATCAAGCATCAAAAGCCTCCAATTACTGAAAAATCCTAGATTGCTGAACTGCCACATATTGCTGAACACCAGTAAACAGCAAATTAATAATTTGAGTTTTTTGTTGAAACTAGAAAGCTTATTATCCATATCAAGCAGACATCTGCCTTTTCTCAAGTGTACTGAGTACTTAGACCAACTGCCATCTTCACTCGATACTCGCTGCTTCAGAATCATGGTTAGAATTGAGGGAAATTAGGAGTTTAATTTCCCTGAGGTTTTGGTGAAAACTGAGATTTAAGCAAAATGTTGCTTTTCTGGTGCAATGCATTGAAGTCAATAGGAAACGTAAAGTTAGGGTTATTTTTGGTGGTTTTTAAGGGTGCATGGTTCCAGTGATATACAGACATTCTTTTCAACTATCCTGGACCTGTTTCTGTGCAAACCCCTGATTAACTTAATTTTATTTTATTTGTCACAAAAATAAAACAAACTTATAAAAAAAAAAACAGAAAGTAAAATATGAAATGATCATTTACATTTAAAAATGTAGTGCTTACTAAGAGTACCATTGCATAATATAATTTAGAGGATACATATAGAGATTTAGGTGCACCTTAAAGCAGATCTAAACTTTTCAGGTCCCCAAGAGCTCTACTTTCAAAACAACACAAATACAAAACACTACCCAAAATGAAGAATCAACCAAACTACCTTAAATAAATGTCCCCAAAAAGCACACACTCAACTAACTAAAAGAGTTTAAAAGTAAATTTTACCTAACCAGATCAATGAGCCAAATTGAGGAAGTGTCTCCGGGATATTTCTCCAACAGTAAAATCAGTAATTTTGCAACAAAATCAATTCTCATCCCTAATCATGGGGTTTTTGATTCCTAACTCCTCTTCAGATTAGCGTATCTCATTTTGCAATGAGGGCCTCCAACTGCTGCAGATTTTAATTATCTGTTATCCGCTACTAGATCTACTTCAATCCACTCCCTCATGCAATGGTAAAAAATAGAAGCATTTCTTACTTATATTGGGCTGTTTAAGGGCATTATAAATCCGAAGGCTGGCTTATCTAATAGGAAATCTGTGTTTAGGGCTATATTTATGAGGTTCATACAAATAGGGCTTAATTCACTAATTTGCAAAATGTAGTATTATACAGTGTATGAGCAGAAAGTAGACTCACCCATAAGCAACAGTGATTTTTTGTATAGTAGTTGGTAAATGGAGCTACTGGTTTTAAATATGAATACAGGGACTTCAAATATGAAACAAAGAAATGAAGCACAAGTACCATGTAAATATAACCTGTTATTACAAAAGAATATTAAAGATTTTGCTAGTTTGAATGTAATTCAACTTTTTTTTTTGTCTTATGTCTCCCCTCCCATACCCCACAGTCGTAATCTTACACTGCTGTGTAGGTTAATACCAGTGCTAGACCTGTGATAGGTACTCATCAAAAGTTCTGGCAATGCCTGCACCCCCCCCCCCCACCTCCATTCATAGAAGATGTACATTCTCTGCATTATGGTAAGATGCCTTCTCTGACCAGGTTTCCCCTCAGCCCCCCTTATACTTGCTTGAGCCTGATCTCAATCCAAACTGGGTGCGAGAGCAGAGACTCTCTCGGTTCTGTCTCCTCACAGGTAGATTGATAGCAGCAGCAGCCATTGGCTCCCTCAGCTGTCAATCAAATCCTGTGAAAAGAGAGTGGGGGGGGCAGGGCTGAGGCACACTATCTGTGTCTATAGATGTATAGACTCAGGCAGTGTGGCTCAGGATCGAACCCGCATGAGTGCCTCAATAGGAAGCAGCTTCCTATGGGGGTACTTACTGAAGAGGATAAGCCAGGAGCACTGACGGGGGCCCACAAAAGAGGAGGATTTGGGCTGTTCTGGGTAAAACCATTTAATTAGAACTGTGTGAAGGCACCTGGTCCTTGATGTATCTACAAAATGAAGATGACCTGCTGCACCTTTAAATGTGTAAATTACACAAATATAGACAAAAAGATTTAAATAAAAGTAGGCGATGGTTCAATGATATCAACCTAAAATAAATATATGAGTGTGTCTCAATTCCTATGAATAAATCCAATAATCGAAAAAAATATATAATCAATAAATATTAGGTGAAATTAGGTGCAATAAATCAGTTTGTAATGGTCAGTGATCCTTCAACACTGTTAGGGTAAAATAAAATTACCATAAATATAAATGTGCAATTGATATATAATCAAGTAAATATGACTGATGCAGTGAAATAATCCAAAATAATTAAGTGCTTAATAAAAAATATCACAATTAAGTGAAATACAAGAAAGTGAGTCAGATGAAAATCCAAAAAAAGTCTATATACTGTGTCCAACACCGTGTTTGAAGAAAAGATTAGGAAAAAGATCCACCTCGTGAGCTGTAATATATAGTATGCTCACCAGAACCCAGCAGGTCACTAGGACCTATATCACTCCACAGGTTTATTCACACACACCGTATATGGGTGATCTCCCTTAACTCTTTCCTTTGGTAAATGCTGGTAACAACTTTGACTGACTCCCAGAGGGTGAACAATGGATATCTCTCCAACAATGCCAAAGAAGGAAACAGGAAGCACAAAATAGTGTAATCCCGTTTTTATTAAAATAAAAGTAAATAAAAGGATATTGGAAAACCGGAGAAAGTACAGAGAAGGGCAACCAAACTGACAAGAGGCATGCAGGAGCTATGAGAAAAGATTAGAGGAACTGAATTTATCCCCTCTTGAGGAGAGGAGATTAAGGGGGGATATGATCAAAATGCATAAATACATACAGTAAGTGGTTCATATAGTGAACTCGGTGGTGATTTATTTAGGATCATCACAGAGGACAAGCAGTCACTCTTTACGTCTGGAGGAAAAGAGATTTAATCTCAAAATGTGGAAAGGTTTCTTCACAGTAAGAGCTGTGAGAATGTGCTGGTTCTGACCAGCTCAGTAGATTGCTTTAAAAAAAGGCCTTGATTCTTTCAAAAATGTACATAATATAACTTGATACTACCAGTTATAGGTAAAGTTGATCCAGGCATTATCCAATTGGCTCTCGGAGGATGAGGACGGAATTTTTTTCCCCTGCTGGGGCAAATTGGATCATGCTTTGCTGGGGTTTTTTGCCTTCCTCTGGATCAACTGTGGATATAGGATTGTGTATATCGGATTGCATTTTTTCCCCCTTTTATTGGTTAAACTGGATGGACTTGTGTCTTTTTCCTACCAGACTAACTATGTAACTGTGTTCTTTCTAAACACAGCGCAACAACAGGTGTAAACAATCGTGAATTCAAATGCAATTCCCCAAATAATAAAAGGTCTAGGTTCAATGACCAATACAAAGTGCATACATGCTAAATACACAATAAATACAAACCACAATAGTAAAATAAATAATCAAATGAAAGTGCAATTAGTGCTATCTCCAAAATGCAAGTAGTGTCCCATGTAACTGTGACCAATCACATCTAGAAACAGAATTATATACAGTGGATGGCATGAAAGAAAGCCATCCATTGTTTACAATTGTCTTGTGATCTGCTGATTGGTCACAGCGATCACATGGTACTGGCAGTGGGCTGGTACAGTGATCAGTGAACACAGCCAGTGAAAAATTTCCTCACTGCACAGCCCCGCTAACCCCGCAGCCACATGGGAGAAACATTCTGGGAGGATGTCATATGGTGACAACAGTGCTCCCACCCTGCCTATAGTGCAATGATGGTGTTAAACACATAAAAAAAATTAAAACAAAAATACAAAAGTATTACATATACACAAAAACAAACAAAAGTAGATGTCACATAAAACAGATGCTCACAATTTTTTCAAGCCTAAGAGCCCTTTTCACACTACTCCGACTTGGGACATGACTTGTGTGCCCTCAAGTCGCCCCAAGTCTCTTGTCATCACAATTTTAATGTAAATGAATGAGAGCCGTCTTAATATCGCTCCGACTTCGGAAAAGGTTCCTGTACTACTTCAAGGCAACCTGTATCCGACTTGTGCACATAGACTTCAATGGGAGTCGCCTCTAAGTCGGATCCTTATCTATTTTCAAGCGACTTGTTATCAGACTTTCCAGGAAGAAGAAAAAGATTAGCCAGGCATTCCCCACAGACAAACTCGCCTATCATTTAAGTCTCTTCAAAGTAGTGCACAAGTCTCTTCCAAGTCTCTTCCAAGTCTCTTCCAAGTCTCTTACAAGTCTCTTCCAAGTCTCTTACAAGTCTCTTACAAGTCTCTAAACAAGTCTCTTCAAAATCATGCTAAAAAGTCGCTCCTTCATGGGGCGACTTTCTGGTTGCGGTAGTGTGAACCGGCTCTTAATGTTTAAGCTGAGCTCCAAGCAAACAGCTACTGTACATATGCAGTTTAAATGCAAATCATTTCACCTTTTATGTTATAATGTTTGCACGAACATGCAATTTTTTGTGTGCAATGTTTGTTAGTCTATTAAGTAATATTCACACAATCAAGCACATTTTTTTAAAATCTGTATATGCTTTCAATCCCCTTAAGTGATTGTGGCACACCATAAACAGGGAGCACCTCTTGAACTTTCAAAGTACATATGATTGGCCAATAAGGAGCTTTTCATTTCCGGAAAAATGAGAACTGGAGGCAGTCTTACCTGTAGTGCACACAGGGAGCTGCAACTCATAGTACATATAGTGGCAGTTGATGTGGATGGATCCATCCTTACCTTTAGTGGGTATGGTGGTCTGAAGGGCACATATCTCAAGTGGGATGTTAATGAGAAAGACCAGACCTTTCTTACGATTTGGGGTCAGTGAATCTGGTGAGCGTTTCACTGTAGAACTTTTGTGGAAATGGGTGCTTTCTGGTACAGGTGTGCTTCTGCTTCATCTAAGGCGGGGAAGTGTTTGATATTTACAAATCGTTGCACAAACTGGAAGATATTATGTTACAAGTGAAACGCTACATATTTTTACAAAACCATTGTGTTTTGGACTGTATAATGTCTTTTATATGTTGGCAGCTGTTGGCTTGGGACTTCTACCATCTAAAAAAATAGTGCTATTTTTTTTTTTTTTTTTAGATAAGTGTGTCATAATGGTTCATTGTTCTTTCGTGCCTATTACAGTGCTATTACTGCATAAAGGTATTTAGTATAAACAGTTGTCTCCTGTTCAGAAATCCCATTAAAATGATTTCAGTCATATATTCTTAGCTTTTACACAACTTAAAATGACTGATAATGGAAAAGAGCAGGTGGTAGCTATGCAGCTAAGTTTACAATAGGAATATGTTATCCATTCTCTTATGTTATTATTCCTTAATTTGGAAAATATATGTTGATTCTATTATATCCTTGATGCTGAACAACTGTGCTGTAAGTTTATTTGCAATATAGCTCTAAGTAAAAAATACATAGCAATCAAACCTTTACACGTGTTAAACTCTCTAAAATATAAATAAACACTGGATTTGTTAGTGCACATTATACCTGCATTTCCTCTTGTACATTGAATGTGGAATAAATGTATAATCTGTGAAGCATTATACCAAAAGACACCAGAGGGCATTCAAGGACTTCTGAATTTTCCTGTAAACGAATTCTGCTTTCCATTTTGTGCACCAAATGAGCTGTTCATCTCGATTACACACTGCTTGCCATTTGTAACAATTGCTTGGTGTAATCCTATTATAGATTCTTGGCAATACTCAAGCTGGAGTCCCTACTTTGAGAGAAGCAATTGCAGAAACAACTGATCCTGGAGGATTAGAGCTGGATTTGTACAATATTTTACTGTACTAAACAGCTAATATATAATGATATACTGCTTTCATACTGTTTTAGTGACATTATAAAACATACATACACAAGCATTAATGTAAGTTTATTTAAACTAAATTAAAGTGGAACTCTAAGCAAAGGAAAAAAAAAAAAAACATCAATGTTAATAGAAATGCCCCTAGTAGCTGTTTTACTTTAGTCTTATTTTTTTCAGCACTTCTTTTCACTTGTTTGCAGTGACTCAATCCCCACTTCTTACCCCCCCCCCCCATAGAAGTTATCATTGCTTGAACCCAACAGGTAGATGATAGCAAGAAAGAAAAATTAAACAATTCAATTTCTTCCTTTGTCAATGATAATACATCCTTGGTGCACTCAACATCGGACTAGTATATAGCTCTTCTTCTGTTTCCATAGGAATTCTGGGACTTGTGACTCTTGCCTCCTATTCCAAATCCCACAGCTGTAATACTGCATGTGGGTGGGATCCTTGCTCCTTACCAACGTCTTCTGAAGTCTTCATATTGCAGAAAGAAGCACATAAAGGTTACAGCTTCTTTTATATCAGCGAAAGTGTAGGCAAACTGCTAAGTGCATAGTTGAAACACCTAACATTTTTCTGACCAAAAAGTGAGATTTTTGTTTCCTACTGCAGTTAAAACAATACAACTTGGCCAAAATCATAATCAGATAGTAAGGGGACATCATCTAACTGGCATGGTCACCCCTCTTTGTTAGTTTCTTGAATTATCAAGAAATGCAGTTCTCCCCTAACCCCAGTATTGCAGAGAAGGACTCCATTGTTTGAGAAGTTTATTCCGGCTAAAACAATATACAGGCAGCCCCCGGGTTACAAACAAAATAGGTTCTGTAGGTTCGTTCTTAAGTTGAATTTATTTGTAAGTCGGAACAGGTAAATTTTTTTAAGTGTAGCTCCAGCCAAAAAAGTTTAAGTTTTTTGGATAGCATGGGCAAGGGGTACCACCCCTGTATCTTTTTTTTTCTGTCTGTGCCCCTGTTCAAAATATTTCATCTCACTTTCTGTCCCTGTGACAATTGGATTTTGAAAAATTTGGGTTGTTGTGAAAACAAGGATTGGTGATAAAGCTTCAATGGAGACACCTTTTTTCCATGATAAGTCTTACAGGAGTAAATCTCCTTTCCTAGGGGTAGATTTCCTCTCACTTCCTGTTGTCTCCTTCTGATTGTAAGTAGGAGTTGTTTGTAAGTCGGATGTTTGTAACCCGGGGACCGCCTGTATTACAAAAGGTCAACAATAGAGTTCCATTGCTGAAACTCAGTATTGGTTCTGTAAAGCAGTTACCACTCTACAGCAGCTGCCGGAGAACACGGGGATCTGCATACATTTTGTACACAGTGCAGAGGAAGACCTTTATATTTTCTCTTCTGGCCTTCTTCTGGTCTGGAATGTGTGCTAGATATTTTTTTTCTATTGGTTAAATGCTATTTACCTCTTCTGGTTGAATATTCTTAAGATTTTTCCTCCTAAATCAACAAATAGTAACTGACATTTTACATATATTAAAAAAAAAATTAGGGTATTATTTGTGACCTTTGCATGAATGTTGAAAAGAAAAACATTAATGAAACAATTAAAAAAAAAAAAAAAATAGATTCCTTATAGTTAGTCAGTGGCCAGTCTATAGATTTTTAAATATTTACAAGTCTAAACAAGCAGTAAATTAGCTTTTGAAGCACGACCTCACTGACCTCTTTAGCTGTAAGCACTGTAGATAAAAACATGCTCAATGTTTACAGCAGAAGCACTGAAGTTTACTTTAGGCAGCGTTTTATGGCTCATTTCCACTGAGCTTTCTGGTACGGTTCGGTTCGGTACGGTACGCTATTTATGCCGTTTCCATTATGAATGGTACCCGAATTCCGAACCGTACCGTACCACTTTTTTGGTACCCTTTCGTTGGGGTACCAAGCACATTAGTACCGTACCAACAGGGTGGAGCTACACTCTTCAGAACTTTGATTGGTTGACAGAGAATCGTCTATCACAGCTTTCATGCTACACCACGCCTATCATGAAAGGGTACTATTGGCAGTGGAAACGCAATGTGTACCATTCCGAACCGTACCGTACTGAACTGAACCTACTGTACTACTCAGTGGAAACGAGGCATAAGTCTTCAGATCTCCAACGTGAACATAGAGTGTGGTTGATTTACTAAAGGCAAATAGACTGTGCACTTTTGCAAGTGCAGTTGCTCCAGAGCTTAGAAAATGAGGTGAAGCTTGAAGCTTTATTTTACAAAGAACACCCATTCACATGCAAGGAAAAAAAAAAACAGCATTTTGCTTGCCCGTGATTGGATGATGGAAGTCAGCAGAGCTCCCTTATCTACTAAGTTCAGGAGCAACTGCAATTAACAAAGTACAGAGTCTATATGCCTTTGCCTTTATCAACCCCTGTATGCGGTCTGAAAGTGGGGAAGAAATTTAGTTGAGATAATTTCTTTTATCAGCAAGGTTATATTGCGTTCTAAAAATGCTTTCTGTTCCATAAAGGCAAAAGGAATTAAATTAAAATATTTATACATTTTTAACAACTTGATAAGTGATAGTTTTAAAAACAGTGAATGTTATTGTAGATGGAAAACAAACATTTGATTATTTTTCCTAATTTATCACAATACTAAAATTATGTTTCTGGTACAAACTATGATAATTAATTTACATGTTTTTAAATTTTCAAGTTGAAACTTTTAATTGAGTTTTTAGACTATTTATCGTTAACTAGCTGCAGCTAATTATGATGTTACTATCAGTGACAATGTAGAAAGCTGTTATAATAATTACTGTATCAACCACTTTACCTGCTGAAGATTTTACCGCCTTCATGACCAGGGCATTTTTTGCTATTTAGCACTGTGCTACTTTAAAGTAAATTTAAAGGCAGTTTTTTTAAAAAAAAATAAAATAACAAACATGTCATACACGCAGCTTGCTATGGGGGCACCCAAGTAGACTCATTTCTGAGCTGCTGCTCTGTGTGTCCATTTACACATGGAGCACGGTTCAGCATTGCCCCTGCTCTCTCCTCATTGGCTCACTGGCTGTGAATGACAGTAGCAGAAGCCAATGGCTCACGCTGCTGTCTCAGCCAATGAGTAGGAAGAGACTCGGGAGAGCAGTTGCTCTTGTGCACATCGCTGGATTGAGATGGGCCTCAGGTAAGTATTGGGGGGGCTGCTGCACATAGAAGGTTTTTTTACCTTCATGCATAGAATGCATGAAGGTAAAAAAAAAAACGTAAGCTTTTACAAAAGATTTTACAAAAGATTTTTTATTTTAATAAATTTTATGCATTAAGATAAAAAAAAAACTTCTGTTTGCAGCAGCCCCCCTCAGCCTCCCTAATACTTATCTGAGCCCATCTTGATCCAGCGATGCTGCATGAGAGATTCGGCTGTTTAGGACTCGCCCTCCTGATTGGCAGGGATACATAGAATGCATTAAGTTAAAAATCTTTTCGGCTTTAGAACCACTTAAAAAAAAAGATCACTTGACTACACAAAAGCAAAGAAAGCTTCAATCAAGTATGTGAAGCAAGACCACCAGTTGAAGTTGTAAAAGCAATAGACTGCTTATAATAGACTCAGAGAAAACCTAGAAAATAAATATTATGAAGAAAAAAAGTGTAAAAAAAACATTCTGTGATTTACAATGATTTGAAATTAAAATTCTTTCGTTTTTGCTACATTCATAGTCAGTTAATGAATTAAAGCTAGTTAAAGGTGGCAGTGTATACACGTGTAATACTGCAACTGTCTTTAAAATCACAGCATTAAAAAATTCTAATAAATTATAAAATATTTTATTTTTTATATGCGTGCATTTGCCAGCTTATTAAATAGAACAAAGTTTTTTTTTTTTCCAAAGAACAAGGTTTTTATTAAATCGATGTACCAAGTAAAAGCCTCAAATATCCTTTTAAAATATTTTAAAAAATGAGTGTGCAAATTATACGATGTTATTTGAATATTGTGGTTGTCTAAACCTGACAAAAATCCTTATGGTTCAAATGATAATTTTTATTATTAATGTGAACAGTGGAGCAACATTGGAGATTTGGCATAATTATATTAACAATAAAATCAAAACATTTTTCATTCAATATTTTAAAAAACACAAACAAAAAAAGAGAAATCTGTTAAAATGTATCTTTAACCACTGTTTAACCACAGTTTTGCTGCGGAAAGTCGGCTCTGTCCCACAAAACAACGTGCGGGACCGCTAGTGGGGGCGTTCACCACAGAGATAGCTGATCAGCTGGTCCGTCGGCCGCGATTGCCACCGGGCACCCGCGATCGCTCCCCATGGAGACAGAACAGCGGTCTGCCGTTGTAGACACACCAGACCGCTGTTCTGTAAGTTATGAACACAGAGCTCCTGTGTTCTTCCTATTTAGGAACAAGTCTCTGTGTACATGCAGAAAGCCCATCCCCCTCACAATTAGAAAGCACCCCCTAGGGACATATTTAACCCTTTGATTGCCCCTGGTGTTAACCCATTCCCTGCCAGTGTCATTATTACAGTAACAGTGCATATTTTTAGCATTGATTACTGTAATAATGTCACTGGTCCCCCCAAAAGTGTAAAAAATGTCAGTTTGGTGTCCAATCTGTCCGCCGCAATGTCGCAGTCCCGCTACCACTGATCACTGCTAGATTACTAGTAATTAAATCTTTTCCCTAGTTTGCAGACATAAAAACTTTTGCACAAACCAATCAATATACACTTATTGGTATTTTTTTACCAAACATATGTGGCAGAATACAAATTGGCCTAAAATGATGAAAAAATTTGACTTTAAAAATTTTTTTTTGGGAATGTTATATAGCAGAAAGTAAAAAATAGTGTTTTTTTTATTCAGAACTGTCACTCTTTTTTTTGTTTATAGTGGAAAAATAAAAACGCACAGGTAATCAAATACCACCAAAAGAAAGCTCTATTTGTGGGAAATAAGGACATAAATTTAATTTGGGTACAGCGTCGCACGACCGTGCAATTGTCAGTTAAAGTAACGCAGTGCTGTATGCTGAAAAATGGCCTGGTCATTAACAACTTGCCGACCGCTCGCCGCCTTTTTACTGCGGCAGGACAGCTCAGCTGCATCCAGTCACATAGTACAGTGTGACTGGAGTGCATGTGGTTTTGGCTGTGTCGTGGGAGGAGCGGCGGCGTGTGCCGCTGCCCTCCCGCAATCATCGGAGAAACCGAGAGAAGATCCACCTGCTTATGTAAACAAAGCAGGCGGATCTTCTGTCAGACAGGCAGGGAGAGATCAGCAGTTTCAGTAAGCATATTAGGCATACATTTAACCCCTTTGATCACCCCCAGTACTAACCTCTTCCCTGCCAGTGTCATTTATACAGTAACAGTGCATATTATTTAGCACTGATTTTTGTATTAGTGTCACTGGTCCCCAAAAAGTGTCAAAAACGTCAGTTAGGGGTCCAACCTGTCCGCTGCAATGTCGCAGTCCCGCTAAAAATCGCAGATCGCCACCATTACTAATTAAAAATATAATAATAATAAAAAATCCAAAAATCTATCCTGTAGTTTGTAAACGCTATAACTTTTGCGCAAACCAACTAAAATACGCTTTTTGGGATTTTTTTTTACCAAATATATGTAGCAGAATACAAATTGGCCTAAACTGATAAAAAAATATAATTTTTAAAAAATTTTTATTGGGAATGTTTTATAGCAGAAAGTAAAAAATATGGCGTTTTTTTCGAAATTGTCACACTTTTTTTTATAGCGCAAAATGTAAAAACCCCAGAGGTAATCAAATACCACCAAAAGAAAGCTTGTGTTGTTTTCTATTGTTATACATCATCTTTAAAAGTAATAAATTATTCCAAATGCATTGCAGATTTAAAAGTCCCATTTTGCTTTTCCTTTTATTTTCTCTTATGATACAGATTTGGGGATGTTGGTACTAAGCTGAGGCTCATTAGTATAGGAGTTCCATATACTTAGTATTTGCTTGTATGTACATAATATTTAAAATACATGTAGGCGGAGCCCACTCACCCTGCACTTGGGGGTATCTTTCTCCCATGTGCATGCTCATCAATGCCCGGGACCAGTAGGGGCTGCATACAATTGAAAGTCAAACATTATGGCAGTGTCTCGGATTAGAGATAAGCCATATACAGTACTGTGTGCAGTAGTTGAATACGCAGAGTCTCACTGCAAAGCATCTTGTGTTACTATGCACCCTTGCTTGATTTATGTTGCATTTAGGAGGGACACTGCTGAGCCTGTGCCCTCTCCACCAGTCCTCTGTCAATTCACTCCCATTGACAGAATAAGGCCCTTCCAAGCATCTAGCAAAGACCTCTTAATTAACTCCTTCACTCTGCCATACCATTTAGCCAGGTACATGAGGTCTCCATGTGCGTCCGCAGAACTTTTTTCAGGGGGGGCAACCTTTTAAGGTCACCCATGCTCCGCCCCTTTTCAACAATGTCATTATACTTATTTTGAATATTTATTTTTAAAAAGCAAACAGCAGCATTGATTTTTAAAGCATTTGTTAACCCAAAAAAAATAAATAAAAGAGAAAAAAGGGATCCTGTTTCCTTAAGCATGTATAATGTTATACAGCAGAGTGCTTTGCTGTGTAATTTGGCCCCTTCTATCACCTAAAATACCTGGCTGATCCTGTCTGGCTATGTCCTCCCCTCTGTAAACTGACCATGGTATACCATGCCGGCTGAACCCTAACAACGTGGTCAGTTTACGCGCCGCCATCATCCTGTGTGCCCCTGTGTCTGTGTTTCATAAAAATAAGCCATTCTTTACAAGTTTTCAGAGTGCCACTCACAGCTCACATGACCCAACGCCTCTCTCCTCCTCTCTCAGATGGGGAGAGGAGAGAGCTGACAGATCACGTGAGCTGCGCTCGACCCTCCGAAAACTGGTAAAGAACGGCTTATTTTTTTAAAACACATACACAGACACACAGGCACACATAATTAATAAACAGACCAGACAGGATGGTATAAAGTGGCTTAACAATCACTTGAAAAGGGAACTTGAGATTCCAGGGGGGGGGGATTTGCCCCCCCTTGCCCCTACCTGCGGACGCCCATGGAGGTCTCCGTACCATGGGTTCGGTCCCAGATACTTTGAGGAAACCAACAGCTAAAGAGTGAGCCAGAACACCGACCCCCTCACTACTGGAAGACCTGTCACATATGCAATATACTGCTGTACACTTCCCCTCAGTTCCTGATTACCCTTGGCAACTGTTCTCCAAGTCTCCTGCCAAGTTAATCTGTGCTGTGTGCTTTACAGGCCCTGCTCTTCTGATACACCATATTCTACCATACACTCCTTGAATAACTTCAGACCAGGCTTAGAACATTTCAAAAGACTTTACTGAGAAGTCTTTCTCGTGGCAATGTCCATACAAGCGAAATACAGTTCCAACCCTAACTGACTATGCTGGAATTACCCAGGCGTATCTTAACAAGGGGCAAGTTCATATTTAGTGTCCTCCAGAAGCCTGGAAGATGCTTCTGATGTTCTGATGTTCCATGGGAGTACATGGTGCAGGAGCTCCTTCTCAGTATCTCATGTTAAGCGGCAGCCTCGGGACCAAGTTTTCCCCCTATTTAAATATGCACATGGTAAGAAGCCAGAGCCCAAAAAGCCTGGGAAAGTAATATTGGCCCAATTAACCCCTTCCCAGCCTGGGCAGGTCAAGTAAACTTGCTAAAACAGAATCCCGTTTGTAGCCACCTGCCTACATATATGTAACTTGTTGTGGACCTTAGGTGTATTAGACATGCTCAGAAAAACTGTCTAAATACAGTATGCCCTGCTCCTCCACCTCACCTGCAACTCTCTGGCTACATTTTTTTTCATCTTTTTATTCGTTAATTTTTTTGTGAAAGATTTTATAAAAATGCAAAATAAAAAAAAAAGGGGGTATTTCATGTTTAACCTCCCTGGCGGTATGATTATTTCAGATTTTAGTTGCTGAAAGCGGTACCATTATTTTGCATGTAATTCTTAAGGACGAGCAGCCCAAACCAATTATTTACATATGATTTTTTTTTTACTGTGCGCTCTTCTTTATAACATCTCGGGTATGATAAAGTTTGAAACACAAAATCATAAATTCTAATATAATAAATAACTATAAATAAGTTAAAGTATATATATACTTGAACTTTGCAACCTTTTGCCACATTTCAGGTTTCAAACATAAAGATATAAAACTGTAATTTTTTGTGAAGAATCAACAACAAGTGGGACACAATCATGAAGTAGAACAAAATTTATTGGATATTTCAAACTTTTTTAACAAATAAAAAACTGAAAAATTGGGCATGCAAAATTATTCATCCCCCTTAAGTTAATACTTTGTAGCGCCACCTTTTGCTGCGATTACAGTTGTAAGTCGCTTGGGGTATGTCTCTATCAGTTTTGCACATCGAGAGACTGAAATTTTTGCCCATTCCTCCTTGCAAAACAGCTCGACCTCACTGAGGTTGGATGGAGAGCGTTTGTGAACAGCAGTTTTCAGTTCTTTCCACAGATTCTCGATTGGATTCAGGTCTGGACTTTGACTTGGCCATTCTAACACCTGGATATGTTTATTTGTGAACCATTCCATTGAAGATTTTGCTTTATGTTTTGGATCATTGTCTTGTTGGAAGACAAATCTCCGTCACAGTCTCAGGTCTTTTGCAGACTCCATCAGGTTTTCTTCCAGAATGGTCCTGTATTTGGCTCCATCCATCTTCCCATCAATTTTAACCATCTTCCCTGTCCCTGCTGAAGAAAAGCAGGCCCAAACAATGATGCTGCCACCACCATGTTTGACAGTGGGGATGGTGTGTTCAGGGTGATGAGCTGTGTTGCTTTTATGCCAAACATAACGTTTTGCATTGTTGCCAAAAAGTTCGATTTTGGTTTCATCTGACCAGAGCACCTTCTTCCACATGTTTGGTGTGTCTCCCAGGTGGCTTGTGGCAAACTTTAAACAACACTTTTTATGGATATCTTTAAGAAATGGCTTTCTTCTTGCCACTCTTCCATAAAGGCCACATTTGTGCAATATACGACTGATTGTTGTCCTATGGACAGAGTCTCCCACCTCAGCTGTAGATCTCTGCAGTTCATCCAGAGTGATCATGGGCCTCTTGGCTGCATCTCTGATCAGTCTTCTCCTTGTATGAGCTGAAAGTTTAGAGGGACGGCCAGGTCTTCGTAGATTTGCAGTGGTCTGATACTCCTTCCATTTCAATATTATCGCTTGCACAGTGCTCCTTGGGATGTTTAAAGCTTGGGAAATCTTGTGTATCCAAATCCGGCTTTAAACTTCTCCAACAGTATCTCGGACCTGCCTGGTGTGTTGCTTGTTCTTCAAGATGCTCTCTGCGCTTTAAACGGACCTCTGAGACTATCACAGGGCAGGTGCATTTATACGAAGACTTGATTACACACAGGTGGATTCTATTTATCATCATAAGTCATTTAGGTCAACATTGGATCATTGAGAGATCCTCACTGAACTTCTGGAGAGAGTTTGCTGCACTGAAAGTGAAGGGCTGAATAATTTTGCACGCCCAATTCTTCAGTTTTTTATTTGTTAAAAAAGTTTGAAATATCCAATTAATTTCGTTCCACTTCATCCATGATTGTGTCCCACTTGTTGTTGATTCTTCACAAAAAATTACAGTTTTATATCTTTATGTTTGAAGCCTGAAATGTGGCAAAAGGTCGCAAAGTTCAAGGGGGCCGAACACTTTCGCAAGGCACTGTGTCTATATATATATATATATATATATATATATATATATATATATATATATATATATATATATAAATATATATTTATATATATACACACACACATATATATATATACATATATATATAGTACAGTAAGGACACTGGGGGGCAAACTAAAGTCAATTTATTTTATTTAGTAATGTAGCCCAATAGGATTACAATATATCAGTGTGTTTGTGTGTTTTACTTTTTTACGCTCGCAGGGAACGGAAGACGGGGCACACAGCATCGGGTGGAAGATCCAGCTGCCGTACACTGCTGGAATACATCGCAGGATCCTGGGGACAATGTAAGTAACCTCTTCCAGGATCCAGCGATTTCTCCCCGGCGGTACCCCGAGTGTGGTTTGGGGTTACCGCTAATGGCACTGAAATTCCACCCCGAGCCACACTCGGTAATACCGCCAGGGAGGTTAAACAATTTTACCATGCGGTATTATAAAACTTAATTTTAGTATCATGAAAAGTAAACATTATAGTAATAATGTATGCACTTTTTATCTACAGGAAAACTAACACTGGTCAAACCAGATTATTTTTATTTTCTTTTATATGTTTTATCTATAGATTGCATAGAAAAAAAATTATCTTGTCAATATTGGCAAAATAAGTTTTGTTTATATAAAAAAAAAAAGATGTATGTGTTATTTTTTTAACTTGAGTAATAGCAAAGTTATCACTGAATAAACAGTCCCATAGTAGGAATTTTACTCTGTTTTGGTCATTAAATGGTAAACAGGTGCTGAAGTGGTTAATATTCTATTACATACACACGCATATACAGAATACATCATGTATGAAAAAACACATGGAGCCCCGCATGTGACTGGAAATATACCATTAGTATCTCGTAACAATCTAAAACTTGATAAATTCAAGACATTTCAGCTTATCAATTAATTGGGTAAAGGTTTGTCAACAAAATCATATGCATAATGACCGGAACAGTACCAGCTGATTGGTGAAAAGCTAACGTAGTATCAACATTCAAAAAAGGTGCATACCTACAAACTACAGGCTAATCACCCTAACATCAATAGCATGTAAACTATTGGAGGGGATGATAAGGGACTATATCCAAGAATTTGTTGATGAAAACAGTATCATTAGTAGTGACCAGCCGAACCAACCTGTTAATTAAACAGTTCTATGAGGAAGCGAGCTGTAATCTGGATAGAGGAAGGCCTATGATGTGGTGTATCAAGATTTTGCCAAAGCATTTGATACAGCGCCCCATAAATGCTTAATTTATAAATTTAGATCTGTTAGTACTGACAATAGTATATGTACCTGACTAGATAACTGGTTACAAGAGCGCATCCAAAGAGTGGTGATAAATAACGTATCTTTTGAATAATCTGTAGTTGTGAGGCAGGTGCCCCAGGGCTCTCTCCTGGGACCAACTGTATTTAACTTGTCATAAATGATATAGAGGTTGAAATAAATAGTTCAATCTCAGTGTTTGCTGATAATAGAAAGCTAAGCAGGGGAATAACCTCATAATAGGATATAGCAACTTTAGAGGAAGACCTCAATAGAAGAAATAGATGGGCAACTAAATGACAAATGAGGTTTAAAATTTAAAAATGTAAAGTAATGCACTTGGGGGCTAAAAATATTTATGCAGGTTACTTGCTAGGGAAAGAACCTCTAGGGGAATCAAGGATGGGAAAGGATTTGGGGGTCCTAGTAGATCATAGGCCCAGCAATACCATGCAATACCAAGCTGTAGCAAGCAAGGCTATCAGGCTATAAGCATGCTATAAACAAAGTATTTACTCAGAAGGTAAGACTATAATTCTACCAGTTTACAAAACTCTGGTTCAGCTACATCTTAAGTAGGCAACCGGTTTTTGGTCAGCAGTCCTCTGGAAGGATGTGCTGGAACTGGTGAGAGTCCAAAGAAGGGTAACAAAGCTAATAAGGGGGCTGGAGGGCCTCAGTTGGCCTCATAAGGAATGACTACAAAAATTAAATGTTTTCTTCCTGGAGAAGAGACGTTTATGAGGAGATATGTTAAAAGATGTAACTGTGTAATTCTAACTTCCATAGACTGTGGAGGATATTTTTTAGAGAATACAGCCCTTGGCTTAAAGTGTTTTTTACGCACAAGGTTTTTTACCTTCATGCATTCTATGCATGAACATTAAAAAACCTTCTGTGCGCAGCAGCCCCCCTAATACTTACCTGAACCTCTCTCAATTCAGAGATGTTCATCAGAGCCTTGCCTCTCCGGGGACATGCACTCCTTATTGCCTTTTGGCAACAGTTGGCTCCAGCTGCTGTCATTCACAGTCAGTGAGCCAATCAGGAGATGGAGGGGGTGGGGCAGAGCGACAGCTCTGTTTGTGAATGGACACACAGAGCCGCGGGTTGGGGGCACGCCTACTTGGGTGTCCCCACAGCAAGCAGCTTGCTGTAGGGGCACTCAGCAGGAGGGAGGAGCCAGGAGCGCCAGTGTGGGACCCGAGAAAAGCATTGCACAGAGCAGGTAAGTATAACATGTTTGTTATTTATTCTTAATTTTTTTTATAAATTAGACTTTAATATCACTTTAAAGAAAGTACAAGTTCACCGGACTGAAGCTGCAGTCAGCGATATGGATCTCTGTTCTGGTCTTTGCTAGCGTATTCCAGGTCATCATGTTAGATCACCATTTAAGTTTGCAATTGTGTTTGTAATCTCAAAATGCAGTTCATGCCACCAATTTACACAGTTTTTAAAATCAAGATAGATACCCCTGCCATTAGCCTTAACCTCCTTAGCGGTAATCCCAAGCGTGACTCGGGGTTTGGTTTTTCATATCAGGAGCGGTAACCCCGAGTCACGCTCGGGGTGGATTGCAGAGAGCGCAGCGGTGTTCTCTTACCTTATCCTGGCGATCCAGCGATGATCTCTCATTGCTGTGACCGTCAGCCGAGAGTCCCGCCGCTCCTCCGTCGGTCTCCGTCGCTCTGATCACTTCCTAGTTCCGCTGGGAGCGGAACTAGGGAGGGAAATTAAAAAAAAAAAAAAAAAAAAACGTTGCACAAAACACAAAACACATTTTATATTATATATATATATATATATATATATATGCATATATATATATATATATGCATATATAAATATATATATGCATATAGATATATATATATATGCATATATATATATATGTATATATATATATGTATATATATATATGCATGCATATATATATATATATATATATATATATATATATATATATATGCGCATATATATATATATATATATATATATATATATATATATATATATATATATATACACCGGTATATATATATATATGCATAATTATATATATATGTATGTATATATATATATATATATATATATATATATATATATGTATGTATATATATATATATATATATATATATATATGCACACACACATATATCTATATATAATATATAATGCATGAATTATAATCTAATCAATAATATAATTTTATTATATATATTAAATAATAAAATAATATTATTGATTCGATTATAATTCACGTGTTTGTGTTTCAAATTTATCACATCTGGGATGTCTACTAGACTCTTGTTTTGGTCAGGTTTAAGTCAGTAATTACTAAGAATTGTAGGCCTATAATACATAACGCCAAATTTCCATGAAAAGAATTGTACCGCTTTTGGTATGTAATTCCTGACATAATCATACCGCCAGGGAGGTTAATAGCATATGAAAAGCTCTAAAAATCTCATAAATTGGGTCTTTGGTAATTACATGTACTAGAGAATATTAGGGTCAGTTCACAATGGTGCGATGGTAGACATCGCATGTTATTCGCATCACACTGCTGTGCAAATCACATGTGATGTCTGTGGGATGCGAATTCAGCCATACAGATTGTATGGCTGAATTTACATTGCATTGGGACCAAACTCATGCAGGACCCTTTTTTGGTCCACACCAGAAAAGAATTGAATGGGTGTTCACACCTATGCGATCCAATTCCTGTCCGAATTGACAGTTGTATTGACTCTCCTAGCAGTTCGCATATGGCAGTATGAACTGCCTGCGAGTCAGATGAGATGTGGGAATAATGGACTACAAAAACAGTTCCTTGATCCAGAGTTTGGTCACAGCAGACTAGCACAAACTAAAAACCTATGCACACATATTAAACTGTACCAAAATAACTGTGGGAGCTCACTTCAAATGGAGGAACTTTAGTGACATAGCCACTTGGTGAATTCTTCTTTTTAAAGGCTTTTCCTGCCCAATTTTAATAAAATAAAGTTCATAAAGTTAGAAAATTAAAAAAAAGAACAAACAACATTCAACCTCCTGGCCTTTAGTCTGGTCCTACAGCCTGTGACACAGTACCATTTAGTACCTTGATCCATATACTTGGCAGCCCCTTGCTGCTCTGGCTTCCATCGTACTCCTGTGCAAAGGCCAACTATGTCTGCCGGGATGGAGCCCAGAACCCTAGTCAGGTCTCTCCTAAAAGGCCAGCACACACCTGCCCAATTAATGTGCTGGCGTTTCTCAAAACACATATATTCATTGGACATTTTATCCTACCCAGATCTCTAAGAATTATCCAGGCTCCAGGTCTCAAACCAGGTTTTACCAACTGGTGAGGAAACTGAGAAGTCAGTTTCCTCTGAATGATACAAATTCCCTGGAGCTCCTTAACCTGCTTGGATGAGAATCTTGGGTCAATAAATCTTTTCACACTGTGGTAGGGCACAGAACTTCCATACAACAAATAAGTAGAAATAGAGGTTAATTAGAATTATTTGTACCAAATTATTTAAAATACTATGGAAAAATACGCTAAAACCTCTAATCCCAGAAAGTTATTTTCACCAGGTAAATTTCAACCCTAGGTGGTGCTACCAATATGATTCAAGCAACTGTGAGCTTCTCCACATATGCAAATGTCACTTGTAAATAAAGCCATTCAAGTATATCAAATATTGAGAGGAAATGTGGACAAACACCTTGTCCTAGTATGGAGAAGAGTACCTCGGTGGAAGTGAGGAAATAAATCCCAGATTACATTCAAGCACATCCAAGTACCACTGTAAATGGTTGATGATGACTTGAATGTAATGCTGTCAAATCTTGATCATGACAGGTGCAGAATTGCTGCCCTTCAGTATTTTAACCACTTAAGCCCAGGAAGATTTTACCCCCTTCCTGACCAGGGCCTATTTTGCGATTTGGCACTGCATGACTTTAACAGACAACTGCGCGGTCGTGCGACGCTGTACCTAAACGAATTTGACGTCCTCTTTTTCCCACAAACAGAGCTTTCTTTTGGTGGTATTTGATCACCTGTGCGATTTTTTGATCACGCGCTATAAACAAAAAAATAGCGTCAATTTTGCAAAAATAACAATATTTTTCACATATTTTTATATGAAATTCCCCCCCAAAAAAATGTAAAAATCAAAATTTTTTAACATTTTAGGCCAATTTGTTTTCTGCTACATATGTTTGGTAAAAAAAAATATTGCAAAAAGCGTATTTTGATTGGTTTGCGCAAAAGTTATTGCGTTTACTAACTAAGGGAAAGATTTTTGTCATTTTTATTGTTTTTTTTTTTTAACGAGTAATGGCGGCGATCTGCGATTTTTTTTGCGGGACTGCGACATTGCGGTGGACAGATCGGACCCTTGACTGACATTTTTGACACTTTTGGGGGTACCAGTGACATTACTACAGTAATCAGTGCTATACATATGCACTGTTACTGTAAAAATGACACTGGCAGTGAAGGGGTTAACTTTATTTGAGAGGGAGGGGTTATGTGTGTCCCTATGGGCGTGTTTCTTACTGTGATTGGCTGTGGCTAGTGGTGTAACAGCACAGATCAACGGTCCTACATAGCAGGACTGAGTGATCTGTGCTGTTACACAGGGGAGAATGACAGGTGGCTTTTTTTACATTAGCCGCCTGCCTTTCTCCCTCTGTAACCGACAATCGCGAGTGACCGGCGGACATCGGGTCCGCCGGTCACTTGCGCGGGGGGGGGTCTGTGACGCTTTGCCTGTGAGGGGCTAACTGCCGACGTAAATCGTCGTTAGGCAGTCGGCAAGTGGTTAACAGGGAAATACCAGCAATATTCTCTGACGCAGAGCACATACATGTAAATTGTGATGGAATGGAATCATTTTATTGTAAAGTCACACCGAAGTGACTAGAAATAGAGGTTCCATAAAGCTTTAATGCTCAATCAATCATATAGAGCAGTGGTCTCCAACTGCGGCCCGAGGGCCAGATGCATCCTTTTGCCTTTATTCGGCCCTTGGAGGACTATTCACTTCCTCTCACTGATACGAGACAATGCACCTCACCCTGACACCAAATATGGGGCACTATTCTTCCAATGAAGGGTGACTATTCTTGCTACCGACAGCAATAATGAGGCACTATTCTTCCTACTGACACCAATGATGGAGTACTATTCCTTCCACTACCAATGAAAGGGTACTATTCCGTACACTGACACCAAGGAAGGGATGCTATCCTCCCACTGACACCAACATTTTGCCCCCCTAAAGCCTGAAAGACAGTAAACTAGCCCATTGCTTAAAAAGTTTGAAGACCTCTGATTTAGAGTGATATGCAAAATCATAGAGCAATGAATGAAAGATATTACCTGTCAGGTTTTATATGGTGGGACCAACACCAGCAGATGACATGGCTCCCTAAATCATCACAGACTGTGGAAAATGTTGCATTTCATTTGAAAATCAAGGTCCAAGAGTCTGGAGGAAGTGTGGAGAGGCACAGATTCCAAGTTGCACGAGGTCTA